>NC_139996.1:48171492-48786492 GCF_964263955.1 Coregonus lavaretus | reverse complement strand
ATTTTTACGCACTACGCACTACAGCACTTGGTAGTCCCGTTCTGTGAGCTTGTGTGGCCTACCACTTCGCGGCTGAGCCGTTGTTGCTCCTAGACGTTTCCACTTCACAATAACAGCACTTACAGTTGACCGGGGCAGCTCTAGCAGGGCAGAAATTTGACAAACTGACTTGTTGGAAAGATGGCATCCTATGACGGTGCCAAGTTGAAAGTCACTGAGCTCTTCAGTAAGGCCATTCTATTGTCAATGTTTGTCTATGGAGATTGCATGGCTGTGTGCTCGATTTTATACACCTGTCAGCAACGGGTGTGGCTGAAATAGCCGACTCCACTAATTTGAAGGAGTGTCCACATACTTTTGTATATACAGTGCATTCGGGAAAGTATTCAGACCCCTTAACCTTTTCCACATTTTGTTATGTTACAAACTTATTCTAAAATTGATAAATCTTTTTTTCCTCATCAATCTACACACAATACCCCATAATGACAAAGTGAAAACAGGTTTTTAGAAAGTTTTTCAAATTTATAAAAAAAAAAATAACAGAAATATCTTATTTATATGAGTATTCAGACCCTTTGCTATGAGACTAGAAATTGAGCTCAGGTGCATCCTGTTTCCACAGATCCACCTTGAGATGTTTCTTCAACTTGATTGGAGTCCACCTGTGGTAAATTCAATTGATTGGACATGATTTGGAAAGGCACACATGTCTATATAAGGTCCCACAGTTGACAGTGCATGTCAGAGCAAAAAACCAAGCCATGAGGTTGAAGGAATTGTCTGTAGAGCTCTGAGACAGAATTGTGTCGAGGCACAGATCTGGGGAAGGGTACCAAAACATTTCTGCAGCATTGAAGATCCCCAAGAACACAGTGGCCTCCATCATTCTTAAACGGAAGAAGTTTGGAGCCACCAAGACTCTTCCTAGAGCTGGCCCCCCGGCAAAATTGAGCAATCGGGGGAGAAGGGCCTTGGTCAGGGAGGTGACCAAGAACCCGATGGTCACTCTGACAGAGCTCCAGAGTTATTCTGTGGAGATGGGAGAACCTTCCAGAAGGACAACCATCTATGCAGCACTCCACCAATCAGGCCTTTATGGTAGAGTGGCCAGACGGAAGCCACTCCTCAGTAAAAGGCACATGACAGCCCGCTTGGAGTTTGCCAAAAGGCACCTAAAGACTCTCAGACCATGAGAAACAAGATTCTCTGGTCTGATGAAAACAAGATTGAACTCTTTGGCCTGAATGCCAAGCGTCACGTCTGGAGGAAACCTGGCACCATATCTACAGTGAAGCATGTTGGTGGCAGCATCATGCTGTGGGGATGTTTTTTAGCGGCAGGGACTGGGAGACTAGTTGGATCGAGGCAAAGATGAACAGAGCAAAGTACAGAGAGATCAGACTGGGGCGAAGGTTCACCTTCCAACAGGACAACGACCCTAAGCACACAGCCAAGTCAACGCAGGAGTGGCTTCGGGTCAAGTCTCTGAATGTCCTTGAGTGGCCCAGCCAGAGCCCGGACTTGAACCCAATCGAACATCTCTGGAGAGACCTGAAAATAGCTGTGCAGTACTGCTCACCATCTAACCTGACAGAGCTTGAGATGATCTGCAGAGAAGAATGGGTGTGCCAAGCTTGTAGCGTCATATCCAAGAATACTCAATGCTGTAATCGCTGCCAAAGTAGCTTCAACAAAGTACTGAGTAAAATGTCTGAATACTTATGTAAATTTGATATTTCCGTTTTTTATTTATAATAAATTAGCAAACATTTATAAAAACCTGTTTTGACTTTGTCATTATGGGGTAATGTGTGTAGATTGATGAGGGGGAAAAAACAACTTAATCCATTTTAGAAAAAAGGCTGTAACGTAACAAAATGTGGAAAAAGTCAAGGGGTCTGAATACCTCCCGAAGACACTATATGTACATATATAAACTACCGGTCCAAAGTTTTAGAACACCTACTCATTCCAGGGTTTTTCTTTATTTTTACTATTTTCTACATTGTAGAATAATAGTGAAGACATCAAAACTATGAAATAACACATGTGGAATCATGTAATAACCAAAAAAGTGTTAAACAAATCAAAATATATTTATATTTGAGATTCTTCAAATAGCCACCCTTTGCCTTGATGACAGCTTTGCACAATCTTGACATTCTTTAGATTTGTAAAAATATATTTAGATTTGTAAAAAAAAAAATTGGTTACTACACGATTCCATATGTGTTATTTCATAGCTTTGATGTCTTCCCTATTATTCTATAGTGTAGAAAATAGTACAAATAAAGAAAACCCTGTAATGAGTAGGTGTTCTAAAACGTTTGACTGGTAGTGTATATATACTTTTTTGTTTATATGTCTGGTCACGGACCCCCTGCAGTACCTCGGACCCCACTTTGAGAACCCCCGTACTAGAGCATTAAGCAAGTAAACCTATATCAAAAATATCAAAAAGCCTATCAAGCTAGTCTTGCCAAGTATTGTAACCATCAAGATATTCTCTGATTACGAATAAGAGTGCCATTCAAATCAATCCACACCCATTTATAAACCAGTGGCACCTCACTTACCGTAGCTGTGTAAACAGACTCACTATTTAGTATATTTTTACCCCTCCTGGAATCTCAAAGTGAAAAAAGAAGCAAGTAATTATCTCTCTTAGGTCTCTACAGTGCATACCTTCATCGCCTGCAGGCTGACCCAAACAAGCCTGCCCTATGTGTGTATACATGAGTGCATGCATGCGTATCTGTTTGCATTCGTGTGTGTGGGGAGGGGGGAGGTCTGGGTGTGTGTGTGGGGTGAGGGGGGAGGGGGGAGGGGGGAGGTCTGGGTGTGTGTGTGGGGGGAGGGGGGAGGTCTGGGTGTGTGTGTGGGGGGAGGGGGGAGGTCTGGGTGTGTGTTCGCCCTCCACCCGTGTTTAGGCAGCAGTTGTAAGAGCGTCTGATAAATTACGAAAATAAATAAATGTGTATAAATTACGTAAATGTAAATGTGTAAAAATGCCTTTTTGGAGGCATAAAATTACAGGGACCTCTGTTTGCTCCTCAAGAGAGGGAGGGAGTGTGCTGGTGTAGTACTACCTACTGCCTTTGACTCCCTCTCCAACTCTGGCCCCCTCCATCTAAAGTGCTATGCCCAGACTGAGTGTCGCGTGCTGAGGAGGTTCTGTAGAGTGTGGAACGCAAGTACACACACACACATACAAGCACACGCATGCAAACACACCCACACCCACACACAGTGCCCCGTTTGTATGGGTCAGCGTGGCCCCTTTCACCTCTTTGCCCCATTAGGTTGTAGTACCCTACTGTGCGCCCAACAATGCACCTGTGACAGCAGCGCTCCCTAGTGGTGATTATATGAATCACACAGCAGGAGGATCTCTTTTGCAATCAGCAAGGTCATGTTCATTAGGCACAAAACGAAAGAAAACCAACTGAAACAGGGAAAGACTACCTAGACTTACGATAAACACTAATTTTTATTTTCCATTGAACAGGACCCAGGCACCATTGGCAGGCACACAGGATAGAAGTGCTATTATATTTTACAGTTTTTCTCAATTGCTAAAACACAAAACCCTATTGTCTGAACCAAATGCTCAGTTGCCTGAACCCACTGATTGAATCAATCACTCTTTTGGCAAAACCATAAGCACTTTTCACCTGTTTAGACATAACTTGCCAACACATTTTCATTGTGATGCACCCGTGCTGCATAATGGTGAGCACAGGTGACAAAAGTCAAACACAATTAGAGCACAGGTGTCACCACTTGAACACAACAACTCAAAATTGATCACACTTGTGGCTAATGATGTGAGGGAACATATACAGTAAGCCAGTTCAAGAGCACTGGTTTGTGAGGCCCTACAATGGATAGAAATCTGAGAGGAAGAGTTCGTGTGAGAGGAGGTCGAGGTGGTCAGCGAAGACAAAGAACAGTAATATCTGATGAAATCAGAGCTACTGTGATTGACCATGTTCTTGTCCATGGTATGAGCATGAGGGAGGCTGGACAAAGTATACAACCAAACATCAGTAGATTCACTGTGTCCACCATAATCCGAAGATTTAGAGAAGAGAACAGGTAATTACCTTTTTTTGACATTATAGTACACTATGTAAATGTTGACAGCAATTACTGTATGACATACTATATACTGTACCACAGTATACTGTAAGTAAATGTATGTTTCAGTACATCACTGTACCAATGTACTGTAGTATTGTAATGGAGGGTTGGTCTAACTGTTTGTAGGCCTAGTATTCCATGTATATTTTTTGTAACTCCATGTTCTCTTTTTGTAGAATTGAAAGACTGCCACATGGGGGTGGGAGGACAGGTATGTTCTCCCCACACCAAGAGACCCTAATTGTTGATATGGTCCGTGAGAACAATGCCATTAAACTGAGCGAAATTCAGCAGAAGATCATTGAGGACCATTTAAATTTTGAGGGTATCAACAGTGTCAGCCTCTCTACTGTTGATCGTGTCCTCAAGCGCAACAGACTGCGCATGAAACAGCTATACAGAGTGCCCTTTGATCGCAACTCAGACAGAGTCAAAGAGCAAAGATTCCAGTATGTACAGGTTGGCATATATCCAGACACATTCAATGTTGATTACTCTAAGTAGTGATTTACTGTAGTGGCCTAAATCACTTTTTCCGTATCACTTACAAAACTATATCTATTTCTACAGAGGTTTTTTTTAACTGGATGCAATGGAAAGACCCCATCAATACATCTACATGGATGAAGCTGGGTTTAATCTCACCAAAAGGAGAAGGAGAGGCCGTAATGTGATTGGCCATCGGGCCATTGTTGGTGTTCCTGGGCAGCGTGGTGGCAATGTCACATTATGTGCTGCCATCAGCAGTCATGGGGTTGTCCACCATCATGCCAACCTGGGGCCCTACAACACTCACCAGCTCCTCATTTTCCTCAATCACATGCGAGATGCTTTGTTAGGGCAGCAGGATGAGCATCCCATCTATGTTGTTGTTTGGGACAATGTGAGTTTTCACAGAGCCCTCCAGGTTAGAGAGTGGTACAATATGAACCAAGGTTTTATCAATCTTTGCCTTCCACCGTACTCCCCTTTCCTAAACCCCATTGAGGAATTCTTCTCCTCATGGCGGTGGAAGGTATATGAACGCCAACCTTACACCAGGGTAAATCTCCTGCAAGCCATGGGACTTGCCTGTGGTGACATAGGTGTGGAGGCATGCCAAGCCTGGATACGGCATGCCAGGGGTTTTTTCCCCCGTTGCCTGGCCAGACAAAATGTGGCCTGTGATGTGGATGAAGTCCTGTGGCCTGACCCAGTACGGAGACATGATGCTGTGGCTGAGTAATGCACTTATTTGAATATTCTTGTACTTTATTTTTACATGGGCTTACTGTACACAAGTGGCAAACACATAAGATTTCTGTTTGTTTTTACAAGTGCTACATGTAAATGCACAAGATTTCTGTTTTGTCTTTTTGTACAAGTGCTAAATGCACAGTTTTTTTTTGTTTTGCAACATGCATTTAGCCTACAGTGAACAATAAACATTTATTTCTCCAGCTTCATGTCCTGAGCATTGTGTTTTCTATTTTTCTACGTAGTGTTTAGTGACTGTTCAGTAGTGTTTTTTATTTTGATTGACTCGGGGCACGATTTGACAACATAGTTCAGTTTTGAGCACAGATCAGTGGCGGCTCCTGAAAAAATTCTCAGGGGGGGCAATTTTTCTGATGATTTAGGTGACCTACACACATTTTAAAAAAGATATGTCCAGCAACAACATGAAGACAGGGGCAGCATATAAGTCAATACCAGAAGCATTTATTGACTGATCTCAAAAGTGTTGGCTTACCAGGGTTGGTGGAGCCCTCAGTTTCATCTTTGCCTCGCAAAGCTAACTCAAACACTCCGCAAAACTTCACACACTGGATTAGCCGGCTGAGGATGTGGCGGTTCTTGCTAATGTCGTAGTAAATATATTTGTTATAGTGAATATGGAATATGATATGTTGAGTAAAATGTTGTGCTAAGATCTATTTAGGTCAGGAGCTGGTTATAAGTTATGTTCCTATCCAATAACAATGGACAAAAGGGTCCTATCTTGTCAGCCTTGTCAGCAGGTGGCCAAGGACAACACCCACGCCATAGGCCTCTCAGTTCTTCCAACTCACGAGTTCTTGCTCTGAGGACACACACACACACACACACAAACACACACACACACACATCATCACTGTTAAACACACACACACACACACACACACACACACACATCATCACTGTTAAACACACACACACACACACACAAAAATCCCCTCTCTTAGGCTGAACATTTGAAGACAGAGAACCCGACTCAGAGCCAATGCAACAGTGACAGTAGCCTGGAGGGGACCTCGCCCAACTCATCAGGACCAATCAGAAGATCAGAACTACTAGATTCAACCTACTTCATTTATTGCATAAAATGTCTGCACAGTGCACACAATGTTTCGGGGCTCTCTTCAGATAATAATAATATGCCATTTAGCAGACGCTTTTATCCAAAGCGACTTACAGTCATGCGTGCATACATTTTTGTGTATGGGTGGTCCCGGGGATCGAACCCACTACCTTGGCGTTACAAGCGCCGTGCTCTACCAGCTGAGCTACAGAAAGTGGATACTCATGGATGCGCATCGCAATTGTAAAATGTCAACACAATTGGAGACACCACGTCATTTTTGGAGACATGTTATTGACAGTAAACTATTGTAGATGCGACTGCTAACTAAATAAAACATTTTAGCTGGCTAGCTAATCATCTTAGCTAAATGTGGGGCAAACAATTCAGTTATTTACCGTTAATTTGAGGGATTGGGGTGAAAGAAATCGAGTTACATAGTGATACTTTACGATATACTGTATTGACAATATCGCAATATTTTAGCGCTAGTTGGCTGTACCTGCACCAAAACACCATTATTGTTCCTTCATAGCTTGTTCTCAATCTTTTCACATTGGGAGCCAATTTGTTTTCAGCACTTTTATTTCCATGACTGATCAAAACTCGTTCTCATGGCTTTCTGATCCCTCTGCAACAGACATATGGTGCGCAATAAAATCACAGTATCGAATCGCAATACGTATAGAATCATGAGACTCGCAATGCATATATCTTATCGTGAGGTTCCTGGCAATTCCCAGCCCAAGTTCATTTGCCACAACAAATCTCTTCGCTAGCAAACGCGATGTCTTCTCCAAAACGGCAATGTGTCTCCAGCAATGTTTACTTTTTTGACGTTCTATGGCATCTCCACTTTCCAAGCATCTATGACCACATGTAATATTTTGGTAAGTGATGCAAATAGTGAACTATGTAGGGCCAGGATGTAAAATATATGTAGCTGCAGCAATTTCTCTTATCTGATATGGTAAGTAATGGGGCTTAATGTATAGCTCCCTAAGAGTTTGACGAACGGGTCCGTGCACGCGATTCCAGATATCTTTACCTCTGAATAAACTGCCTTTATTATACCATATCCACCCTGTCCAAAGTCTCTACTTGGTCTCAGTTCTCCAGTAAACTTGTGATTATCAACACTAACCTCATCGTTGTGGCGGCGGACAGCTAGCCTGTATCCCTCATCCAGTTGAGTGGCAATGTTATTTTTTCGTTCGTACCAATTTTTGGAAAATCCTCGGGTGTAGGACTTTCCGCCTTTAGTAGAAACCTGTTGAATTATTAAATTTGGTCTGGGAGGTCCTAATTGTTTCGTTGCCAATTTATCTTCATTTGTTCGTCGACAAAAAGGAACTTCTTTCAAAGACACAATCCGCTCTTTTCTTAGTTACGTTCATGGTTACGTTACGTATGACGAAAGCGCGTAAGTGCAAGCCCTCAGACACCCATAGAGATTGTATTGAAAGCTCTGAGATTTGAAAAAAATAGATTTTACATGGGAGTCTATGACAGACTTCTGGGCGATTTTCAACCTGACTGAAATCGCCCCAAAAGGGGGGGTGGCCATTTGAAGCAATTGGACATTTAGTGGCAGTGTGGCACTGTGGCAGATCAGACGTCTAGATTACAACACTGATAACTACTGTTGCCGTGATATAATTGATTCGAAAAAAAATCCCTTCCTTTTCCCGTTTGGCAGTGCGTCGCCCATATCGCCCTATTGAACAGGCCGCCCCTGGCACAGATTGAACTGTTTTGAGGTGAAAGTTTGGTTTTGCAAGAAGAGTCTGAGGTTTTGTGAATGTAGCTTGAAAATTGGGTTTTGTGTTCACAGTTAAGAGAAAAGGAGAGCAGCTTTCAAGAAATGTGTCTTAGCAATCGAGAAAAACTGTAATTCCTGCAGTCAAATGACCAAATCGCCCTCTAGTGGCCTCATGGGTGAAATTTTATTAATATCTTTCATAATTTCATAATTAATTAACATTATTTAAAAAAAACTGCTGAAAATCCAGTGTTTCTATGTAAAACGGTTAGTTAGTTATATTTCAGTGCAAATTAGGATGCAGACTCAAACATGATTTTATTCAATTTAATAAATGCCATTTAGCAGACGCTTTTAACCAAAGTGACTTACAGTCATGCATGCATACATTTTACGTATGGGTGGCCCAGGGTATTGAACCCACAATCCTGGCGTTGCAAGTGATAACGTCAAGGAAGGGAGGATATCATTAATTTGTTAGAAAATGTTATTAATGTCATACAACTTCATTAAAGAGGCATAATATAGATGGAATACTTTAACACTGTGCTCTCTACAAGGGGTAGTCATAAAATACTGTCAAAACACCTTCCATCATGACATAGTCTATATACCATCACCCATCGTCATCAAATTCATCATTCCATTTTAATTCTTATACAAAACAAGACATGGAAAAACATTATAACATATAAGGATAATCCAGAAATCCAGAAAGGTGCCTAAAACTATGAATTACAAACATTGAACTGAAAGTGCAGTAGGAACAATGAGATAGCTACCTACAGTTCAACAAAACACCAAGGAAAAGAGCTTGGTTGGACAACAAAATCACTGGCAAAGCATTATGAGGGCGGCGGGCCTTGCAGTGGTTGAACACCTTCCCTGAGTTTGAACTGTAACGACCCTTTACTGTGAGTCAAACCTGGCAATACAAGACTAAATAGTCCGTTTGTGTATCAGTGCTGGTTGGAGTCTCAGTGGGGACTGGTATTATGTACAGTATGAGGAGATGAAGACAGTGCAGTAGTCGACAGTTCACTAGAACTATACAGTGGACACTATGAGAGCAGAACTGGCTAATGCTAACTAGCATCCAGGCTAGGGTCGTTTAACAGTGCACCGTTTGTGTTGAATGGAGAAGTTGACTAGTATGGGCTATCTGTTGTACTGTAGTTGTGCTCTTTACTATTATTGTCCTCTGGTTTTCGTAGAATGGAAGTTGAGGATAGGTTTACCGATTGCAGTAGACACTGTATTTCCGATGCAGAGGGGGGAAGCCCAAATTCCGCACCCCCGGTTCTGAGGTGCCGCAGTTAGGGCGAGCCTTTGCGATGGGGTAACGGATGCTCCCGTCAGCCAACCAGCCTGCGTCGCAGCGGTCCAATCCCATGAACCGCCAGGCGGCATAGAGCTGGCCCACCTTTGCGATGAGACCGCCGTCTGTGGTGCAGGCCGTCACCGCTTCGGTGAAGTTGAGCTTCTGGGGATGTTTCAGGAAGTATACTGTCCCTATGACAGAAAAGAGAGACAGGAGATAATAGTAAGTACTGAGCATGTCTAAGGAGGGGACAGATTAAAACAAAGTTTGACAATTCCAATCATTCACATTTCTCAATTACAAGTCCTGTTACACTTCTTTTTGCGGAAGTGTTTTGTATGTGTTTTGTTTTCATTTTACATTACATTTTAGTCATTTAGCAGACACTCTTATCCAGAGCGACTTTTACAGTTAGTGAGTGCACACATTTTCAAGGTGAGATGTTTTTTGGAGACCAATACGCACACACAAACACATGCACACACAGACACACACTCAGACCCACACACACACACACACACTGACCCTTTGGGGCGGCTGAGAAACAGAAGGCGTCAAAGAGGTGGAGGTGGCGGTGGCGTTGTCCGTAACTACGGAGACCGGGGGATAAGTCCACGCCCCCACAGGCCTCCCGCGGTGTGGTGATTGGGTACTGAGCAGTCCCGTCTGCCAACCAACCAGCGTTGCACCAGTCTAGCCCCTCCTCCCAGGTGGCAAAGAGCTGCTCAAAGGTGGCCAGGGTTGAGTCCTGCTCCTCACAAGCATGTTGGGCCCCCAGGAAGTTGAAATGGTAGCGTCCCTTCTTGGAACGGTAGGGAAATACCACTCCTATAACGGGGATAAAGTGAGACATTTGCTGGAGGGGTTAAAGTGCTATTGGATCCAGCAACTGTCCTTGCAGTGACAAATGCCAGTCATGACAGTCGTAAGGACAATAGGTTAAAGGTCATTTAAAAAACAGACCACAGCTTGAACTAGGGATGTGAACGTTTAAACGTTTAAACAAAATTGGGATCGTTACCGTTTAGATAAACTCCTTAACCGAATGTTGTTGTTTTTTTTACTAAATTAAAAACACAGTGCAGTTAAAAGGTCCCGATCATCATCATAAACGGAACATGTTTAATTAAACAAATACCTAATGCAACAAAGCTGTAAGGTTAGTAAAATATATATATCTTTCAAATTATTTTCCACGGATATAAAGCACTCCGCACTCCATCGTCGTTAACAGTTGGAAAAATAGCAGAGAGTGAGACAGGGAAGCGACAGCAGCGAAGTCCTGTATGGCAATACTTTGAGAAGTTAAATGAGAAGGTGGTGAAATGCAAACTTTGCGAGGTGGAATTGAGCTACAGTGGCAGTACAGGTGCAATGCTTAATCATCTGAAAGGGAGGCACTGTGAGACCCAAACCATTGCTGGCAGCAGCGCAGGCCCCCAACAATAGACATTAGAAAGGCTCTTCACTTCAAAGAAGTGCGATAAAGGACGGAGTGAGAAAATCACAGCGCTGATTACAGAAATGATGGCAGTTGATATGCAGCCATTGTCAATGGTAGAGGATGTCCCCTTCAATGCCCTGATGGCATGTACAGTGCCTTGCAAAAGTATTCATCCCCCTTGGCGTTTTTCCTATTTTGTTTCATTACAACCTTTAATTTAAATGGATTTTTATTTGGATTTAATGTAATGGACATACACAAAATAGTCCAAATTGGTGAAGTGAAATTAAGAAAATTACTTGTTTCCAAAAATTCTAAAAAATAAATAACGGAAAAGTGGTGCGTGCATATGTATTCACCCCCTTTGCTATGAAGCCCCTAAATAAGATCTGGTGCAACCAATTACCTTCAGAAGTCACATAATTAGTTTAAAAAGTCCACCTGTGTGCAATCTAAGTGTCACATGATCTGTCACATCCTCTCAGTATATATACACCTGTTCTGAAAGGCCCCAGAGTCTGCAACACCACTAAGCAAGGGGCACAACCAAGCAAGTGGCACCATGAAGACCAATGAGCTCTCCAAACAGGTCAGACAAAGTTGTGGAGAAGTACAGATCAGGGTTGGGTTATAAAAAAATATCAGAAACTTTGAACATCCCATGGAGCACCATTAAATCCATTATTTAAAAAATGGAAAGAATATGGCACCACAACAAACCTCCCAAGAGAGGGCCGCCCACCAAAACCCACAGACCAGGCAAGGAGGGCATTAATCAGAGAGGCAACAAAGAGACCAAAGATAACCCTGAAGGAGCTGCAAAGCTCCACAGCAGAGATTGGAGTATCTGTCCATAGGACCACTTTAAGCCGTACACTCCACAGAGCTGGGTTTTACGGAACAGTGGCCAGTAAAAAGAAAACAATAAGCAAACATGTTTGGTGTTCACCAAAAGGCATGTGGGATACTCCCCAAACATATGGAAGAAGGTACTCTGGTCAGATGAGACTAAAATTGAGCTTTTTGGCCATCAAGGAAAATGCTATGTCTGGCGCAAACCCAACACCTCTCATCACCCTGAGAACACCATCCCTACGTGGTGTGTGTGAACAGATGATCTCTGCATGTGTAGTTCCCACCGTAAAGCATGGAGGAGGAGGTGTTATGGTGTGGGGGTGCTTTGCTGGTGACACTGTCTGCGATTTATTTAGAATTCAAGGCACACTTAACCAGCATGGCTACCATAGCATTCTGCAGCGATACGCCATCACATCTGGTTTGGGCTTTCAACAGGACAATGACCCAACACACCTCCAGGCTGTGTTAGGGCTATTTTACCAAGAAGGAGAATGATGGAGTGCTGCATCAGATGACCTGGCCTCCACAATCCCCCGACCTCAACCCAATTAAGATGGTTTGGGAACTCCTTCAAGACTGTTGGAAAAGCATTCCAGGTGAAGCTGGTTGAGAGAATGCCAAGAGTGTGCAAAGCTGTCATCAAGGGAAAGGGTGGCTATTTGAAGAATCTCAAATATAAAATATTTCTGGTTACTACATGATTCCATATGTGTTATTTCATAGTTTTGATGTCTTCACATCATATATTCTACAATGTAAAAAATTGTAAAAATAAAGAAAAAGCCTTGAATGAGTAGGTGTGTCCAAACTTTTGACTGGTAGTGTATATATTATCGTTTAAATATTTAAACTATAAAAAAAATGGCTGTTTAAATGTCAAGAAAATGTTTACATTTGTCACTTCCCTATACTGAACGGAGTGACCCCTGTGATCTGTTGAGGGAGCAGACAGACAGACAAAAACACACACCTCGCAGCTCCAGCTCCACCGTCACGCTCTCGTCTTCCAGCCCGTCGATGACCTCACAGCGGTAGCGGCCCGTGTCGTTCTCGTGCAGCTCGTTGATCACCAAAGACATGTCCCCCGGCGCAGCCCGACGCAGGCGCACCCGCCCCTGGAAGCTGCCGTAGCTACGGTGACGGTTGCCCATGGCGACCATCACGTCTGTTTCGCGGGCGGTCTTACCGGCGCCGTTGGCGGGTAGCCAAGACCATTTGACCCGGGTCCGGCGGGGCCCGTTGATCTCGGGCTCGTAGCGGTAGTGACAGGGCAGGGTGATGTTACTGCCCCTGGCCGCCAACACCGAGGGCTGGGAGGACTCCACGTGGAGACGCACCCCGTTAAAGTAGACTGGAGAAGACACAGACAAGGACAGGACACAGGATAGATAAGAGTTATTTGGTACAGTAGATACTGGATAGGAACCAGGAATTATTCCTGACCATATGATCAGACCAGAGCCCCAGTAGAAAGTAGGAACTTGGGTCTGCCTTCAGTGTATTTGGGTCTTCCCAGGTAATCAGACCGTTTTTGGAACTCTTGGGAATGGTGCACCTATAATATCTAACCTGCTCTCAGTTGTGCAGCTGTATTTACAAAACATACTGTGTAGCACATGTTGAATAAATGAATACCCCTCCAGATGGTGTGTTGTCTGCTACACCTTAGGCATGGTCAGGCTTGTCACACTCAATGGAATGGAATTTGATCCTATATGTGAGTGGGCTCCACTTAAGATCATTATACCCTTTTAACATTTTCGTGCCAATCCAAACCAAACTGTGCTAGCTCTGATATTTTCTTTTCCAGCAGTTTCAGCAAACTTTGGTGGATGCATAATCAGGTCAGCCCAGTACAGCTTGGCTCAGCTTAGCTAGACTCTGTAGTGTGAACAGGGTATCTGTGTATTAATGAATATACTGTATTACATACTCTCTCCGTTGCCATCGCCATTCATGATGTTATGGTAGAAGAAGCCGTTGTTGTATATGGGGGCGGCATGGTTGCAGATCCAGAAGACCAGTAGGGGGTGTAGTGAGCTCAACATCCTCACAGTGGAGCACTGGATCTGACTTCTTCTGAAAGGGATGCATGTCAGCACAGGCTTTAAAGACACCATTTACAATTGGTGAAATGGATGGACTCGACTCGGACTCGATGGTCCAACATGGTTAATTCCACTCAATTGTCTCCTATCTTATCAAATCCATAGCCGCGGGAGTAGTTGGGGGTGGGTTATATTTGGTTTAAAGGTTTGTGGAATGGCGTGTACAATGTTATACTCAACCTCATCATACATAGGCTACATTGACTAATTTAGCCTACTTGTGGAACAGTGCAACATGAAATATATGCATAATATACACTATCAAGGCAAACTCCAAATACTGACATCAATGTGAAATATCAACATCAATGTGAAAGTAACCGGAGCATAAAACAGCTGCCAGCTAAATCCTACACATGCCCTGAAATAAAAGGCAAACACCAAAGGAATTACTCAGGCCTACAATCGACGAAGAGGTATAAAGACAAACAAACTCCACCAAGGAATGAAGACAGATCTACACATTAAGGCAGCGCCCGTGATTCAGCATCGCTGAATGGACAGCGCCTTGGTATAGTGGAGCTCTGTTGGGTGAATGGACAGCCTCTCTGTAGCTAAAATTAGGCTATTCAGTTTTTGGGCAATTATAAATTTTCTGGGCACAGTTCAGTAGCCAACAATGCTTATATGAAAATCATAACTGGCACGCAGATCTTTAGAAATTGTTGGATCAACTGTAAATTGTCACTCATATGAAAAAGACCCCCTGCTATAGGCCATATGAAGTCACCCTTGTGGAACGGCGCATACAGTGTACTATTACAGTGTACAATTACAGTGTCATTGTCTCGTGCTTTTCCCACCAACATTGTTGCTCTGCATTCAGAGATGTTCCTTATACAGTGAGGGAACAAATATATTTGATCCCCTGCTGATTTTGTACGTTTACCCACTGAAAAAGAAATTATCCGTTTATAATTTTAATGGTAGGTTTATTTGAACAGTGAGAGACAGAATAACAACAAAGAAATCCAGAAAAAATGCATGTCAAAGATGTTATAAATTGATTTGCAGGGGAATAAGTATTGGACCCCCTCTCAATCAGAAAGATTTCTGGCTCCCAGGTGTCTTTTATACAGGTAACGAGCTGAGATTAGGAGCACACTCTTAAAGGGAGTGCTCCTAATCTTAGCTTGTTACCTGTATAAAAGACACCTGTCCACAGAAGCAATCAATCAATCAGATTCCAAACTCTCCACCATGGCCAAGACCAAAGAGCTCCCCAAGGATGTCAGGGACAGGATTGTAGACCTACACAAGGCTGGAATGGGCTACAAGACCATCGCCAAGCAGCTTGGTGAGAAGGTGACAACAGTTGGTGCGATTATTCACAAATGGAAGAAACACAAAAGACCTGTCAATCTCCCTCGGCCTGGGGCTCCATGCAATATCTCACCTTGTGGAGTTGCAATGATCATGAGAACGGTGAGGAATCAGCCCAGAACTACACGGGAGGATCTTGTCAATGATCTCAAGGCAGCTGGGGCCATAGTCACCAAGAAAACAATTGGTAACACACTACGCCGTGAAGGACTGAAATCCTGCAGCGCCCGCAAGGTCCCCCTGCTCAAGAAAGCACATATACAGGGCCGTCTGAAGTTTGCCAATGAACATCTGAATGATTCAGAGGAGAACTGGGTGAAAGTGTTGTGGTCAGATGAGACCAAAATCGAGCTCTTTGGCAAACTCAACTCGCCGTGTTTGGAGGAGGAGGAATGCTGCCTATGACCCCAAGAACACCATCCCCACCGTCAAACATGGAGGTGGAAACATTATGCTTTGGAGGTGTTTTTCTGCTAAGGGGACAGGACAACTTCACCGCATCAAAGGGACGATGGACGGGGCCATGTACCGTCAAATCTTGGGTGAGAACATCCTTCCCTCAGCCAGGGCATTGAAAATGGGTTGTGGATGGGTATTCCAGCATGACAATGACCCAAAACACACGGCCAAGGCAACAAAGGAGTGGCTCAAGAAGAAGCACATTAAGGTCCTGGAGTGGCCTAGCCAGTCTCCAGACCTTAATCCCATAGAAAATCTGTGGAGGGAGTTGAAGGTTCGAGTTGCCAAACGTCAGGCTCAAAACCTTAATGACTTGGAGAAGATCTGCAAAGAGGAGTGGAACAAAATCCGTCCTGAGATGTGTGCAAACCTTGTGGCCAACTACAAGAAACATCTGACCTCTGTGATTGCCAACAAGGGTTTTGCCACCAAGTACTAAGTCATGTTTTGCAGAGGGGTCAAATACTTATTTCCCTCATTAAAATGCAAATCAATTTATAAAAATTTGGACATGCGTTTTTCTGGATTTTTGTTGTTGTTATTCTGTCTCTCACTGTTCAAATAAATCTACCATTAAAATTATAGGCTGATCATGTCTTTGTCAGTGGGAAAATGTACAAAATCAGCAGGGAATCAAATACTTTTTTCCCTCACTGTAAGGTGTGCACCCAACTCATTTTTGTATTTGCCTGTCTGCGTTATTCGCCAGGGAAGGGAAACATTCTGCGAATATTGAAGCATTGCATCAATAAGGTGTTTCTGAGAATATTGAAACATTTTGTATCAACAAGACTGCTCCGAGAATATTAATATTGCAGCCAACGCGGAGGCCGCCTGCAAAACATTTTCCTCGGGCCAACTTCTCTGTCGGACATTATTGTGTTGCCTATGCAGCATCTGGGTGCTCAATATATACCCCCCAAAAAACTGCCCTACATCCACACTATAGATAAATAACTTAGCAAAATGTAATGATGTTTTGCCAGCAAGATTGATCTGTTAGAATATCACATTTAATTCAGGAAGCTGGAGAAGTAAGACTGATAGAGTGAGAGGTGGAAATGCATTATACCAGAGGCAGGTAGGCTACAGGTAGGGATGAAGGCAGAGGATGATGATGTTGGCATACAGCAAGTAGTTAAAAAGTTAGCCCAACTAGGTGATCATTAACTATTTGCATTATCTCAATTGTCATTCTGTCACTGCATGACAATGCACAATTGTTATAGCCTACAACTGTTATTGTCTTTGAAGCCAAAAACAAGACATGTATTTTGGGGAAATGCTCTAAATAGCAAGTTGTTCAGTTGTTTATTTTCATACCAATAGGCCTACATGAAACCAAAATTGCACTAGCCTACTGGGCTTATTATTATTATTTCTGGCGGCAGGTGGAGAAGCCCCCAACCAAAACCCAAAGGCTATAGCCGGTGCTGCTCAGATAGAACATGGCATAAGCCATGGCAAAATGTGTAGAATAGCACGAGATGTTTTCCAATTTGTAAGTCGCTCTGGATAAGAGCGTCTGCTAAATGATGTAAATGTAAATGTAAATGTGCTTAAAAAAATAACCCTGGCCTACAGCACATGACAAAAAGTCACAAAATCACATACAGTATGTGCTTTCATGTTGAAGTATTACATTTCTGAAAAATAAAAAAAAAACAGTCCCATAATAAAAAGAAATCGAAATACAGGCTTGAATTGTTCAGTCACAGTGTATAGTCCAGCAGCTAATGCTGTTTTCACGTGCTATCGGAGTTATCGTCAGTTCCTATTTCGGACTGGGAAGTTTCACTTGACCCTCCAAGGGGGCACTGAGAAAATGTTGTTGCCCGAATTGCCGAGTGTCACCACTGACCTTTTACCCTTTCAACCAACGGATGACAACAAGTCGGTTTTTGACAATAATATGGGTAATGTAGCTAGTTTTGCCATAATGTCAATGTTAAGCAAGCTAGCTAACTTTACTATAAGCAATGTTAGCTAGCTTATCAAGCTAGTTAAAATCATATTGGGTGAATATACAGTGGGGAAAAAAAGTATTTAGTCAGCCACCAATTGTGCAAGTTCTCCCACTTAAAAAGATGAGAGAGGCCTGTAATTTTCATAATAGGGACACGTCAAGTATGACAGACAAAATTAGATTTTTTTTCTCCATTATTTGCAAATTATGGTGGAAAATAAGTATTTGGTCAATAACAAAAGTTTCTCAATACTTTGTTATATACCCTTTGTTGGCAATGACACAGGTCAAACGTTTTCTGTAAGTCTTCACAAGGTTTTCACACACTGTTGCTGGTATTTTGGCCCATTCCTCCATGCAGGTCTCCTCTAGAGCAGTGATGTTTTGGGGCTGTCGCTGGGCAACACAGACTTTCAACTCCCTCCAAAGATTTTCTATGGGGTTGAGATCTGGAGACTGGCTAGGCCACTCCAGGACCTTGAAATGCTTCTTACGAAGCCACTCCTTCGTTGCCCGGGCGGTGTGTTTGGGATCATTGTCATGCTGAAAAACCCAGCCACGTTTCATCTTCAATGCCCTTGCTGATGGAAGGAGGTTTTCACTCAAAATCTCACGATACATGGCCCCATTCATTCTTTCCTTTACACGGATCAGTCGTCCTGGTCCCTTTGCAGAAAAACAGCCCCAAAGCATGATGTTTCCACCCCCATGCTTCCCAGTAGGTATGGTGTTCTTTGGATGCAACTCAGCATTCTTTGTCCTCCAAACACGACGAGTTGAGTTTTTACCAAAAAGTTATATTTTGGTTTCATCTGACCATATGACATTCTCCCAATCCTCTTCTGGATCATCCAAATGCACTCCAGCAAAATTCAGACGGGCCTGGACATGTACTGGCTTAAGCAGGGGGACACGTCTGGCACTGCAGGATTTGAGTCCCTGGCGGCGTAGTGTGTTACTGATGGTAGGCTTTGTTACTTTGGTCCCAGCTCTCTGCAGGTCATTCACTAGGTCCCCCTGTGTGGTTCTGGGATTTTTGCTCACCGTTCTTGTGATCATTTTGACCCCACGGGGTGAGATCTTGTGTGGAGTCCCAGATCGAGGGAGATTATCAGTGGTCTTGTATGTCTTCCATTTCTTAATAATTGCTCCCACAGTTGATTTCTTCAAACCAAGCTGCTTACCTATTGCAGATTCAGTCTTCCCAGCCTGGTGCAGGTCTACAATTTTGTTTCTGGTGTCCTTTGACAGCTCTTTGGTCTTGGCCATTGTGGAGTTTGGAGTGTGACTGTTTGAGGTTGTGGACAGGTGTCTTTTATACTGATAACAAGTTCAAACAGGTGCCATTAATACAGGTAACGAGTGGAGGACAGAGGAGCCTCTTAAAGAAGAAGTTACAGGTCTGTGAGAGCCAGAAATCTTGCTTGTTTGTAGGTGACCAAATACTTATTTTCCACCATAATTTGCAAATAAATTCATAAAAAATCCTAGAATGTGATTTTCTGGAAAAAAAAATCTCAATTTGTCTGTCATAGTTGACGTGTACCTATGATGAAAATTACAGGCCTCTCTCATCTTTTTAAGTGGGAGAACTTGCACAATTGGTGGCTGACTAAATACTTTTTTTCCCCACTGTATATTGTTCAGACCAAAAAGCATGTCAAATTTGTGTGAAATCTGTGTCAAGTGTCAAATTTGAGGTGAATTGTGGACTTTGTGATAGAGGCACCAAATTTTATATGTTATGATAGAAGTCTAAAACCCACCCCCTTACCCCTTCAAAAAACAAACAAAGGCATATGGTTTTCAACCTGTCAGTTGGAGCTGTAGTCGGACCCTGAAAGCGACAAACTTCCACAGGTGTGTGGGCTACTTTGTTTTGTCATCAAAATACATCATGCATCCTAATTTGCTATATTATTGTTGTACTGTTTTCAATAAGTCACCAGAAGATGCAGACAGGTCCCAGAACAGCTGATAGAAGAATTAATGACTAATTATTAATGACTAATTATTACACCCTGAAACTGTGTGAAAAGTGTTAGAATCATAAGACTATAATCTGATAATGTGCGTAGCTTAGTTAGAAGTACAATGAGGCAGTCAGAATATTGTGAGAACGCAGATAACTGAGGAATGCAGCCTGCCCGAGCAGGGAGTAAACTATGATAAGAACATGTGTGTGTGACCTGATGGTCAGGAGAGCAGAGGAAAACATGAGCTAAACTCATGTACAGTGGAAATATACAGCCTGCCTAAAGCGGGGTGGGATTTTTGTATGACGTGTGTGTATAAAAGATGGACTCTGAAATTGTGATAACAGAATTCTCAATGAATAAAGATCTCTGACTATTGCAACTGGGAGCTCTGTCCGTTTCTTGATCCAAAAGCCTTACAACCTTTTGGGAGATGCACAGAGACACTGAAATAGTTGAGTTCAACCATTGAGAGTAAAAAATTATCTTAACAACAGCCTGTTTGCAGGGTGGACCATCGTGGCATAACCTGTCTGCTGTCTATTCATTACAGTAAACCATGATTATCTACAGGGCAGACTATAGGCCTAGGCGTCTCAATTTTAGCTAGCTAACGTTAGCATTACTAGCTATTTTTGACGAACTTGGCTAGCTAATAGCAACATTGTCATCGCTCTAAAATAAATTTGACAACATCATAATGATGGCATAGCTGTTTTCTTAAGTGATAATGCCCTCGAAGCCAGTGTTTGGAGGATATACAGCAAACCGTGCCAATATATCCTCCAAACACCGGCTTCAAGGGCATTATCTCTTTTATACAACGGGTTACCAACATATCAATCAAATTTATTTATAAAGCCCTTTTTACATCAGCAGATGTCACAAAGTGCTATACAGAAACCCAGCCTAAAACCCCAAACAGCAAGCAATGCAGATGTAGAAGCACAGTGGCTAGGAAAAACTCCATAGAAAGGAACCTAGGAAGAAACCTAGAGAGGAACCAGGCTCTGAGGGGTGGCCAGTCCTCTTCTGGCTGTGCCGGGTGGAGATTATAAGAGTACATGGCCATTTAAGGCCAGATTGTTCTTCAATATGTTCAAACGTTCATAGATGACCAGCAGGGTCAAATAACAATCAGTGGTTGTAGAGGGTGCAACAGGTCAGTACCTCAGGAGTAAATGTCAGTTGGCTTTTCAAAGCCGAGCATTCAGAGGTCGAGACAGCAGGTGCGGTAGAGAGAGAGTCGAAAACAGCAGGTCCGTGACAAGGTAGCACGTCCGGTGAACAGGTCAGGGTTCCCTAGCCGCAGGCAGAACAGTTGAAACTGGAGCAGCAGCACGACCAGGTGGACTGGGGACAGCCAGGAGTCATCAGGCCAGGTAGTCCGGAGGCATGATCCTAGGGCTCAGGTCCTCCGGGAGGGGAGGGAGAGAGAGAGAATTAGAGGGAGCATACTTAAATTCACACAGGACACCAGATAAGACAGGAGAATTACACCAGATATAACAGACTGACCCTACCCCCCCGGCACATAGACTATTGAAGCAGAGATACTGGAGACTGAGACAGGGGTGGGTCGGGGGACACTGTGGCCCCGTCCCCGGACAGGGCCAACCAGGCAGGATATAACTCCACCGACTTTGCCAAAGCACAGCCCCCACACCACTAGAGGGATATCAACAGACCACCAACCTACTACCCTGAGACAAGGCTGAGTATAGCCCACGAAGATCTCCTCCACCGCACGAGCCCGAGGGGGCGCAAAACCGGACAGGAAGATCACGTCTGTGACTCAACCCACTCAAGTGACGCACCCCTCCTAGGGACGGCATGGAAGAGCACTAGTAAGCCAGGGACACACCATGCATAATAGGGTCAGAGGCAGAGAATCCCAGTGGAGAGAGGGGAGCCGGTCAGGCAGAGACAGCATGGGCGGTCGTCAGATTGAAAACAGGTTGAAAACCACATATTCAAATAATGATTGACAATTTCATCCTTCCATGAGATATAGCCCATAGTCGACACAAATCTAGGGTTGTTACCCAAGGTGGCTGGTCGTTCATTCTATCGGTTAGGTTGCCAGAGACGCGACCCAGTTGTTAAGTATTTTTCTTCTAAATATATGGACACTACCCAGTCGTTTGTTCTAAATTTTCCATTGCCATGATGGCTGGCAAAGTTCTTATCCCTTGTTTGCTAGCTAGCCAACTTTGGCTAACATAGTCACGTCAAACACTGCAGCCAGAATAACAGTAAAGTAGCTGCATTTGCATTTGTTTAAGCTGTTTTCTATTGACATTTGTTGGTATACATACAGAAGAATCAGCTAATGATGCGAGATTTCGCCTGGCTTGTTTCCAAGCCACACTTTCGACTAAATCTTCCTCAGTGCCAATCGAAAATGCATTGAGTAGAACTTTTAGTCGGGCATCAGTCTTCAAAATAACGTTCAAAACGAAACGTGCAACCCATGAATAGCATGTTCTTTACGTTTAATAATATATAGATGAATAACTATCTCTAAACCAGTGTTTCCCAAACTCGGTCTTCGGAACCAAAAGGGGGGCACGTTTTGGTTTTTGCCCTAGCACTACACAGCTGATTCAAGTAATCAACTAATCATCAAGCTTTGATCATTTGAATCAGCTGTGTAGTGTTAGGGCAAAAAACAAAATGTCCACCCCTTGGGGTCCCAAGGACCGAGTTTGGGAAACTCTGCTCTAGACACTTACTTCTTGAATGGTTACTGCCGCTGCTGGGTGAAAGATGGATGGATGGAGGATCAAGCTGCTGGCAAATCCACGTATCTACATAGCCTGATTTGCAATGTAGTCCAATGCGAAGTGTGCTCAAATGCCCATGGATTGAATTTCTCTGGCCAAATCAGACGAAGTGATTGTTCGGATGGAAGACAGTGCAAAGAAACATTTGCTGCCTTGCAGCCAACACAATTTATCTTGGTTTTGCTCATTGCTTTAAAGTAGGAAGTAACTCCAGAAATGTTTGGTCTTTGGTAGCTTAACTCTGCACGCTGCCAACAATGAGGAATGGAATGTCAATATGATCGGGCGGGGCCAGCAGCAGTGTAACAGGATATTTAAGCAATAAGGCCTGAGGAGGTATGGTATATGGCCAATATTCCATTGCTAAGGGCTGTTCTTATGCACTACACAACGCAGAGTGCCTGGAAACAGCCCTTAGCCGTGGTATATTGGCCATATCCACAAACCTCTGAGGTTCCTTATTGCTATTATAAAACTGGTTACTAACATAAATAGACCAGGCACTGTATATGTATCCTTTAAGGTTTATGCAGAAATGTGGTGAAAATATAATAGTGATGCGCAGGTCAGCTCTTTGTTTACCCGCACCCGCACGCATTTGCTAAAAACCCATCCGCAACCGCCTGACTATATGTGAGAAAGTGAAAATCTGATGCTCGCACCCGGCCCTAACCCGCTAATATAGAAAACATGCTGTACAGTCGGAGATGCCAAAGCAATTTTTTGCCAGGGCTTTTTAGATAGGCCTATGTTGCTGCTTATATTTTCCAACAATTTGGTAGGCTATTTGTTTGTCAACTTGTCAATAATTAGATACATGCAGTTTGTCTTCTGTCATTACTTGCTGCTCTAGAAATAAACCCTTGCTTACCAGAATAATGGCATAAATCGATAGAATGAATCCTTGAATCTAGTTGACATTGGTAAAGTTCTCTCTCATCTCTTCTTCTCTCCAGCAGCAAAGACGTAGGTTTGACAAGTTTTAAGGAAATTAAAAGCTGTGAAAACTACCCAACATGTTTCTGATAAGATTTCAGTTAGACTTGGATGCATATTTTATGTGGTTGAAATACTATCAGCTTTTATAAATAAATGATAAACAGCTTCTATCTCCAGGCCATCAGACTGTTAAACAGTCACTACTAGCCGGTCTGAACCATAGTCACTGTTACTAGCCGGCTACCACTTGGCTACCCTGCACCTTACAGACTGCTTTGCCCTATGTACATAGAGTCATTGAACACTGGTCACTTTAATAATGTTTACATACAGTCCCTAACTGCACATTCATTCTCTCAAGATAAATAATATTTCTCCACGCCTGTTCCCAAGTCAAAATGTACATTTGGTGTATAATTTACTGCAAGAAATGCTTAATTCTGCAGGAGTTAATATTATATTAGGCTATGTGCAGTGGCGACCTGTCATTCAGGGCAGGTGGGGCAGAGTATATTATTTTGGCATTAAAACGTGTCACATGTCAGTTTGCAAACAATATACAAAATCAAAAAAATCATTGAGTTAATAAACCCACATACAAACAGTCAATTTTTTTGCTTTCTTGAGTAAGGCAGCTCCCAAATGCAGGTGTTTCAGCCTAGCTAAGTGCTTTCTGTGGTGGTGGGGCAGCTAGCGGAAAATACGGAGCGTAGGGGTTGGTAATGTTTTCTAGTTGCACCGTGATTGGCTCAATGTTCTGTCACTCATGGGGACACTACGTCACTGCAAAATCGATGGGTAGAACTCGAAAATTCAAGCCCCTTGGGTGCTGCCATAGAGTTACATTAGAAGTGCCAATCCAAGAAGGCACAAGGTCATTTCACCACTGGCTATGTCAGAGGTTACAGTCAGTGTCCAGATTTCAGGCTACTATTCAATTTAACCCATCTGAACAGTAGCCTACAGTTCCCTTGACGTGCCATATTTAAGTCAGTCTTGTGACTGTAGAATCTGTATAGCACCTCACAATCATTACATTTTAGTCACTTAGCAGACGCTCTTATCCAGAGTGACTTACAATTAGTGAGTGCATACATTTTTTTTTTTCATACTGGCCCCCCATGGGAATCAAACCCACAACCCTGGCGTTGCAAATGTCATGCTCTACCAACTGAGCTACATCCCTGCCTGCCATTCCCTCACCTACCCTGGACAACTTGTGCGCCACCCCATGGGTTTCCCAGTCACGACCAGCTACGACAGAGCCTGGATTCGAACCAGGAGCTCTAGTGGCACAGCAATGCAGTGCCTTAGACCACTGCGCCACTCACACATAACATAGCCAGCACTGCTTTTATCCTCTTTTACCACTTCACGACATTTTCCCCAAGCATTAGGCTACTGTTCTGGCACTCCCTTCCATTTATTTTCAACTCTCCATTTCACATCTTTTCTCTTACTGAATTCAACTCTTACATTGTTGTTTTTGCCTCAGTGGATGGATGTTAACTTTTTCTGCCTAAGTTCCAGGGCGTACAGTTAAACGCGTTGAAACTATACGCGTTGCATGGTCTATCCATATCTGCATTGACCATGCAGCATTTATGGTGATATGGCCTCTGCAGAAGTCAGGGCATTCATACTTCTGGTGCTTCACAGAAGTTGTCAAGGAAGTGAGTTTGTGTTTATACCTCCTGCCCTCACCTACGGTCAACCAATCATGTCAATGCGGAGCTATACAGAGCCCTCCGCATTGTTTCAAAATTTGAGAGGCGCACAGCGATGCGATGTGGTACCGAGCTCAATTTGGCCTATGGGTGCCCCCGGAGTCTAGGCAATTGTCAAGCCATCCATACCGGGCCTCCGACCACATTTTCGGATCAAGCATAAAATGGCTCTTAGGCCCTAAAGCTTAGGCTTAGGCTACGGAGAAACACCAGATAAAAATAATGAAACAAAAAGCTAAATGTAGCCTATTTATTTAATTGCACAATAGTTATATATTTATGGTTTTTTATGCATTGTTTTCACTTTATTCAACCCACCCGCAACCCAACCGCCCTTCATCCACAGAGTGCGAATTATATCGTGACATTCAGGGATTTCTATTTTTGTAAAGACATGCCATTTAATGGTAAAGATTTGGTGTATCATTTACTGCAAGAAATGCATAAATCTGCAGGAGTTAATATTATATTAGGCTATGTGCCGTGGCTACCCGTCATTCAGGGCAATACATGTTTTCACCTTATTCTTGTCAAACAAATCACTTCAAAATGGGAAATGTTCACCACTCCAAAATAATTCCAGCATCCAAAAGTGCACTGTGCACTCGCGCCATTTGATGAATGGAAAGAGATACCAGAAAAGTGTAATGACATTCGGCTTATAGCCTGAATTAATTGATTCATCTTGCTGACAAAGGACCTTTTTTGTAGAAAGAAAAGTTGGGACACCTGAAAGGGGGCTGATATACATGACTGTCCAGGGCTGACAAGTGCAGCCACATGGGACATATATTAAAAGCTATACATTATTCAATCATCTATTTGGCATCACTCAAAACAGTTTAGTTTAACGTAAAAATAAGACTACTTACAAATTTAAGTTGTTCTCCGGCCAGAAAACGGACAACGTCGTGTCAATTCATGTTCCCCTGATGTTACTTTGTGAGATCTACACTGTCTGTCTGGGCAATTCTTCCCATTGGCATTTTCAGGGAGAACACGAGTTGCGACGCATTGAGAGGAAAGTGACCTCATCGTTCGCAACAACAACAAAAAATCTGGCACAAAAGCATAAACGCTGCAAGACGTTTACTATTGCATTACAAAGTGATTTCACAACAATGAATGTACTTATTGATCTTTTCAATATTCCCTTTACTAGCCTACCCTAATTTACAGGTGAATTTAATGAAAAATGTAATCCAATGATTAATCAATCAGATGTATTTTATAAAGCCCTTTTTACATCAGCAGTTGTCAAAGTGTTTTACAGATATCAAGCCTAAAACCCCAAAGATCAAGCAATGGAGATGCAGAAGCACACACGCATCCAATAGTTTATGGTTTTCCCATTATCATTTTATACATCGGGGCAACCTCAATTAGGATATGTTTCTCATGACGAGCCACATACCTTAATGTTCCTATTCATATTAAATATGTAATATGTATATATGTAATTAACCAACTTTGTTTTATTACTTTGAAACAATATGCCTATGCCACAAAATAATTTCCAAAATGAATTAACTCAACTTCCAGATTAGAATAAATAGATATTAGGCCTATCAAATACTGACAAATATGAATGAGCGATCTGTATTCACATGTTCAAGACTCTCAATGAGGCTTTGGTTTATTGGTATTTTCTCTGAAAATGAAGTGGTTAGCTCAATCCTGTATTTCTGCTATGGTAAGGCAGGCTGATGAAATATATTATTTGATTCATGTTTTGCCTCGACCTTGAATAGCACTGTCAATATTGTAACTTTGGCTCATATTTCAGTGGAGTGCTGAAATAATAGCAGCAGTGGTGGAAAACAACGACAATTCCAGGTCTCCTCAGAGACCTCTGAAGTGTGTTGATTTTCCACTGTAAAGTATAGCAGTTATCATAGTGCAGATGTGGGATGTTTTCATACTTTCCTACACATGCTAAGCCCCATAGGGAGTTAGAAGGTATATAAACACAGCAAAAAAGTGTAAATATTTGTATGAACATAACAAGATTCAACAACTGAGACATAAACTGAACAAGTTCCACAGACATGTGACTAACATAAATTGAATAATGTGTCCCTGAACAAAGGGGGGGGTCAAAATCAAAAGTAAGTATCTGGTGAGGCCACCAGCTGCATTAAGTACTGCAGTGCATCTCCTCCTCATGGACTGCACCAGATTTGCCAGTTCTTGCTGTGAGATGTTACCCCACTCTTCCACCAAGGCACCTGCAAGTTCCCAGACATTTCTGGGGGGAATGGCCCTAGCCCTCACCCTCCGATCCAACAGGTCCCAGACGTGCTCAATGGATGTGAGATCCGGGCTCTTCGCTGGCCATGGCAGAACACTGACATTCCTGTCTTGCACGAAATCACGCACAGAACGAGCAGTATGGCTGGTGGCATTGTCATGCTGGAGGGTCATGTCAGGATGAGCCTGCAGGAAGGGTACCACATGAGGGAGGAGGATGTCTTCCCTGTAACGCACAGTGTTGAGATTGCCTGCAATGACAACAAGCTCAGTCCGATGATGCTGTGACACACCGCCCCAGACCATGACGGACCCTCCACCTCCAAATCGATCCCGCTCCAGAGTACAGGCCTCGGTTTAACGTTCATTCCTTCAACGACAAACGCGAATCCGACCATCACCCCTGGTGAGACAAACCGCGATTCGTCAGTGAAGAGCACTTTTTGCCAGTCTTGTCTGGTCCAGCGATGGTGGGTTTGTGCCCATAGGCGACGTTGTTGCCGGTGATGTCTGGTGAGGACCTGCCTTACAACAGGCCTACAAGCCCTCAGTCCAGCCTCTCTCAGCCTATTGCAGACAGTCTGAGCACTGATGGAGGGATTGTGCGTTCCTGGTGTAACTAGGGCAGTTGTTGTTGCCGTCCTGTACCTGTCCCGCAGGTGTGATGTTCGGATGTACTGATCCTGTGCAGGTGTTGTTACACGTGGTCTGCCACTGCGAGGACGATCAGCTGTCCATCCTGTCTCCCTGTAGTCTTAGGCATTTCACAGTACGGACATTGCAATTTATTGCCCTGGCCACATCTGCAGTCCTCATGCCTCCTTGCAGCATGCCTAAGGCACGTTCACACAGATGAGCAGGGACCCTGGGCATCTTTCTTTTGGTGTTTTTCAGTCAGTAGAAAGGCCTCTTTAGTGTCTTAAGTTTTCCTAACTGTGACCTTAATTGCCTACCGTCTGTAAGCTGTTAGTGTCTTAATGGTCGTTCCACACGTGCATGTTCATTAATTTTTTATGGTTCATTGAACAAGGATGGAAAAACAGTGTTTAAACCCTTTACAATGAAGATATGTGAAGTTATTTGGATTTTTACAAATTATCTTTGAAAGACAGGCACTTCTTTTTTTGCTGAGTTTACTACCTCTACACATGCACATACACACATAAAACCTATGCACACACACACACACACACACCCCTCTCTTTGCCACCCCACCTCAAGATCAAGAGCGAGACCCCTACACACGCTATGGTTTTCCCCGCTGCTTCCTCTGGGGCGAGCACTTTGTACATCCAGCTGTTATTTTAGTATCACTGGTGCCAGTTCTTCTAACACCTCAGTAGTAATGTCACATGATGTATTTAGTCACACGTTATAGTCACATGCACACACACAATAGAAACACTATACACAGCTACTGAGGGAAGGAGGAAAAAACCCATTGAAACTAGCAGGATGTCAGACTACAATCAACTCCCCCTCTCTCCCCATGGACAGACCCCCCCAACCCATCCCCATCCTAGACTCCACCACAAACACGCATGCACACACACTCACACAGAGAGGCATGCACACACGCACAACCCATCCTACACCCTCACCACAACCACCCCCCACCCATCTTCCTCGCTCTGCTTAATGCCCACAGCCCCCGGCTCTGTGCTGGCCTGGGCGACACCCATTTAACTTTGCCAATCTCACTGACACACAGCCATTACTGGTGCGTTTGAAGAGTCCCAGTTGCTGCTCTTCCCAAAGCCCAGATGAAAGCCTCTGCCTGGGGCTCCGAATACCAGGGCCCTATGAACTGAAGGGGTGACTGGATCCAGGGGTATAATTTCTACTGTCAACAGGGAAGCCAGTTTGTGTTGGATGAGGCACTTCCCCCCCCACACACACACACACGCAGTCACACACGGACACAAACACATACATACGCGTGCACGTGCATGTGTGTGAATAACACATAAGTAGCTCGGTGGCCACATTTGTTGACACTCAGAGGAGACACTCACAGACTGCAGGGTTCGTCACAAAGGATTTGTGAGTGTTGAGTTGGGAAGTATTTACAAAGTTAGATGATTAGAGGGTGATAGAGACAGGGGACATAATGGTGAGAAAGACATGAGGATAAAGCAATAAGCTGGATTTCTTCCAGCTTGCCTAAGTATAGAGAATAGAATGAGTCATTTCTTCGAGGGTAGTCTTTAGCAACAACATGTTTTAGATACACCATGTTGATTCATCAGAAATTCAGAGTCCTATACACCATTTCTTCCTCGGAAACTTAACATGCGATATGATGGAAAGGAAACTTAACTTGAGACCTACTTTCCTTGCATTTCTCAAATTTCTAAGGATGATGTGCATGCTTGTACATGGTTATGGATGATTATTACATGAAAGTAACAAGTTATTCACACATATCACAACTCTCTACATATGATACATAAAGACCTACTCACAGCACTGTTTTTATTTTAAACTTCTACCTGGAAACAAATTCCTGTAAATAACAGGAGAAAATAACTGAAGGATAATTTTCTGAGAGACAAAAATATGTGCTTTGGTGGCACATACAGTGCATTCGGAAACTATTCAGACCCCTTGACTTTTTCCACATTTTTTTACGTTACAGCCTTATTCTAAAATTTATTAAATAAATAAAAAATCCTCATCAATCTACACACAATACCCCATAATGACCAAGCAAAAACTGGTTTTTAGAAAATTTAGAAAATGTATTAAACATAAAAAACTGCAATATCACATTTACATAAGTATTCAGACCATTTACTCAGTACTTTGTTGAAGCACCTTTGGCAGCGATTACAGCTTCAAGTCTTCTTGGGTATGACGCTACATGCTTGTACGCCTGTATTTGGGGAGTTTCTCCCATTCTTCTCTGCAGATCCTCTCAAGCTCTGTCAGGTTGGATGGGGAGCGTCGCTGCACAGCTATTCTCAGGTCTCTCCAGAGATGTTCGATCGGGGTCAAGTCCGGGCTCTGGCTGGGCCACTCAAGGACATTCAGAGACTTGTCCCGAAGCCACTCCTGCGTTGTCTTGGCTGTGTGTTTAGGGTCGTTGTCCTGTTGGAAGGTGAAACTTCGACCCAGTCTGAGGTCCTGAGTGCTCTGGAGCAGGTTTTCATCAAGGATCTCTCTATACTTTGCTCCGTTCATCTTTCCCTCGATCCTGACTAGTCTCCCAGTCCCTGAAAAACATCCCCACAGCATGATGCTGCCACCACCATGCTTCACCGTAGGGATGGTGCCAGGTTTCCTCCAGACGTGACATTTGGCATTCAGGCCAAAGAGTTCAAATGTTGGTTTCATCAGAACAGAGAATCTTGTTTCTCATGGTCTGAGTCCTTTAGGTGCCTTTTGGCAAACTCCAAGCGGGCTGTCATGTGCCTTTTACTGAGGAGCGGCTTCTGTCTGGCTATAAAGGCCTGATTGGTGGAGTGCTGCAGAGATGGTTGTCCTTCTGGAAGGTTCTCCCATCTCCACAGAGGAACTCTGGAGCTCTGTCAGAGTGACCATCGGGTTCTTGTTCACCTCCCTTACCAAGGCCGTTCTCCCCGATTGCTCAGTTTGGCCGGGCGGCCAGCTCTAGGAAGAGTCTTGGTGGTTCCAAACTTCTTCAATTTAAGAATGATGGAGGCCACTGTGTTCTTGGGGACCTTCAATGCTGCAGAAATGTTTTGGTACCCTTCCCCAGATCTGTGCCTCAACACAATCCTCGGAGCTCTACGGACAATTCCTTCGACCTCATGGCTTGTGCCTTTCCAAATCATGTCCAAAGAATTGAATTTACCACAGGTGGACTCCAATCAAGTTGTAGGATGTTCAATGGAAACAGGATGCACCTGAGCTCAATTTCCAGTCTCATAGCAAAGGGTCTGAATTCTTATGTAAATACGGTATTTCGGTTTTTTATTTGTAATACATTTGCAACATTTTCTAAACTGTCACGAACGTTGAGAGACGGGTCAGACCAAGGTGCAGCGTGAAAAGCGTACATGTTTATTAACTAAATAAACATACAACGAAACAACGTAACATGAAGTCCTCCGGCTATAAACATACAAGCCAAAACGGAACAAGATCCCACAATACACAGTAGGCAATGAGCTACCTAAGTATGATCCCCAATCAGAGACAACGAGCGACAGCTGCCTCTGATTGGGAATCACACCCGGCCAAACCTAGAAATACACATCTAGATCCTAAACATAGAAATTCTAACATAGATCCTCACGCCCTGACCAAACCAACTAAAGACGACCGGCCTCTCAAGGCCAGGGCGTGTGTCATAAATACCGATGTGGATGTGGTGGAGGAGTCAGGCGCAGGACACAGAGGTAAAGTCCAACAGACTTTAATAGTCATCAAAAAGTAAGTGGAAAACCTCCGACCTCAAAACAAACAACGAGGCGAGGGAAAATTACGCACACGCGTAAAACTAATACACGAAACAAAACGGGAGCAAACACAAAGCTCCGACACAAAGGCAGGAAGCAACAACACACAAAATTACTAGAACAAACAAGGAACTTATAGGACACGTAATAATTACACAAATGGACACAGGTGATACAGACAGACAAAAACAATCAAATGCAGACACATAGAGCGGTGGCAGCTAATACTCCGGGGACGGCGAACGCCGAAGCCTGCCCGAACCAGGAGGAGGAGCAGCCTCGGCCGAAACCGTGACAGCGTGACATAAACCTATTTTCTCTTTGTCATTATATGGTATTGTGTGTAGATTGATGAGGATTTTTCTTATTAATCCATTTTAGAATAATGCTGTAACGTCACAAAATGTAGAAAAGGTCAAGGGGTCTGAAAACTTTCCGAATGCACTGTAGCTGGTCAGAAATAGCAATTGTTTTGGTAAAGAATCCGGGGTGGCCTCTTCAATCTTCCTGCCATTCTTTGGCCCTGTGTTCCACTCTCCCCAGCCACTCCACTGGGGCAACGGGTAGTGCAGTAGAACCTCCTGGTGTAGGAACGCTCATACTTCATCAGGACCTGGTCACTTACTGGGGTCTGCAGGTAAGAAGAACCGCTCGATCCAGGGTTGTATTGATGTGAGACGTTCTGAATGTTGCAGATATACTGAACAAAAATATAAAAACGCAACATGCAACAATTTCTACGATTTTACTGAATTACAGTTCATATAAGGAAATCAGTCAATTTAAATAAATTCATTAGGCCCTAGTCTATGGATTTCACATGACTGGGAATACAGATATGCATCTGTTGGTCACAGATACCTTAAAAAAAAAGTAGGGGCGTGGATAAGAAAACCAGTCAGTAACTGGTATGACCACCATTTGCCTCATACTGGATATTAGGGGGAAATGGAACACGCAGTCGTACACATCGATTCTGAGTATCCCAAACATGCTCAATGTGTGACATGTCTGGTAAGTATGGAGGCCATGGAAGAACTGTGACATTTTCAGCTTCCAGGAAATGTGTACAGATCATTATTAGGCTGATGGCGGCGGATGAATGGCACGACAATGGGCCTCAGGATCTCGTCACGGTATCTCTGTGCATTCAAATTGCCATTGACAAAATGCAATTGTGTTCGTAGTCTGTAGCTTATGCCTGCTCAGACCATAACCCCACCGCCACCATGGGGTACTCTATTCACAACGTTGACATCAGCAAACTGCTTGCCCATACGACGCCATACACGTGGTCTGCGGTTGTGAGGCCAGTTGGACGTACTGCCAAATTCTCTAAAATGACTTAGGAGAAGACTTATGGTAGAGAAATTAACAATCACTTTTCTGGCAACAGCTCTGGTGGACATTCCTGCAGTCAGCATGCCAATTGCACGCTCCCTCAAAACTTGAGTCATATGTGGCATTGTGTGTCTGACAAAACTGCACATTTTAGTGGCCTTTTATTGTTCCCAGCACAAGGTGCACCTGTGTAATAATCATGCTGTTTAATCAGCTTCTGTCAGGTGGATGGAATATCTTGGCAAAGGCGAAATGCTCACTAACAGGGACGTAAACAAATTTGTGCACAACATTTGAGAAGTAAGCTTTTTGTGCGTATGGAAATTTTTTGGGATCTTTTATTTCAGTTCATGAAACATGGGACCAACACTTTACATGTTGCGTTTATAGTTTTGTTCACTGTAGAAATAGAATAAATAGATCTGCCACGATTCCCTATTCTATCTGACAGACAATCATATCTGTTCTACACAATACATTTCTATCTGAATATTCTGTAATGTTACATCCTCCTTAACAGACCCCTGAGGGGTATCATACGAGGCAGGTTTGAAGAGTTAGCGAGGTAACTTTGGTAAACTCTGAGTTCATCTCGGGATAAACGATGACACGAAAGTGGCTCACCTTTTAGCCAGGTATATTTCTATGTCAATAAATCCTTCAGAACTACAGTGAGAGAAAAAAGTATTTGATCCCCTGCTGATTTTGTACGTTTGCCCACTGACAAAGACATGATCAGTCTATAATTTTAATGGTAGGTTTATTTGAACAGTGAGAGACAGAATAACAACAACAAAAATCCAGAAAAACGCATGTCAAAAATGTTATAAATTGATTTGCATTTTAATGAGGGAAATAAGTATTTGACCCCTCTGCAAAACATGACTTAGTACTTGGTGGCAAAACCCTTGTTGGCAATCACAGAGGTCAGACGTTTCTTGTAGTTGGCCACCAGGTTTGCACACATCTCAGGAGGGATTTTGTCCCACTCCTCTTTGCAGATCTTCTCCAAGTCATTAAGGTTTCGAGGCTGACGTTTGGCAACTCGAACCTTCAGCTCCCTCCACAGATTTTATATGGGATTAAGGTCTGGAGACTGGCTAGGCCACTCCAGGACCTTAATGTGCTTCTTCTTGAGCCACTCCTTTGTTGCCTTGGCCTTGTGTTTTGGGTCATTGTCATGCTGGAATACCCATCCACGACCCATTTTCAATGCCCTGGCTGAGGGAAGGAGGTTCTCACCCAAGATTTGACGGTACATGGCCCCTTCCATCGTCCCTTTGATGCGGTGAAGTTGTCCTGTCCCCTTAGTAGAAAAACACCCCCAAAGCATAATGTTTCCACCTCCATGTTTGACGGTGGGGATGGTGTTCTTGGGGTCATAGGCAGCATTCCTCCTCCTCCAAACAAGGCGAGTTGAGTTGATGCCAAAGAGCTCCATTTTGGTCTCATCTGACCACAACACTTTCATCCAGTTCTCCTCTGAATCATTCAGATGTTCATTGGCAAACTTCAGACAGGCATGTATATGTGCTTTCTTGAGCAGGGGGACCTTGTGGGCGCTGCAGGATTTCAGTCCTTCACGGCGTATTGTGTTTTCCAATTGTTTTCTTGGTGACTATGGTCCCAGCTGCCTTGAGATCATTGACAAGATCCTCCCGTGTAGTTCTGGGCTGATTCCTCACCGTTCTCATGATCATTGCAACTCCACAAGGTGAGAACTTGCATGGAGCCCCAGGCCGAGGGAGATTGACAGTTCTTTTGTGTTTCTTCCATTTGCGAATAATCGCAACTGTTGTCACCTTCTCACCAAGCTGCTTGGCGATGGTCTTGTAGCCCATTCCAGCCTTGTGTAGGTCTACAATCTTGTCCCTGACATCCTTGGAGAGCTCTTTGGTCTTGGCCATGGTGGAGAGTTTGGAATCTGATTGATTGATTGCTTCTGTGGACAGGTGTCTTTTATACAGGTAACAAACTGAGATTAGCAGCACTCCCTTTAAGAGTGTGCTCCTAATCTCAGCTCGTTACCTGTATAAAAGACACCTTGGAGCCAGAAATCTTTCTGATTGAGAGGGGGTCAAATACTTATTTCCCTCATTAAAATGCAAATACATTTCTAACATTTTTGACATGCGTTTTTCTGGATTTTTTTGTTGTTATTCTGTCTCTCACTGTTCAAATAAACCTACCATTAACATTATAGACTGATCATTTCTTTGTCAGTGGGCAAACGTACAAAATCAGCAGGGGATCAAATACTTTTTTCCCTCACTGTAACCTTCTCCGGGACAGGCTAACTCACGGCTAACTCCACTTACCGTAAATTAAATGACTGAGCCATGAGTTGAGGACCAATGAAATCAGTTTCCCTCCCTCTTGCATATACTGCTTCATCATCCCTTTCATTTGAGGATTTTATTAACTAAACGTTTTGTAGTGTAAAGAAATTGTGATGTTAAAATATATATCACATTCTGTGGCAACCCGTCATTCAGGGCAGGTGTTTTTTTTAATTATATATATATTTTTGCCAACTGGGAACTCTGAAAAAAATGAGCTCCAACTGGGAAAATAAGTTTTGAACGGTCATCCAACTCGGAATTGCAAGTCGGGAACTCTGGCCTCTTTCTAGAGCTCCGACCTGAAGATCACTAAAGAACAGCAGTAAACTAACGATAGTAAAATAACAATAGTGAGGCTATATACAGGGGGTACCGGCACAGAGTCAATGTGCGGGGGTACTGGTTAGTCGAGGTAATATGTACATGTGGGTAGAGTTATTAAAGTGACTATGCGTAGATAATAAACAGAGAGTAGCAGCAGCGTAAAAAAAAGGGGGGGGGGGGGGGGCAATGCAAATAGTCTGGGTAGCCATTTGATTAGATGTTCAGGAGTCTCATGGCTTGGAGGTAGACGCTGTTTAGAAGCCTCTTGGACCAAGACTTGGCGCTCCAGTAATGCTTGCCGTAAAGTAGCAGAGAGAACAGTCTATCACAAGGGTGGGTGGAGTTTTTGAAATTTTTAGGGCCTTCCTCTGACCCCCTGGTATAGAGGTCCTGGATGGCAGGAAGCTTGGCCCCTGTGATGTACTGGGCCGTACACACTACCCTCTGTAGTGCCTTGCGGTCGGAGGCCGAGTAGTTGCCATACCAGGCAGTGATGCAACCAGTCAGGATGCTCTCGATGGTGCAGCTGTAGAACCTTTTGAGGATCTGAGGACCCATGACAAATCTTTTCAGTCTCCTGAGGGGGAATAGCTTTTGTCATGCCCTCTTCACGACTGTCTTGGTGTGCTTGGACCATGTTTGTTTTTTGGTAATGTAGACAACAAGGAACTCTCAACCTGCTCCACTACAGCCCCGTCGATGAGAATGGGGGCGTGCTCGGTCCTCTTCTTTTTCCTGTAGTCCACAATCATCTCCTTTGTCTTGATCACGTTGAGGAAGAGGTTGTTGTCTATTCTTGTTCTGAGAAATGAAGGCTATTCCATGCGAGAAATTGCCAAGAAACTGAAGATCTCGTACAACGCTGTGTACTACTCCCTTCACAGAACAGCGCAAACTGGCTCTAACCAGAATAGAAAGCGGAGTGGGAGGCCCCTGTGCACAACTGAGCAAGAGGACAAATACATTAGAGTGTCTAGTTTGAGAAAGACACCTCACAGGTCCTCAACTAGCAGCTTCATTAAATAGTACCCACAAAACACCAGTCTCAACGTCAACAGTGAAGAGGCGACTCCGGGATGCTGACCTTCTAGGTAGAGTTGCAAAGAAAAAGCAATATCTCAGACTGGCCAATAAAAATAAAATATTAAGATGGGCAAAAGAACACAGTGTTAAGTGTTATGGACAGACGAATCGAAGTTTGAGGTGTTCGGATTACAAAGAAGAACATTTGTGAGACGCAGACCAAATGAAAAGATGCTGAAAGAGTGCTTGATGCCATCTGTCAAGCATGCTGGAGGCAATGTTTTGGTCTGGGGGTGCTTTAGTGGTGGTAAAGTGGGAGATTTCTACAGGGTAAAAGGGATCTTGAAGAAGGAAGGCTATCACTCCATTTTGCAATGACATACCATACCCTGTGGACGGCGTTTGATTGGAGCCAATTTCCTCCTACAACAGGACAATGACCCAAAACACAGCTCCAAACTATGCAATAACTATTTAGGGAAGAAGCAGTCAGCTGGTATTCTGTCTATAATGGAGTGGCCAGCAAAGTCACCGGATCTCAACCCTATTGAGCTGTTGTGGGAGCAGCTTGACCGTCAAGTGCCCATCAAGCCAACTTGTGGGAGGTGGTTCAGGAAGCATGGGGTGAAGTCTCTTCAGATTACCTCAACAAATTGACAACTAGAATGCCAAAGGTCTGCAAGGCTGTAATTGCTGCAAATGGAGGATTCTTTGACGAAAGCAAAGTTTGAAGGACACAATTAAAAATAATTATTTCTAACCTTGTCAATGACTACATTTCATATTCATTTTGCTTTATTTCCTATTCAAACTCATTTCATGTATTTTTTTCATGGAAAACAAGGACATTTCTAAGTGACTCCAAACTTTTGAACGGTAGTGTACATAGACCGACACCCCTTGTCTTACCAGAGGCTGCTGTTCTATCCTGCCGATACAGTGTATAACCCGCCAGCTGTATGTTATTCATGTCTTCGACTCGGTGAAACATACAGTATTACAGTTTTTAATGTCCCTTTGGTAGGATATACATGCTTGTAGTTCGTCCACTTTATTATCAAGTGATTGTATGTTGGCCAATAGTATCGATGGCAAAGGCAGATTAGCCACTCGTCGCCGGCTCCTTACCAAGCACCCCGATCTCCTTCTGCGATATCTCCTTTTCTTTCTACTGCGAATGACGGGGATAAGGGCCCTGTCGGGTGTCTGGAGCAAATCCCTCTCGTCCGACTCATTAAAGAAAAATTATTCATCCAGTTCAAGGTGAGTAATCGCTGTTCTGATGTCCAGAAGCTATTTTCGGTCATAAGAGACGGTAGCAGCAACATTATGTACAAAATAATTTACAAACAATGCACGGTTGGTTAAGAGCCCAAAAAATGGCAGCCATCCCCTCCGGCTCCATTGATACTGTAAGAACGGCCCATGTTCTGAATTCTGTCGCTGTACATTTCAAAAGTGCTGAACAAATTGTTATATTGACTACGTCCATCCTAGCTCGCTCAATAATGTCTTAATCCTAATCGAAATTACGGATTGCCTCTTATCCGCTCGTCGTCCCCTTATGCCATAGTTTGTGCATCTCAATTGTCAGTAGATGGTGTTCTTCGGCTTGCAAGCCGCCCCCCTATTTCCTCCAAACATAACGATGGTCATTATGGCCAAACAGTTATATTTTTGTTTCATCAGACCAGTGGACATTTCTCCAAAAAGTACGATCTTTGTCCCCATGTGCAATTGCATACCGTAGTCTGGCTTTTTTATGGCGGTTTTGGAACAGTGGCTTCTTCCTTGCTGAGCGGCCTTTCAGGTTATGTCGATATAGGACTTGTTTTACTGTGGATATAGATAATTTTGTACTTGTTTCCTCCAGCATCTTCACAAGGTCCTTTGCTGTTGTTCTGGGATTGATTTGCACTTTTCGCACCAAAGTACGTTCATCTCTAGGAGACAGAACGCTTCTCCTTCCTGAGCGGTATGACGGCTGCGTGGTCCCATGGTGTTTATACTTGCGTACTATTGTTTGTACAGATTAACATGGTACCTTCAGGCGTTTGGAAATTGCTCCCAAGGATGAACCAGACTTGTGGAGGTCTACAATTTTCTTTCTAAGGTCTTGGCTGATTTCTTTAGTTTTTCCCATGATGTCAAGCAAAGACGCACTGAGTTTGAAGGTAGGCCTTGAAATACATCCACAGGTACACCTACAATTGACTCAAATGATGTCAATTAGCCTATCAGAACCTTCTAAAGCCATGACATCATTTTCTGGAATTTTCCAAGCTTTTTAAAGGCACAGTCAACTTAGTGTATGTAAACATATGATCCACTGGAATTGTGATACAGTGAATTATAAGTGAAATAATCTGTCTGTAAACAATTGTTGGAAAAATTACTTGTGTCATGCACAAAATAGATGTCCTAACCGACTTGTCAAAACTATAGTTTGTTAACAACCTAAGTGTATGTAAACTTCCGACTTCAACTGTAGATAGGAGTGGGAAAAAAGGTGCTTGTTTATTGATAAGACGGCATTAACAATAAGTAATAAAATAAAGACGGCACTTCTAAAAGCCTATTTCACACCATAGCCTGCTGAATTTTCAAGAAAACGTTTATTTTCAGCACAAATTAAAAGATAGCACTGACTCGCCCAGCAATATCCACCGTCGTAGTGCTGATGAAGCCTGAGCTGGGATGTGAAGCTAACTGAAGCTGGTTAGCTTTAGAAAACCCTGAGTATATCTAGCTTGCTTCGTGGGATACACCTCTGGGGTGCTCTGTAGGGCTGTCTTAATTGTTTTAAAAAATCTGTCCTCTTCTCCCCTTCATCTGCAATGATTGGAGACTTGACAGGGGGAAAACCATACAGTACAAGCTTATAATTAGGCTAGCTTTCACCTAGTGAGTTCTTTAAGATCAGAGCAATGAAGAAGAGGAGGTGAGGATGGATTTTTAAGGCAATTGAGACAGCCTATGAGTACAATGACACCAATCTGACAACCTTTACACCAAATAGTGCAGGCAATGTTGACTGGCACACTTTTAGACAAGCACAAACACCACACCCACAGTACGTCTTTATCTGGTGGCTCCATCCATGTGATTCCACTGTAGTCGAACTGTAAACAGAGAAATGGAATGACAAAGGAACAGCCATAGGCACAATTAGTGAGACGTGTAAACAGAAATGTATAAGGTATGGAGGCTCTCTTCTGTGTGGAGACACTCTTCTGTCATTAGACACAGCTGTACCCGAAGAGAAAAAAAGTTGAATGGTGATTAAGCGTAGTAGTTTAATTTGTTATTTTTTTGAACCAACAGTGTTTTATTACCCTGGTATTTAGTCACACATTATTCGGGTACATGTTAATGACCTAATATTTACTAATTTCTTTGGGGTTCATTAAAATTAATGCTATTACACCATATTAGTACCATGTAGTTACCAATTGTGTTGAAATTCTTTAAAGCACCAGAAAGTATCCATTGTAATCACATCCTCTTAAATACCAGGTAAAAACGAATTTGAAACAGGACAGTCAAATAAAATGCTACATTTTGAGCACAATGGAATAAGAGGTGGCTATGAAACTATTCCTGTGATATTGCCATGAGACCATCCTCATAGGGATAGCAGTATAAATCTGTATCCATAACAGAGTTAACGTGTGTCCATCCATACAAGAGGATGGTACAGAGGAGGAAATTGCAGGGGGGGGGGGGGGGGGGGGGGTGGTAATGATTTAGATAATACCATGGTATAGGAAGGATAGATTAGCCTTCAGGGCGTAAAAATGCTAAACAGGCAAATTGATCCAAAGATTCCTGCCCTTTAGATCCTCTCCTTTTGAAGTGACAATGTCTGAAATGAATTCAAGTCTAATGGATTAAATGTTACTGTAGGGTTAAAGATACAATCTGGAATTTGATCAGCCCATATGAATGACCAAAAATGCCTGCAAATATCCCAGATTGCACCTTTAATCCAATGAAGGTGAAATGGAGACAGTGAAATTGAAACCAGTTTAGCTACTGCACAATATACAAGCTGTCTGATTTTAAATCCTTTATTATTTATGTCTTGAGAGTTAAGGGAATTCTCTTAAGAAACACCGAAAACAAGAACTGATCAATATTAATAATATCGCATAAAAACATATCAATTGTATATTTTTTCATGAATCATTTAAAACCAGGACATTGTGGAAATGAAATAACCAGAATAACTAGAGTCTGATGAACGAACAATCAGAAAAGTGTACAGAGAAAACAATATAATCAAAACTTCTATGTTGGAACTAAGAAATTATAGTCAATACAATGCATGCAGACATCAGATAATATCACTATTTTGGAACAGTCTACAAAGATCATAAATATAATGCAGTCTTTGACACTACAATCCATCCATAGCCTTGCAAATGCATCGTTATTCACATGCATTTAAAGAGGATATCTATCGCCCATGTTTCCAGCTGTTCATATCAAAACTATCTTATTGCACAAGCCCATAATTCATAATTGATGGGGGAGCTTTACAATGTTAGCTATGACCTAGGAGCAATATGCAGATTGCCATGTCATGTCATACGTTCAGTGCAACCATAGAAATCCTTTTTAATTAGATCTTTCTTTTCTATCTTATCAGTGTGGCCACAGCCTTCGAATTCTATGCATCATTTTGGTCCTCTTGTGATAAATGGATGGCATTTAATTGGTCTGCTGCAAAACATTTACATGTTACAACTTCTAGGAACACATTTTTACAAAAAGTATTTACATTAGGTAGGATAACCAGCTCAGAAGAAAACTGGCAGAAATGTGTTTTTTTGGTTGCTATTGTCTGTCAAAAATCTAAATTGCCCATTGATAACCTATGGAAGCCATATAACTGCTCTCCTATGCAGTGAATTGACAGATTTGTAGAATTACAAATCTTTGTTCTCAAACACTCAATCTACAGGTAACTGCCAAAATAAAGTAAACACCAATATAAAGTGTCTTAATAGGGCATTGGGCCACCAGGGGCTGACAGAACAGCTTCAATGCACCTTGGCATAGATTCTACAAGTGTCTGGAACTCTATTGGAGGGATGCAATGCCATTCTTCCATGAGAAATTCCATCATTTGGTGTTTGATTGGTGGTGGAAAACGCTGTCTCAGGCACCACTCCAGAATCTCCCATAAGTGTTCAATTGGGTTGAGATCTGGTGACTGAGACACACACACACCCTTTAAGCCCCCAATGCTCCTTTGAGACCTCTCTTTCAAAGTCACTGAGATCTCTTCTTCTAGCCATGGTAGCCAAAAATAATGGGCAACTGGGCATTTTTATACATGATTGGATGTTAATTGCTTAATTAACTCAGGAACCACACCCGTGTGGAAGCACCTGCTTTCAATATACTTTGTATCCCTCATTTACTCAAGTGTTTCCTTAATTTCGGCAGTTACCTGTACATGTCTGTCAACATCTGTGCTGTATTTCTTTAATGTAGAAAACTTTGAGGTTCCGCAACCAATAATACAGCTTTGACTCTGAAAGTGCCTTTTAAAGGGAAAAAACTACATCATATTAAGTTGAGCTGTGTATCATAAGGGTTATAACGACATTAGTAGCACATACAATATGAAAAGATCTGCCTGGTTCCAGATCTGTTGTGCCGTCTAGCCAACTCCTATGATCGTGTTTGTCAAGACAGCACAAACATCTCTGGGATCAGGCTAAAATGTATCTGCCTTAATCTGAAAAAGACATCTGGCAGCATCATCAACTTGCTAAACCCCTATTTTCTATGTCACTTTATAATACTAGTCAATTAGTAATAAATGCATTACATTGATGTCACAATCCACAGTGCATTCATTTATAAAATGATGATAGGACAGACATCACAATCAGAGTAAATCGAGTTATAGAACAACACCACACACTGTAGGAGTATTACTGCACTTTTAGATTCCCTTTGGCAAAAAATAATAAACTAAAATTGCATTGAACTATTTTGGGCTTTGAATATACCTGATTAAGAAGCCCAACTAAATATAACACAAACAAAAACTTTCGCAAAAAGCATCTCTTCCAGAGCACTGCAGAATCAAGGAAATGGCTAGGAGATAAGACTACACGAGGGTGTTCGATAATAACACTACTACGCACTTCAGTGTCTCTGGATGGTCAGGTGAAAAACATCTCAGCCAAGTTAGCTACTACTGTATTGTACATCACTAGCGATGGGTTTCAGGTTCAGTCTTCTGTGACCATATTCATAAAGCGTCTCACAGTAGCAGTGCTGATCTAGGATCAGTTTTGCCTTTAAATAATAATTATTAATAAGAGGGGGGACCGGATCCTATATCAGCACTCCTACTCTAAAATGCTGAATACAGGCCCTGTTCTAGGAAGGACAGGTTCAGAGTCCATGTAGTTCCGGCTGACACAGACCTAGGATCAGATTACCCCTACCTAATCCTACCTGTAACTATTAGGTGGGTGAAGCAAGATCTGATCCTAGATCAGTGGTTAGGGGCAATTTTGTACCTTCTCCAGTCGGGGCAGGGTTGTGGTGGTGGCGTGGTGTTTTGCTGCCATCTACGGGTGGGAGCAAGGCAGTGCAGGCGTGGCTCAGGAGGGTTTGGAAAGGAGGAGGAGAAAGAGGAGGAGGGGCGGGGAAAGAGGAGGAGATTTGGGCGAGGACGGGACTACTCATCGCAGCCCAACAGCTCCATTCGCAGGGTGATGCGCTCGTGCCACGCCCACGGCAGGATGCGGACAAATCGGGCATAGAAGGGTGGCTCGAACACATTCTTTTTGTGGACGTTGTTGTCGCTGTTACCCGGGAAGATCTGGAAGTTGGGGAGCCAAATCACAAGCACGGAACCGATGGAAGCTAGTTAGGGCAGGAGACACTGAACATCTATCATACAATGTAAAGAACATCATTAAACCTATGACATGTTGACTTTGCGTTTCAACCCCGTACTCAATAACCCCTACATTTAATATCCACAAAGTAATTCAATTTGGTCCATATTAGTATGCAGGCACACATTTGGTAGGTACATTCATGCTTGGCTCCCTTTTAAATGGATGTTCCACTCAAAATACATAAGGTACGGGAATCAACTCTACTTAAGGTTAGTGGAAAAAACATGTTAGGTTGTAATTTGGGTGGATCATCCCTTTAAGAACACCCTTAGAGAGCACACTACTTTGGAGGGACAGATTTAGCCACTGACCTTGTCTGTGCTGGTGACGTTGTCCTTGACTATGCTCCAGGACTGGCCGTCGTCGCTGTAGGCCACCTTGAAGGCAGAAACAAACTGGACTACCCCAAAGTCCTTGGCCCCCTGGGTAATGATGCCGGTGATCCTCTTGGGGGACTCCAGGTCCACCTGTTACAGAATAAGGAATTGTCAGAACAAGCAGGGTTCAGAGCCGGACTCTGGTCTAGTGGCAACGCTGCCGACTCCAGACTACAAATCCTCCTGGCGACAGGGGTTTGAGCCCTCTGTGTCTCTGCCACTTTCTCATCTGTGCCCTTATTTGTCTGTATCCCCCACTACATCTCCCCATCACACTGTTCTACCATGACAAATATGCATATTGTCTCATCGGAGCATCTTGGGCTTACCTAGATAAATCGAGTTCAAAACAAATTGTCAGTAATTTGTTGGTAAAGTAAACTTTCAGAGAGAATCTTTCAGAACTTCCACCAACACCAACTCTGACCTATCTCCCTCAGCTATAGACCCACACCACTTCCCACAGTTCCCTCTGAACCCCCTGCAGTTACCTGCAGCCACTCGGAGCGGTTGGTGGTGGCCGCTGTCCAGGCGTTGGTCTTGCCCTGCTTGTCCAGCCGGGCGTAGTGGGACTGCCAGGTGAATGCCTCAATGCCCCAAGTGCGGTGGACGCTGGAGGCCGAGATCTGGCGGTCGGAGAGCAGGCGCGACTTCATGCCCATGGGCTCAGAGCAACCTGCCATGTTTGAATACACTGAAGTGAGACGACGAGCACCGGGAGGGAAAGAGAGAAAGAAGTATGATAGACAAGGGACAGACAGGGTAGCAAGGCCCAAGCCAGCCAGCCAGTTAGCAGCACAGTGAAAGCACATGGATTATGACAGCCATTGATGACCAGAGTTGTGGTGAGGTGGAGTGAGTAGTGACAGCCCGTAGCCATACGGTACAGATCAGGGTTTCCGTTAGCCGGTAATAGCCGGCTTTTGGACAATAAAAAAGTAGAAAAAAACAATAAATAAAATTGCGGCGGGCCAATTGTCCGGGAAAATACTAAATATCCCATTGCGAAATAAGGCTTTTTATCCTATTCATTGATAAAAATACCAGTCGATGTAAATACATTTGACCGGTCATGCTTATCGGTGTATAGGTTAATTTGCATAATTTAGTGGAATAAAATTGGCGTGTGTATATTCATTATGCATCTTAGCATACATATACAGAGCCTTTGCGCAGAAAATCTGTCAGACAGCGCAAGAGCATGCTGCTACAGCTCCTCAAAAAGCTATTTCATTGCTGCTGGAGTGAAACATGATGTGCTTTTATAAGCCCAGTCATTGCACAACAATTCTAAATGCAATCCTGTGTTAAAAACAGTTGATGGCCACGATTAAAAAGAGCTACTATTTTTATTTCTCAACTGGTAATTGAAGCACGCTACCCATTTGCCATTCAAATGCATAGGCAACAGAAGGCAGGCTTCATCAGCGCGTCACACACCACTTTGCAATGAGCTGTATGCATTTTGAAAACATATTTACTAAATATTATGAGGCATGTCTTACCTTGCTTCAAAGTATCTAGCCAAAATCCGACCATATCCGTGATGGCAATTATTTTATAAAGACTTCCTTCCATATGCCATTGAAACCAGTAGCCTATTTCTCTCATGTGCTATTAATTTCAAATCAACTTTTTCATTGTCCAGTAGCCAAAGGCACAATCCTAGTCATATTAGCAACCCAAGCTAGTTTTTGCATCTTTAGATCTCCCCTCTTTCAACATTTCTAATGGATATTTTCATCTCGGTCACATGAAACATGTGCGATGAACTTTTCACAAATGGTGTTTTCCCGCTAATTGCATTATGGAACGAACATTCACGCGTAGCCTACTGCCTTGTGCGCATTACTGCTGCGCTTATAATGTGAATAAATAATATACTGTAGTTTATCAACATTTTAAGCTAAACGTTCTGATCTGCTGCATCAGACCCATTCTTTAAAAAATCTAAAAAAGAATGTAGCCTAGGCCTGCAAGTTGTATGTATTTAGGACCTATCATCCCACAACTGTCCCAAAGTCTGTTTGGAATAGGCTATTTCTTTCTTGACAAGCTGACCAATAAAATAAGTAAACTTCTCTACTATGGGGGATAGTAAATTGACATAGGCTTGTGATTTTGCTGTTCGTTACTCATCTTGTTGACTGAGGAAAAGTAAATGTGGACAGTTATTCTAACGTCTTCAAAGTGTGCATCGGAATTCGGTTAGGACGCATGTTGTTGCATCCTCGACCTGCATATTCTGTTAAGAAGCATTACCATAATCGAAATGTGATTTCTGTCATTCTGAACACTGTGGGTAGACGCTCTAATCAGGTTATACACCCAATACATATGGGTCCGGTAAATTAAAATGATGCCAGTCAATGGAAACCCTGGTTCAGCTATACAGCCATAGGGAATTGAGTTCAGCCAACCTGTCTTCCATGTTGGCACACAATGCTCTGTGGTGATGACATAAAAATGTGCATTCCAAGTATGCAAACAGAGTGCAATCGCATGCAGAATGAGAATGCAATTGTCTTGGGGTTTTTGGTGCCAAAATGCCCGCCATTCAAATGATACATCTCAACTCAAACTGAGTTGGCCGAAGTATGTTAATCTATGGCTCTAATGATAATGGGGGAGAGAGAGCAAGAGCGATGGATGCGGCAGCATGCTTGTAGTCTGGCTGAGCATCATTGAGTCGTACTGTGTGTAGAACATGCAAGCCTACAGTAGTACCAGCATGCGTGTCAGATGCCCAAGCGTGTCACTTGTGTACCATGCGGTTTGTATTGCAGGATGCTTTGTGTAACATGCATGTGTGTAAGGTGCCATGCAAATACCATAACCAAGCTCAAACTGGCATAGCATGCTCTGACAGTCAGTCACAGATGGACATTTTGGACCACTTTTAAAAAACACACACACACACACACACACACACAGACAGATCAGTTTCACTTAATTAAATTAAACAAAGCCAGTGTGTTGGCGAGAACTCATGGCATCATTATAAAACAAATAGAAAGTACAGAAACTTTTAACAGAAAGTTGTTACACCAGAGAGAACATAAAGGCACTCCAAAATATCCATCTAGTTCTACTGGCATGGGAAACAAGGCTGTGATGATGAACATGACTTGCATATTATTCCCTGTTACAATCCCAACCTATTTGAATCCTTTACACGACAGGTCTCTGCCAATATTTACGCTGCAAAAAATGTCCATATGTCCATCATTTTTCTATTGTTTTTCTTCCTCCCCCAACAAGACATAACTGATGCAAGGTGGAGAGTATGCATGAGCATCTGGACAGGTACTGAGTCAGACTGTATCAGACTCATTTCCCACAGTATAATTTCCCACAAAACAAACGTTGGTTTTTTTAACACTACTGAAACACTGTTTCAGCCAGACCTAAACCAAAAACCTTCTGGTAAAACTAAACACCTGGTAAAACTAAAAACCTTCTAGTGAAACTAAAAACATTCTGTGTGACGTAACCATCTGACACACACTGAAAAGCAAACCCCATTCAGCTTGTTGACGTTGTTATCAGTGTGTGTGTGTGTGAGCGTGTGAGTAAGTAGACGTGTGTTTGTGTGTGTGTTTACCATTGAGCTCACAGCCCACCAGCTCCATGCGCAGGGTGCAGGCCTTGCGGCAGACCACGGGGATGATGCGGAAGTACTGGCCGATGACGGGAGGGTCAAACAGGTTGGTCTTGGTGCTGTCGTTGTCCACGTTCCCCACAAACACCTGGAGAAATATAATAAATTAAGAAAATAATGTAGCTCAGTTGGTAGAGCATGGCGTTTGCAACGCCAGGGTTGTGGGCTCGTTTCCCACTGGGGGACCAGTATGAAAAAATTATAATAATGTATGCACTGACTAACTGTAAGTCGCTCTGGATAAGAGCGTCTGCTAAATGACTAAAATGTAAAATGTAATGAAAGACTGACTTGAGTGAGTGAAGTAAAAAATGCATTACTTGAATTTCACCTGAGCTTTACAAAACAGTGAATCAAATAGTAAACAGTATAGTTCACCACCCCCAACCAATCTATGCCGTTCATTCATTTACAGGGAAATGGCACCCTATTCCCTAAATAGAACACAAAAAAAGCTCACTACCCAGTGAAGAGGGTACAAATTCTACAACAGCCATTGTGATAGTATGTGTGTGCGCGCGTCTGTGCATGAGTGCGTGTTAACTCACATTGTCCTTCTTCTGTCCGTCCAGGCGGTACACGGTGTAGGTCCTCCCATCCAGACTCGATGCCACTTTGAAGGCCTTGATGAACTCTGCTGACCCCATGCGGCTGGCGCCCTGTGTCACGATGCCCGTAAAACGCATCTTCCTCTGCATGTTTATCTGCACAAAGGACAACACATATTGTTAGATTTATTGCAATATAATAGAGAATGTTTTTTTTAAAGCGTTTTGATTGGTCCTGTAGTCATGGACCTTTCACTGCACATGGAGGGGAATGACAAAAAATGTGGATACAAGGTCCACGCCAAAAACATGCATCCATGCAATGAGCAGAGTCTCCGAGAATTAAACACATTTTAAATCGTGTCAGAATTAAAGCATCTCCTTGTTGCCCGTCTTTCATCTGCACTGATATGAAATAACCAGACAGGTGAATGTTATTACCTTGTAGGCAGCCACAATATATTGCTTTCACCTATCCCCATGATTATGTTTTCAGATCAGTGCAGACAAGGGAGAGGAAGCCACTTTACTATGGAGATATCCTTTCTAGACTAGATTAGGGTTGTGTTCATAAGGAACACCAGATTTGTTTTGCTATGCAAAAAATTTTTTGTCTCTCAAGGTTTCAGTCAGTTTTCTTCCATTTGGTGCCTAATGAACACGAGCCAGACAGTGGTGTTGGAGCCAACCTGTTGTACTGTACTGACCTCTATCCATGGGTTCCTATCGTGGGAGGCAGAGGTCCAGGCATTTACCAGGCCTTTGTTGTGGAGCCGGGCCAGCTCGGGCCCCCAGCGCTGCAGGCCCAGGATGCCGTAGTGCACCGACGAGGCTGAGATCTGAGACTCTGCAATGCCTCCGCCCTCCATGCCCAACAGAGAGATACAGCCTGATCGACAGACATAGGTCAGAAAAAAGAAAACAGACAAACAAGGCAGAGAGAGAGACAGACACAGAGATACACAGAGACTGGAGGTTGAGGGAGTGAAGCAATGAAGGAGAAACTAGCAGGTAAAATGTGTGGTGAAGTTAGTCTGGTTTATTATTTCACATATATGTACACATACATGCCCCACAAATCTGGCAGACTGCTCCCTAACCATGCATAGTCCACTGACTGAACTACAGTGGCTCACACTGCCATTACATGATTCAAGCTTGCCGACAAAAGTATTGACTGTCTATCTAAAGCATCCAAACCCCTTTACTTAAGAGCATCAATTTATCATAATAACAACCAGGGCCAGCTTTGGACGGTCCCCAAATTACATTAAAGGTCCAATGCAGTCGTTTTTATCTCAATATCAAATCATTTCTGGGTAACAATTACAGTAAGTACCTTACTGTGATTGTTTTCTAATAAAATAGTCAAAAAGAAACCAAAATAGCTTCTTAGCAAAGAGCAATTTCTCAAGCAATAATTTTGCTAGGACTAGGGTTGCAAAGCTACCGGTAATTTATGAAAGTTACCGGAATCTTCAGTAAATTTGTAATTAAGAAAAAATCTATGGAAATCTATCGCAACTTTGCTAATTTATACTTTAATAACTTTTCAAATATGGATTCATATATAGTGTTCATTTATTATATCTGTGTCCATATTGTCCATGAGTTTCTAGTAGATAGGAAAAAAGGAATGCTTGCAACTCTGGTATGCTCCCATGGTGATTTAATCAGACGCACAATAAAGGCAACGTTTTGATCCGAGTAAACATTGTCTTTATTGTGTGTCTGATTAAATCACCATGGGACCATACCAGAGCTGCGAACATTTCTTTTTTCTTTGATACGTTCTTCTGTCTTGCACCTGATAATTTGGATGTGCATATTTTTCCTATTTTTTCTATTGTTTCTAGTAGATAGACCAGATGGTTCAAGAGAAAACAGTCTTATTAATGAAAAAAGCATCTAATCAACAATGGCATTATTTTCAGTTAACTCTGCGACTCTTCCAACTATTGACTTTTTTCACAACTGCCAACAGTTTGACGCCAAAACATTATCAAATATATATTGACATAGTAAAATGAATAAACGTTTTAAAAAAAATCTATAAAGGAAATGTCATGCTGAAACCCTCATAATAAACAATGGTATTCACTAAATTGATGGTTTATATTTAGGATAATGTTTTACAGCTTTGTCATTCTAGTTTTTATTTGTAAAATATTCTTAATTAATTATTTCATTTTTTTGACATGTGATAAGGACACACACTGAGGGACAGAGATTATTACAGACACCTGTGATAATCTGGAGTACCCAAATGGGCCACTAGATGGCTTGTGATAGATATTTATTATTTTATTTTATTTCACCTTTATTTAACCAGGTAAGCCAGTTGAGAACACTTCTCATTACATAGAATCCTTGAAAATTACAAAAATTCTGGTAGTTTACTTGTAAACTTAGAAGTTTCCAGTAATATACCGTCCCTTTGCATCCCTAGCTAGGACTGTCTGGGAGTGATCTGAGTGGGAAGCTGAAAACTGAAGACTAGCTGTTAATGGCAGAGAGGTTTGGAACTATATTTCTTATTGGTCTATTAACTAATTTACTGCCAGGCAGGCCAAAACTCCCTCCCACCAAAACAGGCTAACATTTCAAACACCTCTTGCACTAAAAGGGCATTATCATAAGTTTCACAATATTATCTTAACCTCATAGTGCAAATATATATAAAACACAGGAAAATCACGTTTTTGACTGCACTGGACCTTTAACATTGTGTTTTTCTTAATCACTTTCAGCCTAATGTATTTTATTGCTCTTAACAATATCATGGCGGACTAAGGCTAATAGAGAGCCAGTGTGTGTGTGTGTGTGTGTGTGTGAGTGAATGGTACTCACGCAGTTGGCAGTGCTTGCCCACGTAGGGGGACGGACAGCGGCAGTTGAAGTCTCCATTTAGGTCCCTGCAGGAGCCACCGTTCTTGCACGGCTGGCCGGAACAGTCATTCACATCTGTTGAGAGAAATGATGACCATTATCAGTCACTGGCATACAATCAACATAACAGAAAAATGAGTAATACGATTATATGGACAGGGGTGATCGGATCGTAAATCAGTCCTCCTACTCTTGAGATGCTTTTTGAGCACAGGCCCCAAACTGAATCGGAAAATATGTACATACTTAAAATGGATGATTAACTGAAGTTTCATACGGTTTTCAGATTACGTCGTTTCTTGATTTCATCCTATCGTTTTTTCCCTTAATCTACGTTCAGCATTTTACTATATGCGAATGAGCTATGATAAAGCCATTAGTAACAGCAACAACATAATTTCTGAACAATGGCCGCAATGGCTCAGATGAGCTGTTGTGTGGTCCAATTATATGCAATTCCTTGAACTACCCCTAGCTGGGGTAGTTTCAATAGCATACACTGCAAGAGGACATTTACATTTACATTTACATTTTAGTCATTTAGCAGACACTCTTATCCAGAGCGACTTACAGTTAGTGAATACATTTTTTTTTATACTTTTTTTTTTTTTTTTTTTTTTCACCTTTATTTAACCAGGTAAGCCAGTTGAGAACAGGTTCTCATTTACAACTGCGACCTGGCCAAGATAAAGCAAAGTAGTGCAATAAAAACAACAGAGTTACATATGGGGTAAAAAAAAAAAAACATAAAGTCAGAAATACAACAGAAAATATATATACAGTGTGTGCAAATGTAGCAAGTTATGGAGGTAAGGCAATAAATAGGCTATGAGGCTCATAGATGAGGCATGAGGCTAGCTAGCTAGCGGGTAGCTATTGGTAACGATTAGCAACGCTGGAGAGCTGGTTCCAACGGTAATGTACTCCTACCCAACGTTTAACTTTTGCTTAACCATGTATTAGATCGTAGGTAGGTAGCTAGCTGTAGTTAGGTATTGAATTTATTGTAGGTTAGTATTGTGGTTGTAGTAGCTTTCCATAGGTAATTGTGGACTAGTATCGAGGCACGAGGCTAGCTAGCTAGCGGGTAGCTATTGGTAACGATTAGCAACGCTGGAGAGCTGGTTCCAACGTTTAATTATTATTATTATTATTATTATTATTATTTTTTTTTGCTGCGTTGTGAAGGGAACTCGACACGGACTTGAATTGTCTGTTTGGTGTGCTGACACACTCTTGGCAGTTTGTTGTGGCCAGGTGTTGATGCTAAGTTGTGTGTTAATAGATGCTAGCTTGCAGGTTGGCTACGGCGTCATAGCTAGGCTTCGTGGGTTGTTGTGGGTAGTTACTGTGTCTTGGCAGTGTCCTCGGCCGTGCCAGCTGTAGCACGAAGCTAGCTAGCTAGCCGTTCTTCAAACAGAGTCGACACAGTGGCCATTGCTAGCTACCCAACATGACCATTTGGCTGTACTGTAGTAGCTAACCACAATTTACTTGTCCTAGCTAGCCAACGTCTAATCATTGCTGCGTCATATAAGGAACTTGACACAGACACGAATGATCTGTTTAGTGTGATATCACAATATTGGTGGTTTGTTGTGACCAAGTGTTGGCGCTAAACGGTGTGTTATTGTTATTGGATGCTAGTCTGCTAGTTGGCTATGGAGTCATAGTTGGCTAGCTGAACAAAGTGGGTTGAGTCTACTCCTTTAAACATTGAACCGCTGTGGTTCACAACAATTCTGATTTCCAAAGGCGGAAGTTGGGAGAGTTTTTGTTCGGGTGGTTCAGTGAAACAATTTTAGTTTCCGAGCTAGAAGATTTGGTGAGGGAGGCCCTGCTCTCTCCACTCCCAGATGCTTAGCCCATTTCATTCCGATCTCCTCTGCATTTTTGTAGCCATTTGCTACAGCCTGTCAACTATGCCTCTGCCTATCCCTGTTCTCTCCTCTCTGCACAGGCTACACAAACGCACCACACCGCGTGGCTGCTGCCTCTCCAATTTGGTGGTCCCTGCACGCACCACCCACGTGGAGTTCCAGGTCGCAGGCAGCCTCTGGAACTGCCGTTCTGCTGCCAACAAAGCTGACTTCATCCCAGCCTATGCCAACCTCCAGTCCCTCGACTTCCTGGCGCTGACGGAAACATGGATCACCACTGAAAACACCGCTACTCCTACTGCTCTCTCCTCGTCTGACCATGTGTTCTCGCATACCCCGAGAGCATCTGGTCAGAGGGGTGGTGGTACAGGAATCCTCATCTCTCCCAAGTGGACATTCTCAATTTTTCCCCTAACCCATCTGTCTATCTCCTCATTTGAATTCCATGCTGTCACAGTCACTAGCCCATTTAAGCTTAATATCCTTGTCATCTATCGCCCTCCAGGTTCCCTTGGAGAGTTCATCAATGAGCTTGACGCCTTGATAAGTTCCTTCCCTGAGGATGGCTCACCCCTCACAGTTTTGGGGGATTTCAACCTCCCTATGTCCACATTTGACTCATTTCTCTCTGCCTCCTTCTTTCCACTCCTCTCCTCTTTTGACCTCACCCTCTCACCGTCCCCCCCTACTCACAAGGCAGGCAATACGCTTGACCTCATCTTCACTAGATGCTGCTCCTCTACTAATCTCACTGCAACTCCCCTCCAAGTCTCCGACCACTACTTTGTTTCCTTTTCTCTCTCACTCTCCTCCCACACTACTCACTCTGCCCCTACACAGATGGTAATGCGCCGCCGCAACCTTCGCTCTCTCTCTCCCACTACTCTCTCCTCTTCCATCCTATCATCTCTTCCCTCTGCTCAATCCTTCTCCCTCCAATCTCCTGATTCTGCCTCCTCAACCCTCCTCTCCTCCCTTTCTGCATCCTTTGACTCTCTGTGTCCCCTATCCTCACGGCCGGCTCGGTCCTCCCCTCCAGCTCCGTGGCTTGATGACTCATTGCGAGCTCACAGAACAGAGCTCCGGGCAGCGGAGCGGAAATGGAAGAAAACTAAATTCCCTGCCGACCTGGCATCTTTTCACTCCCTCCTCTCTACATTTTCTTCATCTGTTTCTGCTGCTAAGGCCACCTTCTACCACTCTAAATTCCAAGCATCTGCCTCTAACCCTAGGAAGCTCTTTGCCACATTTTCCTCCCTCCTGAATCCTCCCCCCCCCCTCCCCCCCTCCTCTCTCTCTGTGGATGACTTCGTCAACCACTTTGAAAAGAAGGTTGACGACATCCGATCCTTGTTTGTTAAGCCTAATGACACTGCTGGTCCTGCTCACACTGCCCTACCCTATGCTTTGACTTCTTTCTCCCCTCTCTCTCCAGATAAGATCCTGCGACTTGTGACTGCAGGCCGCCCAACAACCTGCCCGCTTGACCCCATCCCCTCCTCCCTTCTCCAGACCATCTCCGGTGACCTTCTCCCCTACCTCACCTCGCTGATCAACTCATCCTTGACCGCTGGCCATGTCCCTTCCGTCTTCAAGAGAGCGAGAGTTACTCCCCTTCTCAAAAAACCAACACTCGACCCCACTGATGTCAACAACTACAGACCAGTATCCCTTCTTTCTTTTCTTTCCAAAACTATTGAGCGTGCCGTCTTTAGCCAACTCTCTTGCTATCTCTCTCAGAATGACCTTCTTGATCCAAACCAATCAGGTTTCAGGACTGGTCATTCAACTGAGACTGCTCTTCTCTGTGTCACAGAGACTCTCCGCACTGCTAAAGCTAACTCTCTCTCCTCTGCTCTTGTCCTTCTAGATCTGTCTGCTGCCTTTGATACTGTGAACCATCAGATCCTCCTCTCCACCCTCTCCGAAATGGGCATCTCCGGCGCGGCTCACTCCTGGATTGCGTCCTACCTGACCGGTCGCTCCTACCAAGTGGCGTGGCGGGAAGCTGTCTCCGCACCACGTGCTCTCACCACTGGTGTCCCCCAGGGATCGGTTTTGGGCCCTCTCCTTTTCTCCCTATACACCAAGTCACTTGGCTCTGTCATATCCTCACATGGCCTTTCCTATCATTGCTACGCTGACGATACACAACTAATCTTCTCCTTTCCCCCTTCTGATCACCAGGTGGCGAATCGCATCTCTGCATGTCTGGCAGACATATCAGTATGGATGACGGATCACCACCTCAAGCTGAACCCTGGCAAGACGGAGCTGCTCTTCCTCCCCGGGAAGGACTGCCCGTTCCATGATCTCGCCATCACGGTAGACAACTCCGCTGTGTCCTCCTCCCAGAGTGCGAAGAGCCTAGGCGTGACCCTGGACAACACCCTGTCGTTCTCCGCCAACATCAAGGCGGTGACCCGCTCCTGCAGGTTCATGCTCTACAACATTCGGAGAGTGCGACCCTGCCTTACACAGGAAGCGGCGCAGGTCCTGATCCAGGCACTTGTCATCTCCCGTCTGGACTACTGCAACTCGCTGTTGGCTGGGCTCCCTGCCTGTGCCATTAAACCCCTACAACTCATCCAGAATGCCGCAGCCCGTCTGGTGTTCAACCTTCCCAAGTTCTCTCACGTCACCCCCCTCCTCCGCACACTCCACTGGCTTCCAATTGAAGCTCGCATCCGCTACAAGACCATGGTGCTTGCCTTTGGAGCAGTGAGGGGAACGGCACCCCTGTACCTTCAGGCTCTGATCAGTCCCTACACCCAAACGAGGACATTGCGTTCATCCACCTCTGGCCTGCTGGCTCCCCTTCCTCTGCGGAAGCACAGCTCCCCCTCAGCCCAGTCAAAACTGTTCGCTGCTCTGGCACCCCAATGGTGGAACAAGCTCCCTCACGACGCCAGGACAGCGGAGTCACTCACCACCTTCCGGAGACATTTGAAACCCCACCTCTTTAAGGAATACCTGGGATAGGCTAAAGTATTCCTTCTAACCCCCCCCCCCCCCCCCCCCCCCCAAATTGTAAAGTGGTTATCCCACTGGCTATAGGGTGAACGCACCAATTTGTGAGTCGCTCTGGCTAAGAGCGTCTGCTAAATGACGTTAATGTGCCCTTGAGCAAGGCACTTAACCCTAATTGCTCCTGTAAGTCGCTCTGGTTAAGAGCGTCTGCTAAATGACTAAAATGTAAATGTATAGTGCAGAATAATTACAATAGTATTAACACTGGAATGCTAGATGTGCAAGAGATTATGTGCAAATAGAGATACTGGGGTGCAAAAGAGCAAAATAAATAACAATATAGGGATGAGGTAGTTGGGTGGGCTAATTTCGGATGGGCTGTGTACAGGTGCAGTGATCGGTAAGGTGCTCTGACAACTGATGCTTAAAGTTATTGAGGGAGATAAGAGTCTCCAGCTTCAGAGATTTTTGCAATTCGTTCCAGTCATTGGCAGCAGAGAACTGGAAGGAATGGCGGCCAAAGGAGGTGTTGGCTTTGGGAATGACCAGTGAGATATACCTGCTGGAGCGCAGACTACGGGTGGGTGCTGCTATGGTGACCAATGAGCTAAGATAAGGCGGGGATTTACCTAGCAGTGATTTATAGATGGCCTGGAGCCAGTGGGTTTGACGACGAACATGTAGTGAGGACCAGCCAACAAGAGCGTACAGGTCACAGTGGTGGGTAGTGTATGGGGCTTTGGAGACAAAACGGATGGCACTGTGATAGACTACATCCAATTTGCTGAGTAGAGTGTTGGAGGCTATTTTGTAAATTACATCGCCGAAGTCAAGGATCGGTAGGATAGTCAGTTTTACGAGGGCATGTTTGGCAGCATGAGTGAAGGAGGCTTTATTGCGAAATAGGAAGCCGATTCTAGATTTAACTTTGGATTGGAGATTCTTTATGTGAGTCTGGAAGTTGAGTTTACAGTCTAACCAGACACCTAGGTATTTGTAGTTGTCCACATACTCTAGGTCAGACCCGTCGAGAGTGGTGATTCTAGTCGGGTGGGCGGGTGCCAGCAGCGTTCGATTGAAAAGCATGCATTTAGTTTTACTAGTGTTTAAGAGCAGTTGGAGGCTACTGAAGGATTGTTGTATGGCATTGAAGCTCGTTTGGAGGTTTGTTAACACAGTGTCCAATGAAGGGCCAGATGTATACAAAATGGTGTCGTCTGCGTAGAGGTGGATCTGAGAGTCACCAGCAGCAAGAGCGACATCATTGATATACACGGAGAAAAGTGTCGGCCCAAGAATTGAACCCTGTGGCACCCCCATAGAGACTGCCATAGGTCCAGACAACAGGCCCTCCGATTTGACACACTGAACTCTATCTGAGAGGTAGTTGGTGAACCAGGCGAGGCAGTCATTTGAGAAACCAAGGCTATTTAGTCTGCCAATAAGAATGCGGTGGTTGACAGAGTCGAAAGCCTTGGCCAGGTCGATGAAGACGGCTGCACAGTACTGTCTATTATCAATCGCGGTTATAATATCGTTTAGGACCTTGAGCGTGGCTGAAGTGCACCCGTGACCAGCTCGGAAACCGGATTGCATAGCGGAGAAGGTACGGTGGTATTCGAAATGGTCGATGATCTGTTTGTTAACTTGGCTTTCGAATACTTTCGAAAGGCAGGGCAGGATGGATATAGGTCTGTAGCAGTTTGGATCTAGAGTGTCACCCCCTTTGAAGAGGGGGATGACCGCGGCAGCTTTCCAATCTCTGGGGATCTCAGACGTTATGAAAGAGAGGTTAAACAGACTAGTAATAGGGGTAGCGACAATTTCAGCGGCTAGTTTTAGAAAGAAAGGGTCCAGATTGTCTAGCCCAGCTGATTTGTAGGGGTCCAGATTTTGCAGCGCTTTCAAAACATCAGCTGTCTGAATTTGTGTGAAGGAGAAGCGGGGGGGGCATGGGCAAGTTGCAGCAGAGGGTGCAGAGTTGGTGGCCGGGTTAGTGGTAGCCAGATGGAAAGCATGGCCAGCTGTAGCAAAATGCTTGTTGAAATTCTCGATTATTGTAGATTTATCGGTGGTGATAGTGTTTCCTAGCCTCAGTGCAGTGGGCAGCTGGGAGGAAGTGCTCTTATTCTCCATGGACTTTACAGTGCTCTTATTATACTGGCCCACCGTGGGAATCGAACCCACAACCCTGGCGTTGCAAACGCCATGCTCTATCAACTGAGCTACATCCCTGCCGGCCATTCCCTCCCCTACCCTGGACGACGCTGGGCCAATTGTGCGCCGCCCATGAGTCTCCCGGTCGCGGCCGGCTGCGACAGAGCCTGGATTCGAACCAGGATCTCTAGTGGCACAGTTAGCACTGTGATGCAGTGCCTTAGACCACTGTCAGCGCTATAAGAGGACAGCATGCATCAGAACAAACTTTTTTATCTTTCACCCGCAAGATTTGAAGGCATGACTAAACTTCCTTTGAACACTGCCCTAGATTGACTGTGTTTACTGTTTACCATATTTTTGTAGAATATGACCCAAATCTCACTAATTGTCAGTGAACAGTATGATTAGTGTGATTCTATGCTCAGGGCCAGGCAGGAAGTCAGATGCCACTAGGGAGGCACCAATGATGTATATAAACCCAGCACCCTCTTCCTAAAGCCCACAGGGCATCCTGCTCTGAGATTAGGTTACTTCTCAAGAGACACACTCACAAACACACACAGAGTCACAAACACAATTACTCATAATACAGAATACTGGTACACACACTCACACAGTCTCATAACTAGGCCCAGAGTTTTTCCTAGCCAGGACGCATCAGGACAAACTCAAAGCCCTGTCGTAACACACACACACACACACACACACTCACCAGGAATGAGTCAAAAGCCAAAGCACCTTGGACTTAATTAGTAAGCTCAATCAAAGATTTACACGACTACAGCTGCTGTTTCTAAAAAGCTGAAAGCTCCTTCAAGCCATCTTACTGTCTCAAGGTATTTACGTGTGATGTAAACCTATCCCTATTCTGTTATGGAGGAGCAAATGGCTTAGCAGTATTGAAGGGCAACACCATAGTCTCTCGTGACAGACTTCACACCTTAGCTAGAAGACCTGGAGACACTCTTAATACACATGCATATCCTCCTTAACCCACATGCACACACACAAACCTACAGACGTACAGTGGCTTGCGAAAGTATTCACCCCCCTTGGAATTTTTCCTATTTTGTTGCCTTACAACCTGGAATTCAAATGGTTTTTTGTGGGGGTTTGTATCATTTGATTTACACATGCCTACCACTTTGAAGATGCAAAATATTTTTTGGGGTGAAACAAACAAGAAACCAAAAAACAGAAAACTTGAGCGTGCATAACTATTCACCCCACAAAGTCAATACTTTGTAGAGCCACCTTTTGCAGCAATTACAGCTGCAAGTCTCTTGGGGTATGTCTCTATAAGCTTGGCACATCTAGCCACTGGGATTTTTCCCCATTCTTCAAGGCAAAACTGCTCCAGCTCCTTCAAGTTGGATGGGTTCCGCTGGTGTACAGCAATCTTTAAGTCATACCACAGATTCTCAGTTGGATTGAGGTCTGGGCTTTGACTGCCATTCCAATACATTTAATTGTTTCCCCTTAAACCACTCGAGTGTTTAATTTTTTTTATTTTTTATTTTATTGTCTTTATTTTAGGGGGTAGATGAGCTTTTATATTTCAGATAGATTGTAACTTCCATCAATGTAATTGTCTGCATCACTTCCAATCCCCCATATGTTTTTTTTCTCGCAATATATATATATATATATATATATATATATATATACATACACACATACACAAACACACATATATATACATACATCCATACACACACATATCCTTTTTAAAATTATATTTCCCTTCATTACTTTCCAACCCCACCACCCCTTACCCAATTGGAATAAACTAGTGAACAACAACGCTTAGGCCTTTACTTCCAGCCCATACATACAATATACATTTTATGGACACAGTGAAATTCTACAATAATTATATATTTTTTGTTTTTACTCCTGAACTTCCTCCGATCATTTTCATTATGTCCACCTGGTTTGCTTCTATATGCCATATTTTTCTCTTTCACAAAAGCTCTCAACCTATAACCTACACTGCTCAAAAAAATTAAGGGAACACTTAAACAACACAATGTAACTCCAAGTCAATCACACTTCTGTGAAATCAAACTGTCCACTTAGGAAGCAACACTGATTGACAATACATTTCACATGCTGTTGTGCAAATAAATAGACAACAGCTGGAAATTATAGGCAATTAGCAAGACACCCCCAATAAAGGACTGGTTTTGCAGGTGGTGACCACAGACCACTTCTCAGTTCCTATGCTTCCTGGCTGATGTTTTGGTCACTTTTGAATGCTGGCGGTGCTTTCACTCTAGTGGTAGCATGAGACGGAGTCTACAACCCACACAAGTGGCTCAGGTAGTGCAGCTCATCCAGGATGGCACATCAATGCGAGCTGTGGCAAGAAGGTTTGCTGTGTCTGTCAGCGTAGTGTCCAGAGCATGGAGGCGCTACCAGGAGACAGGCCAGTACATCAGGAGACGTGGAGGAGGCCGTAGGAGGGCAACAACCCAGCAGCAGGACTGCTACCTCCGCCTTTGTGCAAGGAGGAGCAGGAGGAGCACTGCCAGATCCCTGCAAAATGACCTCCAGCAGGCCACAAATGTGCATGTGTCTGCTCAAACGGTCAGAAACAGACTCCATGAGGGTGGTATGAGGGCCCGACGTCCACAGGTGGGGGTTGTGCTTACAGCCCAACACCGTGCAGGACGTTTGGCATTTGCCAGAGAACACCATGATTGGCAAATTTGCCACTGGCGCCCTGTGCTCTTCACAGATGAAAGCAGGTGCACACTGAGCACATGTGACAGACGTGACAGAGTCTGGAGACGCCGTGGAGAACGTTTTGCTGCCTGCAACATCCTCCAGCATGACCGGTTTGGCGGTGGGTCAGTCATGGTGTGGGGTGGCATTTCTTTGGGGGGCCGCACAGCCCTCCATGTGCTCGCCAGAGGTAGCCTGACTGCCATTAGGTACCGAGATGAGATCCTCAGACCCCTTGTGAGACCATATGCTGGTGCGGTTGGCCCTGGGTTCCTCCTAATGCAAGACAATGCTAGACCTCATGTGGCTGGAGTGTGTCAGCAGTTCCTGCAAGAGGAAGGCATTGATGCTATGGACCGCCCGTTCCCCAGACCTGAATCCAATTGAGCACATCTGGGACATCATGTCTCGCTCCATCCACCAACGCCACGTTGCACCACAGACTGTCCAGGAGTTGGCGGATGCTTTAGTCCAGGTCTGGGAGGAGATCCCTCAGGAGACCATCCGCCACCTCATCAGGAGCATGCCCAGGCGTTGTAGGGAGGTCATACAGGCACGTGGAGGCCACACACACTACTGAGCCTCATTTTGACTTGTTTTAAGGACATTACATCAAAGTTGGATCAGCCTGTAGTGTGGTTTTCCACTTTAATTGTGAGGGTGACTCCAAATCCAGACCTCCATGGGTTGATAAATTTGATTTCCATTGATAATTGGAAATCAAATTCCTGAGTGGCGCAGTGGTCTAAGGCACTGCATTGCAGTGCTAACTGTGCCACTAGAGATCCTGGTTCGAATCCAGGCTCTGTCGCAGCCGGCCGCGACCGGGAGACTCATGGGCGGTGCACAATTGGCCCAGCGTCGTCCAGGGTAGGGGAGGGAATGGCCGGCAGGGATGTAGCTCAGTTGATAGAGCATGGGGTTTGCAACGCCAGGGTTGTGGGTTCGATTCCCACAGGGGGCCAGTATAAAAAAAATATGTATTCACTAACTGTAAGTCGCTCTGGATAAGAGCGTCTGCTAAATGATGTAAATGTAAATAATTTTTGTGTGATTTTGTTGTCAGCACATTCAACTATGTAAAGAAAAAAGTATTTAATATGATTATTTAATACTTACAGATCTAGGATGTGTTATTTTAGTGTTCCCTTAATTTTTTTGAGCAGTGTAAATACTTATTATGGACATAGTATGCTTTACATTAGTTCTCTTGATGTTATTAGTTGCTGTTATTAGTCCCATCCTTCAGCTCCATTCAACACCTCCCATCTATCTCTTACATTTTAGTCATTTAGCAGACGCTCTTATCCAGAGCGACATACAGGAGCAATTAGGGTTAAGTGCCTTGCTCAAGGGCACAGACAGATTTTTCACCTAGTCGGCTCGGGGATTAGAACCAGCAACCTTTCGGTTACTGGCACAACGCTCTTAACCACTAAGCTACCTGCCGCCTCAAAACTAAAGATTAACACAATCCATATTGGATTTCTATTTGCCATATATTTTTCAACTGTACTGTGATGTTTTATAAAAGTTCTGAACCTTTCTATTTTCATTGTTTCTACAGATCGTAAATTGAAAATCACTCGAGTGTTGCTTTAGCAGTATGCTTAGGGTCATTGTCCTGCTGGAAGGTGAACCTCCGTCCCAGTCTCAAATCTCTCGAAGACTAAAACAGGTTTCCCTCAATAATTTCCCTGTATTTAGCACCATCCATCATTCCTTCAATTCTGACCAGTTGCCGGTGAAAAACATCCCCACTGCAGGATGCTGCCACCACCATGCTTCACTGTGGGGATGGTGTTCTCGGGGTGATGAGAGGTGTTGGGTTTGCGCCAGACATAGCGTTTTCCTTGATGGCCAAAAAGCTCAATTTTAGTCTCATCTGACCAGAGTACCTTCTTCCATATGTTTGGGGTGTCTCCCACATGCCTTTTGGCGAACACCAAACGTGTTTGCTTATTTTTTATCTTTAAGTAATGGCATTTTTTTGGCCACTCTTCCGTAAAGCCCAGCTCTGTGGAGTGTACGGCTTCAAGTGGTCCTATGGACAGATACTCCAATCTCCGCTGTGGAGCTTTGCAGCTCCTTCAGGGTTATCTTTGGTCTCTTTGTTGCCTCTCTGATTAATGCCCTCCTTGCCTGGTCCATGAGTTTTGGTGGGCGGCCCTCTCTTGGCAGGTTTGTTGTGGTGCCATATTCTTTCAATTTTTTTATTATGGATTTAATGGTGCTCCGTGGGATGTTCAAAGTTTCAGATATTTTTTTTATAACCCAACCCTGATCTGTACTTCTCCACAACGTTGTCCCTGACCTGTTTGGAGAGCTCCTTGGTCTTCATGGTGTCGCTTGCTTGGTGGTGCCCCTTGCTTAGTGGTGTTGCAGACTCTGGGGCCTTTCAGAACAGGTGTATATATACTGAGATCATGTGACAGATCATGTGACACTTAGATTGCACATAGGTGGACTTTATTTAACTAACTATGTGACTTCTGAAGGTAATTGGTTGCATCAGATCTGATTTAGGGGCTTCATAGCAAAGGGGGTGAATACATATGCACGCACCACTTTTCCGTTATTTATTTTTTAGAATTTTTGGACTATTGACAGACATCCTATTTTTCCTTCTGCGTGACACCCTAGGTGACAGACGCTCTCTATTTTGCGTCAGCTGTGGCCCCTCTGCATAAAGAGGATTTGGCACACCTTAGACCAGTGGTATTCAAAGTCGGGGTTGCGACAAGAAACTGCAGTGGAGTAAAAAAAAAAAAACTATAGATTATTGTATGGGACAATATATACTGAGTGTACAAAACATTACGAATACCTGCTCTTTCCATTACAGACTGACTAGGTGAATCCAGGTGAAAGCTAACATCCCTTATTGATGTCACTTATTAAATCCACTTCAATCGGTGTAGATGAAGGGGAGGAGACAGGTTAAAGAATGATTTTTAAGCCTTGAGACAATTGAGACATGGATTGTGTATGTGTGCCATTCAGAGGGTGAATGTGCAAGACAAAAGATTTAACGGGGTATGGTAGTAGGTGCCAGGCGCACCGGTTTGAGTGTGTCAAGAACTGCAACGCTGCTGGGTTTTTCACACTCAACAGTTTCCCGTGTGTATCAAGAATGGCCCACCACCCAAAGGAGATCCAGCCAACTTGACAATTGTGGGAAGCATTGAAGTCAACATGGGTCTGTATCCCTGTGGAATGCTTTCAACACCTTGTAGAGTCCATGCCCCGACGAATTGAGGATGTTGAGGGCAAAAGGGGGTCAACTCAATATTAGGAAAAAAATACAATTTTATTAAGTAAATCTATTTATTGGAATTAAAAGGTTATTTGTTGATATAAAAATCTATATGTACCGATTTTAAGGTTGTGTCATTAGATTTGGGGTGGGGTCGCGATAAATTCTTGGGGGAAAAAATGGGGTGCCCAGAAATTCTGGCAGAAAAAATGAAATGGGGTCCCCACTGAAAAAGTTTGAATACCACTGCCTTAGACCATGCTACAGCCTGGCAGGTTACCACAAGAGCCATACAGACGCTGTAACCTGCCATGTACTTAGAGAGAGGGTAAGGTAGAAAAGGTGGCCTGAGGAGGAGGAAGGATGGAGGACAATAGTCGTGGGACACTACCCATCCTGGGACATCTGGTGCTCCAGAATGACATGGTGTGTGAAGGAGGTTGGAGGCCAAGGACCAACTGGAGCAACAGGTCACAGGAGGCCAAGGACCAACTGGAGCAATGGGTCACAGCAGAACACAGGGAGAGAGTTGTTTTTGTCTCAGTCAGAAATGCTTTTTTATCTCTAGTTCAAAATGCTACACAACAGAAATCTATGGCAATAACTTATTCAATAGAACATCATACTGTAACTCTCTCACATGTCCCGGTATGGATTTCAGCTAACAGTGTGGCAATTGTATAGATAGATGTATGGCCCCAGTATAGACATATGAAAAGGTTGAAGCTATTGAGTGCACGAGCGCACACACGATCATCAATACTCAGGCTTTGTTTGTGCACGAAGCGAAAACCAATACAGATCTAATTCTCATTGTTTGTAACATGACCCAGATAGATGAATGAAGAGCAAGGTCAGCTGGCAGCGTTGCATGTGACAGAGGACACAACACAGCATCTGAGCTAGTAGGCAGCGCTAGCGGCATGAGGTGTACACAGAGGCGTCAAGCCCATAGGGGGCACAGGGGCACGTGCCCCCTCAGATTTGTCCTGTTAAAAATAATTATAATCACATTTTTTTTGTTTCATTTTTTGTTGTTGTTTCTCTGTAATACTAATAGCCACCTAGCAATTTTATGAAGTTAGCTTTAGCTAGCCCAGATACAGTAGGTTCCCGAACTTATAAATAGCTACCAAGAAGCCATTTCAGGCTATCAATCAAGTTTGAGTAGCTAGCTTGTCTAACTATCTTAGCTGGCATGCCTGCTGGCAAGGTTGGTAGACTTTAGAAAAGCAAGCAATAACTAAATGTACTGAATAAGTCTCACATTCCTTGCAATATTTTACCCAGATTTTAGCAGAGTAGCATATTTAGTTTCTTAAACAAAATAAGCACCAGTCAGGAAGATATAGACAGCTCAAGAGGTATGCATAGATATACAGAAAAATTAACATTTACATATAATTAAATATAATGATTATGGCTCTAGATTGCAGGAAAAAGCTGTTTCCGGTGTTTGAAAAATGCAAAACTTTCCTACGGGGGCCTAGCCCCCTCCAGACCACTCCCCAGCCATCCTCACGTACTTTGTGCGCCCTCAGATTTTGGGGTGCATGACACCCCTGGGTGTACAGTACAGTTAGTGCCTGCTTTTGTGCTCTGCTGTAGGCCCCTGAGTAATGGCTTCCTTATACAGTATGTTTGCCTTGTGATCCATTGATGTGGATGTGATCCATTGCCTCATGCCCGCTGATGGTCAGTTAAACTGGCAGTTCCTCCATCAGTCTTTAAAGGGGCAATCTGGGATTTGGTACATCCATTTTTTTACTTTAAAATTCATGATATAGCCATTGATTCTTGAAGAATGTAACTTATAAATGCCTCATGAGCTGAGTTCAACTGTGAGAGTGGTCACATTTCTCCAGCCCCACCCCTCAGCTGTTTACCAAAACAAATGACAGGGTGGCGGTTTTGTTATATTTCCAATCCCAGATTTCCCCTTTAAGGAATCCAGGACAGAAAAGTTCCTGGCATGGGGCACGGGGCACGGGGCACTGCGACAAACACCGGAAGAATTATAACTGTGAATCATTGTAATGTTGTATCATGTAATGTTTGTTTATGTGTAAATTAATCCCATAAAGGATGGGCTGCCAATTGGCAATTGGCAATTTGACACCAAATAATTGAATAAATTATTTCATTTATTTCGGAAGGGCCCCAATGGCAATATAGTGCCAGGTTTAGCCACAGAGCTGCTAAATTAAGTGTATGGTTAGGGTATGATAAATTGTAATTTGCTCAGTGAAAACCTTTTGGGGACTGGCAGAAGTCCATAGAGATCCTCTAGAATGTCCAAGAATAGCCCTGGTTCCAGACTTTGCCAAACCTTGGTGTGGGATCGTTATGTGTTGTGGCTGAGGGTTTTAAAAAAAAAGGTTCTTAATGAATGTTCTGAGATTTGACAGTAGAGATTTGTAGTCATAGAGATCCTATAATTCAGGGTTATATGCTTCTTTCTATATGTAATTCTATGATTGTAGTATTGTAGGTGGTCTGGCTATAGAGAACACTGTGCGACAGAATGCTACAAGATTATAACAACAGAAACATAATTGGGTTGATTAGTGCAACGGACCTGACCCCATTACTGTCTGGTGTTCTATCACCAATTTAGTAAATGACCTCCCCTGTTCAAACGCTACTAGAAACTACTGTAAACAGAGCAGTGTGTGACCAGTTGAGTCACAAAAACTGTCACACAAAAATGCACTCACAGAGCTCAATCTGACCACTTTAGACTAGCCACATCCTGGGTGTGGTTGAGGCACCTCTTAAAACAAGCAGAAATCTGTCTGCCACACACACACACGCACACACACATACACACAACCCTAATTACAGACATACACACACACTAATCTGTTGACAAACACCTCAAAATAGCCAACACAGAATAAATCAGAGGTCATCACCAGTTTAACATTTAAGCTCTCAGAGGCCATTTCAGCAGGGCCATTTCAGTCTCACAGTTGCAGTCGTCTGAGCCTATTTAGGAGCTGACACTAAAGTGAGTAAACAGCATAGGACACGTCTTTCAGCATTGGACACTGCCTTCCCATTGAGGCTTTCAGGCCAATTTCACACAGCTGGTAGAAGTGCTGCTGTCAAACCTGAGTGGAGGCTGTGACATTGTCGGGGCAGACTTAATTCACTTTTCCGCCTCTTCCCAATTTACCCCGGCAACAGGGCCGCTGACGTCGTGGGAGTGCTGCGCTCGGGACCACTTTCTGTTGGCTGGATGAGCATGAGAGAGCCCGGTTTGTGTGTCTGTGTGTTTGCCAAGTATGTGTGTGTTTTCTCTAAGTGTGTGTGAGCTCGCCAACTGTATCTGTGTGTGTGTGAATGTATGGGAGCTCGCCGAGTGTGTATGTGTGCCAGTGTGTTTTAGCACGCAAGTGTGTATGTGTGAGTGCGTACACAAGTGTCACCTTCAAAGAGTCACCTTCACTGAGCCTACCTCACCCTGCTCCTACCACACACTTTGAACAGAGTTTGCAAGAGCTGCCGAGGATGCGCCTCGCTCACACACACCCTCCCGCTCCCCAATACACACACACCCTCCCTCTCCCCAACACACACACACCCTCCCTCTCCCCAACACACACACACCCTCCCGCTCCCCAATACACACACACCCTCCCGCTCCCCAATACACACACACCCTCCCTCTCCCCAACACACACACACCCTCCCTCTCCCCAATACACACACACCCTCCCTCCCCCCAATACACACACACTAAATACAGAGCAATAAAAATGTTCAAACAGGCATCAGGAATTCAAAATGAGTAGGGAAGTTGGGAGACAAAGAAAGAATAGCCCAAGTACATGAGAAGCACTTAGGGACCTCACATACTTCTGCAGTCAAATGAATTATCTTTACAGTCCCCCCCATGACATTATTTAATTAGCGTAAAAGCTAGCTAGCGCTTAAGCTTTTATTTTCTGGGAAGTGGGTAATGTACTATGGAGTCAGGGCTTGGCTAAGCACTGTTTTGTTGTGCACATAGATAAGCATGGCCGTGAACTTTTAAAGTCATATTAAATTATTTATGGCATATAAATAGGGTCATGAATATTTAGAGTCGAAATTGCCTGCAAAGCATATAATGGTGTCACTGGCTAAAAAGCTAAGAGGCTGAAATCATGCACCTCCCAATTGAACCGCGTATTGCCCAACCACAGTACATCCACTTTGGTGTGGGAGGGTAAAACTGAGTCAGTGTTGCTGACGTGATCGGACTCTTTCTGGTTTCTGTGTGCACGCTGAAAGCGGATGACTTTGCAGACCATTCTCTCTCTTTCTGTGTGGTATGTAAACTCAGCAAAAAAAGTCCCTTTTTCAGGATCCTGTCTTTCAAAGATAATTTTGTAAAAATCAAAATAACTTCACAGATCTTCATTATAAAGGGTTTAAACACTATTTCCCATGCTTGTTCAATGAACCACAAACAATTAATGAACATGCACCTGTGGAACGGTCGTTAAGACACTAACAGCTTACAGATGGCAATTAAGGTCACAGTTATGAAAACTTAGGACACTAAAGAGGCCTTTCTACTGACTCTGAAAAACACCAAAAGAAAGATGCCCAGGGTCCCTGCTCATCTGCGTGAACATGCCTTAGGCATAATGCAAGGAGGCATGAGGACTGCAGATGTGGCCAGGGCAATAAATTGCAATGTCCGTACTGTGAGACACCTAAGACAGCGCTACAGGGAGACAGGACGGACAGCTGATCGTCCTCGCAGTGGCAGACCACGTGTAACAACACCTGCACAGGATCGATACATCCGAACATCACACCTGCAGGACAGGTACAGGATGGCAACAACAACTGCCCGAGTTACACCAGGAACGCACAATCCCTCCATCAGTGCTCAGACTGTCCGCAATAGGCCTGTTGTAAGGCAGGTCCTCACCAGACATCACGGGCAACAACGTTGCCTATGGGCACAAACCCACAGTCGCTGGACCAGACAGGACTGGCAAAAAGTGCTCTTCACTGACGAGTCGCGGTTTTGTCTCACCAGGGGTGATGGTCGGATTCGCGTTTATCGTCGAAGGAATGAGCGTTACACCGAGGCCTGTACTCTGGAGCGGGATCGATTTGGAGGTGGAGGGTCCGTCATGGTCTGGGGCGGTGTGTCACAGCATCATCGGACTGAGCTTGTTGTCATTGCAGGCAATCTCAACGCTGTGCGTTACAGGGAAGACATCCTCCTCCCTTATGTGGTACCCTTCCTGCAGGCTCATCCTGACATGACCCTCCAGCATGACAATGCCACCAGCCATACTGCTCGTTCTGTGCATGATTTCCTGCAAGACAGGAATGTCAGTGTTCTGCCATGGCCAGTGAAGAGCCCAAATCTCAATCCCATTGAGCACGTCTGGGACCTGTTGGATCGGAGGGTGAGGGCTAGGGCCATTCCCCCCAGAAATGTCTGGGAACTTGCAGGTGCCTTGGTGGAAGAGTGGGGTAACATCTCACAGCAAGAACTGGCAAATCTGGTGCAGTCTTAATGCAGCTGGTGGACACACCAGATAATGACAGTTACTTTTGATTTTGACCCCCCCCTTTGTTCAGGGACACATTATTCAATTTCTGTTAGTCACATGTCTGTGGAACTTGTTCAGTCAGTTTATGTCTCAGTTGTTGAATCTTGTTATGTTCATACAAATATTTACACATGTTAAGTTTGTTGAAAATAAACGCAGTTGACAGTGAGAGGATGTTTCTTTTTTTGCTGAGTTTATGTATGTATGTGTGTGTCCCGTTGCCCCCACAGGCATTGTCAGCCAGCAGAAGGACTGAACACATCGAGCAAAGCACCTGGGTCCAAACAAAGGGACATTCACTCATTTAAAAAGCCCTTACAGTCATTTCATTTTTTGCTCTATATTTGGGAAAGTACATGTACAGTATATGACTACTTCCTTTCAAACTAAATTAGCTTTTTGCATATTTTCGGTTGCTCCATTTTCCATTTTCTGTTAGATAGCAGCACACAGTCACCATCTGTCTCTTATGTGCAGCGCTTTAGGCTGCTCAGGGCCAAGCACATGCTGCCAGTTGGGAGTTAAACCTTGCCATATCCGGAGAGACGCTCCCGTAAGGACAACAGCTGCTTGGGTTGAAAAACTCACTCACTGCCTCCTGTGCTTCTGTACCAACATGTCAGAATAACTGGTTTTATTGTATCACATGCTGCATTTACACAGGCAGCCCAATTCTGAACTTCTGGCAAATTACTGGCAAAAGAGCTGATCTGATTGGTCAAAATACCAATTAGTGGAAAAAGATCAGAATTAGGCTGCCTGTGTAAACACAGCCTTGTTTCTCTATGTCTAAACTATTACAACAACACCTCCAACCGCTGTACCTCCATTGTTTCCATCACAGGGGCTCAGTTCTTGTGAGTGCACCACAATGAGGTGGTCATTGTGGTGGTCAGGTTGAGTGTGTTGAGATGTCCATTTTAATCCACTTTTTAAATAAAGTTTGATATGATTAAAATGAGACATCAATTTGGATAATCCACCGTTCTGCCTAAATAACATTCAAAGTGAATAATGCCAAGCATATTCAATTAGCATTTTCAAATGAATATTGGCAGCTTAATGCTTCCATACTAAACAGCTTGTCTAATAGATTCTATGTGAATTTAAACTGGGCAACTTGTAGTTGTGGAGTGGCTCTCATAAATGAATATTGGCAGCTTAATGCTTCCATACTAAAACAGCTTGTCTAATAGATTCTATGTGAATGTAAACTGGGCAACTTGTGGAGTGGCTCTTACTATTCTGGCAGTGGACTCCGTCAAAGCCATCTTGGCACTTGCAGATGTACTCGCTGAAGACGTCCCCTCGGCGTGACTGGCCAGTCACCTCACAGATGGCATCGTTCTTGCAGGGGTTGGGGTTGCAGGGCCCTGGGAAGCAAATATAACTTATTATTAACCCTTATTGTACCAGGTAGGCTGACTGCGATCAAATTATATTTTTACAGCAATGACCTAGGGCAGAGATGCAAGGGAGGGGGAGAGGGAATGATAGTATTAGGGCCAGATTGGCAATACAGTGTAGTACAGAGACAGCCTCTCAGACATTTCCTCTAACACTGTCTATGTACCATCTGTCGGTGTATAACACCTTTATGAAGCCTCCGAAAACACCCATACTGCATCAGAAGACTTACTATAAGCATTCATAACAGCTTGGGACTTTATTAGGATTACCATTAACTGACGTCATAACGACAGCTAGTCTTCCTGGGATCTGACACATAATGAAAAAATACATTACAGACAAAAATACTTCACAATTTACTTTTTAAAAAGTATTAACATGTAGACATTACAGACAGTTTAAATACCTGAAAGGTAACATTTAATAATAATATTCAGGGATCAGTATCTGTCCAGTCATGTTTGATCTCATTAGATGTATCTTTAATGTTTTCTTGAATGTGAATTTACTTTTTGCTTGGGAAATATGAGTTGGTATAACTGGCTTACATATAACTTTACAATTTAATAACTATACTTGATACTCAATTCAAAGACCTATAATAGCTATAATGTAGATATGAATACTGTTATTTTCTCCGTACCAGCCTCTGTGTCGTTGCAGGTGTCCCCGGTGTATCCGTCGGGGCAGATACAGATGAAGGGGGCTCCGGCCCCGGTCACACAGGTCCCCCCATTACTGCAGACGTTTATCTCACAGTAGTCACCTGGGGGAGAGAGGAACAGTCAGCATTATTGAAGTCAAAATACCTCTTTCTCAAGGGAGAAAGGCCATTGTTTATTCAACAATGTATACAGATCGGCATTGACACAATGTTTTCCCATAGTGAACAATGTTTCTAGCCTGGTAATTCCTACAAAGTTAATACATTAACCTTTATATGTCAAAGGATCAAAAGATCCTAACTTATTGGGAAAGCAAATATAATGTACATTTGCCTGTTACACTGTGTGACGATTTCACATTCATAAATGTTTTAGCATAGCAATATGGCCAGTTGGCTTTCCCTGAGAGGAGAGAGAGAGCGAGAGAGAGAGAGGGAAAGGGTCTGATTGTTTGGCATTTCCTGTCTGTGGTGACACAGAGCGATTGAGTTAACACACTGACACCACACCGTATACTCCTATTACATTTAAGTCATTTACAGTGAGGGAAAAAGGTATTTGATCCCCTGCTGATTTTGTACGTTTGCCCACTGACAAAGACATGATCAGTCTATAATTTTAATGGTAGGTTTATTTGAACAGTGAGAGACAGAATAACAACAACAAAATCCAGAAAAACACATGTCAAAAATGTTATAAATTGATTTGCATTTTAATGAGGGAAATAAGTATTTGACCCCTCTGCAAAACATGACTTAGTACTTGGTGGCAAAACCCTTGTTGGCAATCACAGAGGTCAGACGTTTCTTGTAGTTGGCCACCAGGTTTGCACACATCTCAGGAGGGATTTTGTCCCACTCCTCTTTGCAGATCTTCTCCAAGTCATTAAGGTTTCGAGCCTGACGTTTGGCAACTCGAACATTCAGCTCCCTCCACAGATTTTCTATGGGATTAAGGTCTGGAGACTGGCTAGGCCACTCCAGGACCTTAATGTGCTTCTTCTTGAGCCACTCCTTTGTTGCCTTGGCCGTGTGTTTTGGGTCATTGTCATGCTGTAATACCCATCCACGACCCATTTTCAATGCCCTGGCTGAGGGAAGGAGGTTTTACATTTACATTTTAGTCATTTAGCAGACGCTCTTATCCAGAGCGACTTACAGTTAGTGAGTGCAAACATTATTTTTTATTTTTCATACCGGCCCCCCGTGGGAATCGAACCCACAACCCTGGCGTTGCAAACGCCATGCTCTACCAACTGAGCTACATCCCTGCCGGCCATTCCCTCCCCTACCCTGGGCCAATTGTGCGCCTCCACATGGGTCTCCCGGTCGCGGCCGGCTACGACAGAGCCTGGATTCGAACCAGGATCTCTAGTGGCACAGCTAGCACTGCGATGCAGTGCCTTAGACCACTGCGCCACTCGGGAGGTCTCAAGGCAGCTGGGACCATAGTTTTCACCCAAGATTTGACGGTACATGGCCCTGTCCATCGTCCCTTTGATGCGGTGAAGTTGTCCTGTCCCCTTAGCAGAAAAACACCCCCCAAAGCATAATGTTTCCACCTCCATGTTTGACGGTGGGGATGGTGTTCTTGGGGTCATAGGCAGCATTCCTCCTCCTCCAAACACGGCGAGTTGAGTTGATGCCAAAGAGCTCGATTTTGGTCTCATCTGACCACAACACTTTCACTCAGTTCTCCTCTGAATCATTCAGATGTTCATTGGCAAACTTCAGACGGCCCTGTATATGTGCTTTTTGAGCAGGGGGACCTTGCGGGCGCTGCAGGATTTCAGTCCTTCACGGCATAGTGTGTTACCAATTGTTTTCTTGGTGACTATGGTCCCAGCTGCCTTGAGATCATTGACAAGATCCTCCCGTGTAGTTCTGGGCTGATTCCTCACCGTTCTCATGATCATTGCAACTCCACGAGGTGAGATATTTCATGGAGCCCCAGGCCGAGGGAGATTGACAGTTCTTTTGTGTTTCTTCCATTTGCGAATAATCACACCAACTGTTGTCACCTTCTCACCAAGCTGCTTGGCGATGGTCTTGTAGCCCATTCCAGCCTTGTGTAGGTCTACAATCTTGTCCCTGACATCCTTGGAGCACTGTATGGTCTTGGCCATGGTGGAGAGTTTGGAATCTGATTGATTGATTGCTTCTGTGGACAGGTGTCTTTTATACAGGTAGCAAGCTGAGATTAGGAGCACTCCCTTTAAGAGTGTGCTCCTAATCTCAGCTCGTTACCTGTATAAAAGACACCTGGGAGCCAGAAATCTTTCTGATTGAGAGGGGGTCAAATACTTATTTCCCTCATTGTAGCAGACGCTCTTATCCAGAGCGACTCACAGGAGCAATTAGGGCACATCAGATCTTTCATCTAGTCGGCTCAGGGATTTGAACCAGCGACCTTTCGGTTACTGGCACAACGCTCTTAACGGCTAGCCTATCTGCTGCCCCTATTAGGCCAAGGGACAGGACAAGAGATGATACAGCACTGACTGTCATGAGTGGCTTGGCTGCGCTGGCCTAGCCTGCTGACACTGTAATACTAGACACACAGACACTGGATGTTTCCAGTCACTAGTGCATCTGGCTCCACTGTGATCAGTTAGCCCACAGCATATCAAGCTTTAGGCGTGATGCCCACAGGGGCAAATCAGACCCTGCGTCCCAATAATCTTTACTTTCTCCTGAAGTGTGTACTTGTACACTCCTCCCCACAAGTGTAAAACCATTGGATTGGTCTAGAAATGGGCGACATGGAGTTTCCAATATATTTCTCATTGAGGGAATACAGTGTCACTAGGGAAAAAGAAAGCAATGAGGGGAAATTTGTGCTTAAAAAATGCTGATTGTAGATTAGACAACTGGAAAAAGTGTAGAGTCTCCAGTATAGACAGTGATAATTTAGAAGGAACTTTGACACTACGAAGAATTGTGATTTGTGAAGGAAGTGGGGAACACTAGATTGCTGTGAACTGTTGCTAAAGACACTGTAGACTTGGCACTTTACCAAATGGACACTGACCATTTGGATAATGTTCAATTAAATTGAGGTAAGAAATATAGACAAACTGTATATAGGCCATCCATCTTTGGTTAAAACCAATTGCTAATTATGGGTTCAACATAAAGTGAAAATAAGCTCATGTTCACAATAATACAGTGAGTGCCCTAAACAGACTCTTCCAGACTTCTGCCTCATATTTAGTTCCCAGACGCCCACCTCAAACATAGGTTGGAAAGTCGTAGGAGTAGTAGAGTATGTTTGGAAAGCTACTGTAAACTCCTGGAGACTGTCATTTTGCTGAGGTTATAGTAGTTCTCAGCGGTCCTGGCCTCCCACAAGGCCATGGTGAAAATGGCACGTTTACGAGAGACTCCAAACTTCCTGTGTCACAATCTTCCCCCTCTCTATTTCTCTGGCATCAAAACACACCAGAACCTCTGTGCAAAGTTTATCCAGGGTGAACACGGCTCAAAGACGTGCCAGTGGAGCTCACATCTTCATATCCTGTTTTGGGAACAGACTAAATGTGGTTTCAGTACAGTAGCTCCCCTGTTCAAATACTTTAAAGCCCACCCATCCTTCCTCATTCTAGAGGTAATCACAGATCATAAGTGTTTGATTTCGATAGGATGAAGAAAATCTGCCACCTAATTGCTTTCCCCAATCCAAATATGAGGGAAGGATGCATTTCAAAGTATTCAAAGAGGGCCATCATCCAATACCTTTTGGTCTTCCTCAGTCGGATCTTCATTTTTAGGAGGGGAATTACAAATGCCATCCATCTTCTTTTTCACAATGTACTGTATCTCTATTTGGCAAGAACCTGCTAATAGGGATAGATACTGAACAGATGTGAGTGCGTGATACATTTGCACCAACATCCTGTTTTGCGATGTAGCCTAAGGCCAAGTCATCAACATGCATTTCCCAGAGGTATCAGTGTTACAGTGGTGCCATGGCCTTGATGTGTTTTGAGTCTCAGTCTCTGGAAGTTGCAAAATGGCAAAGCCTTGGCTGGCATCACCCACACGGCCTTATCTAAATGTTTCAGTTCATTTATCTTTAGGAAGGAATGAAACCTCCCTCTTCCTACCACGCAGCAGACAGCTCCTTCAGAAAAACCTTGATTGCCAAGCAAAATGTAGGCCTAGTCCATGTTGAAAGAGTGACCTTCTGAACGATGACCTAATTTGTGCAGATAGTACATTCCCGTTTCACAGAGTTTTATTTTCTTTTGTGCCTACTGAGCACAGCCCTGGTCTTACAAGCTGAACTGTGGATCATGTGCTACTTACAGGGTTTGTGAGGAAATTCAATTAGGGACACAATTATTGTCAAATGGTTACAGCTTAGAAACGGTGGTCTAACCACAATGGTTCCCTTAAGCTAACATATATCATTGTTTTAAGACGGTCATATCATGGATCATTTAACTATTTGATTTTCGGTATATTTATTATTATATGATACAAATTGAATTTGGCCTTTACTACTATAGTCCATAGAAACGTACTGAATAACACATTCATAAAATGGCAAAAAGACAGTCAAAAAATTAATCATAAGAAATAAGGTTTTTAAGTGGCTGTCCTATATCTAGGAGATAAAAACAAAAATATTTCCTGAGCTTTCTTAAGGACACATATTTAACCCCTTATTTTTGTTGGCACAAAACTACCTCCATACTTCCATTCATTTGTATGGGTTACATTCAGACAAGTTTTGTGGGGGTCGTAGAGCGAAACGGAGAACACCATTGTGTTCGTGAGAGTCTTCCCTTTCCACAATGCGGTCATATTAGTTTGTAGCCCAAACGGTTCCGACGCTACAGACAGAAGATGTCACATCGGCGTTACCGACTTCAGACTTTTCGTGAGAAGACTGATTTTTCGGGATGTCTCATGGTCTGACAAACACCGGTTGTTTTTCTACTTACCCAGAGTCAGACGAACTCATGGATACCATATTGATGTCATCTGAGTGTAGAAAAACGCAGTATACCTTTAAGATATTTTGTTTACATTTTTATAGCAGCTTTGAAATTGGATCCCACTGCTGCCACCAAATGTGACACTATTGTTATTGCAATACATTGGAGTATGAGAAGGTGTGTCCCCTCATTATAAACCAACCAGAGAATCATTCAGCTCAGTGTGGCAGCTAGGGTTGGCGCCTGCTGGCAGGCACACAGGACATTGTGTTATAATGAACTCTGGTGAGTAACAGCCCAGGCCTTTCCCATGTCCCAGGTCCCTGCTGGACCAAATACCAGACAAAGGCTGTGGCGTCCCAAATGGCACCCTATTCCCTACATAGTGCACTCATTTTACCTAGAGCCATATGGACCCTGGTCAAAAGTAGTGCACTATATAGAGAACAGGGTGCCATTTGGTACGAAGCCAAAAAATACCCTGAGCCACAGCCACATGACTCTAACCAGGAAGTACACAGTTTGAGACAAAGAGTGGATTTGAGTTCACTGACGGATCAGCAGCACGGGATATAAGGCAGGCTGAAACACTCCCGACTCACATTAACTATATAGTGAGGGGTGTGAGTTGGCAAGGCTAGGTATTTGGTATTTTATTAGGATCCTCAATAGCTGTTGCAAAAGCAGCAGCTACTCTTCCTGGGGTCCATACAAAACATGACATAATACAAGAACAGCTCAAGGACAGAACTAAAAAAAAAAAAAAATGGCACCCATAGCCTACATATCAATACTGTAAATACATACAAAATATCGAGGTCAAATGGGGGAGAGGTGTTGTACCGTGAGGTGTTGCTTTACCTGTTTCTTTTAAACCAGGATTGATGTTCATTTGAGCAATATGAGATGGAAGGGAGTTGCATGCAATAATGGCTCTATATAATACTCTACGCTTTCTTGAATTTGTTCTGGATTTGGGGACTGTGAAAAGACCCCTGGTGGCATGTCTGGTGGGGTAAATGTCAGAGCTGTATGTAAGTTGACTATTCAAACAATTTGGGATTTTCAACACATTAATGTTTCTAATAAAAAGAAGAAGTGATGCAGTCAGTCTCTCCAACTTTTAGCCAAGAGAGACTGGCATGCATAGTATTTATATTAGCCTTCTGATTACAATGAAGAGCAAGACGTGCTGCTCTGTTCTGGGCCAGCTGCAGCTTAACTAGGTATTCTATGCAGCACTTAACCACATGACTGGACAATAATCAAGATAAAACTAGAGCCTGCAGGACTTTGGAGTGTGGTGTCAAAAAAGCAAGGCATCTCTTTATTATGGACAGACCTCTCCCCATCTTTACAACCATTTAATCTATATGTTTTGACCATGACAGTTTACAATCTAAGGTAACACCAAGTAATTTAGTCTCCTCAACTTGTTCACCAGCCACACCACTCATTACCAGATTCAGATGAGATCTAGAACTTAGGGAATGATTTATACCAAATACAATTCTCTTAGTTTTAGAGATGTTCAGGACCAGTTTATTACTGGCCACCCATTCCAAAACTGACTGCAACTCCTTGTTAAGGGTTTCAGTGACTTCATTAGCTGTGGTTGAATCATCAGCATACAGTGCATTCGGAAAGTATTCAAACCCCTTGACTTTTTCCACATTGTGTTACCTACAGCCTTATTCTAAAATAGTTTTTTCCCCCCACTCATCAATCTACACACAATACCCCATAATGACAAAGCAAAAAAAGGTTTAGAAGATTTTCGAATTTATAAAAAATAAAAAACTGAAATATTATAATTACATAAGTATTCAGACCCTTTACTCAGTACTTTGTTGAAGCACCTTTGGCAGTGATTACAACCTCGAGTCTTCTTGGGTATGACGCTACAAGCTTGGCACACCTGTATTTGGGGAGTTTCTCCCATTCTTCTCTGCAGACCCTCTCAAGCTCTGTCAGGTTGGATGGGGAGTGTCGCTGCCCAGCTATTTTCAGGTCTCTCAAGTCCGGGCTCTGGCTGGGCCACTCAAGCACATTCAGGAGACTTGTCCCGAAGCCACTCCTGTGTTGTCTTGGCTGTGTGTTTAGGGTCGTTGTCCTGTTGGAAGGTGAACCTTCGCCCCAGTCTGAGGTCTAGAGCAGGTTTTCATCAAGGATCTCTCTGTACTTTGCTCTGTTCATCTTTCCCTCGATCCTGACTAGTCTCCCAGTCCCAGTCCCCCACAGCATGATGCTTCCACGACCATGCTTCACCGTAGGGATGGTGCCAGGTTTCTTCCAGACGTGACGCTTGCATTCAGGCCAAAGAGTTCAATCTTGGTTTCGTCAGAACAGAGAATCTTGTTTCTCATGGTCAGAGTCCTTTATGTACCTTTTGGCAAACTCCAAGTGGGCTGTCATGTGCCTTTTACTGAGGAGTGTCTTCCATCTGGCCACTCTACCATAAAGACCTGATTGGTGGAGTGCTGCAGAGATGGTTGTCCTTCTGGAATGCTCTCCCATCTCCTCAGAGGAACTCTGGAGCTCTGTCGGGTTATTGGTCACCTCCCTGACTAAGGCCCTTCTCCCTCGATTGCCCAGTTTGGCCGGGCGGCCAGCTCTAGGATTAGTCTTGGTGGTTCCAAACTTCTTCCATTTGAGAATGATGGAGGCCACCGTGTTCTTCGGGACCTTCAATGCTGCAGACATTTTTTGGGTACCCTTCCCCAGATCTGTGTCTCGACACAATCCTGTCTCGGAGCTCTACGGACAATTCCTTCAACCTCATGGCTTGGTTTTTGCTCTGACATGCACTGTCAACTGTGCGACCTTATATAGACAGGTGTGTGCCATTCCAAATCATGTCCAATCAATTAAATTTACCACAGGTGAACTGCAATCAAGTTGTAGAAACCTGAGCTCAATTTCGAGTCTCATAGCAAAGGGTCTGAATACTTATGTAAATAAGTTATCTGTCAGGCTCACATGCTGACTACACCAGCCACGCGTGTGCATCTGCCATCGCGTTCATGTTGATTTTCACCATCCACACCAGAGGCGATCATGACACGTAGGTTAAAATATCAAAACCAACTGTGAACCAACTTTATTCATTTGGGGGCAGGTCGAAACACATGACACATTCATGGACATTTAGCTAGCTGTTGCGAGAAACATTGGGTTGGTATTTCACCGGTCGTGCATAACATCCTCTTTTTAGCTGGTTCTTTGTAGAATTTTGACCTGGAGTCATACAAAATAATGTGTTTCTCTACTCTGACGCTTAATCCACAGATAAAAAGGGAAACCTAGTTAGTTATCTTTAAATTAATCTCTCCTTGTTTGTCTTTCAAGCATCCACGTGGGTTTGTAGCTTCCTGATATCCAATAAGGACGGGACTTGCAGCGCGTGACACGTTTCAAATATAACCAAGTTATATTTTAGCGCTTGGCTACCCAGACGCTCATTACATTTACATTTTAGTCATTTAGCAGACGCTCTTATCCAGAGCGACTTACAGGAGCAATTAGGGTTAAGTGCCTTGCTCAAGGGCACATTTACGTCATTTAGCAGACGCTCTTATCCATTTAGCAGACGCTCTTTTTTTTTTTTTTTGGGGGGGGGGGGGTTAGAAGGATTATTTTATCCTATCCCAGGTATTCCTTAAAGAGGTGGGGTTTCAAATGTCTCCGGAAGGTGGTGAGTGACTCCGCTGTCCTGGCGTCGTGAGGGAGCTTGTTCCACCATTGGGGTGCCAGAGCAGCGAACAGTTTTGACTGGGCTGAGCGGGAACTATGCTTCCGCAGAGGAAGGGGAGCCAGCAGGCCAGAGGTGGATGAACGCAATGCCCTCGTTTGGGTGTAGGGACTGATCAGAGCCTGAAGGTACGGAGGTGCCGTTCCCCTCACTGCTCCATAGGCAAGCACCATGGTCTTGTAACGGATGCGAGCTTCAACTGGAAGCCAGTGGAGTGTGCGGAGGAGGGGGGTGACGTGAGAGAACTTGGGAAGGTTGAACACCAGACGGGCTGCGGCATTCTGGATGAGTTGTAGGGGTTTAATGGCACAGGCAGGGAGCCCAGCCAACAGCGAGTTGCAGTAATCCAGACATGTGCAAGCAACGTAGGTGAAATTATTGAATAACATGTATGTGTACATTTATTTTTCAATGCTCATGCACACAACGTGGCCAGTGAGGTTTGCATGTCAGGCTGCTTGGGCCAACAGACACCGACAGGGGTGATCACATTAGTAGGGCAGGTGGAAAACAAAAACAACAGACTCCGACTGGAGACAGTGGCGTCATTTAAAAAAGACCTGGGACTGTTTACGCGAGCCAGGTTCCCTACAAGTGGGCAGTCTTCTAATCGAATTGATGTCCAAGAACATCCACTGCAGACTAAGTTTATTCTTGCTGTGTGTGTACGTTCAATGACAAAATGTGCATTAGTAAGCACAGCATGCTATGCAACCAAGGGCAAAATCATGTCTCCTTTAAAAAGGCAGTCGAGAACACTCAAGTTATCATCAAGCATGACATGAAGCTAATCAGGGGTATAAAAAAAATAATACCCTGACACAATAAGAGGGCTTGAAGGAGTTAGTTACTTTTTAAAAAGGCAACTATGGAAATAGTCTGGTTTGTTCGAAAACGAGATTACAAAGCCAAAAGTGCACTGATTTATGAACACACTATTCCTGTTGTATATCTTATGTGTACATATGTGTGTGTGTGTGAGTACATGACCTGCTGCCATAGGCAACAAATAGGAACCGGGGAAAATCACACTTCAGGGTCGTATTCATTAGGCACCAAACAAGAAGAAAACATTCTGAAACAGTGGGACTATACTGGAAAGAAACACTAATTTTTGTTGCTACAGTGTGTCCTAATGAATACAACCCTGATGTGTGACAGAGTCCAATTCCTTCCTATGTGTGTGTGACAGACTTCTTAGAGGACTTGCCAGGCCTAACATGAGTATTACTGTAAGCCTGGGAGGCTACAGCTGCAGGTGAGATTTAAGTAATCTGCAGACACTTCTCCAGAACACCAGAGCCATCTGTTATCCAAAATAAACTACAACTTCTATAAATACACATGCAAAGCTATTCTCAGAGGTAGGCTAACTCACGTAGGCTATAGTACTGTAGCTTCTATGAACTTTGTGTTATTGGCATAGCCTTATAGTCTGAATGACTACCATTTCTACTTGTTACACTTTAGATGGTGTATAATCACTGATCAGAAACTGTGCTAAGGTTCTAATCAAGTGAGTCTCTTTGCTGGCCACAAAAGGATGCTGCGAAGTTTGAATGGAGTTTGGCTGCATGTATCAGAACATAGGATGGCATTTAATTTAAATATTTAACACAACAGATTGGAAAGTGGGACGAGCGACACCGAGGCCCAAATTTGAATGTTCCATATTGCGAAGAAAGATTGATTAGCCAGTCGCTATAAAAAATTAATACGAGGCCCTCGGAAAGAGTTGACATTAAACGTGAAGTCATCAGAACAACATGAGACAGGTCCCCAAAGGCAGGACCCTACTGGCACTGCAGATGGCAAAGGCTATGGCAGGCTGCAGCTTTTTGAATGGTTCATAGGACACACGTGCACATGCACACACACGAGTCGAGCATTTGGCCCTGCATCCAGCTATATTTAGCCCTGGCTCCCTCAGCTGCCCAGAGTGGTCTTGTTGTGAGAAAAAGTATTCCTCAGCATGACACAAATCATGGCTTTGCACTTCCCTTAACCACAACACTGAACACAATGGACCAGCAACTCTGAAGCCTGACCCAGCTAACAATTCTAGGGAGAGAGAACGTTTTTGTAATGTTACCCTGATGTTTGAGTGTCCAGTTTTCCGTTAGTTAGGGGAACATTCTATGCATGTTAGCAAAAACCTCCTGAGAACCTATTTAGCATGTTTTGGCGTTAGAGTTAGGAGAACATTCCCTTACTGTCAAACAAAACTTGAAAAATGTCTTTAGGGACGTCGCGGGAACAAGCTGGGAACTAGACAAAAACCTCCACAGGACTATGACAGAACGCCCTGTTTTAAACGTCATTGGACATCGGAATGTTCTTGCAACGTTCCCATGAAACGTGTCTAGAACATTCATATCTTTATTCTGAGAACATGGCAATTTCTGTATATGTTTGGTATGATGTTGATGCAATATTCTCCTAACCCTCAGAAACTGGACACTGGATTATTCTTGCAACGTTCCAATGAAACAGGTCTAGAACATTAATGCTGAATATTCGAGAACATGGAAACCACGTTTTAGGTCAATTCTGTTTGATATTTAGGAAATGGTCTCTTGGAAACAGTCCTTCCAATGAAAATGTTAGGTAATTACCTAATGAGACTCAAGGGAACGTCCTCTAATGTTGTGGCAACGTTTGTTAGCTGGGGATTCACACCATACAACTGACCCAAACCATACTGTGCTGGCTCTGATATTTTCTTTTCATATGATCCTTTCTAGCAACAATTGTGGATGTACAGTATAACAAGGCCAGCCAAGTACAACTCTGATCGTGTACATCTGCATTAGTTACAGCATTGAATCTTACTCTGAGCCTTCCCAATCAAAGCTACCCCTAACAAAAACCCAGAAAACCTGCCTTAGTTCCCAGAATTTTCAGCTCTTCCCTAGTCTTGTAAACATTTTGTATGACACTGCTAGGGCTGGATGCAGACCAAAACAGTGGCTCTTCCTTGCCTCCCTTGCTCTCTCACTGGTGCAGCATTCTGTCTGTGGCATTCATGGCCTTCGCCAGCCACATCCAGAGAAGTGACTCAATATTTTTGTCCCTGCAGCCACCACACCTATTTACCGTAGCCCAACTGGCCGCAAGATCGCAGTATTATTCCTTTTACGTTGTTTGTCATCTTAAGTCCGACTTTAATGTGTACAGCCGGCAATACACTCGTGTCCCCCGTGGACCGGCTCGTATATAAAACATCCTCCATTCTGGCTGCAAAGGTGGCGGTTTCCTCCTGAAAAAAATTGGGAAAATATACATACTGCCTTAATAAATAAAAAAATCCACCACTATGCTCGAGTGGATAATGCTACACCTGGATGTTGTGCACCGCGTTCAATCAATCAGGTAGCAGCAGTCTGTTTTTTCACCCCTGATCTGTTTCAAAATAAAAGTGGCGCTTACTGAACAAGCATTTTTCATGTATTGGAACTCGTTTTAGAGTAGAACGAGATTTAGATTTTCACCCCAGATGCAATTAATGTAATGATTGTATTGATTACAGGTTTATTAAATGACATGTTCATAAACTTGTGCAATCTGAAAAGTCTAATTAAGAGTCAATGAAATGGGCCCAATATCAGTACTTTGACTTTGAGATATGTGTATTTACCGCTGCTAGCTTTATGCCCCTGGGAAGAAAATCATGAGTTTGACTGCATTTTAGGGCAGGGAATTTCTCCTTTAAAATGAATATAGCTAAATTACACAGTCAAATAAACATGTGCAGCATTAAAATTGAGCGTAAATTAGATCTGAGAAAAGCATATGGGCAATTCCGTAACAGAATGATGCTGAGATTTTTCACAAACTGTCATTGTTACAAAACTTTGCATCTTCACTGTTCTTCAAGTAAAGGTGTTTTTGTTAAATTTTCTGTGGAAATTGTGAAAAGTAGTCCTTGTGCATAGAGTTGGATGGTTTAGTGTTGGATGGTATACCGAAACTTTGGTACTTTTTCCCTATACTACTTCTGTCAAATGTGTATCACGTTGTCTATTGATAGAGAGAGGATCAAGTCTGTCTAGCAGCGCAGTCGATGTGTACCCTTATAGCACGAGAGCACAGTGCCTGCTCCACTTACTCATTGCTAGCTCTAGCCTGTCCTGAGTAACCACTGCACTCACTGGGAGTCTGGGCTGCATCATGTTATCTCCCCACACATGTTGCACTAAGCACACTTGAATAATACAACACGGCATGTAGAAATGTTGCAGCTGTTAAATACTGTTTGCAAAACAACTTGTATTACAGGCTAGAACACTTTAAATAATAAATAATAATAATATGCCATTTAGCAGACGCTTTTATCCAAAGTGACTTACAGTCATGCGTGCATAATTTTTTTTGTGTATGGGTGGTCCCGGGGATCGAACCCACTACCTTGGCGTTACAAGTGCCGTGCTCTACCAGCTGAGCTACAGATGACTTTACAATGCAAGATTGAAGATACCGGTTGCTTCCAGCTTTGTAGGCTAACTTTCCTTGCTAGCTTACAGCTGAAGCTAACATCAATTCATAATTGATTAATTCATGCATACACGTCTTTCTCTGAAAAATTTACATAACATTTCAAATGTAATGATATTAAACTCAAAAGATCTGTCTGGTTCAAGTGCCATTCTGTGACATTGGCTTATACGGCTTATTTTTTTGCAGTGGTATCGTTTTGGTATTGTGATGGTATCGAGTATCATGATACTAAACCTGGTATCGAAGTCAAAATTCTAGTATCGTGACAACACTAGTATGGTTTGTTTAACTTAGCAATCATTGGTTTTTGTTTGACATTCAGTACATTTTAAAGTGCAAACTCTGTCTCAGAATCATTCTGTTATCATGGAATTGCCCATATCCAATATGCTTTTTTTGTTGTTGTTGACATTTCAAATGCTTGTCAAATGTGTTTTAGTCCGAAAATGCAGGGAATATGCAGGGAACAAGTGAATGCCGTAATGTTATGTACAAATATTTTATGATTGCTGAAAGGCATTTCCAAGGTTTTTTGACATGTTAGCTAGCATGCCTAATGTGAAAAATGCTAGCTCAATCTTCCCCTTGTGAGTGTCGCAGCCAACTTGGCCCACTCAAGATAGCATGCTACGGACCAATGAAATCAGGCTGGTTTAGACACAAAATAATTAGCTAGCTAGCTAGTAATACAGTACTATAAAGCTGTCATTTACAATCAACGATGTAGTTATGAACACAAGTGATCCGATTTTCATTTTGTCTAAAGGAATGGAGCTAAGTTTTGTCCATTCGTAACGATATTCACACTTTTATCACCGATGTAATTTGCTTGCCTTGATTGGTGGTTATTAGCTGCCCAAAATAACAGTATTCCAGTAATTTATGCAGTTCAGATTTACTTCGATTTTAGGTAGTAATCAATCGATATTCTATCGTAAACTTGTTGAAAGCGAGAGGTAGCTTTAGTCATCTTCCGTCCTTTTTGAGCCGCATCCCATTTCTTGCTACGCGCTGCCACTCGTCTTCACTCCCCTCAAAGATGTCAAATCATTGGATAGGTGTAGATGAAATGTCTACCAATACAGTTACACCAATCCATTGCTTTTAAATCTTTGAGGGGGTGTGAACGAGTGCACAGGCGAGAAGGGGTGCGAATTGGGATTGGGCTCCTGTCATCCTATAGTAGCCTAGCGCACCAAGTCTTCCCGCTTTCTCAGTCATCAATCATCTTTGAAGCTAACAGCTGACTCATAAATAGCGATGTTGCTATTAGTTGTCATTACTAAGTAGTTGTGATTACTATGAGTAATGATGTCAGTACACTCTGAATTACCAGCAAGCAAATCAATGATTATATTACGAGTGGTCCCAACGATTGTCAACAAATTGAGGAATTCAATCCAGTCCCGTCATCATGAATAGATGGAAAGATCATCTTCAACTATGAGCAAGCAAGGTAAGCTAGCTAGTTAAGTACACAACTTCATTAGCTTAACCGCTAGGCTACCTGCCTGCCCTCTGAGCAGAGCAGGAAGGCCCATTGCCCTAGCAACTCCAGACTCCACACAGACACATCGTGTACACATGTTGCTCCAGAGCCAGTGCTGTTCTTCCTTCAGACAAACATTCGTAAAAGATGTGCTCATTTCCACAATGTCTCTAGTTCATATTCGCTTGTTAATGTCCAAACTCACCAAGTAGCTACTACCTACACTCGTATAACTTTATGAGCTGGATTGCCTGTCTTTACAATTAGTTTATTTCGTTTGCGGTCATTAGCATATTTAGGACCAGGAATACGACTTTCCCGAAGCAGATCCTTTGTTTGCTCTCCCCAAGGCAATTGAACTGATTCCAGCGGCCGACCCAAAACATTGCCGGCAGAGGAGAGGCACTCGGAGCAGCCTGCTGGTTCGACTTAGGAGGCGCGCACACCACCCACCGCTACCAAGTATATTACTCGCTAATGTTCAGTCTTTGGATAACAAAGTCGAGGAGCTCAGGGCAAGGATTTCTTTCCAGAGAGACATCAGGGCCTGTAACATGCTCTCTCAGGATATTCTGCCGAAATCGGCCCAGCCAGATGGGTTCTCAGTTCATCGCGCAAACAAAAATAAATATCTCTCCGGGAAGCAGAAGGGCAGAGGTGTGTGTTTCATGATTAACGACTCATGGTGTAATTGTAGTAACATACAGGAACTTAAGTCCTTTTGTTCACCCGATCTAGAATACCTCACAATCAAATGTCGACCATATTATCTCCAAAGATAATTTTCTTCAGTTATAGTCACGGCCGTGTATATCCCCCCTAAAGCCGATTCCACGACAGCCCTCAAAGAACTTCACTGGACTTTATGCAAACTGGAAACCACATATCCTGAGGCTGCATTTACTGTAGCTGGGTGATTTTAACAAAGCAAATTTGAGGACTAGGCTGCCGAAGTTCTATCAACATATCGACTGTTGTACTCGGGCTGCTAAAATTCTCTACCATTGCCATTCGAAATTCCGGGATGCTTACAAGGCCCTCCCCGACCCTCCTTTCGGCAAATCTGACCACGACTCCATTTTGCTCCTCCCTTCCTATAGGCAGAAACTCAAACAGGAAGTACCCGTGCTAAGAACTATTCAACGCTGGTCTGACCAATCGGAATCCACGCTTCAAAATTGTTTTGATCACGTGGACTGGGATATGTTCTGAGTAGCTTGTGAAAATAATTTAGACGAATACACTGAAACGGTGACTGAGTTTATCAGGAAGTGTATACGAGATGTTGTGCCCACTGTGACTATTGAAACCTATCCTAACCAGAAACCGTGGATAGATGGCAGCATTCGCGCAAAACTGAAAGCGCGAACCGCCGCATTTAACCATGGCATCAGTATAGAGACAAAGTGGAGTCGCAATTCAACAGATCAGACATGAGACGTATGTGGCAGGGTCTACAGACAATCACAGACTACAAAAGGAAAACCAGCCACGTCGCCAACACCAACGTCTTGCTTCCAGATGAGCTAAACACCTTCTTTGCCCGCTTTGAGGATAACACAGTGCCACCAACGTGGCCCACTATCAAGGACTGTGGGCTCCCCTTCTCCGTGGCTGACGTGAGCAAGACATTTAAGCACGTTAACCCTCGCAAGGCTGCCGGCCCAGACATGAAGTGCTTTGAGAGACTAGTAAAGGATCACCTCTCCTTACCTGTCACCCTAGACCAACTTCAATTTGCTTACCGCCCCAATAGATCCACAGACGATGCAATCGCCATCACACTGCACACTGCCCTATCACATCTGGACAAGAGGAATACCTATGTAAGAATGCTGTTCATTGACTATAGCTCAGCATTCAACACCATAGTATCCTCCAAGCTTACCATTAAGCTTGAGGCCCTGGGTCTGAACCCCGCCCTGTGCAACTGGGTCCTGGACTTCCTGATGGGCCGCTCCCAGGTGGTGAAGGTAGGAAACAACACCTCCACTTCGCTGATCCTCAACACTGGGGCCCCACAAGGGTGCGTGCTCAGCCCCCTCCTGTACTCCCTGTTCACCCATGACTGCGTGGCCAAGCACGCCTCCAACTCAATCATCAAGTTTGCAGACGACACAACAGTAGTAGGCCTGATTACCAACAATGACGAGAAAGCCTACAGGGAGGAGGTGAGGGCTCTGGGAGTGTGGTGCCAGGAAAATAACCTCTCACTCAACGTCAACAAAACGAAGGAGATGATCGTGGACTTAAGGAAACAACAGAGGGTGCACCCCTCTATCCACATCGACGGGACCGCAGTGGAGAAGGTGGAAAGCTTCAAGTTCCTTGGCGTACACATCACTGACAAACTGAAATTGTCCACCCACGCAGACAGTGTGGTGAAGAAGGCGCAACAGAGCCTCTTCAACCTCAGGAGGCTGAAGAAATTTGGCTTGGCACCTAAAACCCTCACAAACTTTTACAGATGCACAATTGAGAGCATGCTGTCGGGCTGTATCACGGCCTGGTATGGCAACTGCACCGCCCGCAACCGCAGGGCTCTCCAGAGGGTGGTGCGGACTGCCCAACGCATTACCGGGGGCAAACTACCCGCCCTCCAGGACACCTGCATCACCCGATGTCACAGGAAGGCCAAAAAGATCATCAAGGACATCAACCACCCGAGCCACTGCCTGTTCACCCCGCTATCATCCAGAAGGCGAGGTCAGTACAGGTGCATCAAAGCTGGGACCGAGAGACTAAAAAACAGCTTCTATCGCAAGGCCATCAGACTGTTAAATAGTCATCACTAGCACCTTAGAGGCTGCTGCTGCCTATAGAAATCACTGGCCACTTTAAGAAATGGAACACTAGTCACTTTAATAATGTTTACATATCTTGCATTACTCATCTCATATGTATATACTGTATTCTATAATATTCTACTGTATCTTAGTCCATGCCACTCTGTCATTGCGCGTCCATATATGTATATATTCTTAATTCCATTCCTTACTTAGATTTGTGTGTATTGGGTATATGTTGTGAAATTGATATTACTTGTTAGATATTACTGCACTGTCGGAGCTAGAAGCACAAGCATTTCGCTACACCCGCAATAACATCTGCTAAACACATACAGTGGGGAAAAAAAGTATTTAGTCAGCCACCAATTGTGCAAGTTCTCCCACTTAAAAAGTTGAGAGAGGCCTGTAATTTTCATCATAGGTACACGTCAACTATGACAGACAAAATGAGAAAAAAATTCCAGAAAATCACATTGTAGGATTTTTTATGAATTTATTTGCAAATTATGGTGGAAAATAAGTATTTTGTCAATAACAAAAGTTTCTCAATACTTTGTTATATACCCTTTGTTGGCAATGACACAGGTCAAACGTTTTCTGTAAGTCTTCACAAGGTTTTCACACACTGTTGCTGGTATTTTGGCCCATTCCTCCATGCAGATCTCCTCTAGAGCAGTGATGTTTTGGGGCTGTCGCTGGGCAACACAGACTTTCAACTCCCTCCAAAGATTTTCTATGGGGTTGAGATCTGGAGACTGGCTAGGCCACTCCAGGACCTTGAAATGCTTTTTACGAAATCACTCCTTCGTTGCCCGGGCGGTGTGTTTGGGATCATTGTCATGCTGAAAGACCCAGCCACGTTTCATCTTCAATGCCCTTGCTGATGGAAGGAGGTTTTCACTCAAAATCTCACGATACATGGCCCCATTCATTCTTTCCTTTACACGGATCAGTCGTCCTGGTCCCTTTGCAGAAAAACAGCCCCAAAGCATGATGTTTCCACCCCATGCTTCACAGTAGGTATGGTGTTCTTTGGATGCAACTCAGCATTCTTTGTCCTCCAAACACGACGAGTTGAGTTTTTACCAAAAAGTTCTATTTTGGTTTCATCTGACCATATGACATTCTCCCAATCCTCTTCTGGAGCATCCAAATGCACTCTAGCAAACTTCAGATGGGCCTGGACATGTACTGGCTTAAGCAGGGGGACACGTCTGGCACTGCAGGATTTGAGTCCCTGGCGGCGTAGTGTGTTACTGATGGTAGGCTTTGTTACTTTGGTCCCAGCTCTCTGCAGGTCATTCACTAGGTCCCCCCGTGTGGTTCTGGGATTTTTGCTCACCGTTCTTGTGATCATTTTGACCCCACGGGGTGAGATCTTGCATGGAGCCCCAGATCGAGGGAGATTATCAGTGGTCTTGTATGTCTTCCATTTCCTAATAATTGCTCCCACAGTTGATTTCTTCATACCAAGCTGCTTACCTATTGCAGATTCAGTCTTCCCAGCCTGGTGCAGGTCTACAATTTTGTTTCTGGTGTCCTTTGACAGCTCTTTGGTCTTGGCCATAGTGGAGTTTGGAGTGTGACTGTTTGAGGTTGTGGACAGGTGTCTTTTATACTGATAACAAGTTCAAACAGGTGCCATTAATACAGGTAACGAGTGGAGGACAGAGGAGCCTCTTAAAGAAGAAGTTACAGGTCTGTGAGAGCCAGAAATCTTGCTTGTTTGTAGGTGACCAAATACTTATTTTCCACCATAATTTGCAAATAAATTCATTAAAAATCCTACAATGTGATTTTCTGGATTTCTTTTTCTCAATTTGTCTGTCATAGTTGACGTGTACCTATGATGAAAATTACAGGCCTCTCTCATCTTTTTAAGTGGAAGAACTTGCACAATTGGTGGCTGACTAAATACTTTTTTTCCCCACTGTATGTGACAAATAAAATTTGATTTATGTGTTCTTTCATAATTTTGATGTCTTCACTATTATTCTTCTGTAGAAAATAGTAAAAATAAAGAAAAACCCTTGAATGAGTACAGTTGAAGTCGGAAGTTTACATACACTTAGGTTGGAGTCATTAAAACTCGTTATTCAACCACTCCACAAATTTCTTGTTAACAAACTATAGTTTTGGCAAGTCGGTTAGGATATCTACTTTGTGCATGACACAAGTAATTTTTCCAACAATTGTTTACAGACAGATTATTTCACTTATAATTCACTGTATCACAATTCCAGTGGGTCAGACGTTTACATACACTAAGTTGACTGTGCCTTTAAACAGCTTGGAAAATTCCAGAAAATGATGTCATGGCTTTAGAAGCTTCTGATAGGCTAATTGACATAATTTGAGTCAATTGGAGGTGTACCTGTGGATGTATTTCAAGGCCTACCTTCAAACTCAGTGCCTCTTTGCTTGACATCATGGGAAAATCAAAAGAAATCAGCCAAGACCTCAGAAAAAAAATAGTAAGTCTGGTTCATCCACTGCCCCAAAACTGCCATAAAAATGCCAGACTACAGTTTGCAACTGCACATCGGGACAAAGATCGTACTTTTTGGAGAAATATCCTCTGGTCTGATGAAACAAAAATAGAACTGTTTGGCCATAATGACCATTGTTATGGTGTGAGGAAAAAGGGGGTCCTTGCAAGCCGAAGATCACCATCCCAACCGTGAAGCACGGGGGTGGCAGCATCATGCTGTGGGGGTGCTTTGCTGCAGGAGGGACTGGTGCACTTCACAAAATAGATGGCATCATGAGGAAGGAAAATTATGTGGATATATTGAAGCAACATCTCAAGACATCAGTCAGGAAGTTAAAGCTTGGTCGCAAATGGGTCTTCCAAATGGAAAATGACCCCAAGCATACTTCCAAAGTTGTGTCAAAATGGTTTAAGGACAACAAAGTCAAGGTATTGGAGTGGCCATCACAAAGACCTGACCTCAATCCTATAGAAAATGTGTGGGGAGAACTGAAAAAGTGTGTGCGAGCAAGGAGGCCTAAAAACCTGACTCAGTTACACCAGCTCTGTCAGAAGGAATGGGCCAAAATTCACCCAACTTATTTTGGAAACTTGTGGAAGGCTACCCGAAACGTTTGACCCAAGTTAAACAATTTAAAGGCAATGCTACCAAATACTAATTGAGTGTATGTAAACTTCTGACCCACTGAGAATGTGATGAAATAAATCATTCCCTCTACCATTATTCTGACATTTCATATTCTTAAAATAAAGTGGTGATCCTAACTGACCCTAAGACAGGGAATTTTAACTAGGATGAAATGTCAGGAATTGTGAAAAACTGAGTTTAAATGTATTTGGCTAAGGTGTATTTTAGCAGATGAGATTGTTCCACCTGACCACGGAGATGTCGGCAACTCGTTCCTGTACCTGCAAGCTGAATTTCAATTATTGTCATTATTTTGGGCCTTATTTCTGCCATCTTGCATGCCATCCAGTGTTGTCTATTAGTGTTTATTTTTAAGGATTTGTTGTTTACCGTTCATAAATCGCATGAAATGTAAATAATTTTGTCTCCAATTCAAATATATGTATATATTATTGTTCAGTGTAATAATTAGTTATAGTAATGATTATTTAATACAAACAACACCAGCAGTTGCAGGTTTTAAAATAATAAATAGTGACAATCTCTTGAAATTTCAAGCTTGAGTGTTGGTGTTTCTCTCATGCCTCTCAATGGAGTTAGAATGAAACAGAATAGAATATTTGAATGTGGTTCTCACTTTTTACTTTTTGACTGAAGCACACTTTAAAAGCTCATAACTTGGGTTCTGGTAAAGATAGCTCAGTGATTTATACAGATCTGGATTGGGGACAGTGTGTAGTTTGAAGAAGAAACAAATGCCACAATGTGAGTGGTTTTCCCAGGCCGCCACACATATGTCCTTTCTATTCATCCACACATGTCCTGGGTGCAAAGAAAGCAGAGTGCCAACGGCATGAAGATGGGACTTGGGCAAGCATAATGGGCACTACTGTGAGGAGCACTTTGAACAGAATACCCTTAGGTGTTAGTTCTTTCATGAGGAGGTTTTTATACCTACTTATGCCTAATCCAATTCTAAATAGCTATATAAAAATGTTCTGCCTGGTTTGTGAGGCACTCTGTGACAAATAAATGCTTATGTTATCTTTATACCTATAGAATGACAATTAGCCTAGTTGGTTGATATGGAAATGCTTTTTTAAGCACCGTTGCTACAGAGGGAGTGATTAGAATTAGATTAACCACGTCAATCACGCTTAACCAAGCACTAGATAACAACAACTGTGTTCAAAACTGTCCATTGCATATTGTTAGGTTAAGTACTAAACAAACAACAAATTATATATATATATATATATATATATATATATATATATATATATATATATATATATATATATATATATATATATAATGATTCCATGCAGCAATGTATTCCCATGCCTCACTCAAGGACCTCTCCAAATTCCCAAAACAGGAATGCGCTGTTACTTTGCGAAACTGAATTGGTAGTGGCACTTATGCCAGCCTTGGAATGTCCAGCTCATACCCACACACTGTAAAAAAATATTTCAATTGCATAGAAAAAAGGACACCACTTTCCAATATATACATTATATATATTAAACTCGCATGACACCACCGCCCAATATCCACCTCCAAACGACACGGCTTGCTCAGCGCATTATATAAAGGCTTACTAGGTTAACTGTAAACAAAACAAAAACAACTTACCATTCACTGTGGAAATGGCACCAACCAGAAAACAAACTGCAAAGAATGGTATGGAGAACCCGAAACGAATTTGGGTCTTCATTGTGGCCTCTTTCACTCTCTCTTTGAACTCTAGGACAAAAACACAGCTGCTCGGTGTGGTGTTGCTGCGTTGGTTGTTGCGATTGAAATATAGGAGGTGTCAGAGTGAGAGCGCGTGTATCTCTGCTTCCATCCAATTACATTCTGTTTTATAATTGTATGCCCTCCCTGGGGGTGTGATTTGAAAAACGGTTTAAAGTAAATATAGCACGGTGTGCGCTGGAACTGTCCGAGTAGTAATGAGTTATTGATGCATAATTATGTATCCTATAAAAACTGTTCAGTTTGGAAGTCTGTTGTAAGGTGTGATCAACTGCCATTTTTTTTTTTTTTTACCAGCCAGGGATTTGGTGGAATGATATTTAACTTCACGCATTATAATAGCATAGAACAGCATGGAATGGGAATAGCATGGAACAGAACAGACAGTGGTGGAAAAAGTACCCAATTGTCATACTTGAGTAAAAGTAAAGGTACCTTAATAGAAATGACTCAAGTAAAAGTGAAAGTCACCCAGTAAAATACAACTTGAGTAAAAGTTTTAAAGTATTTGGTTTTAAATATATTTAAGTATCAAAATAAATGTAATTGCTAAAATATACTTAAGTATCAAAAGTCAAAGTAAAAGTATAAATAATTTCAAATTCATTATATTAAGCAAGCCAGAGGGCACAATTGTATTCCTTTTTTCATTTGAGGCTAGCCAGGGGCACACTCCAACACTCAGATATAATTTACAATGAAGCATTTGTGTTTATTTAGTCCGCCAGATCAGAGGCAGCAGAGATGACCAGGGATGTTCTCTTGATAAGCGTGTGAAATTGACCCCTTTGCTGTCCTGCTAAGCATTCGAAATGTAACAAGTACTTTTGGGTGTCAGGGAAAATGTATGGAGTAAAAATGTACATTATTTTCTAAAGTTGTCAACAATATCAATAGTAAAGTAAAGTACAGATACCCCAAAAAACTACTTAAGTATTTTTAGTTAGTTACTTTACACCACTGGGAACAGAACCGAATGGAATGGATGGAACAGAAGAGATCAGATCAAATCAGAACAGAACAGAATAATATATAAAGAAATATAATAACATTGAAATAGATCCTTAATTGTCCATTTGGTTAGAACTGAATAAATCTTGAGTGTCAATCAATTAATTATGGAAAGGTGAAAACATTGTCATTATAAAAATAAACAATGTTTATGCAAAGCTCTTCGAATGTGTTTTGTATCTGATAAGCCAGGTGTGGTTGCAAACCAACTTTTGATTAAAATGTTGCTTATAACATTGCCTCCATATAGACACAGACCATGGCATCATTCCTACACCACAATATTGTTAAAAGACCATGTTGTTTTCCAAGATTTAGTCTGACAGCTGCAACAGATGTTTACATTTGAAGAATTTGAGGATCATTTTTTAAGTCTCTTGTGAGGGTATGCTAGAGAAGTCAGCTGCTGGGTATGCATAAATGGTCATTTGGTGGTGGTGGGTCTAACTAACTACTCCACTCACTCACACACACACACACACACACACATACACACACACACACACACACTATAAGACTGAATGTGGGTGTTATACAGGCTGAGATCCATCCGTGGTGTCAGAAGTGATTTGTGTGTTGATAGAGTAAGTGGGTGTAAGTAAACTGAACTCACTATGTTCTCTCTTTGATACATTTTCTTATTATTCTTATGTGAGTGTACATCATTAACAGTAGATGTATCATTTTGAGATCCAATCTTTACTAGAAAACAGGGGGAAAAATGTAAAAATGTTTGAGATACATGACCCAGCTAGCGCATAACGTTTCTTAAAGGTTGGTGAGTGTCACGCCCTGACTCAGAGGACGCGTGTATGTTGAGTCAGAGTGTGTAAAACATTTTTTGGGGGGGGCACACGGTGTGGACGACGAGGCAGCAGGAGGCCGTTAAAGGGCGGATCTGCAGGTTAGGAGAGGAGGCCACGATGTTACGGGGGCTATTGGTTCAGATGGAGCAGGAGTTATTCGGTCAGAGGGAGGCGCTACAGGAGGCTATAAGGGAGAAGGAAAGTGTAGAGGCACGGCGAGAGGAGCTGGTTAGGCAGCAGAAGGAGCGGGGGTTAATAAAGGAACCCAGTCCCGCTCCTCGCACCAAGCAAGTGGTGCGTGTCGCCAGCCCGGTCCGGCCTGTTCCTGCTCCTCGCACCAAGCCAGTGGTGCGCGTCGCCAGCCCGGTCCGGCCTGTTCCTGTCCCTCGCACCAAGCCAGTGGTGCGCGTCGCAAGCCCGGCCCGGCCTGTTCCTGCCCCTCGCACCAAGCCAGTGGTGCGTGTCGCCAGCCCGGTCCGGCATGTTCCTGTCCCTCGCACCAAGCCAGTGGTGCGCGTCGCCAGCCCGGCCCGGCCTGTTCCTGCCCCTCGCACCAAGCCAGTGGTGCGCGTCGCCAGCCCGGTCCGGCCTGTTCCTGCTCCTCGCACCAAGCCAGTGGTGCGTGTGTCCAGCACGGCCCGTGCCTGTTCCACCGGTGCCTAGTTCGGCACCGGTCAGCTGCTTTACTCCGGAGCCAGAGCAGTCCGCTCCACCGGTGCCCAGTTCAGCTCCGGTTAGCTGCTCCACTCCGGAGCCAGAGCAATCCGCTCCACCGGGGTCCAGTCCAGCTCCGGTCAGCGGATCCACTCCGGAGCCAGAGCAGTCCGCTCCACCGGTGCCCAGTTCAGCTCCGGTCAGCTGCTCCACTCCGGAGCCAGAGCAATCCGCTCCACCGGGGTCTAGTCCAGCTCCGGTCAGCGGCTCCACTCTGGAGCCAGAGCAGTCCGCTCCACCGGTGCCTGATCCAGCTCCGGTCAGCGGCTCCACTCCGGAGCCAGAGCAGTTCGCTCCACAGTCATCGGGTCCAGCTCCAGTCAGCGGTTCCAGTCCAGACCCAGACGTCAGCCCCTCTCCAGGTTTGGGGTCTCCCACACCAGGGTCCAGACAGGGCTTGGTACATCGTGGGAGGAAGGAGAGGGGAAGCAGCGCGCCGAGGTCCAGACCAGACCAGGGGCGTAACGGGGAGCCTGAGAGTAAGAGGTCGTCACGCCCGGAGCCGGATCCGCCTACGAGGCGGAATGCCCACCCGGCCCCTACCCTGTTATGTTTATGTTGTGCGGTCGGAGTCTGCACCTTTGGGGGGGGGGGGGGGGGGGGGGGGGGGTACTGTCACGCCCTGACTCAGAGGACTCTTGTATGTTGAGTCAGGGTGTGTATTTTCCTTGCTGTGTTTTGTTCTATGTTGTGAATCTAGACTTTCTAGATCTATGTTGGCCGGTGTGGTTCCCAATCAGAGGCAGCTGTCGCTCGTTGTCTCTGATTGGGGACCATACTTAGGCAGCCTATTGGCACTAGTGGGTTGTGGGATCTTGTTCCGTGTTAGGTATGTTGTTTGTGTACCTTGGACTTCACGTTTCGTTTCTTGTTTTGTCGTTGTGTTTAATAGTCTAATAAACATGTATGCATATCATGCTGCGCCTTGGTCTGACCCGTTCATCAACGATCGTGACAGTGAGAGCGTGGTTGTCCTATGGTTATTTTGCATACAACCTTCCCACAATGTTCTGGGAAAGGTGCAGGATACCCAGCTAGCACATAACGCACTGAGAACCATATTTTTCTTAGGTGGGAATTTCAGTACTTCCGCATAACGTTTCCTACAGATTTCCTCATGGTTTTATTCAAGTAATGTTCTCTAATTGTTCAGAGAACTTTAAGAAACAACATTCTTCTGTGTGAATTTCAGTACTTCCACATAACGTTTCCTACAGGTTTCCTCCTGGTTCTATTTAAAGTAATGTTCTCAAATTGATCCCAGAATGTTAAGAAACAATGTTCTTCTGTGGGAATTTCAGTACTACAGCATAATGTTTTCTGCAGGTTTCCTCATGGTTCTATTTAAAGTCATTTTCTCAGAATGTTCAGAGAACATTAAGAAACAACGTTCTTCTGTGGGAATTTCAGTACTTCAGCATAATGTTTTCTGCAGGTTTCCTCATGGTTTTATTTAAAGTCATGTTCTCAGAACATTAAAACTGTAAGAGTCCATACCAGCTTTAGGACTCTCTGATATACTAATTTATAAAAAATAAAAAAAGACAGTCAGGCTTGTGGTAATAACCAATAAACCACAATTTCCATGAATAGAATTGGTAAGTACATTTTGATTGACTGACACAAACATTACATTTACTGACACCACATAGAATGACATCACCATTTATTGTAACCTAGTAACTGGGAGAGTTCTGATCTAAAAATGAATTTCTCAAAACATGACCATTGCGGAAGGGATTCGGTGCATTTTCCATTACAGAGCTCTCCAGTAAAGCTCTTTGTTGACCCCTTATAAGAACTTCAAACATGTATTCCTGATCTCTCCTATAGTAGGCCTATGATATGAAAGCTCCATATGCTCCTCAATAGCATAAGATTAGCATCAGGTCATGGAGAGGGTCAGCATGTTTACTGCATGGGGAATCTGTAATTACTCCTGTTTCTAACTGATACTGAGAAACGACGAAGAGGTTTTCAGATGTGATTTTCAGATGAGAAACCCATTACATTTTACATTTACATTTTACATTTTACAGATGTAGGATCTTAATTTGATCCCTCTTTTGTTGCTGAGAATCAAAAATATCCATTAATTATAATCCACCAAATAATTCACATTTCCTGTTGCTGCAGGATTATGTTCCTTCTGTAGCAAACTGTAGTCATTTAGCAGACACTCTTATCCATACAATTAGTGCATTCATCTTAAGATAGGTACAGTGGGGAAAAAAAGTATTTAGTCAGCCACCAATTGTGCAAGTTCTCCCACTTAAAAAGAAGAGAGAGGCCTGTAATTTTCCTCATAGGTACACGTCAACTATGACAGACAAAATGAGAAAAAAAAATCCAGAAAATCACATTGTAGGATTTTTAATGAATTTATTTGCAAATTATGGTGGAAAATAAGTATTTGGTCAATAACAAAAGTTTCTCAATACTTTGTTATATACCCTTTGTTGGCAATGACACAGGTCAAACGTTTTCTGTAAGTCTTCACAAGGTTTTCACACACTGTTGCTGGTATTTTGGCCCATTCCTCCATGCAGATCTCCTCTAGAGCAGTGATGTTTTGGGGCTGTCGCTGGGCAACACAGACTTTCAACTCCCTCCAAAGATTTTCTATGGGGTTGAGATCTGGAGGCCACTCCAGGACCTTGAAATGCTTCTTACGAAGCCACTCATTCGTTGCCCGGGCGGTGTGTTTGGGATCATTGTCATGCTGAAAGACCCAGCCACGTTTCATCTTCAATGCCCTTGCCGATGGAAGGAGGTTTTCACTCAAAATCTCACGATACATGGCCCCATTCATTCTTTCCTTTACACGGATCAGTCGTCCTGGTCCCTTTGCAGAAAAACAGCCCCAAAGCATGATGTTTCCACCCCCATGCATCACAGTAGGTATGGATGCAACTCAGCATTCTTTGTCCTCCAAACACGACGAGTTGAGTTTTTACCAAAAAGTTATATTTTGGTTTCATCTGACCATATGACATTCTCCCAATCATCTTCTGGATCATCAAAATGCACTCTAGCAAACTTCAGATGGGCCTGGACATGTACTGGCTTAAGCAGGGGGCCACGTCTGGCACTGCAGGATTTGAGTCCCTGGCGGCGTAGTGTGTTACTGATGGTAGGCTTTGTTATTTTGGTCCCAGCTCTCTGCAGGTCATTCACTAGGTCCCCCCGTGTGGTTCTGGGATTTTTGCTCACCGTTCTTGTGATCATTTTGACCCCACGGGGTGAGATCTTGCGTGGCGCCCCAGATCGAGGGAGATTATCAGTGGTCTTGTATGTCTTCCATTTCCTAATAATTGCTCCCACAGTTGATTTCTTCAAACCAAGCTGCTTACCTATTGCAGATTCAGTCTTCCCAGCCTGGTGCAGGTCTACAATTTTGTTTCTGGTGTTCTTTGACAGCTCTTTGGTCTTGGCCATAGTGGAGTTTGTAGTGTGACTGTTTGAGGTTGTGGACAGGTGTCTTTTATACTGATAACAAGTTCAAACAGGTGCCATTAATACAGGTAACGAGTGGAGGACAGAGGAGCCTCTTAAAGAAAAAGTTACAGGTCTGTGAGAGCCAGAAATCTTGCTTGTTTGTAGGTGACCAAATACTTATTTTCCACCATCATTTGCAATTAAATTCATTAAAAATCCTACAATGTGATTTTCTGGATTTTTTTCCCTCAATTTATCTGTCATAGTTGACGTGTACCTATGATGAAAATTACAGGCCTCTCTCATCTTTTTAAGTGGGAGAACTTGCACAATTGGTGGCTGACTAAATACTTTTTTTCCCCACTGTAGGTGAGACAACAACACATCACAATCGTATCAAGTACATTTTCCCTCAACAAAGTATTTATCAGCAAAGTCGGTGCTAGTAAGAAAAAAAAGTGCCATTTTGAGGCATCCTGAGAGTTATTTAAAATAATCTTCAAAGAGGTTAAGTTTCAGACATTTTTGGAAGATGAGCAGGGACTCCGCTGTCCTGACTGTAGGGGGAAGCTTTTTCCACCATTGAGGTGCCAGGACATAGAAGATCTTTGACAGGGTTGAGCGGGCGCTGCCCTCCCGTAGGGGTGGGAGTGCCAAGAGACAAGAGGTGTCTGGTTATATATCTGTCATAGCTTACTGGATATATTGTTATACTGAAGTTCACTACTGACAATATATTCTACTCTCTTCTATTCTGATCTGTTCTATTCTATTATATCTTTATCTGAGCTGTAAAAGATAGGTTATCTGTTGTGTATCAGTTGTGTATCAGTAACAATTAAATAGCCTATTTCTCCAGCCTATCATTCGGTGAGAGGGGTCCACAGTTTGAATGCATGAGAACCACACCAAGGTATTTCCTACCCTGTGACTAAGCCATGTGGCTTTGAAACCTTGTCAAGAGTCATTATTGTATGCACAGAGCTATAGAAAGTGAATGGGTAGCAATGGCATGGCACATTGTGCATAGTCGGCTTGGATAAGTCAGTCAGGCAATTTCAAACAAATAGTCAGGTATGGTATGAGTCATCACATAAGTTTCCTATGATGTTCACCTCTTGTCTAAACGGGCTTTTCCTCATGACTTAACTCTCCAGTATCAGGCCTCTCCAAGGGGCTTAATTCGAAACAGACTGGCCATAGGGCAGTTCTGGCAAATGCCAGATTGACTGGTTCATCTTTAGCCCAGTGGGCTGGTCTAAAGTTGGTGGTAATTTTTGTGCAGAATTACCATTACTTTGCTAATAATGGCGGCCTCAAGGTAAGAAAATCGTCCGCTGTGGGGGCCTTGAGGGAAAAATGAGGGCGGTGTGTTAGAAATGCCCTGGATGATTTCTGGCCCCAGTCTGTCCCTGGGTTTAATTGGTTCATTAAAAAGTATATATATATTATATAATCACTGATTCCTTGGTCCAGTTTATTTTTGGTGGGTTAAATGAATAAGAAGTGAATCTTTATTGTAATGTTTGAGTTAATAATTCTGAGTCAGTATGGAAAGTTTGATTTTTTTATACATTTTTCATTTGATTTCAATGTACTCGAAAACAGTATAGTTATTGCTCATGTCAATAGGCTTTGTATGTTATTTCCTGTATTTCCTATCTGTGTAAAACCTTTAGTCTTTTTCTGACCCCTGATGTGTGCAGAGAATAAATAATAATTTGTTTTGCAATATTTCACACATTTGTATTCATTATACAAATATGTTTTATTAAGATACAGCTTTTCTCAATATTAAGGCAATTTCTAACTTCATTTACTTTTATTTGGTGCAGCAGATTGCCCTCATTCTCATAAGCAATGGTTGAATTCTTACATTGAGTGAATAGTCTACTTTAGTAAATGCCAATGTCGCCTCGAGGTGGCTAAATTGTATTGATTAGAAACGATCAACTTCACTGAAAACCCACTGATACTGAAATGAAAATAATCCATTCATCAAACCCTGAGATTCAAATAACTGAGAAACAAACAACCTACTGATTCACTGTATTATTAGGCTTACTTATACAACGGGTGGGTCTAACCCTGAATGCTGATTGGTTAAAATCGTATTCCAGACGGTGTCTATTACACAAGTTACCACCGGCTAAAGCTATGACGTTGAAATATCTATTTACTCTGTTCCATCTGACTGCGCAATCCACTGTCTCATCAGCCCAGCAGACAATTTATAAACTTGATCTCCACTATAAGAAGCATGTAGACATTATCTCCCATTTCTTTTAGACTAGCATTTGCTTTTCAACAGCGGAGATTTGTATAAACCTTGCTGCAGACAGCTTTTCTCAGCCAGTCAAAATCATGAATCAACTGGCATCATTTTTATGGATATATACAAAGAAATGTCAACAGAAAACAGGTCAAACGAAACGAAATGCAGCTAGTTTGCAGACTTTCCAGCTTCAGTTTGAAGCGATTGTGTTAGCTGTGTTGTTGGCTAGCTCCTCTGAACAACAGTGTCCTGATGAGAGAGCACATTGTCTATGCCATGCGAAATCGTGCACCATTAGCTCATTATTATGGATGTATCCGAATAAATGTCATTATACAACTGGTGGGTCTAATCCTGAATGCTGATTGGTTAAAAGCGCATTCCAGCCGGTGTCTATTCCACAAGTTACCACCAATTAAATCTATGACGTTAAAATGCCTATTTACTCTGTTCCATCTGACTGCGCAATCGACTGTCTCATCAGCCCAGCCAGACAATTTATAAACTTGATCTCCACTATAAAAAGCATCTAGACATTATCTCACATTTCTTTTAGACTAATATTTAGTTTTCAACAGCGGAGATTTATATAAACCTTGCTGTTTGTCTGTCCGACGTCTGCAAAAAAATTTCAATATTCAAATTCTATCTCCAGGTGTCCCATAGTAAAGAACATGTCGGGAGTGGGGACGAGACAGACAGACAGGCAGGCAGGCAGCGTTTCTCAGCCAGTCAAAATCATGAATCAGCTGGCATAATTTGAATAGATATATACAAAGAAATGTCAATTCAAAAAAGGTAAAACTAAACAAAGTGCAGCTAGTTTGCAGTCTATCCAGCTTCAGTTTGAAGTGATTGTGTTAGCTGTGTTGTTGGCTAGCTCCTCTGAACAACAGTGTCCTGACGAGAGAGCACATTTTCTATGCCAGGCGAAATCGCGCCTCATTAGCTCATTGTTATGGATGTGTCCAAATAAATATCACTAGAAAACAGCTTAAACAAATGCAGCTACTGTTGTTATTCTGGCTGCACTGTTTGATGTGACTGTAAATTACCCATAGTTGACTTCGTCTCGGGCCTAACAACACCCATGCCAGTATATCCTCCAAACACCGGCTTCGAGGACATTATCACTTAACTAGAAAACAGCTAAAACAAACGCAAATGCAGCTACTTTGCTGCTATTCTGGCTGCACTGTTTGACGTGACTAAATTAGCCGTAGTTGGCTAGCTACAGTAGCAAGCAAGGGATAAGGACGTTGCCAGCCAGTATGGCAATGGAACATTTAGAACGACCGACTGGGTCGTGTCCATAGATACAGAACAAAAAGACTTAAGGGACTGGGTCGCGTCTCTGGCAACCAAACCGATAGAACGAACGACCATCCGGCTTGGGTAGCAACCTTTGATTTGTGTCGGGACTATACAGTGCATTTGGAAAGTATTCAGACACCTTGACTTTCACCAGAAAAAAATACGTTTTAGCCTTACTCTAAAATGGATTAAATTAAGTTTTCCCTCATCAATCTACACACAACACCCCATGATGACAAAGTGACAACAGGTTTTTAAATTTTTTTTGCAAATGTATTAAAAATTGAAAAACAGAAATACCTTATTTGCATAAGTATTTAGACTGCTATGAGACTCGAAATTGAGCTCAGATGCATCCTGTTTCCATTGATCATCCTTGAGATGTTTCTACAACTTGGAGTCCACCTGTGGTAAATTCAATTGATTGGACATGATTTGGAAAGGCACACCTGTCTATATAAGGTCCCACAGTTGACAGTGCATGTCAGAGCAAAAACCAAGCCATGAGGTCGAAGGAATTGTCTGTAGAGCTCAGAGACAGGACTATGTTGAGGCACAGATCTGGCGAAGGGTACCAACAAATGTCTGTAGCATTGAAGGTCCCCAAGAACACAGTGGTCTCCATTATTCTTAAATGGAAGAAGTTTGGAACCACCAAGACTCTTCCTAGAGCTGGCCGCCCGGCCAAACTGAGCAATTGGGGGAGAAGAGGCTTGGTCAGGGAGGTGACCAAGAACCCGATGGTCACTCTGAAAGAGCTCCAGAGGTCCTCTGTGGAGATGGGAGAACCTTCTAGAAGGACAACCATCTCTGCAGCACTCCACCAATAAGGCCTTTATGGAAGAGTGGCCAGATGGAAGCCACTCCTCAGTAAAAGGCACATGACAGGCCGCTTGGAGTTTGCCAAAAGGCACATAAAGGACTCTGACCATGAAAAACAAGATTCTCTGTTCTGACGAAATAAAGATTGAACTCTTTGGCCTGAATGCCAAGCGTCACGTTTGGAGGAAACCTTGACTACGGTGAAGCATGGTGATGGCAGCATCATGCTGTGGGGATGTTTTTAAGCGGCAGGGACTGGGAAACTAGTCAGGATTGAGGGAAAGGTGAAAGGCGCAAAGTAGAGAGAGATCCTTAATGAAAACCTGCTCCAGAGCGCTCAGGACCTCAGACTTGGGCAACGGTTCACCTTCCAACAGGACAATGATCCTAAGCACACAGCCAAGACAATGCAGGGGTGGCTTCGGGACAAGTCTCTGAATGTCCTTGAGTGGCCCAGCTAGAGCCTGGACTTGAACCCGTGCAGTAACGTGCAGTAAATATATAATATGCATCTCAAATAATAATCCAACTGGGCATAACAAAATACTTTTGATGTATCCTTATCAATTACTACCTTTTTATAGATGTGGTGAATACCATAGGTATCATCCTATGCGCGAAAATTTTAGTTATATAAGTGCACAGGGCTACGGCCAGTGACGTGAACGGGAAAAAGCGTTGAGGGAGGAGCGCCCTTCTCAAATCTGCGCAGCTTGGTCGTGTTGTCAACAAGGCAGCATTGTGTATCGTTCAGAAGCATACAGCTCTTTTCCATAAAATATGTTCAAACTAGTTTTCATTGGGAAGGCAGATAAAGCAGTTTTGCATGTAAAAACACAGAATCCTACTCATTACTCCACGTGCTCAACCCACGTTACTTTTGTTTTGAGCCGACTTCGCCGTCGACCAAAACTGGACACCTGGCTCACGCCCGGGAGGAATCCCAGGTTCAAAACGATGCACTCAACGCTAACCCGCTTCACCCGGGGCATTAATAGAACACCCTCGCTGAAGTGTTATTTTTTTTTTGGCGTTGATAAATTGGCCAACATGTGACGTAGCGGTAACTGAGCTCCAATAAAAATAGCTATATGTAAATTACCTCTTCTTCAGTAGGAAGTCAGGCTGCAGTTGCTAGGCGCTCGCGTGTCTCAGCTGTAGTAAATGCTATAGTAAACAGTCCGTGGCTACACGGAGTAGCTGTGCAGTGTACACATATAGCAAAACAGCTTCTATACAGGCATGTAAGGAGACTGGTTCGGACGAAAGCTCAAGGAGACCGACAGAAATATCTTCGGGGTAAAAATGGTATGTTGTGCATGGTTGCTAACCAGCTGACTTGCTTCCCTTTTTACAGAAACAATTGCTACTGCGTGTGTGCTGAAATTAGGGACTCGGCTGACAGAGGGCAGTCTACTTTTTCTCTAGTAAACCATGTTCATTGTCTGTTACTGTTCATTCATTCACTGTCTGTTACACTGTATCAAACGTGGGTAGCATTTTTCTATTCTAGACTAGATTGTAAGCGTAGGATGAGTTGTCTCGCGCAAGTTCAACTCTAAGGCATACACATTAACTGGCAAACTTGACTGCTAAATATTGATGTCCGAATGATTGGAATTTGTACAATGATACTGTTTTATATAATATAATTTGTATATACATGAAGTCAAACAGATTAGACTTTTGCATTCAACAATATGCTGACAGTTTGCTATTTGAGTGACTTGTTGTTCCTCTTTTCTAGCGCTGCCAGATTCTGAATTGCATGTCCAGGAGTAACCTTAGTTATTGAACAGAGGCAAGGCAAGGTGGGCAAAAATGTTTGACACTTTGTCTGACCGACCTCATTTCATTCTGCTGTTTATGGACTTCAAATCAGTCTTATTGTGGTCATATCTGATCTCATTATCCTTATCAAGCTCTAATTTACATTATTTATCAATGCAATGACTGCCTGTGCCTCTTTCTATGCCCTCTGCACCTGTGTGCCATGTGTTGCTGTAAGCTATTGTAATCATATGTTAATTGTGCCTAAACATAGGTCCTCTCTGTCAACCATGAGTACACTCGTGGAGCCGGGTGATGTCCACACCATTGCCCCCGAGATGCCAGCCATGTTTGATGGCATGAAGCTGGCTGCTGTCGCAACGGTGCTCTATTTCCTGGTGCGCTGTCTGAATCTGAAGAGTCCCACGGCCCCGCCTGATGTCACCTATCAGGACACGCCCCTCAATCGCTACCTGCTCAAGTCCTGCCCCATCCTGACCAAAGCGTGAGTACTGATACCTATCCAGCAGATAGGATGCCATTTGGGACACAGCCACTATCACCTATAGAGGCCTGGTCAAATGTAGTAAACTATATAGGAAATGGGGTGCCATTTGGGATGCAAACTGTGTCCACTGTTCCCTTGCACCGGCGCACACAGGCCTACTTGAGAGCAAGCACACAAACGTGAGCGAAATAGCAGTAATGCCATGCAGTGCTTCCTGGAACATGTTATGTTGTTGTGAATATGGTATCAATATCAAATTCCAGAGCAGACTGGTACATGCCACACACACAGACAGTCACACACTCATACTCATAAATCCACACATACTGTAGCTACAGGACATACTATCCCTTTTTCATAAACACCCTTAATCTGTCCTTTCCCCTGAGTCGTGATCACTTTCAACCCAGTCTTGATAGTGCCCTTTTCACAGTACCTCCCTGTGAGACCAATCCTCTACACTCCCTGCCTCAGTCAACGGCTGTCCAGACAACCTGAGATGCCCTGTGTGTGGGTATAGGAGGTGTCCTATTAAGACTATTATTTTACAGCCACATCGGAATTACATAACATCTACAGTATGGACCACACTGCAGACTTAGCATGACTAAATTACACTGTCTTTACATGGATAAAGTGAACATTTTAAGAGAAACTCTCTAGCTAAAGGATATAGGCAGCTGTTTGTCTTGTGTTTCATTGAGGCATATTTGCAGATCAGCTTAATATTGCAAATAGATTGTAACTTCCATCAATGTAATTGTCTGCATCACTTCCAATCCCCCATGTTTTTTTTATATATATATACTCCCCTTTATTACTTTTCAACCCCGCAATCCTTTCCCTACTTGGGGTAAATTAGTGAACAACAATGCTTAGGCCTCTACTTCCAGCTTATACTTACTATCTACATTTTATGGACACAGTCAATTTTACAATAATTATATTTTATTTGTTTTTGCTCCTGAACTTTTCTACTCTCAACCTCTCCGATCATTTTCATGATGTCCATCCGGTTTGCTTCTATATGCCATATCTTTTTAACTGTGCTCTTTCCCAAAAGCTCCCAACATACAACCTATATACTTATTATGGACACAGTATGCTTACATTATTAGTTATCTTGTTATTAGTCCCATCCTTCAACTCCATTCAACACCTCCCATCTATCTCTTAACACCATCCATATAAGATTTCTATTTGCCATATATATTTCAACTGTACTGTGATGTCTTACAAAAGTTCTGAACCTTTCTATTCTCATTGCTTCTACCGATTGTGAATTAAAAATAAACATTTTTGCTAAAAGTATTATTATATTATTGATTGATTTAACTATGGCTTTTCAGATCACCCAGTAATGCTATCTGCAAGGTTAGCTCCACGTAAATATTGCAATCCTTTAGCCATTCCTGGACCTGTGTCCAAAAACAAGCTACAAATGGACAGAACCAAAACAAATGATCTAATGATTCTGTCTCTTCACAGCAAAATCTGCAGAGCTGGGAAGACTGTATCCCCCATATAAATAACATTCTATTGGTAGCAAGAATTTTATATAATTTAAATTGAAAGATTCTAATTTTTGAATCCGGTGTCGTTTTGCGTGTCAGTTCATAAACACTATGCCATGGGATCGGTACGTCAAAAATCTCTTCCCAACTATTTTGCAATCTATATGGGACGGCTGTCAATCCTTTGGTCCTTAAATGAAACTGATATACTTTTTTATTTATCACAGTTTTCCTTAACCAATTATGTTCTTTAATGCAAGGCCGACAGACAAGTTCCTTACTTTCTCCCCCTTCCACTTTCCTCTTCCATTTTTGCGGTAAGGCTGCAATTACAGTGGGGGAAAAAAGTATTTAGTCAGCCACCAATTGTGCAAGTTCTCCCACTTAAAAAGATGAGAGGCCTGTTATTTTCATCATAGGTACACGTCAACTATGATAGACAAATTGAGGGGAAAAAAATCCAGAAAATCACATTGTAGGATTTTTAATGAATTTATTTGCAAATTATGGTGGAAAATAAGTATTTGGTCAATAACAAATAAGCAAGATTTCTGGCTCTCACAGACCTGTAACTTCTTCTTTAAGAGGCTCCTCTGTCCTTCACTCGTTACCTGTATTAATGGCACCTGTTTGAACTTGTTATCTGTATAAAAGACACATGCCCACAACCTCAAACAGTCACACTCCAAACTCCACTATGGCCAAGACCAAAGAGCTGTCAAAGGACACCAGAAACAAAATTGTAGACCTGCACCAGGCTGGGAAGACTGAATCTGCAATAGGTAAGCAGCTTGGTTTGAAGAAATCAACTGTGGGAGCAATTATTAGGAAATGGAAGACATACAAGACCACTGATAATCTCCCTCGATCCCTCGCAAGATCTCACCCCGTGGGGTCAAAATTATCACAAGAACGGTGAGCAAAAATCCCAGAACCACACGGGGGGACCTAGTGAATGACCTGCAGAGAGCTGGGACCAAAGTAACAAAGCCTACCATCAGTAACACACTACGCCGCCAGGGACTCAAATCCTGCAGTGCCAGACGTGTCCCCCTGCTTAAGCCAGTACATGTCCAGGCCCATCTGAAGTTTGCTAGAGTGCATTTGGATGATCCAGAAGAGGATTGGGAGAATGTCATATGGTCAGATGAAACCAAAATAGAACTTTTTGGTAAAAACTCAACTCGTTGTGTTTAGAGGACAAAGAATGCTGAGTTGCATCCAAAGAACACCATACCTACTGTGAAGCATGGGGGTGGAAACATCATGCTTTGGGGCTGTTTTTCTGCAAAGGGACCAGGACGACTGATCCGTGTAAAGGAAAGAATGAATGGGACCATGTATTGTGAGATTTTGAGTGAAAACCTCCTTCCATCAGCAAGGGCATTGAAGATGAAACGTGGCTGGGTCTTTCAGCATGACAATGATCCCAAACACACCGCCCGGGCAACGAAGGAGTGGCTTCGTAAGAAGCATTTCAAGGTCCTGGAGTGGCCTAGCCAGTCTCCAGATCTCAACCCCATAGAAAACCTTTGGAGGGAGTTGAGAGTCCGTGTTGCCCAGCGACAGCCCCAAAACATCACTGCTCTAGAGGAGATCTGCATGGAGGAATGGGCCAAAATACCAGCAACAGTGTGTGAAAACCTTGTGAAGACTTACAGAAAACGTTTGACCTGTGTCATTGCCAACAAAGGGTATATAACAAAGTATTGAGAAACTTTTGTTATTGACCAAATACTTATTTTCCACCATAATTTGCAAATAAACTCATTTAAAAATCCTACAATGAATTTAACCACAATATTTGTTGCATTATTTGTTCTGTCGTTTCTGGAGGATTAAATTGAAATTGCAACCAACTTTCTATGGCTTGTTTTAGAAATAGTGATATTTGGGAGATGATTTCCTTTTCAAATAACTGAAAATGAGCAGTTGTAATCTGAATAAAGGGGAAAAAGGCCATTCTTGAACATTGGGTGAGACAATCTTACTAATTTGTTTGAGAACCAGTTCAGATGTAAGTATAACTTTTGTATGACTGAAGCTTTTAGTGATAGGTCTAATGCTTTTAATATTTAATAATTTCTGTCCTCCGAATTCATATTCATTATATAAATAGGCCCTTTTAATTTTGTCTGGCTTGCCGTTCCAAATAAAATTTGAATATTTTTATTCTCATATAATTTAAAAAAAACTGTTCGCTAGGCTTAGGCAAGACCATAAGCAAATAGGTAAACTGGGATAATACTAAAGAGTTAATCAGGGTGATTTTTCCACAAATTGACAGGTATTTACCTTTCCATGGTAGCAAGATCTTATCTATTTTTGCTCACTTTCGATTAAAATTTATTGAAGTGAGATCATTTATTACATTTGGGATATGTATTCCGAGTATATCCACATCACCATCAGACCATTTTATTGGTAAACTACATGGTAATGTAAAAATTGTATTTTTTAGTGATCCAATACGTAATATAGTACATTTGTCATAATTTGGTTGTAATCCAGAGAGATTAGAAAATGTATCTTGATCCTCTGAGGCTGTGGAGGGATTCTAGTTGTGGATTTAAAAGAAAACATGAATCATCAGCGTACAATGACACACCTTTGTTTTCAATCCCTGGATTTCTAATCCTCTGATATTATTATTGGATCTGATTTTAATAGCTAACATCTCGATAGCCACAATAAATAGATATGCCGATAGTGGACAACCTTGTTTCACGCCTCTTGACAGTTTAAAACTTTCTGATAAATGCCCATTATTTACTATTTTACACCTAGGGTTACTATACATGGTTTTGACCCATGTTATAAGAGATTCTCCAAAATTGAAATGCTCCAGGCATTTATATATAAACCCCAGTCGTACTTTATCAAATGCCTTTTTGAAGTCTGCTATGAATACCAGGCCTGATTTCCCATATTTTCCATAGTGTTCTATTGCTTCCAATACTTCCCTTATATTATCTCCAATGTATCTTCCATGTAAAAAACCTGTCTGATTGAATGAATAATATCCGACAATACCTTTTTAATTCTATGCGCTATACATTTTGCTCGAATTTTTGCATCACAACACTGAAGTGTAAGGGGCCTCCAATTTTTTTAATGGACTGGATCTTTATATTTTCCACTTGTATCCTGTTTCAGTAATATTGAGATATTCTTCTTGAGTGTCAGATAATCTACCATTTACATAGCAGTGATTAAAACATGCTAATAACGGTCCTCTTAGTATATCAAAAAAGGTTTGGTATGCCATCCAACCCTGGAGTTTTCCCGGACTTAAAGTCTTTAATTGCATCCAGAAGTTCCTCCTCTGTAATTTCACCTTCACATGAGTCTTTCTGTATGGCTGTTAATTTTACATTATCAATAGAAAAACATTCTCTACAATTAGCTTCAGTTAGAGGAGATGGAGGCGACTGAAAAGAAAACATATGCTTAAAGTACCTTGTTTCCTCCTTCAAAATATAATTTGGTGAATTATGGGTGACTCCGTCAATTGTAACCAATTTCATTAAATTCTTTTTGGTAGCATTCCTATGTTGAAGATTAAAAAAGAATTTTGTGCATTTTTCCCCATATTCCATCCAGTTTGCTTTATTTTTTATAATATATTACACTTGATCTTTCTTGAATAAGTTTCTCCATTTCTTTTTGTTTTTCCTCTAATTTATTCTGAGCCTCTATGTTAGTTTTTATTGCCGTCTATCTGTTCTGTTAGACTTTCTATTTCCTTTGTTAGTATAAACTCTTTTGACCTAAATTGCTTTTGTTTTCGAGATGAGTACTGAATTGCATGGCCTCTAAAGGCACATTTAAAGGAGTCCCATACAATAAGGGGATTTGCTGTACCTATGTTATGTCGGAAAAAGTCAGTTATAAATTCCTTTGTTCTAATTATAAATAAATTTACCATCCAATAGGCTTTGATTAAATTTCCAATATCCTCGCCCACGTGGAAATTCAGTAAGAGTAATGTATATGCCAATTATATGATGGTCCGACCGCATTCTGTGCCCTATCAACACTTTTTAAAACTTTTGGTGCCAACGAGAATGAGATAAGAAAGTCAAGACGACTAGCTTGATTGAGTCTCCGCCATGTATATCTCACTAGATCAGGATATTTAAGCCTCCATATATCTACTAGTTCTAATGTATCCATGACATTTCACAATTTCCTTAAGAGCATGTGGGTGATTGTTTGTGGTGTGAATTCCTTTACGGTCCATTGAGCTATATAAAACAGTATTATAATCCCCCACCATAATAATATTGTCTTGAATTGCTTGCAGGGTTGATAATTTATTATATATATTGTCAAAGAAGTGTGGATCATCATTATTTGGTCCGTAAAGGTTAATGAGCCATATCTGTTTATGGTCCAATAACATATTTAAAATAATCCATCTACCTTGCGTATCTATTTGGACAATTTGCACATTCGGATCGAAATTACTATTAATTAATATCATCACCCCTTTTGAATTTCTTTGCCCATGGGAGAAGTATATTCCCCCCCCCCCCCCCATTCCTTTTTCCACGCAACTTAATCTTGAATTATTGAATGAGTTTCCTGTATACAATAGATATTATATTCCTTCTCTTTGAGCCATGTAAATATTGTTCTTCTTTTGTTATCAGCTAAACCATTACAATTATAACTGGCTATACTTATTTCACCACTTACCATAATGAGATACAGGTTTCATATATTTTTGTAAATTTACCAATAAAAAATACCGTAATGATTGAGTGTCCATATAGCTGTACCATGATATTTGCATTGCTACTGAGTAACCCTTCAATTGTTCTCCAATAATTCCCCCGCTAAAGCCCCTCCCCATCCCAAATTGAGCCGTCATCCCAGTGATCAGCATCCCACCCACGTTCCTCCGGATCCCTAAGGCCCCGAGAGGCCAGGACCCATCCATCGAAAACAGCACACAGTGCCACCCACAAATCCGAAGCAGATTAACTGCCAAAAGCATTTCCAATGCTGTCACCTCATATATTAAAAAAAATAATGCATATCCTATTTTCCATCATTATCAATTAATATGCGTAATAATGTCGGCAGTTCATGCGTAGGATTTTAACATATAACCCGGATTGCCATTGTATTACATTTAATTTATTGACAAGCAATTATTATCCTACCAAATAATTTCAGTGGTCCATCCCATACCCCCCACAACAGATGCCGGACAAACACACACACTCACATACTCCAACACACTCAACCCCCCTCCTCCACAATCCACCATAAAATCAGATACTCAACGGCTGTTATATCCCAGAGCCCAACTCAAGAAAGGACCTGATTTACGAGTGCACATACAGTTACAGCTGATTGAGAAAGCATGCAGATTGAGCTGAAATTGACAACAGTGTGAGATTTGATTAATCTACTTAATCTATGTCAAGTCCTAGTTGATGGAGATCAGATCCACCCTCTTCACCTGAGACACACACTCTGATCCCCTGTTGTAACCATTTTTCCCAAGCATCTCCGTGCAGTCAGACCTTTGATTATTTTGTGCCACCTGGGCCACAATGATAAACCCCCTCTCTGATTGTCCGAGTGTGACCCCATCCCCATGGGTCACTGCAGCCAGTGTTGCCAGCACTGCCACTACCTGGGTGGGGGTACCCCACCGGCTAGGTAAAAGGTCGTCAAGGTTCTCATTAGCAGCTTTGAGAATTTCCTTGTATATAATGCTCTCCCATCAGGGGGCTCTGGCTTTGTAGGACCAACCCTGCCAGGCAGGCTCAGAATCTTGAGGGGGCGGTGCTGCTCAAGTAGGTCTCTGACCGCATTTATTTCTCTGTTTAGGCTGCATACTCACAGCAGGTCCATAAAAGAGATGGGAACTTCTCTTTGGTGTATGGGTCACTCAGGTGGGTGTCCAGGATATAGGGTTAGGGATCTTTCCATCATGATAGGACAATAAAACATTTGATTAGATGTATGCTATATTTAAAAATGTATATCCCTCATCTATTATTATTATTATTATTATTATTATTATTATTATTATTATTATTATTATCTACACAAAATTGAAAGCTCTCTCTCACTACCCCTGCTCATAGACCCCTGTCGGCTCTGGGATATGCAACCATTTCCCCTCTCACTCACTAACGTCGCACCTTTCCAAACACAAAAATGCACACCACATGGTTGACTGCGGAAGAAATGGGCCGAGCGTGCAAACGCTCCTGCATCCACACCTGCCGCAAGGGGGAAAGGACGCCAGAGAGAACACAGGACCAACCACAACAACCATGTTAATGTCTTGCTACCAGTGATATATTACTAATAATTGATCCTATAGGCCAAAGCCTGGTCACAGAGCGGGGAAACAAGGTTACATAACACAGTTGTGTGTCTCTTTGCGTGAGATGGAAAGACTATGCCAGAGGCACAGCTAGGATCCAGAGTTACTCGCAAATTACATGTTTGTACATGCAATAACATGTTAACTTCATGCTAGATTTTGTGTGTGCTTTAGCGTGTGATTCCATGCACGTGTGTGTGTGTGGAATGTACCAGTTCGCTCTGGGATTTCATACCATGTTCACAACACAAAATGTTCCACAAGGCACTGACATTACTGCTCTTACATCACTGGCTCACTCTGCTCTCACACATCCACTCTTGCCCATTTGTGTATTCACACAGGTACATACCACCGCTGCTGTGGGGGAAGAGTGGACACCTCCAGACGGCCCTGTATGGGAAGATGGGGCGTGTCAGCTCCCCGACCCCCTGTGGGGTACGCAAGTACCTCCTCATGCAGGATGGGGCCACTGCCACCTTTGACCTCTTCGAGCCGCTGGGTGACCACCGCACTGGAGGTGAGATATTCGCTCCTAGGTGCAGAACTCAGCTTCCCCTGCCCCAATCATAACCTTAACCATTAGTGAGGAAATGTAAAAATGACCCAAGATCAGCGTCTAGGGGCAGCTTCACCCTACTCTGAGATATTCAGTGTCATGTACTGTACCACATGTCATGTACAGACCTGGGTTCAAATACTATTTTAAATCTTTCAAATACTTGTAGTGTTTGCTTGAATAATAATAATAACTTTATTTATAGAGCGCTTTTCGATAACATGTTAACAAAGTGCTTTGCCTCAAGTGTATAATAAAAGTACGATAGAGACTGGAGAAGAAAAACAAAATGGCTATATAAAATCATATATTTAAAAGCAGTTTTATAAAAGTGGGTTTTCAGGGGGGATTTAAAGAGGCACTGAATCAGCAAGCCTGATCTCCTCTGGCAGACCATTACAAAGTTCAACCTAGAATTTGGAATGGTCAACAATGCTTTACCAGGGGATCTCGAGCTGCATTTTGGCACATAGGGAGAGAGAAGTTCTGCAATGTAGGTTGGGGCTAAACCAAGCCTAACCTTAAACATAATTGTATCTGTTCTAAAGGTGTTTTGTAGCCAGTGTAGGGAAGCTAGCCTGCCTGGAGTGCCAGATGGGTGGGATTTGCACTTTTGCAATTATTGTGTTGGTTCAATTATGCCAAACGAGCTCAATCAAGCCCAGCTAAAGTATTTGAAATTATTTCAAATAGTATTTGAACCCAGGTCTGCTCATGTACCACATGCCATGTACAGTACTCTATCTGTGATTGGGCATGACTCAGCCTATTGGTTAGGGTTACAAAAACAGCTGTGCTGTGGTCAATACTGTCTGCAACTGTCTGCATCCCTTCAAGTCCTCAGTGTAGTGGCACTTCAAAATGAGTTTTGAATGCAACAGGTCTGCGATTCGTGTGCATTATTTTGACATTTTTAGGTAATTCATCGTATGGAATTGGCTTTGGTTGGTGTCCACTGTTTCCTTATCTTGAATACTGTATGTCAAGGTAACATATATATATATCTTTTTTTTTTTTCTCAAGGACTGTTGACTTTTTTGGCACCTGCCCTAGGGTATCTAATTGGGTTCGAGACCATTAGCAAGATGGTCCCCCTGAGAAAAGAGTAGCATAGTCACCGGCCTCCAATTTTGTAAACAAACACACCCTTTATCTGTGCAGTGACTCCCTGGTAGGCTTGGACGGTATACTGGGGTATTTTGAAATACAGATGGTATGATTTTAATAATAATAATAATAATAATAATAATAATAATAATAATGATAATAATAGCAGCTAAGTAGCTAGCCTGCAAGATCAAGCTTCTTGGTTACAGCAGAGGCAATCAATCAAGATTCTTGGGGCCTCATTTATAAATGTACCCCCAAAATGTGTGTGCGCCAATTTTCACGCAAAAGTTGGCATTAATAAAAATTGAACTTGATGTGAGAATGTGCTCACCTCCAAGCAAACTTTAGACCATGTGTACACACATCTCTGCTAGTGGTTGAAATATTGTATTGCAAGCTGGCAAGTAAGTGTTTTGTGCAAATGGGGGATATGATGAAAAGCTTATTCATAAAAAAACAGGAAAACAAGAATTCAGCCATTTGCCGTTGGTGAGAAGAGCGAATCTAAAATATAGACATTTCATATTTTTCCTATTTATTTTTGTTTTCATAACAGTTGCAGAAAAAAATGCTCACCTTTTCTGGCTGTGATGGGTTCATATTCCCCAAGTAGCCATACAACAAAGTACCATGCACAGCTCTCATTTAATTGGACCTAGTAAATAGACTGGCTATATGTATTTCAAGTTTTGCAATCCCATAGGCAGCGCTGTTTTATATTATTCAGTCAAATTTAACAGGTGAACAGTTGATATTTTACATTGAAGTAGGCTGTAGCATACATAAGCCTACCTTAATCTAAAATATCAACTGTTCACTTGTTAAATTCAACTGTGTATTATAAATAGCACTGCCTATGGGATTATTGCATTTCAACATCAAAAAAATGAGTAGCCTGCCCTAGACAATGTTTCAGAATTCACGGGCAGTCCATCATTTAGGTTGTGGGAAAAGTCGATGCAAAACATTGTTGAATTCAAACGTTATGCTGCCAGGTCCATAATAATTTGACATTGTTTTCTCTTTCAGAAACGGACACAGTCCTTTGCCAGATACAGCATAGATTAAAGCATTCTGCCAACTCAGTAAATAAACTGGTAGCTTATGTAAAATATTTGAAACTATGGTTAGGATACAGTATTGCTGTGCGACAGGAGCGCGACACCATTGCCTATTTTAATCTCCGAGCCTATACCAAGGCAGGACATTGTAACCCAATCTATTGATAAACTACATTTGTAAAAAAAAAAAAGTTATTGTCACCATAAAAGGTGAATGGAGGGCGTTTTCCAGGCAGAGTTTTAATGCTTGTTCACGCTCACACAGTTTTACAACCGGTCTGATTTATAACTGGGAAACATGCGTATGTATGGCGTGCGCCAAGTTTATAAATCTTAATATTGTTGTACCTGTGCAGACTTTTCAGAAATTGCGCATGCAGAAATGTTGTGTGAAATTTAAGCAACGGTTATAAATGAGGCCCCTGCTGCCTAAATGTGTTTTGTGCGTCCCCCCCCCCCCCCAAATTAAAAAAAAAAAGAAATAGCGGCCCTTGTGTGCACTGCTGGTAATACCCTGTACCCCGGTCTGGTACAGAACGGTATGAAAATCTGGATGCCGCCTAACCCTACTCCTTGGTCTTGTTCATTAGGCACCACACAGAAGAAAATGACTGAAACAGGGAAGGACTACCGGGACTGGTCCAATGCAAATTTTAAATTTCCTGTTGCAAAATGTTTTAAAGCGTTTTCCACTGTGTGCCCTAATGAATATGACCCTGTTGCACATAGATTAGCATACTTTTCAACCTTCAATTTACCCTAACACCACCTACCCACGGACTCCCCTTTTGCACCCGTGTTTGTTTACTGTGTTTTTACTCCAAAGATGACATCACAATGGTGATCTGCCCGGGGATTGGTAACCACAGTGAGAAGCACTACATCCGCACCTTTGTGGATCACTCCCAGAGGCAGGGATACAGGTGTGCTGTTCTCAACCATCTGGGGGCCCTGCCCAACATCGAGCTCACCTCGCCACGCATGTTCACCTACGGTAAGACAGACAGGGCCAGGGCTCTGTTAAGTACGCATATTGTTGTCCTTTTAATAATAAAGCTGTGAAGAGACAGTCATTAGATCATTTATTTTGGTACTGTCCATATGTAGCTTGTTTTTGGTCACAGGTCCAGGAATGGCAGAAGAATTGCAACATTTACCTGGAGCTAACGCTGGAGATGGCACTACTGGGTGATTTGAAAAGTCATAGTCAATCGATCAATAATATAAGAATACTTTTAGCAAAACATTTTATCTTTAATTTACAATCTGTAGAAACATGGCAAAATGGAAATCCAATATGGATGGTGTTAAGAGATAGATGGGAGGAGCTGAAGGGTGGGACTAATAACAACAAGATAAATGTCCGTAAAATGTATATAGGTTCAGAACTTTTGTGAAACAGCACAGTTAAAGAATATATAGAAATCAAACTGGATGGACATCAGAAATAGATGGGAGAGGTTGAGGGAAGAGGAAGGACAGCACTAAAAACAAACAAATAGAACTATTGTAAAATAGAATGTGTCCTTAAAATGTATATAGTATGTACAGTGAGGGGAAAAAAGTATTTGATCCCATGCTGATTTTGTACGTTTGTCCACTGACAAAGACACGATCAGTCTATAATTTTAATGGTAGGTTTATTTGAACAGTGAGAGACAGAATAACAACCAAAAAATCCAGAAAAACGCATGTCAAAAATGTTCTAAATTGATATGCATTTTAATGAGGGAAATAAATATTTGACCCCCTCTCAATCAGAAAGATTTCTGGCTCCCAGGTGTCTTTTATACAGGTAACGAGCTGAGATTAGGAGCTTCTTCTTGAGCCACTCCTTTGTTGCCTTGGCCGTGTGTTTTGGGTCATTGTCAAGCTGGAATACCCATCCACAACCCATTTTCAATGCCCTGGCTGAGGGAAGGAGGTTCTCACCCAAGATTTGACGGTACATGGCCCCGTCCATTGTCCCTTTGATGCGGTGAAGTTGTCCTGTCCCCTTAGCAGAAAAACACCCCCAAAGCATAATGTTTCCACCTCTATGTTTGACAGTGGGGATGGTGTTCTTGGTGTCATAGGCAGCATTCCTCCTCCTCCAAACACGGCGAATTGAGTTGATGCCAAAGAGCTCGATTTTGGTCTCATCTGACCACAACACTTTCACCCAGTTCTCCTCTGAATCATTCAGATGTTCATTGGCAAACTTCAGACGGGCCTGTATATGTGCTTTCTTGAGCAGGGGGACCTTGCGGGCGCTGCAGGATTTCAGTCCTTCACGGCGTAGTGTGTTACCAATTGTTTTCTTGGTGACTATGGTCACAGCTGCCTTGAGATCATTGACAAGATCCTCCCGTGTAGTTCTGGGCTGAATCCTCACCGTTCTCATGACCATTGCAACTCCACGAGGTGAGATCTTGCCCCAGGCCGAGGGAGATTGACAGTTATTTTGTGTTTCTTCCATTTGCGAATAATCGCACCAGCTGTTGTCACCTTCTCACCAAGCTGCTTGGCGATGGTCTTGTAGCCCATTCCAGCCTTGTGTAGGTCTACAATCTTGTTCCTGACATCCTTGGAGCACTGTTTGGTCTTGGCCATGGTGGAGAGTTTGGAATCTGATTGATTGATTGCTTCTGTGGATAGGTGTCTTTTATACAGGTAGCAAGCTGAGATTAGGAGCACTCCCTTTAAGAGTGTGCTCCTAATCTCAGCTCGTTACCTGTATAAAAGACACCTGGGAGCAAGAAATCTTTCTGATTGAGAGGGGGTAAAATATTTATTTCCCTCATTAAAATGCAAATCAATTTAGAACATTTTTGACATGTGTTTTTCTGGATTTTTTTGGTTGTTATTCTGTCTCTCACTGCTCAAATAAACCTACCATTTAAAATTATAGACTGATCATTTCTTTGTCAGTGGGCAAACGTACAAAATCAGCAGGGGATCAAATACTTTTTTCCCTCACTGTATAAGCTGGAAGTAGAAGCCTAAGTGATGGTGTTCATTAGTTTACTCCAGTTAGGGGAGGGGTGGTAGGGTTAGCGGAAAATAATAATGGAAATATATTTTTACAAGGTGTGTGGAAAATTATATATATATTTACACACACACACACACAGTACCAGTCAAAAGTTTGTACACAACTACTCATTCAAGGGTTTTTCTTTATTTTTACTATTTTCTACGTTGTAGAATAATAGTGAAGACATCAAAACTATGAAATAGCACATATGGAATGATGTAGTAACCAAAAAAGTGTTAAACAAATCAAAATATATTTGAGATTCTTCAAATAGCCACCCTTTGCACACTCTTGGCATTTTCTCAACCAGCTTCACCTGGAATGCTTTGCCAACAGTCTTGAAGGAGTTCCCGCATATGCTGAGCACTTGTTGGCTGCTTTTCCTTCACTCTGCCGTCCGACTCATCCCAAACCATCTCAATTGGGTTGAGGTCGGGGGATTGTGGAGGCCAGGTCATCTGATGCAGCACTCCATCACTCTCCTTCTTGGTAAAATAGCCCTTACACAGCCTGGAGGTGTGTTTTGGGTCATTGTCCTGTTGAAAAACAAATTACAGTCCCACTAAACCCAAATGAGATGGGATGGCGTATCGCTGTAGAATGCTGTGGTAGCCATGCTGGTTAAGTGTGCCTTGAATTCAAAATAAATCACAGACAGTGTCACCAGCAAAGCACCCCCACACCATAACACCACCTCCTCCATGCTTTACGGTGGGAACTGCACATGCGGAGATCATCCGCTCACCCACACCGCGTCTCACAAAGACACGGCGGTTGGAACCAAAAATCTCAAATTTGGACTGCAGACCAAAGGACAAATTTCCACCGATCTAATGTCCATTGCTCGTGTTTCTTGGCCCAAGCAGGTCTCTTCTTCTTATTGGTGTCCTTTAGTAGGTTTCTTTGCTGCGATTCACACAGTCTCCTCTGAACAGTTGATGTTGAGATGTGTCTGTTACTTGAACTCTGAAGCATTTATTTGGGCTGCAATCTGAGGTGCAGTTAACTCTAATTAACTTATCCTCTGCAGCAGAGGTACCTCTGGGTCTTCCTTTCCTGTTGAGGTCCTCATGAGAGGCAGTTTCATCATTTCGCTTGATGGTTTTTGCGACTGCACTTGAAGAAACTAAAAGTTCTTGAAATGTTTCGTATTGACTGACCTTCATGTCTTAAAGTAATGATGGACTGTCGTTTCTGTTTGCTTATTTGAGCTGTTCTTGCCATAATATGGACTTGGTCTTTTACCAAATAGGGCTATCTTCTGTATACCACCCCTACCTAGTCACAACACAACCAATTGGCTCAAACACATTAAGAAGGCAAGAAATTCCACAAATTAACTTTTAACAAGGCACACCTGTTAATTGAAATGCATTCCAGGTGACTACCTCATGAAGCTGGTTGAGAGAATGCCAAGAGTGTGCAAAGCTGTCAAGGCAAAGGGTGGCTACTTTGAAGAATCTCAAATATAAAATGTTTTAATTTGTTTAACACTTTTTTGGTTACTATATGATTCCATATGTGTTATTTAATAGTTTTGATGTCTTCACTATTATTCTACAATGTAGAAAATAGTAAAAAATTAAGAAAAACCCTTGAATGAGTAGGTGTGTCCAAACCTTTGACGGGTACTGTATAATTACAAAAACATATATGGGGGATTGGAAATGATGCAGACAGTTACATTGATGGAAGCTACAATCTATCTGCAACAATAAAGCTGATCTAACCCCTACATAAAAAAGTAATAAAGCTGGTGGGACATTTAGTTGAAGTTGACTTTGGTCTACTTCAAATTAGTCTGCTACAGCCGGACATGATTGAAAACACCTGTGACTGAATTAATGTTTCATGAGTTTTCCATGTAAAAGCTTGTTGTCTAAAAGTTGGTTAATTAATACATGTATTGCATTTACCTCTAACTTGCACTGTCTTTCTAACTGCTGCTAGGGGCGGCAGGTAGCCTAGAGGTTCGAGAGGCAGGTCAGCAATTGGAGGGTTGCCGGTTTGAATCCCTAGTACAACTGGCAAATTTGGTGGGGAGTGAGCCAGTAACCGGAGGGTTGCTGGCATCCGTGTCCTAGAGGCCATCTTCTGCCGTTGTGCCCTTGCGCAATGCCCGTAACCCCTACATCTGTCCAGGGGCACTACACTGTGGCTGCCCCTGGGTTCCAATCCCTTTTATACAAGTAACAAGATGAGATTAGGAGCACTCCCTTTAAGAGTGTGCTCCTAATCTCAGCTCGTTACCTGTATAAAAGACACCTGGGAGCCAGAAATCTTTCTGATTGAGAGGGGGTCAAATACTTATTTCCCTGATTTTTAAAATGCAAATCAATTTATTACATTTTTGACATGCGTTTTTCTGGATTCTTTTGTTGTTATTCTGTCTCTCAATGTTCAAATAAACCTACCATTTAAAATTATAGATTGATCATTTCTTTTTCAGTGGGCAAACGTACAAAATCAGCAGGGGATCAAATACTTTTTTCCCTCACTGTATATATATATATTTTTTTCTTTTTTTTATTGTCCTTATTGTTATTTTTCTCCTTCTTTCTTCCTCTTCCAGGTTGTACATGGGAGTTTGCAGCAATGGTAGGTTACATCAAGCGGGCCTTCCCCCAGACACTGCTCATCGTGGTGGGCTTCAGCCTGGGGGGGAACATTGTGTGCAAGTTTCTGGGGGAGAACAGGATCAACCAGGAGAGAGTGCTGTGCTGCGTCAGTGTCTGCCAGGGATACAGCGCACTCCGGTAAGTTGCAATGGAATTCATCCATTTCACAAAATATAGCATGTTACAAATGGCACCCAATACATTGTGCCAAGTAGAACGTTGTTGAAAAATGTTGATGCTGTGATTCGGCTACATGTGAATAAATAAAGATGTAAAGCCAGGACTCCCTTGAAAAAGAGATTAATAACTCAATGGTAGTCCCTTGTTTAAATAAAGGATAAATAACTAAGCGTGTGTGTAAACGGGTGCGTGCTATGCGCGAACACGCGTGTGTCTAGATCCACGCCTGTGTGTATTTGTGGAAGGGGCAGGCAGCCAGTCTGGCCTCTCTTTGTTCATACCAATAGGTAGGCCATGGCCACCACTTTACCCCATGTAGCTTTTGTGTTTGTCAGCATCTGTTTAATCTCACTCAGAGCACTATACACACACACACACACACACACACACACACACACACAAACGTGTGACTCCACCTCAGTGACTGACTGCTATTGTCTCTCATAGACCTCATTTCACCCTGTTTAGCTGTGCACTTTTAGACACCGACACTGTCATTTTTCACGTGCACTCTGCAAATAGTCTAAAGTAGGTTACTCCGGCTATAAAAACCTGCCATCACATGCCCATTACCTGTTTATACAAACCACACCCAAGTGCTACCAAAGTGCTTACACCACTAATACACTTTTCACATAGGATTTACGGTATGTTGCCTGTTAAAAAATAAAAAAATCGGCCTATGTTTATATGACCCCTGTTAAAGCAGGCCCGGCATAAGCCTTTTATACCTCCCGTGCAAATGCCGGAACAGAGTGCATGGGAGTAGGGCTGTGCAGATGTGGGTGGGCGTCTATTTTAATAAACCCATTGAATATACGCCATCACAAATACATCTGTTAATTCGTTAAGACAAAAGAATGGAATAGCATATTTTTTGTAAATTATGCTACTGGTCTATGAAGCCTAATTGGCTGCGCCATGCAAATCTAATCCATATTTTGTTATTTTGTTCATTAAATAGACAGGACACACTTACATTCCCCTGCCCTGATCACAGTCAATCCACATCTACATTACATGACCAAAAGTATGTGGACACCTGATCATTGAATATCTCATTCCAAAATCATGGGCATTAATATGGAGTTGGTCCCCCTTTGCTCCTACAACAGCCTCCACTCTTCTGGGAAGTCTTTCCACTAGATGTTGGAACATTGCTGCAGCCACAAGCATTAGTGAGGTCGGGCACAGATGTTGGGCGATTAGGCCTGGCTCGCAGTTGGCGTTCCAATTCATCCCAAAGGTGTTCGACAGGGTTGAGGTCAGGGCTCTGTGCAGGCCAGTCAAGTTCTTCCACACCGATCTCGACAACCCATTTCTGTATGGACCTCTTTAATTTATTTTTGGCACGGGGGCATTGTCATGCTGAAACAGGAAAGGGCCTTCTCCAAACTGTTGCCACAAAGTTGGAAGCACAGAATTGTCTAGAATGTCATTGGATGCTGTAGCGTTAAGATTTCATTGGAACTAGGTTACTAGGTTTACCTCAGGTAACTTATTATTAACAAGGTTACAGCTACTTGGTGAGCACGCACACTGTTCACCTGAGTACATGTTGTGGTCACCAATAGTGAGGTGAGACACAGTTTAAGAGGCGATGGCTGGCGGATAGCCATCAAACATTAAACATTTTCTGGTTATGGTTAACCATATTTGTTTTAAGAAAAAAGTGTACAATCTAAACAAAACGCATGTCCCTGTCCTCTTTTTCAAGATGTGGCCGATTTTTAAACAGCCAGAAGAAATGTTTTAATTAAGAAATAACCATTTTATTGACGACTTGTTTTTTCTAAATGGCTGCTGGGTAATTTGATATGCATCAATCTTCGTTCGTAGGCATCAAATTGAGCGAATGCTGCACAGGTTCACTGAGTTGCAAACCAAATGGGTATAATGGGGTGATTGTTGTCTAATCGGGTGGTCTAGCTAATGGATTTGTAGATCTGACGCAGTTGCTACCTCAGATTATGAGCCTAGCAAGTGTCATGAAGTGTCAGGTCTCCCGAGTGGCGCAGTGGTCTAAGGCACTGCATCGCAGTGCTAGCTGGTTCGTATCCAGGCTCTGTCGTAGCCGGCCGCGACCGGAAGACACATGGGGCGGCGCACAATTGGCCCAGGGTAGGGGAGGGAATGGCCGGCAGGGATGTAGCTCAGTTGGTAGAGCATGGCGTTTGCAATGCCAGGGTTGTGGGTTCGCTTATTACAGGGGGCCAGTATAAAAAAATAAAATAATGCTCTGGATAAGAGCGTCTGCTAAATGACTAAAATGTAAATGTAACTAAGGGGCCTAGCCCGAACCATGAAAGACCGCACCAGACCATTATTCCTCCTCCACCAAACTTTACAGTTGGCACTGCATTCGGGGCATGTATCGTTCTCCTGGCATCCACCAAACCCAGATTAGACCGTCGGACTGCCAGGTGGTGAAGCGTGATCCATCACTCCAGATAACTAATTTCCCCTGCTCCAGAGTCCAATGGTGGCGAGCTTTACGCCATTCCAGCCGATGCTTGGCATTGCGCATGGTGATCTTAGGCTTGTGCAGTGCTCTAAGGCACTGCATCCCAGTGCTAGCTGTGCCACTAGAGATCCTAGTTCGAATCCAGGCTCTGTCGTAGCCGGCCGCGACCGGGAGACCCATGTGGCGGCGCACAATTGGCCCAGCGTCGTCCAGGGTAGGGGAGGGAATGACCGGCAGGGATGTAGCTCAGTTGGTAGAGCATGGCGTTTGCAACGCCAGGGTTGTGGGTTTGATTCCCACGGGGGGCCAGTATGAAAAAATTAAATAAAATGATGTATGCACTCACTAACTGTAAGTAGCTCTGGATAAGAGCGTCTGCTAAATGACTAAAATGTAAATGTTGTGCTCGGCCATGGAAACCCATTTCACTAAACTCCCGACAAACAGTTATTGTACTGACGTTGCTTCCAGAGGCAGTTTGAAACTCGGTTGTGAGTGTTGCAACCGAGGACAGACAATTTTTCCGCGCTTCAGCACTCGCCAGTCCCGTTCTGTAAGCTTGTGTGGCCTACCACTTCGCGGCTGAGCCGTTGTTTCTCCTAGAGGTTTCCACTTAAATGATAATGCCTGAGAAGCCGGTGTTTGGAGGATTTATTGGCACGGGTGCTGTTTGACCCGAGACGATGTCGAGGGCCGGCAAACCGTGCCAATATGTCCTCCAAACACCGGCTTCGAGGGCATTATCACTTTTATACAACGGGTTACCAACATATTCAAATAATGATTGACATATTTCTTATTAAAAACATTATTTTGATGAATTTATTAATACTATTTCATCCTTCCACAATATATAGTCCCGACACACATCTAGGGTTGCTACCCAAACTAGCTGGTCGTTCGTTCTATCAGTTCGGTTTCCAGAGACACGACCCAGTCGTTCAGTCTCTTTGTTCTGTATCTATGGACGCGACCCAGTCATTCGTGGCTGGCAACTTTCTTGTCCCTTGCTTGCTTGCTTGCTTGCTTGCTTGCTTGCTAGCTAGCCAACTACGGCTAATTTACAGTCTCGTCAACCAGTGCAGCCAGAATAACAGCAAAGTAGCTGCATTTGCGTTTGTTTAAGCTGTTTTCTATTGACATTTATTTGGATACATCCATAACAATGAGCCAATGATGCGTCAGGACACGGTTGTTCAGAGGAGCTTGCCAGCAACACCGCTAACACAATCCCTTCAAACTGAAGCTGGAAAGACCGCAAACTAGCTGCGCTTTGTTTCGTTTTGTAACTTTTTTTTCAATTGACTTTTCTTTGTGTATATATCCATAAAAATTATGCCAGCTGATTCATGATTTTGACTGGTTGAGAAACGCTGCCTGTCTCTCGTCCCGACACGTTCATTATGGGACAGCTGGATATCGAATTTGAATATTAAAACAATGTTGCAAATGTCGGCGAGACTGACTGCAAGGTTTATACAAATCTCCGCTGTTGAAAACTAAATGTTAGTCTAAAAGATGTGAGATAATGTCTAGATGCTTTTTATAGTGGCGATCAAGTTTATAAATTGTCTGGCTGGGCTGATGAGACGGTGGATTGCGCAGTCAGATGGAACAGAGTTTTAATGTCATAGATTTAGCCGGTGGTAACTTGTGGAATAGACACCGGCTGGAATGCGCTTTTAACCAATCAGCATTCATGATTAGACCCACCCGTTGTATAATTCACAATAACAGCACTTACAGTTGACCGGGGCTGCTCTAGCAGGTCAGAAATTTGACGAACTGACTGAAAGGTGGCGTCCTACGACGGTGCCATGTTGAAACTCACTGAACTCTTCAGTAAGGCCATTCTACTGCCAATGTTTGTCTATGAAGATTGCATGTCTGTGTGCTCAATTTTATACACTTGTCAGCAACGGGTGTGGCTGAAATAGCCACTAATTTGAAGGGGTGTCCATATACTTTTGTGTGTGTAAACATAGTGTATGTGTATAGGGGTAAGGTGACTAGGCATCAGGATATAAGATAAACAGAGTAGCACCAGCTTGTGTGTGTGTGTGTGTGTGTGAAGAGTCAGTATAAATGTATTCACATTTTACGTGTGAGTGAGCAGATGATGGAGTGAGTGTGTAGGGCCCTGTGAGTGTGTATGGAGGCAGTGCATAAACAAAAGGTTCAACGAGGATACAAGGTTAATAGTCCATGTAACTATTTAATCAGTCGTATTGCTTGGGGATAGAAGCTGTTCAAGAGCCTGTTGGTGCCAGACTTGATGCAGGCTGTAACACAACAAATGTGCAATAAGTCGAGGGGTATGAATACTTTTTGAAGGCACTGTAGAAATACATGCACAATAACAGAACCACTCATTGTGTGTCATTGACTTGGTGCCGTTATTGACTGTCTGTGTGTGTGTTAATCCAGGGCCCAGGAGACGTTCCTACAGTGGGACCAGTGTCGGAGGCTCTATAACTTCCTCATGGCAGACAACATGAAGAAGATCATCCTCTCCCACCGGTACATAAAACTGCTAAAACACACATCTTAGTAGTTAGTACACATATCACTACTGTCATAAGTCCCTATGCAATGTTCAGTCTTTAAAATCAGACCTAGACAGAAATCCTAAATAAATTGGCCTAATAGTTCATGTACTAGCTACATGCTTAAAGCCAGACTAATTTACGTAATTTGTGATTATGAAATATCGAACTGTCTGGACGACAAAACAAACCCAGGCAAGACATCATGTAAACAAACCCAGGCAAGACATCATGTAAACAAACCCAGGCAAGACATCATGTAAACAAACCCAGGCAAGACATCATGTAAACAAACCCAGGCAAGACATCATGTAAACAAACCCAGGCAAGACATCATGTAAACAAACCCAGGCAAGACATCATGTAAACAAACCCAGGCAAGACATCATGTAAACAAACCCAGGCAAGACATCACGTAAACAAACCCAGGCAAAACGTCATAATATGAGAGTTCTCAAGCGGCCCGGGGACGGTCATGTAATTTATAATAGATGAATTGTCATATTGCTCAGTTTGAGAATTAGTTGCTTATTATAATATCTCGATGTGTGCTCGATGCTGCCCTTCATCCCTGATTCTCTGCTGGGCGTGCAATATAAAGTGCGACCTTGTGTGGTTTCAATAAAATTATCCATAGCCTATACTATAGGCCTAGGCTATAGGAAGAGCATGCTCTGAGAAGCACAGGGCAAAGTTATATTTCTTAGAAAATGTACTTCCTTCCCGAGTTTTGGCGCTGCTGGGATGGTGTATATAAAACTAGGCTACACTGCATTACACACTGCACTGGATAGGCGTTCCCAATCATAAGCCCCGGCCTGCCCTGCTCTTGCTGATGTAAACCTTTTTGTGCTGTCTAACCAATGACTGTGCTGTGTACGGTGGCACTTCAGGAGGCGAGTCAAAGGCTTCTTCCGAAAATACGTTTTAACTTATATCTATATCTGTGTGTGCTGACTAGGCCTACTGATGTCCTGGGCCCGGTTTCCCAAAAGCATCTTAAGGCTAAGTTCATCATTAGAACCTTCGTAGAAGCATCATTAAAACTCAGAGCTGTTTCCCAAAACCATTGTTATTAACGTTGCACTTGAAAACGCTCGTAATCTAAAGCCTGCCTCAGACCAGCTAAGTGTGTCGTTGGATGCTTTTTTTGCCCTCCCGCGTCACTTTAATACACCGCTAAACATAGAATCGCCGTGACCACCGATGACTTCACAACAAAGTTGAGTACAAATGTCTTTTCAATTGTTACAAACAAGTGAAGGATAAAAATATTATTCAAAAGAAAACCGAGATGACTGCATTCAAAGATAAATAGCCTACCTACAGTATAGGCCTATGTGTACAAAACATTAGGGACACCTTCTTAATATTGAGTTGCACCCCCTTTTGCCCTCAGAACAACCTCAATTCGTCGGGGCAAGGTGTCGACCGCATTCCACAGGGATGCTGGCCCATGTTGACGCAATGCTTCCCACAGTTATGTCAAGTTGGCTGGATGTCTTTTGGGTGGTGGACCATTCTTGATACACACGAAACTGTTGAGCATGAAAAACCCAGCAGCGTTGCAGTTCTTGACACACTCAAACCGGTGCGCCTGGCACCTACTACCATACCCCATTCAAAGGCAGTTAAATATTTTGTCTTGCCCATTCACCCTCTGAATGGCACACATACATAATCCATGTCTCGATTGCCTCAAGGCTTAAAAATCCTTCTTTAACCTGTCCTCTACATTGATTTGAAGTAGATTTAACAAGTGACGTCAATAAGGGATCATAGGATTCACCTGGTCAGTCTGTAATGGAAAGAGCAGGTGTTCCTAATGTTTTGTACACTCAGTGTATGTCAATGATTGACATTTCATGTTAATTCAATTGAGTTTTATTTGGGTACTGTCAAACATTTTGACTCAATATATTTCATGATGTGTATCCTAACGTGCGCAATGATGTACCAAATCTTGATAAATAATCTTGCATTATTATAGGGTAAGCATTAGAATAAGCTGACTCTCAATATTTGCAGGCATAGGTGATATCTCTCTAGGACCTAATGTTAAGGTAAGATTTGAATGGAAAAGCTGACCCGAGAGCAGCGCTGCCTTTCTGTCGATTCGATCAGTATCGACACATGCCTCAACGACACACTTGGCGAACGTTCTCTCTGTGTGTTGTTTTGGGAAACATCTTTGGCCGTTGTAGGAAAGATGCATCGTTAAAACACTCGTAAGCCTAAGTTCCATCGCTATCGGGAAACCGGGCCCTGTTCAGTTTGAGAGGGAGAGCACGAAGATGAGAAGGAGGACAGGAGGTAAGCTTGCTGCTGCTATAATTGATTTTCGAGTAATTTATATAACTTATATTACTATGAAGCGGCAGTCGCAGAGATGGACAGCGCATGGGTGCTGAAAGTAGGCTAATTCGAAAAGGCCTAATTAATTAAAATTTTTAGTCATTTAGCAGACACTCTTATCCAGAGTCTTAGAGTCGTGAGTGCATACCATTATTTTTTTGTCATTTTAATTTGACTTTGTGTTGGAGCCTATTTATTCCTATTCAATAAGTAAGAGGTAGGCCTCTGTTTGACAGATTAAATTACTATCCATAGATTTTGTCAGCCAATTCCTTAAGTCACCATGCACTCCTTAAATATCTGTGTCAGAGAAGAACTTGGTGTGTTACGTTAAAACCAGGGCTCAAATTGAGGGGGTATGTGAGGGTATTGTGGCTTTTGTTAAAGAAAATGGCTAAACGCATAGGTCTACCCCTTTTGTTAGCTTAACATAAAAAAATGTAATAAAAAAAGGACCCGATTTTATATAAAGCGATCTATAATGATAAAGCATCGTTATACATCGCTTTATATAATCGGGTCATTTTTTTTTTTTTTTTTTTTTTCGTATATAGCTTTATGCTACAAACAAGCTGTAAAATGCTGGGAAAGAAGTGACTCCGATGCATATGGGATGTACATCTTTGGTTTGTCTCTGACATTCGGAGGCTGCACTACAACCTTCTATAGCCGAGGAGACAAAACATTTACTTTGCTTGGAAAGTAATGTGTGATTCTGTCACTATCAATTGACGTTCGACATTTCAACAGGCTATTAAACAACATACCAAATCCGTCAGAAGCAAGCCAGGTAGCCTATGAATTATTTAGGCTATATTTTATTATTATTATTATTATTATTATTATTATTATTTAAATGCTATAGCCTGCCGTTTTTAAGAAATCAATTGTGAAGCATTTGTGACATGCTACAGGCTGGCAGGAGTGATCAGTAGTTCAACAACACATCAATAGCACTTCAACAACATGCCTATAAATTTAGCATTTTGACTGTATGAATTGAAAAAAAAAAAAATATATATATATATATATATATATATATATATATATATATATATATATACACACACAGTACCAGTCAAAAGTTTGGACACCTACTCATTCAAGGGTTTTTCTTTATTTTTTAAAATGTTTTACATTGTAGAATAATAGTGAAGACATCAAAACTATGAAATAACACATGGAATCATGTACTAACCAAAAGTGTTAAACAAATCAAAATATATTTTATATTTGAGATTCTTCAAATAGCCACCCTGTGCCTTGACAGCTTTGCACACGCTTGGCATTCTCTCAACCAGCTTCATGAGGTAGTCACCTGGAATGCATTTCAAATAACAGGTGTGCCTTCTTAAAAGTTAATTTGTGGAATTAATTTCCTCCTAAATGCGTTTGAGCCAAACAGTTGTATTGTGACAAGGTAGGGGGGTATACAGAAGATAGCCCTATTTGGTAAAAGACCAAGTCCATATTATGGCAAGAACAGCTCAAATAAGCAAAGAGAAACGACAGGCCATCATTACTTTAAGACATGAAGGTCAGTCAATACTGTAAATTTCAAGAACTTTGAAAGTTTCTTCAAGTGCAGTCGCAAAAACCATCAAGCGCTGTGATGGAACTGGCTCTCATGAGGACCGCCACAGGAATGGAAGACCCAGAGTTACCTCTGCTGCAGAGGATAAGTTCATTAGAGTTACCAGCTTCAGAAATTGCAGCCCAAATAAATGCTTCAGAGTTCAAGTAACAGACACATCAACATCAACTGTTCAGAGGAGACTGTGTGAATCAGGCCTTCATGGTCGAATTGCTGCAAAGAAACCACCACTAAAGGACACCAATATTAAGAAGAGACTTGCTTGGGCCAAGAAACACGAGCAATGGACATTAGACCAGTGGAAATGTGTCCTTTTGGTCTGGAGTCCAAATTTGAGATTTTTGTTTCCAACCGCCGTGTCTTTGTGAGACGCGGTGTGGGTGAATGGATGATCTCCGCATTGTGTATTTCCCACTGTAAAGCATGGAGGAGTAGGTGTTATGGTGTGGGGGTGCTTTGCTGGTGACACTGTCTGTGATTTATTTTGAATTCAAGGCACACTTAACAAGCATGGCTACCACAGCATTCTGCAGCGATACGCCATCCCATCTGGTTTGGGCTTAGTGGGACTATCATTTGTTTTTCAACAGGACAATAACCCAACACACCTCCAGGTTGTGTAAGGGCTATTTTTACCAAGAAGGAGAATGATGGAGTGCTGCATCAGATGACCTGGCCTCCACAATCCCCCGACCTCAACCCAATTTGAGATGGTTTGGGATGACGGCAGAGTGAAGGAAAAGCAGCCAACAAGTGCTCAGCATATGTGGGAACTCCTTCAAGACTGTTGGCAAAGCATTCCAGGTGAAGCTGGTTGAGAGAATGCCAAGAGTATGCAAAGCTGTCATCAAGGCAAAGGGTGGCTATTTGAAGAATCTCAAATGTAAAATATTTTTGGGTTACTACATGATTCCATATGTGTTATTTCATAGTTTTGATGTCTTCACTATTATTCTACAATGTAGAAAATAGTTTAAAAAACTTTTTAAAAAACTTAAATGAGTAGGTGTGTCCAAACTTTTGACTGGTACTGTATATATTAAACCACAACAAAAAAAGTGACATTTTATTTGGGACTTAGAGTCTGGCTTTAATGTACCTTGTCTGTTAAGAACACCCCTTACAAAAAAAGATTGCAGTTTTGAAACTGCAGTAAAAGTGCAGTAACTGCAGTCGACAGGTATTTTGGACATAGTAATAGCAGAATAACTACAATTGAACTGCAGTTATACTGCACTGTAACTGCAGTCGCACTGCGAAATTACTGCAGTAAAAAAACATTATTTGGACCCAGTATTTTCAGTATACTGCACTCTGACTGCAATCTTTTTTACTAAGGGACACTTCTGATACTTGTGTTGAGGTGGTTATTTTTTGTGCATTTAATTTATTTTACGTCATACCACCTGTACACTGTTTTCTGGTTGACAGGGGCAGTTTGTTTGGAATGAACTCGAGCAAGATGGACGACGCAGACCTAAGCCGACTGTACACAGCTACCTCTCTAATGCAGATCGATGACAATATCATGAGGTAACGGCAGGCTTTCTCAGACTGTGGTGGCCATTTTGAAGTGATCTTGTCCTTGTAATTGTTGCCTGATGTGTTTTTTTGTTAATGCATTTCGCAGAAAGTTCCATGGTCACGACACGCTGAAAGAGTACTACGAGAAGGAAAGCTGCGTACACTACATTCACAATGTGAGTGAACACGGACCAGGCCGGTGTCTCCCAAAACCTTCGTAGCTGAAGTAGTACATTATTGTTCTTGACGACCCAGACTCAAGTCTCCTGTAGAAACACGAAGTACTTCATTGAACGAATTTTGCTCGGCAAGGCTAAGAAGATTGACGTCAGATATTGATTTTATAATTGTTACACTATTGTGATTGTCGGGCTGGGTTGTGGAGATTTATTTTTACTACCTTAGCTACTAAGGATTTGAGAAACCTAGCCCAAAGTGATTACAAAGTGGTTTTCAAACTTTGATGAATGACTATGACAATCCTATTTCAGGTCAATGTGCCTCTTCTGTTGGTCAACTCCTCAGATGACCCTCTGGTCCATCAGTCACTTCTGACCATCCCACGCACACTCGCAGGTATTAGCTCTATTCATTAAGAGTTGTAACTAATTGAGTAATCATCACAATTATTGATTCATTAATACCAAGTATTTATTAATAGTGCTTGATGGCAGTTTTAGTAGCCGGTAAAGGATATCTTCCAAAAATCGATGGGAGTAAATGGGGCATGCTCACCAAGCTCACAATTTATGGCCAAATCACCTCAGAAACATGTACTGAGCATTCTTATTTGATTACATTTAGTTTAATGCAAAATCTTGATACACTGGTCATTGTGACGATGTGTGATGTCATTAGTAGTAGCACAATTAATTATTCAACCAACTCCAGGGTCACATCAACTTAGCCACTTCTTCCTTTCTCTGCTGGACACACTATCTTTAAGTGTTGACCGCTAAGTGTTGATATATCCTTCTCTTAGCTCTCTTTCGGCAGCATCTCCCTACCCAGACAGTCTTGTTGAATTTTTCAGGGCCACCCCCCCCATGCTGTGTGGTATTATTGATAGGGTATGTGTGTGTGTGTGTTGTCAGTGTTTGTGTGTGCACTTTTGTGTGTGTGTGCGCCATGTGTCGCCCGCATTTAAAGTATTTTTCTACCTCAGTGACCCTTTTTAGTGTGTAAATCAATAGCCACAGGGCTTGTAGGAGAAAGGTGCTGGTGTCTACTGCCCCTGAGACCAGGACTGCCCAACCCTGTTCCTGGAGGGCTACCGTCCTGTAGGTTTTCACTCCAACCCTGTTCCTGGAGGGCTACCGTCCTGTAGGTTTTCACTCCAACCCTGTTCCTGGAGGGCTACCGTCCTGTAGGTTTTCACTCCAACCCTGTTCCTGGAGGGCTACCGTCCTGTAGGTTTTCACTCCAACCCTAATCTAGCGCATCTGATTCTAATAATTATCTGGTTGATAAGGTCCTCTGTAGCTCAGCTGGTAGAGCATGGCGCTTGTAACGCCAAGGTAGTGGGTGCGATCCCCGGGACCACCCATACACAAAAATGTATGCACGCATGACTGTAAGTCGCTTTGGATAAAAGCGTCTGCTAAATGGCTTATTATTATTATTATTATTATTATTATTATTATTATTATTATTATAAGCTGAATCAGGCTAGTTACAACTGGGGTTGAATTGAAAACCTACAGGAGGGTAGCACTCCAGGAGCAGGGTTGGAGAGCCCTGCCTTAGACCCTGTAACTCTATGCCTGGCCTGCATATTCCATAGGGGACTGTGTTGTGGCGGTGTTCTATAGGGGATATAGGCTATCCTCGCCACCAAAGGCTACTAGAGTGCAAACAAACTATTGTATGGGACAACTGCGTAGACACCAATATGGAAGTAGACTCATGTACAGTCTGTAGGCGCACACAAACACGAGTAAGGGTGAGAGTGTCATGCTCTCTAATAAAGGTAGATGGGTTCAGTCAGTCGGTGTTACTCCGGTTCGCCTTAACGGCCAGCACTTAACCCCATTAGCGCTGTCTGTATCTGGAGGTCACAGTCAGGAAGCCAGCCAGCGAGCATCAGTCTGCCTGGGCTCTTTCAGCAGCCAGTGCTGGCACCAGCTGTCTCTGCTGTGTGCCTCTCTGCTCCCTCTCAGCACTGATGAGCTGCCTTTAACTGGCCTGTGTGTTTGTGTGCGTGTGCTTCCTCCAAATGGAGCGCTAATCACAGGTCAGCTGCCACCACCTCACCACTATCCTTATTTACTTTACATAGAGACAGACGCTGATCTAGGATCAGTTCTTTTTGTTTTTAAGTCCTAATGAATAAGATGATATGGACAGGGGGGACCTGACCCTAGATCAGCACTCCTACTCTGAGATGCTTTGTAAATACAGGCCCATGCCGGTCAGTGGGATGCCTGGTCAGGGCAGGCCTGTGGCTGTGTTATTTACTGACTGTTGTATTATTTACTCTGGTCACTAGTGTTTCTGTAATGGTGCCGCCTGGGCCGGCGTGAAAGACTGGGTTGCGGTTAGAATAGAAAAGCAGTGTGCTCCACGTTTTGTAGTCTATATAGACTTCTGTCCCATACACGTTTGATTTGCATCTGAGCCTCTCTTGCGTTCAGTTTGCAATGACTAAATGTTACGAGAGGGAAAGGGAGTGCTACATAGAAAGAGTGAGAACGTGAGAGAAATAAAGAGCGTGAGGGCTGAGAGTGTTGGGTGGCAGAAATGGAAAAGGAGACTAGGCCTAGGAGTCTGGCTCTGCCAGAAAGAGCTACCTGCGAGCTAGCACAAAAATAAACAAATGAATTGTCAGTACATTGGCAATATCTAATTCATTACCTCATCAATTTGCACAGTTATATCTACCATTCAAGAGGTGTTCTGCATCATGTTTACTGCATTCAAGTAAGAGTGCAATGACCTAATCTAGATGAACAATAGAGCACTAAAATGGCTTCTGTTGCCATTTAGCGCAATACATTTTGACTTAGTCTACAGCATTTTTCAGAGAAGTAAAAAGCTTTACAGCTTTTCTTACTTTCAAGGCATACATATCCAATACAACTATTGGTATACAGTATTTAAAAGGATAGTTCTGCGACTTGGCATACTTTGGTGGTATCTTATCTAGTAATAGGCCAGTAGTAACAGCATCCACCAAAAGCCGTTGTTTACGTAACGACACCACCACATGCTAACTGTTAGCATCGTTGTATCCCTCTTTCTCCACCTCCCCCTGAAAAGAAGCAGAATGTGATCTTCGCCCTGACGCTCCACGGGGGTCATCTGGGCTTCTTCGAGGGGGCTGTGCTGTTTCCCCAGCCACTCACCTGGATGGACAAGGTCATAGTGGGCTATGCCAACGCAATATGCCAGTGGGAGAGACACAGACCGCCCTGCCAGAGGACACGTCGTGGTCCCTGTCCACAGGCCAAACGTAAAGCTTAATGCTCACGTATGTTGTATGGACACACACTGCCAGGGATAAAACAGGGATGCCAGGACTGCCATGAGACCAAAGGCAAAGTTTCACACTCTATATACATTTACAGGCGTACACACATACATTTATTGTTTATTATTAATATACGCACATACAGTATCCTGCCTCAATACCTCTTCCTCTGTACTACTCCCCTAACATCCTGCCACCTGTCAATAAAGAGTCACTTTATCTGTCACTCACTCTATTTTAAAGGGACTCAAGTGTATAAGGACACAAATATGCCCACGAGAGAAGGCCGAACCCTGTATTCTTCGAAAGGGAGACGGGATGACTTATGGGCACAGTAGCTCGCGTCTGACTTGGTCGGACTATAGCTTAGATGGCCATTGCTTGTGCTTAGAGAAACACAACATTCAATGACCTTAATTGAAAGCCTTACCCATGGACTATTGCTTCAGTCAGTCGAATGGATGGCACTCTCTCCTCTAAACGTGGATACACTGTGTAATCTGCACATGCTGGTGAACAGCTACAAGGGCCCCACAGTGGCTTATTGGTCAGTTCTGTCCATGGAAAAGAGTGTAGAGGAGAGTAGTTTCTGTGTGCAAAGTCCCAGCCAGCACCCCTTGGTTCTCACACTTGGGTTGCTACTTGATCCTGACTCTCCTAGCTGTTTGTTCTGAGTGTGTACTGTTGTGAGCTTGAACCAGTGAGGGTGAAAAGCACTGGGGGGTTTCGAATGGGAGCTCTGTGAGGTTGAAACTCTGAAGGCTTTTGTTAAGCAGAGAAATCGAATTCCTAGAACAGACTTAATTCTATTTCTATGTTAAGCTTCTTTAACAAATCTGGTCTGGGCCCTAGTTACAGTACAGGCTAATAGGTAATACTTTCCTGGTCAGGTCACATCGTCTGAGGGAAAAACTGTGATAGTATATTTTGTCTTCACATTGTCAAAGTGCCTCAAACTAAGACTATCTTTGATTTCAAACCAAAAAAGGATGGCAGTGGTTTTAAAGTACTTTATGACTATTCTCAGTACACATACATAATGTTCAAGGACCACACTCTGTAAATGTCTGACATTCTCGGGAAGCACCCAACCCCACCCAGAACACATTAATGAAAAGTTCCCTTGTCCAAACAATAATTATACTTACTGTATTCTTGGTGGAACAGCCTCCAAAATTCTTACTGGTTGGCTTGCACTACACTGCACTCCACTTCTGAGAATCAAATATATTGATTCTTATAGATTGTAACTTGAGTTGTGAGTATAGGAATGTTTCTGACCATTCTAAGAAGTTGATTCTTACAAGCCGAGTGCACTGTATTGACTGACTAAAGGCCTTATTCACATCCACTGTGGGGGAAGGGTCCCCTCAGCTGTCCTCAATTGAAATACCGAAACAAATGTGACTGTGTTCTTCCTTATTCCTTAAGACCTATGCCTTTTAATTTTATTTTTTACAAAGTAGGTTGAGCTTTACCGTATGTAAGTTTAGGTGCAAAGTCTGACAGCAATCTTTGTTTTTTTTTGTCCTTATTTTCACATTTTCCATTTATTTATATTTGATCTCTTTTAAGAGATATTTGTCAGAAACTTTTCTGTTGTGTTCAAAAAATCATTATTGTTTCTGTAAAAAATGCATATGGTGTGGTTCCTGAGATGTAGAGCACAGACTAAGAGCTCACAACTAAATTGGCTTAAATACTCTGGTGGAGATTCAGTCAAAGGTGCATTGTAGAGAAATGCACTTCACTTTTAAAGGTAATTTGCACTTGAGCTGACATCTGAATGTGATCTGGGAATTTGGGGTTATGTTGATCAGTGCAGTGCGTTTGTCGACAATGCGCCTTTGATTGAATCCCGGGGCTCTGTCTTTTTATCTGCGCTTGTCTGTATTCTATTTCATGGTATAAAAATGGACGAAGTTACTGTGTTTATTATTGGGTAGATGAGAGAAGAGTTGCGGGACTGAGATCCTTACAGAGAGAACTAAGGTCATAACATAACTTTCACTATCTTTCCCTATGGAATTCATCCTTTGTTTGCCTTATTTATTTGTTTTGTTTACAACCCCTATAGATGTACAATGATGTTCAGTCATTATAATGTAGAATCACAACTTGGCGTGACGTATAAAGTAATCATTTGTGTTTTTGGTTCCGATAGATAAGGGTGTGCAAAATGCAATACGTTTATGAAAAACTGTTTGGACTTGTATCCTTGAAATAAATACATTATTTTGTTGTAGATTTGTCTGCATTTATTTTGTATTCCTATTATGTTTGTGTGCAAAGATCCTACAAATCAAGGTGAACAGATTGTCATCTTTCTTTTATATACAGTTTATTGTACACGGTGGTGACATGCTCATGCCTCTGCACCAATTCAGAGGATAAAAACTGCTCATTCATCTCCAAGCATGGTCAAAAACAAACCGAGATGGGCATTTGTTGGATTCATGGCCTTGTATCACCGTGAGGGGACAGGGGAGGTGGATAGACCAAACTGGGACCTGCCAGGTTTAACTAGCACTAGCTGTGTGGGTCAGAGATGGGTTACACAAAGCACGTCCCCACAGCACAGAGAAAAGCTCAATGGTTAGGGCTGTTAAGTAACCCGGGTAAGAGCGAAGGATATATATAGTCTCCTCTGTGCTGTTGGGAGTGCTTTGTTGGGTGTCTAATACTTAATAACCGCTGGAAAACAAAAACCATGCAATACCACACACTTTTTTTTTTTTTTTTACAGTTTTCTAAAGCCACACCTATGTTTATATAGTGTATTTCTCCAGAGTCTGTGGGGTGGGGTCTCCATCTAGATGGAGAGGTGGCAGATGGGGCGAGGGGGTGTTCAGTCGAACAGCTTGGCTGCTATGGCTTTGCCGTCGTACTTGGAGTTCTTGCCCTCGAACTCGGAGGGCAGGATGTCCGCATCAAACTCCTTGTAGTAGTTGTCCAGCTCGTCTCCGTGGACAAACACCTGATTTGGTAGACAGACAAACCTATGAACTAAACATTTCTCACCATATACACTCAGTGGCCAGTTTATTAGGTGCACCCATCTAGTACCCTTTGCCTCCAGAACAGCTTGAATTCTTCGGGGCATGGAGACGTTGCTTAATTGGTTTCAAGGGACCTAATGTGTGCCAACATTCCCCACACCACCGCCACCAGCCTGTACCGTTGACACCAGGCAGGATGGGGCCATGGACTCATGCTGATTACGCCAAATCCTGACTCTGCCATCAGCATGACTCAACAGGAACTGGGATTCGTCGGACCAGGCGCCGTTTTTCCGCTCTTCAATTGTCCAGTGTTGGTGATCGTGTGCCCACTGGAGCCGCTTCTTCTTGTTTTTAGCTGATCGTAGTGGAACCTGGTGTGGTCGTCTGCTGCAACAGCCCAGTTTGTGGCCCACCTGTTAGCTCGCACGATTATTGCCATTTTCCTTCGACCTCTCATCAACGAGCTGTTTTCACCCACAGGACTGCCACTGATGTTTTTTATTTGTCGTACCATTCTCGGTAAACCCTAGACACTGTCGTGTGTTAAACACCCAGGAGGCCAGGATTTTCTGAGATACTGGAACCTGTCACTGATGATAATACCACGCTCAAAGTCGCTTAGGTCACTCGTTTTGCCCAACGTTCAATCGAACAGTAACTGGATGCCTGTCTGCCTGCTTTATATAGCAAGCCACGGCCACGTGACTCACTGTCTGTAGGAGCAAACCATTTTCATGAACAGGGGGGTGTACCTAATAAACTGGCAACTGAGTGTATTTTTCGTTATTGTATTAATGTATTTACTGTTAACTATATATTACACGTTGATAAAGAACCCATTCACCTTCATTATTTGTTGATTCATATAGTTTTATCATGTTACTTCAGACATTTCTCCCATAAAAGCCCATGTTTTTCCCACTACTTTCCCACCAACCTCTCTCACTATAAAAAGGTTTCATTCATTCTTTCATGTTCTTTCTCAGGGCCTGTTTCACTCACTCTCTCAAGCAGCTTGCCCTTCATGAGGGGCTTGACCACGTTGTAGGTGGTGGTGAAGTACCAGGGTTGGTGGATGAAGTGGACCGCCTTGAAACGGGCAGGGAAGGAGTCCTGATACACACAAGAGGAACAGAGGTCCAATTTGTTACAGATCTCACCACAACTATGTTCATAAATAAGCATCCTCATTGTACGAGTAACGGAAAGGGAAACTAGAATTGTTGAGCTATGCCATAAAGAGTTCAGCACATGTAGGTGAAACAGATGGTCTGATTTAGAGCTGGGACGATAACCGAAAATGTCAAATCAATTATTTTTGTATCCTAAGGTAATGTGCTGTTTACTATTCCTTTGGAATGTGTGTAAAAGTGACCTGCAACATGTCCACCATCTTCTTGAGCTCAGTGGGTTTGATGCCAGAGGCCTGCTGCATGGTGAAGCCCTTGAAGTTCTCAATGATGCAGAAACCGTTGATCTGAGTCTCCTCATTCTCCAGCAGGCTCTCCAGGATTACACAGTAGGCACGCAGGATCTGATGAACATATATATACACACAGTCACACACACACACACACACACACACACACAGTCACATGTGCACAGACACACACACACATTTGAAGCACACACCTGTTGACACCTTTGTTGTCAACATGGCAGAGGAATGAGAAAAGGGCCAGCACTCACTTGATTATGATTGCAATAATAGGAGCTTTAGTTTTAATTTTCTTTCATAGCAACATGACTCAATAGACCACACTGGCATACGTTTCGGCCAGTGTGTGGTCTGTTAAGTAATATTACTATGAAAGAGAATTAAAACTAAGCTTCTATTATTGCAAATCATAATCAAGTGAGAGCTGGCCTTTTTTTCATTTTTAAGTGATTTATTTTTGGTTCCAATCACCCTTTTTTACCTGTCTACACATAGATTTGTATTTAATTTTTAATTTGAGTACGTTCTCCTCTAGTGAATGTGACAGAAGCCCTTGATAACCACAGATCTCATGATCCAATTCAAATGATTATTATCAAGGGCTTGCCCACATGATTTCAATTATCAATAACTCCCATTTGACAACTATTACTGTATATCTATGAAAACGTTGGTTCTGTCATGTTTTTAGTGCCTTTTGGGGACCACCAATGTATCTCAAATGTAACATTGTGGGGACCCAGGTCCCCGGAAGTCACCTCGTCGAAGGTGATCTCTTCGTAGTCCCAGTTCTCGATGTTGAAGAGAAGCACGATGCGGCCATACTTGTCTCTGCTGGACAGGATGCCTGGGTAGCCGGCCTCGATGGTGCTGCGGACAGCCTCGGGGGTCAGGTTCTCGAACAGCTCTGGGTAGTCCCTCCTGAAGCGCACGTAACCTGAACGCAGACGCAGGATCATCAATATCAAATAGACTCTGGCCAAGTTAGGAGTTAAGCAGACAGGAACTTCAACAGACGCGTATGTTGTTGCTTGGTTAGGTTTAATCAAACTACATTTCATTCCAATGCCAGATTCAAAATGATCATGTGCACCATAGCGTAGCTTCCTTAGCCTGGTCCCAAATCTGTTTGTGCTCTCTTGCCAACTCCAACAGTACTTGGCAATATAGCAACATATTTGGGACCAGGCTATAGCTGCCTGTCATCGAAAGATAAAGCATTTTTAACACATCACATCAGCTTGAATGAAATAGACAGAACTTGCTCACTAAGCTTCACTGACTTACAGTACAGTAGTTTGAGAGAACCCACCCTTCATTAGGTCGAAGGCTCTTGGCACGTCGTATTTCCTGGCGCGGATGAAGCGGACCAGCATGCCGTCAGGCTTCTCTCCGAAGGTTTCCAGCACCCCTTTGGCCAGGTCGTCCTCAGCCTCTGCCTTTTCCTTGATTATTCCCCTCAGCTCCTTGACTGCCAACACCCGCTTCTCGTCTGTCTCGTTCAGCTCATCCTTGGCCTGTAGGGAACCAACAAAGCATCAGTCAGTCAACCTCAGATGAGGTCTACAACCTCAGAACTGGAGAGCATCCATCTTTTTTCAGATGATAGTGCTCTATGTGCATGTGGCATCCACACAGTATGATGTCATGCTTGTTCTTGGAATTTACAATGAAGTGTTCTTGTTTTTGAGACCAGAGAGGGAGTTTGTACAGGTAGTCTGGACTCCAGTTGAACTCTCAACACACATGATTTGTGGTTTTACTTGAGTTTGTGGTAGGGCTTATGATGCGAAGTGAATCTACAGTGTGAGGTTTGTGAGAGAGTGACCGCAGACCTTCTGCACGGTGTGGTCAGGCAGCTTGGCGCAGGGTCCGAACACGGGACCGTGGTCCTTGACCGTGAGGCGCTCCAGCTTGGCCCTGAGAGCCTGTTCTTCCTCCGACACCATACGGAACGTTCCACTCTGGGTAGAGAGGGTGGCTGATGACATAACCATGACTTGCCAACAAAAACACCAAAGAGCTACCTTGCGAATGAGGTTTAATCCACGACGTACGCCCATATACAATCCAAAAGGAGGCCTCTATCAATGGGCTTTAGTGTTAGCATTGGCTAATCTCCCTCACATGAGCGCAGTAAAGTCTGGTAAACCTGGGCTGAGATCTGATTAGGGGTTAATGAAAGCGATTGACAGCATCCAGCACTAATGTGCCTGAGAAATGTTGAGCTGCCATTGTCCATGGCACAGGAAGTTATGACTTGAGTCATAGAAATAGATTCTATAGGTTGGCCATCCCCATTTAAAGTCAACGTTCCCTGATGGGTGGACTGTCTGGCGGCCATATTGAGTGACATTCTATTTATGCTGTTTAAGTAACCATAATGTGGGAAGTGAAGGAAGAACATAACAATAACACAATAAGATTATCTATTGTGGATTGCATCCTCCGAAGGAACATGATGCATTCTGTTTCTGCTCTTCAATGGATGAAAATTAAGCACCTGAACTGAACATTTCTGAACATCTCAGAACTGACTCTCAGGCTTAGCATGTCTCTACATTCATCATTCCCCAGACTTGTTACTTTTGACATTGATCTGCAATACAAACACCACTGAATGGTTTGAATAATTACAGTGCAGCATCTATGCCTGTTGCATACAAAGAGAGGAGCTTAGAGGTACTTACGACGACAGCCATTTCTTTAGTTGTTTAGAGCAGCTTTGTACCCACTGGAAAATAAGAGGGATTTGATTATTCACAATTGGAGAACGGATTGTATTCCAGGAAAACATCAAAATAAACAATGAACTTATTGTGCTCCAGGTTTAAACTCCCTCCATCTTAACCCCCCCAGCATTTGTAACACTTCAGATCGTGCACCTTATTTGTCTCATTCGCGTTCTATGTTTAGGTTACTTCCATTTCAGGGTATTGTCAGGGTAAATTCCCTGAAATACAGTACATGGATTGGTCCAGCTGCCAACATTTCTAATTCTGTGTTTGAACAGTGAAGACATTTATACCAGTCCATTATCTGATTAACTACACGGTTTATGATTATCTGTGTTCTTTATATAGCAGGCTGTATCAAATAAAAACACCAGACTCGATCATAATATCACTGACACAATAGCACATTTGTTGTATGGACAGGGTCAGGCATGGGTTAGCCACTCAATTCAGAAAAGCTGTGCAAATCATCTAGTGCATTCAGATTACCAGAGCTACCATCAAAATCATCAAGAGCTACACATGCAGTCAAAGCTTCCCTCAATTTCTGATTGAGTCAGCTAGAGAGGTCTGCGACCAAAGCTCTGAAAGCAATGGACTCGGATGCAATGATAGTCAGAGCTACAGGCAGTGGATTCCCAAGTCCTCCACAAGGCACAACAAGGAAGCTGAAACATTCCACCTGTCCACATTGAGATATGCTCTATAAACCACAAAGTATTCAAATCTCTCCTGTTTCTCGGATTTAACCCCCAGCGTTCAACAACCAAACCAGCATACAAGGCAATGCACTGCCTTGTAAAACATGGGAGAAATATGTAATAAAATACCAATCATTTTTCACTCCTTCCTCTGAGCAAAGAAACTTCCTAATTTGGGCTCCAATCCAGCAACACTCCACTGGGTCCATCAGAACTGCCAAACCCCCAGCAGGATTTGGAATGCACCACCCCCCTGGGTGTGAGGGAGATGGGTCACAGTGGGTACCCCACACCGGAGGCTCCCAGATCGGGGAGATTGAGCCTTACCTGGGGAGGGAGGAGGCTGGGCGCTGTCGAGAGTCACAGGAGTCTGTGTGGAGCAGGACCGCCGGGCCCTATGATTTGTAGTGTCGGGATTAGTGTCGTCACACTGGATCATGCCCATCAGATTTCTCTGATAATCAGCATAAAGTGGAAAGGGGGGAGAAGAAATGAGGGAAGGACAGAAGAGGGCAATGATGCTGAGCCAATAGAAGTGAAGGCAGGGTTAGGGTGGGCTAGAGTGACATGGGTGAAGGGAGGGGTTGCTGTGAGGTGAGGTGTAATGGAATGGGGTTACACTTTTAGGTTAAAGGTGGTTTGAGGTGGGTGAAAAGGGGGAGGCATTTTGTAGGGAAGGGAGTTGATTGCATTCCAATGCTTCTTGGAACAAGTGAAAAGTAGCGGTTGTTAATACTCTGTGGCCTGCAACGTGAACAGAGCTCTTGAGAGAGGGAGGTTCAGACCCTGTGTTGAAGGCACTCTAACTCTAACCCTTCACCATGCATATGAGTGGGAGGTCTGTCTTTGCTCTATAGGACCAATTCCTCCCGCTGCCACCAATTGCGCAGCCAGGTAAAGTGTATAAAGCATTATTTATTTTCAGTTTTCATTCATCATCCTAATCAAATGACATGACAGCAAAACATTAGAAATCAATCGTCCTCAACCAGTTTGAGGTGATCATATTGTATCACTGACAATGAAGCACAATGAGAGGACTTGTCAATGGGGCTAGCCTAGAGAGAAAAAGGTATTCGTCATGTATTGTCAAAAGCTTTTTTTATAGATAGATATCATGGTACTTTCTTCTCCTCCACCCAATAACTACCGGAGTAAAGTCCATTCATATCAGTAAACACAGAGCCCAAATTAGCCACGAGTCCCGTTATCCAACTGATATCAGTTTAGTTTTCAATGTTCTAATACATATGTTGCTATGTACTATAGAGGATTTAAATGCTGCGCACATGCTTTATAGTCTTGCATTACATTGTTTGTAGCCACAACGCTACTTTACTATGTAAAGCCTATAGAATGGGGACGAGTGTAATGAAAGGTTTGTTACATAGGTACGTGCATGTTCAAAAGTCCCCCATTTAATCCGGATAGAATGAGGGTTAGGAAAAAGTGAAAGGGTGATTGAACTAAAGACTAAGGTTAATTGAGTGATTCAGCTAGCCAGAGAGTTAAACATACAAATACAAGGTGTTAGGTGTGGTCTTTAATTCGTAGCATGGGAAACATTGAGGAACAATGAAATTAGTGAGTGTGGAAGTAGGTGAGGAAAAAAACCAGTGGTGGTGAAATAATGAGTGACTTAGGAAGTAACCAAGAGTTACATGTTGAGGTAGCCATGTGTGTTACAGTATAAAGCAGATTAAGGATATTTGGTAGTGAGCCCCTTTCTCTTCAAATGTCACTGATGCACTGATGCAATGGTGGAGCAGGAGTAATCTCTTAAACCAGGTCTGATCCGCTCAATGAGGGGGTCTGTGGGACTAAAGCGGCCCAAATGGCAGCACAATGCCAGGCTCTGTGTTCCCATAGTCAGCCCTGAGCCCAAGGGCTAAGTTAAAGCTTTAGTGTGTGTGTGTGTGTGTGTGTGTGTGTGTGTGTGTGTGTGTGTGTGTGTGAGTGAACCAGCACCAGCACAGATAGTGGGACCATATAGGCTGCGTTTAGACAGACAGCCAAATTCTGATATTTTTCCACTTTTATTTTATATTTTTACCAATCACAGATCTTTTCACAGCAGCTCTTGTTCAGAGCTGATCTGCCTTTCCAAACAGGACTAGTTTTTGTTTCTGCTAAATCTAGTGTTGATCTAACAGTCGCTAAAGCTGCAGGATTTCTCTGTGACGTGTTCTGTGACGCCATACTGGCAGTTTTCTCTCAAACATCAGCAAGACACATGACCAAACAAAAAAGGTGGAAGGAAGGAACTTTATTTGATGAACTGTTCAGCTTCGCAAAAGGAAGCTCTAATGTAATGGCAACCATTAAATGTACATTCCCTAAGGCTGGGATTCATTCAAAGGCTTGTTTCAGCATTGCACTACTGCCAATGTGCCTTTTAATAACAATTTGAAATTGACAATTTCCCCAACGTAGGCAGAGATCGCATTCGTGGTAAACGCTGTGGACGTCGGCTCAAGCCTTTGTAAATCAAGTAAATTACAAGTGCAATGCGCTTGTCAACAATGCGCCTTTCATTGAATCCCGACCTAGGTTTGCCAGGGAACAGTCTTTGCAAGTCTAGCTTTTTTGCTTTTAAGTTTCAAACCTTACATGATTATGTCTAATCTTCCAACCCTGATCACATCCAAACAGACTTAGTTAAAGTGGCAATATGTAACTTTTTGGGCGACCTGACCAAATTCACATAGAAATGTGAGTTATAGAGCTGTAATTCTCATTGAAAGCAAGTGTAAGAAGCGGTAGGCCTGTTCTATGTGCCATATTTCTATGCTTCCCATTCTTAAGTTTCATTTTTGCATCTTTTACTTTCGGTTTTGTACACCAGCTTCATACAGCTGAAAATACAATATTTTGGTTATGGAAAATATATTTCACAGCGGTTTAGATGGTACAATGATTCTCTACACTATACTAGCTTATTTTGTCACATAAACTGAAATTAGGCGAACTATTAGAATTTTAGCAACCAGGAAATGGCAGAGCGATTTCTGCAGAGTGCAACCACAGATAGAACAATGAGACAGATATTTCACTGGATGTATAAATGTGAAGCATCCGCTTGGCGTTTCCACTCACTACCAAATATGGTAGTGAGAAGAAGCCTAGTGGCTGGCAGTTGGAGAAGATGGAATGGAGTGGACTAAGTTTTGTAGACTTTACCATTTGCCAAAGTTTTAAAAAATCACTTAGTTTAGGAGTGCAAAGAAGAATTGAGTTATTGCACACACACTTCATAGAGTAGGAATTCCCTAACAGAAATATGCAGATGCATGCTAGAACTGGCCAATAGGATCTCGCTAGCTCGAGCTTGGCTCTTCCCACCTCCTTGCTTGTTCTGCCCACTGACAAATTTGTTCCCATTGGAAATGACAGGCAACTTTTGGTGCAACTTTAAAACATCTATGTAAAATATGGAAGTAGATCACAGTTGTTTAGTTTGTACAGGCTCTTCCTAAAGGCACAGACAAGCTGCTCTTTAGAATAGCTGTTTTTTGTGTGTGTTATTATTATTATATTGTTATTTTATTTTACCCCCTTTTTTCTCCACAATTTCGATCTTGTCTCATCGCTGCAACTCCCCAACGGGCTCGGGAGAGGCGAAGGTCGAGTCATGCGACCTCTGAAACATGACCTGCCAAACCGCGCTTCTTAACACCCGCCTGCTTAACCCGGAAGCCAGCCGCACCAATGTGTCGGAGGAAACACGGTTAACCTGGTTGCCTCTGCCAGGAGGCTGAAACTTGGCCGCAAGTGGATCTTCCAGCAGGACAATAACCCCAAGCACACATCAAATTCCACAAAGAAATGGTTAATTCACCACAAAATCTAAATTTTGCAATGGCCATCTGTCTCTGGACATGAACCCCATTGAAAATCTGTGGTTTGAATTGAAGAGGGCAGTCCATAAGAGCAGACAAAGGATATCAAGGATCTGGAAAGATTCTGTAAGGAGGAATGGTCTAATATCCCTCCCAATGTGTTCTCCAATCTAATAAAACATTTTAGAAAAAGGCTCAGCGCTATTATTCTTGCAAGGGGAAGGCGCTGGAGTATTGAAAACAGGTGTGGCAATAATTTTGACCCCTATCTTGAGATTGTTTTTATTACTTCTTAAACAAAACCTCTTTCTCTGAGCAATTGTATTAATATTAAATCATTTTCCAATTTTCTTTAGCATACAATATAGCTCAGTATTTCTTTCTTTTTTTATACAGTATTTTTTGCTCATCTTATCAAGGGTGCCAATAATTTCGGTCATGGCTGCAGGTCTGATGAAGCACACAGCAACATACGGTATAGAATGGTTACACTGTAGCACCTGCCCAAGACCAGTCTGCTCGTCAGTTTAAAATTGGCAGACATTTGATTTCCCAGTGGCTTCATCCACAACATTTACACACAAACGTTTAAGGAGCTCTCTGGAGTAATTTAAGGAGTTCTCTGGAGTGATGAATCACACTTCACCATCTGGCAGTCCGACGGACAAATCTGGGTTTGGCGGATACCAGGAGAACGCTGTAAAGTTTGGTGGAGGAGGAATAATGGTCTGGGGCTGTCTTTCATGGTTCGGGCTAGGCCCCTTAGTTCCAGTGAAATATTAATGCTACAGCATACAATTACATTCTAGACGATTCTGTGCTTCCAACTTTGTGGTAACAGTTTGGGGAATGCCCTTTCCTGTTTCAGCATGACAATCCCCCCATGCACAAAGCGAGGTCAATACAGAATTGGTTTGTCGAGATCGGTGTGGAAGAACTTGACTGGCCTGCACAGAGCCCTGACCTCAACCGCATCTGGGTGATTCTACGGGAATGGTGGCTTTCCTGTCCCCCGCCTTAACCACCAGGGAAAAACACCCAAAAAAATCAGATAATGACACAAAATATATATTTTTGTTTTAATTGAAGTGTTTTATTGTTAATAAACATATGTAAGACAGTTATATTGCAAATTATATTTTTCATATTATAGTAGAACATGGTCAGCACCATGAAAATGGCTTGTCCCTCGAGCCAGGAGTCATGGTTTAGTGACATATATGTCAAAATAAATTTTTTTTATCCAACTTTAAATGTCATAATACAACAACAATAAAAAAATTAAATATATATATTATAAATAATTTACAGGGAATAGCTGTCCCTCAATTTCATGTCACTGGTATTACCCTTAATAAATACAAAACACCACTTTGAAAAAATGCAACATTCTGTCAACTTCTTCCTGGGTCAAAGGTTCATTGGAGGCGGGGCTGTTTTGAAGAGTGCATGGTGAGTCTGCACTCTCTTCATATGTTAGCAATTTTATGATTCATTTGGTAATTTAATGTGAAGCTTTAAAACCCATCACTGGTGTTATACATTTTATAGTATGGGGAAAGGAAATATGATTGATCCAATCACATTATTAAATTATTGATTTACAATTTAAAAAAGTGTGGTTTGAGCGACTGTGACCCCCATTTAAGATATGCCATCTTGTCAGCAGATTCGTCACTGGTGTTACGTCACTTGTGTTACTGTTCCTGCTGGTAACACCCGTGACATGACAGGAACACCAGTGACAATCAATAACACTGCTAACTTTTTATATCAACGTAAGGTTTTATAATGCTTCAATATTGTAATTTGTAACATAATATGGCTTTCCTTTTGATAGATATGGCGAATAAAAAAGTGAATACTGATGAAAAACAAAGACTCTACAGACAGTGCAGGGTTGCTGACCCAGACCGCAGAGCAGGCTACCTTGAAAAAAACAACGTATTTATTTAAAGGATTTAGAGTCAAAAAAGAAAGAGAGTGAATGATCTCACAGAAAGAGGAAAAAGACCGTAGCGAAAGCAATGTCGGGTCAGACAAAAAAAACACAGAGAAATGTTGAGAGCAGGAGAGACACTGTTGACCCCTTCTTCTACAGGGAGAGACCCTTTTGGGTGGTGACACCGCAGGAGAGAGACTGAGAAACTTGCCAGTGCAAGACTCGTGAGAACTAGCAGTTTATGGCGGATAAAATGCACAAACTTGGTCTTTCACTGTCCAGAAACCTGGAGGAGATTGCAGATAGCACAGTTTGTAACAATTCAAAGGCATGCGCCATAGGCGCATGCCAAGCATGTGAACACGTCACTGCACCACTGGCTAGACAGCAATCCAACGAAGAGGTGTCTGGAGAAGATAGAGCACAACAGAGAAGAACAAGATAAAAGTAGCTTAATCACTGTGAAGAAGAATATAGCCATAACCGAGGAAGAGCTGGTGACCCAGTTCCAGGATAGACTCTTTAAATTTAGGAGACATCTGTTCAACATCTGATGGCAGTACCACAGCTACCGGATCTTGAGAGAGAACCTGACCAATGACTGCCTGATCCATATATAGTACCAGTCAAAAGTTTGGACACCTACTCATTCAAGGGTTTTTCTTTATTTTTACTATTTTATACATTGTAGAATAATAGTGAAGACATCAAATCTATGAAATAACACATATGGAATCATGTAGTAACCAAAAAATCCATATATATTTTAGATTCTTCAAAGTAGCCACCCTTTGCCTTGATGACAGCTTTGCACACTTGGCATTCTCTCAAACAGCTTCATGAGGTAGTCACCTGGAATGCTTTTCCAACAGTCTTGAAGGAGTTCCCACATATGCTGAGCACTTGTTGGCTGCTTTTCCTTCACTCTGCGGTCCAACTCATCCCAAACCATCTCAATTGGGTTGAGATCGGGTGATTGTGGAGGCCAGGTTATCTGATGCAGCACTCCATCACTCACCTTTTGGTCAAATAGCCCTTCCAAAACACACCTCCAGGCTGTGTGTCATTGTCCTATTGAAAAACGCTGCAGAATGCTGTAGTAGCCATGCTGGTTAAGTGTGCCTTGAATTCTAAATAAATCACAGACAGTGTCACCAGCAAAGCACCCCCACACCATAACACCTCCTCCTCCATGCTTTACGGTGGGAACTACACATTACTTGAACTGTGAAGCTTTTATTTGGGTTGCAATCTGAGCCGATTTCTGAGGCTGGTAACTAATGAACTTATCCTCAGCAGCAGAGGTAACTCTGGGTCTTCCTTTCCTGTGGTGGTCCTCGTGAGAGTCAGTTTCATCATAGCGCTTGATGGTTTTTGCTACTGCACCTGAAGAAACTTTAAAAGTTCTTGACATTTTCCAGATTGACTTAAAGTAATGATGGACTGTCGTTTCTCTTTACTTATTTGAGCTGTTCTTGCCATAATATGGACTTGGTCTTTTACCAAATAGGGCTATCTTCTGTATACCAACCCTACCTTGTCACAACACAACTGATTGGCTCAAACGCATTAAGAAGGAAAGAAATTCCACAATTAAGAAGGCACACCTGTTAATTGAAATGCATTCCAGGTGACTACCTCATGAAGCTGGTTGAGAGAATGCCAAGAGTGTACAAAGCTGTCATCAAAGCAAAGATATTTGGATTTGTTTAACACTTTTTTGGTTACTACATGATTCCATGTGTGTTATGTCATAGTTTTGATGTCTTCACTATTATTCTACAATGTAGAAAATAGTAAAAATAAAGAAAAACCCTGGAATGAGTAGGTGTGCCCAAACTTTTGACTGGTACTGTAGATTTTAGTGAAAACTTCACATGCAAGTATGCTTCAGAGATCCAGTCAGTTCACTTCGGGGGGTTCACACAAGCAGGTGACGGTCCACACTGGTGTCTTCTATGTGGCAGAGGAGCCCCCCATCTCCTTCTGCACCATCTCACCCAGCAGAAGGCATGACCCAGCAGCCATATGAGCTCACCTGGACTCCATTCTGGACATGATAAAACAGCAGTACCTTACCGTGCAACAATTTCACTTCTTCAGTGATGGTCCTTTCACCCAATATAAACAGAAGGGTAACTTCTATATGGTTGGCACTGAACCTTTCAAGAAGAGCTTCCAGGGGAGTACGTGGAACTTTTTTGAGGCCAGTCTCGGAAAGGGTGCTCCGGATGGAGTGGGGTGGTTCACTAAAGAGGTCAGCTATCCTCTTGGTCCACCACGGGAAAGACATAATAGATACGATGTCTTTCTATCAGGCGGTAAGGGACTCTGACACTCAAATACAGTTGTATTATGTCAGTAAGAGGTGGAAAGTAAGGCACAGAAGGGTTCTGGGGTACCACTGGTAACCATAAAAGGACACATGCGAATGCACCAGGTTCTGAGTATCACGCCTGGCATCCTAAAATACAGAGACATAAGTTGTCTCTGCCAAGCAGCGCAAAGCGTGTGGGATTGCCCATGTTATGGACTCCAAGAAAACACTCTCCCGACAGTGCCGGCTAATGGCCATGGTCTCTCACCTCCATATCAAACAGATGTCATCGACCCGGATACCTCAGCTCCACTTTGTCCAGATGTCATTGAGGAACACCACACTGGACAGTGGTGCATTGTGAACTACGATGAACAACCATAGCCTGGCGTTATACTGGAGGTCGAAGAACAAAACGTCAAAGTTAAGTGCATGCACAGGAATGGAGTCAACAAGTTCTTCTGGCCAAGAGATGATATCAACTGGTATTGGGATGACCTGATTGTGTGTCTGATGCCAAAGCCGCTGCCAGTGAACAAAAGATCAGCTCAGATTGACCACAGTATCTGGAAGTACTTGGAGGAGCACCTGAATGTGTGAAAGCGGCAGATGTGAACTGGCTACCAAAGAAGAAGACGTCAGTGGCTAGAAAGCAATGGAGACTGGCTCTGAGATGATAACAGATGGACGTGATGCAATAACATGGCAAAGACAAACATATGGACAAACTCTTCTAAAGACAAACACATCTCAAGTAAAAGTGAAGTTAGTATGGGAAATAATTAGTACAGGAAAAGTTAGTACAGGAACAGGCCTATTCCATGAACATGTTTTACACCATACAAAATGTTTGTTTCAGTGCTTTTGGGAAGACGTAATCTTAATTTACGTTCAATGATTCTATTGTTCTTGTTTCTATAGTTCTAATAGACAAGTTTTATGTTTGTACGACAATGTTGTTAGGAAATACATTTTAGGCAATAGACTTCATCTTTTGGTCTTAGTCTTTGACCAATAACCTTCATTTTATTGTTCATATGAAATCAACACCTGGTATAAAATGATTTGTAATAGAAAATATTACAATTATTTCATACAAATTTGATCAATTTAGTATGTTATGTCACTGGTGTTATTGCATGGCATATAGGTGTTCTAGCATCAGTTACCCATTTTCATAGAATATGTTTATTTGTATCTACCCAACTGCTGCTGCATTCATTAGTAAGCATTTTAAGAATATGATAATCCAATTTTGATGACTCAACATCAATTATTTCTAATGTTACAACACGAAATGTAGGTAGAAAAAAAGGTAGAAATATAAAAATGTTGCACAATAGAACTTTACACATACCGGTTTAAAATAAATTATTACTAATCAAAACAATTTAATATTAGCATGGACCTTTTGTCTTTGATTATATATGGAAATTAAATTGTTACATTCAGGAAAGCCTGAATTGTCATCTAAAATATAGGTAACACCAGTGACAAAAAGGTAGCACTTGCATTTAAAAAATATTAAAATACATTAAGCTGGCATTTATGTTGATTTATAATGGTAAAGGGTTAACTATTATTGAAGTTTTGGCTCTTCAAAATCCATAATTTCCATAGAATCACCCATCTAACACCTTTGGGATGAATTGGAACGCCGACTGCGAGCCAGGCCTAATCGCCCAACATCAGTGCCCGGCCTCAATAATGCTCGTGGCTGAACGGAAGCAAGTCCCCGCAGCAATGTTCCAACATCTAGTGGAACGCCTTCCCAGAAGAGTGGAGGCTGTTATAGCAGCAAAGAGGGGACCAAATCCATATTAATGCCCATGATTTTGGAATGAGATGTTTGACGAGCAGGTGTCCACACACTACATGACCCAAAGTATCTTGTAGTATAAATAATCTATAGAATTTCCAGAGAAAAGCTGATTATATGGAAGACTAGAGGACATACTGTACATTTGACACTTCACAGATTGCTGAAACAAGATCGAACGCTAAACCAACTTTGTTCAAGATTGCGCTCCCACCTAGTGGGGAAAACAAACAAGTTGCTCATTTTCGAGGCAAAAAAACAGAGCGATTCAGGTCTTATTAACACTGGGGGAAAATGTTAAATGATCGTAAATGGAGGCTGTTGAGACATGGGACAAAATGTGTTTTTCAGATCTGAAACATTTAGAAAAAAGTGACATTCCATGTTTAGGTGGAATGCATTAGCACATCTATTTTGAAGTCCAGTTAAGACAGTACACATTTTTGTAAATAATTTTATTCCAATATATTGATATTCAATTAGGGCACAGGCACAGCAAGGTCTTCATAGAACAGCAGCATAAACATCAAGTTGGCAGTATGGTTCACTATTAGGTGACTGAATGGGCAGAGAACCAAGTCGAGAATTGATGTAAAATCTGAATGTCACTTATTTTTACATTTACATTTTAGTCATTTAGCAGACGCTCTTATCCAGAGCGACTTACAGGAGCAATCAGGGTTAAGTGCCTTGCTCAAGGGCACATCGACAGATTTTTCACCTAGTCGGCTTGGGGATTAGAACCAGCGACCTTTCGGTTACTGGCACAACGCTCTTAACCACTAAGCTACCTGCCGACTTATCTGGAGATACTGGTGTAATTTCATGCAAGCAAGTTTTAACAAATCGTGAGTTAAAGGGATACTTCTGGATTTTATCTACTTCCCCAGAGTCCGATGAACTCGTAGATAAAAATTGTATGTCTCTGTCCAGTATGAAGGAAGTTATAGGTAGTTTTGCAAACCAATGCTAACTAGCGTTAGCGCAACGGCTGGAAGTCTATGGGTATGTGCTAGTAAGCTAGCAGATACCCATAGACTTCCAGCCATTGTTCTAACTATCCAAGTAGTAAGTTAACCATGTCAAACTTGACATGCTCTACATACACACAAAGACATACGGCTGCAATACCTTAAAATAAATCCCTCGTCATTGCATTTACCCCTTCCTTTCACAGTTCACTCCCTTTCCTGATGCCATTCTTGACATTGAGCGACTTGACGTGTTGCCATGACCTTATCCCCTGTGGAAACTGTGGCTCCCAGCATGTATGTGTGCAATATTAGCTGATCAGATGAATTTAGTATCACCCTTGCCAACTTGGGACCATTTTACTTAAAACCCCTGGCCTACTTCTACCCCATCAACCCTCCTACACAGGCTTCTCTCAATGGCTGTCATTGGTCAAGTCCTCTGGCCAGTACTGGTCCTGCATGTAGTGGTTTGAGGTGGCGGGGTCTGGGAGAGTGCCTGTGTCTCGGTCCCTCATTCTCTCTTGCATATCCTGTTCCCACTCCCCCTCCACGAGTTTATATAGGTCCAAGGAAGCGAGAGCGTCCTCCACTGAACTGTGGCCCCTCCTTCCAACCTGTTAGGGACAAGACAAAGATCATGTTGACGCCAATGACCAACCCAACACGGTCAAGTCTGTTAAGATATATCCATCGATCTATTCAGATCCCTAACCTCAGATGCTTTTAAAATGGTCACCAAACAGTTAGCCATCTCTGGTTAGAGAAGGCAGGAAGGAGCGCTCACCTGTATTTTCCTGTTTAGGAGGCTGTTGGCCAGGATCTTGAGTGAGACACAGCGCTTTGTGGGGAAGCCAGCCAGTCGCCTGAGCAGACGCATACCACTTGTGTCCCTGATCATGTGACATGGGTGGGTGAAGTCCAAGGCCTGGAAGTCATTGTACAGAGCGTGACCGATCACCACTTTCCCATCCAGTATTCGTAGTATCTGGACAAGGAAAGCAAACATAGTATTGGTGGCCATTACCAACGTGAACACACATACAAAACAAATAGGAATAATCAAAGTATTAAACCAATTATAAATGGCTTCCATTGTACATCTCCTTTCCTTTGAGACCATGACTAGGTCCAGTTGGGCTTTCTAGCATATAGACTACTCCACTCCTTGGTCCAGAAGTCACAAAATAAATAATACTATTAAAGGCCAAAGAGTACCAGACCATCTCATTCTCTTCTCACCTCTGTCCTAGCCTTGGGGAAGGGCAGAGCGTTCTGTAAATGGTGCCTCTGGATGCCACTCCAACGGGTCCTGTAGTCAGTCACAGCCTGGCACGGACGGATGTACTTATCGTACAGGACGTTGCCATGGTAATCCACCAGGCTGCAGCGTGCCAATTCACTAGTGCGCCCGCCTGGCCCTGTACCAACCATCTCGCAGTCCATGGCCACCACGGTGGTTGGGCTCATTGTGTGGCAGGGAGAACTACGTCCACTAGTTGGAGGGCTGGCCTCAGACACAAATCCACTGTCCACCTCCCATCGTTCACTCAGAGTGGCCCCAACCAGCTTTGTGCCTTTTGAAGTCTGCTGGTTGGCTATGCTGTTGTCCCCAGAAGCAGCTATTGGCGAACTCTCTACTGTAGGGGGCAATGGCAGTCCAAATTTAGCAACATGAGTCCATGAGTCTGTGGGTTTTAGAGTGCTATCAACTTCTAGACACGTGTCATTCTCAGGTAATTTTATATTTTTTACTCTTTGGATAGTGTCCTGCGTTTCATTGTTTTCCTCTGTCCTTTTTCTCTTATTGGAGATGTTATTCTTCTTTTGATGCTTCTTCCGTGCTCTGGCGTTCTCCACAGCACTGAGGAGCATGGCTTTCCGGGATAAATATCTGTAGTTGTTGAGAAGTCCCCAAGAATTGCGATGGGTTTTACTTCCAATTGAAGTCCATGTTTCAGACATTTCTCTTTCCATGTAGTATCACATCTGCAACAAACGTTTGTATTTATTTCATTGGAGAAAACGAAAGAAAATACAAAAAGAACACTAGATAAGTTTAGCTATGTCACAATATCTAGAACTAGCTACCTAAATTGAGAAAACGCAACAAACTCGTGACTAAAGAGTAAACATGATGCCAAAGAACGTGTCTAAACGTGAATACCAGCCACATTGTTTTACATCTGTCCGTCTTCCAGACCGCGTGTTGTCAACGTAGCAAAATCAAATGAACAATCAAAATGTCGTAAAATAACACCATAATAAGGTACTTGCTTAGCTATATGACAAAAAACATTTACTAACAAAAACACTTTGCTAACGATTTAATATACAAATTGCTTAAAGCATGGCTAGCATACAGTACCTCTGCTGACACGTCCACCCGTCCCGAACACTCGACTGAACATGCCCAGGCAGTTTACTAACGTGGCACTGATTGGCTCGTACGTACGTAAGCCCCGCCTTTGGCATTCGTACTCAACTCTGAATGGACCATATAATTAAAAATAACCAATCAGAGAAAAATACCAACTCGTGGCCTGACGTCAGTCATTTTACAGAAGAACTTCCAGGTTAACAAAATGTGCTGAAAAAGATGTTGCCCTCTACTGGAGAGGAAGATCAGTCAATTCCACCTTTCAAGTCTGATTCAAACCGAATGGAACTCAAAGACATAGTCGCGGGAAGTAGGGGTGCTGAGGGTGCTACAAAATATATATATATATATATATATTAGGGAAAAAAATGTTTTGCACAAACGTAGTGCGCTGGGCCTTTACCAGTCCTGTATTAGCAGTTCGATATAGCTGTCTGTAGCACGCCCAAAAAATAAATCCAGCGCCTATTGGTATGAAAGTAAACTACTGAACAACTTGCTATTTAGAGCATTTCCTCAAAATACATGTCTTGCTTTTGGCTTCCAAGACAATAACAACTGTAGGCTATAACAAATGTGCATTGTCATGCAGTGACAGAACGATAATTGAGATAATGCAAATAGTTAATGATCACCTAGTTGGGCTAACTTTTTAACTTCTTGCTATATGCCAACATCATCATCCTCTGCCTGCACCCCTACCTGTAGCCTACCTGCCTCTGGTATATTGCATTTCCACCTCTCACTCTATCAGTCTTACTTCTCCAGCTTCCTGAATTAAATGTGATATTCTAACAGATCAATCTTGCTGGCAAAATGTCATTAAATATTGCTAAGTTATTTAGCTATAGTGTGGATGTAAGGCAGTTTTTTGTATACAATGAGCACCCAGATGCCGCATAGGCAACACAATAATGTCAGACAGAGACAAGCTGGCCTAGGTAAAAATGTTCCACCTCTGCGTTGGCTGCTATGTTGCAATATTAATATTCTCAGAGCAGTCTCGTTTGTTGATATGTTTCAATATTCTCAGAAACACCTTATTGATGCAATGCTTCAATATTCGCAGAATGTTTCCCTTCCCTGGCGAATAACGCAGACAGGCAAATACAAAAAACGCACACCTTATAAGGAACATCTCTGAATGCAGAGCAACAATGTTGGTGGGAAGCGCATGAGACAATGACACTGTAATAGTACACTGTATGCGCCGTTCCACAAGGGTGACTTCATATGGCCTATAGCAGGGGGTCTGCAACCTTTTTCATATGAGTAACAATTTACAGTTGATCCAACAATTTGTAAAGATCTGCGTGCCAGTTATGATTTTCATATTAGCATTGTAGGCTACTCAACTGTGAAAATGTCTAACTGCCCACAATCTGAATAGCCTAATTCTAGCTGGCTACTAGACAGAGACACTGTCCATTCAGCCACACCCCACAGAGCTCCACTATGCCTACCTGTACTGAGGCGCTGTCCATTCAGTGGTGCTGAATCACGGGCGCAGCCTTAACGTGTAGATTTTTCTTCATTCCTTGGTCGAGTTTGTTTGTTTTTATGCGTCCTTGTCGACTGTAGGCTTAAATAATTCCTTTGGCGTATACCTTTTATTTCAATGCATGTGTTGGATTTATCTGGCATAGTTTGCATTCGCAGTCAGCTGTTTTATGCTCCAGTTACTTTCACATTGACGTTGGTATTTCACATCGGTATTTGAAGTCGGCCTTGATAGTGTGTATTATAGTCCTGTGTAGCTCAGTTGGTAGAGCATGGCGTTTGCAACGCCAGGGTTGTGGGTTCGATTCCCACGGGGGGCCAGTATGAAAATTTATGCACTAACTGTAAGTCGCTCTGGATAAGAGCGTCTGCTAAATGACTAAAATGTAAATGTATTATGCTATTTCATGTTGCACTGTTCCACAAGTAGGCTAAATTAGTCAACGTAGCATATGTATGATGAGGTTGAGTAGTACATTGTACACGCCATTCCACAAACCTTTAAACCTAATATTGAGATGATGTCTGGGGGAACTGTTTGTTTTTGCTGTTCTCCAAACAGCATTTTAGAGTACAGTAAATGAGTTTCAACTGGTGGGTGTATTTCTACAGTCGTGGTCAAAAGTTTTGAGAATGACACAAGTATTGGTCTTCACAAAGTTCGCTGCTTCAGTGTTATGATATATTTTTTGTCAGATGTTACTATGGTATACTGAAGTATAATTACAAGCATTCCATAAGTGTCAAAGGCTTTTATTGACAATTACATTAAGTTTATGCAAAGAGTCAATATTTGCAGTGTTGACCCTTCTTTTTCAAGACCTCTGCAATCCGCCCTGGCATGCTGTCAATTAACTTCTGGACCACATCCTGACTGATGGCAGCCCATTCTTGCATAATCAATGCTTGGAGTTTGTCAGAATTTGTTGGTTTTTGTTTGTCCACCCGTCTCTTGAGGATTGACCACAAGTTCTCAATGGGATTAAGGTCTGGAGAGTTTCCTGGCCATGGACCAAAAATGTCGATGTTTTGTTCCCCTAGCCACCTAGTTATCACTTTTGCCTTATGGCAAGGTGCTCCATCATGCTGGAAAAGGCATTGGTCGTCACCAAACTGTTCTTGGATGGTTGGGAGAAGTTGCTCTCGGAGGATGTGTTGGTACCATTCTTTATTCATGGCTGTGTTCTTAGGCAAAATTGTGAGTGAGCCCACTCCCTTGGCTGAGAAGCAACCCCACACATGAATAGTCTCAGGATGCTTTACTGTTGGCATGACACAGGACTGATGGTAGCGCAAGGTGTTTTCCGGATGCCCCAAACAATCAGAAAGGGGATTCATCAGAGAAAATGACTTTACCCCAGTCCTCAGCAGTCCAATTCCTGTACCTTTTGCAGAATGTCAGTCTGTCCCTGATGTTTTTCCCCAGAGGGAAGTGGCTTCTTTGCTGCCCTTCTTGACACCAGGCCATCCTCAAAAAGTATTCACCTCACTGTGCGTGCAGATGCACTCACACCTACCTGCTGCCATTCCTGAGCAAGCTCTGCACTGGTGGTGCCCCGATCCCACAGTTGAATCAACTTTAGGAGACGGTCCTGGCGCTTGCTGGACTTTCTTGGGCGCCCTGACGCCTTCTTCACAACAATTTAACCTCTCTCCTTGAAGTTCTTGATGATCCGATGTGTCCTCTGTAGCTCAGCTGGTAGAGCACGGCGCTTGTAACGCCAAGGTAGTGGGTTCGATCCCCGGGACCACCCACACACAAAAAAAATTTTTGCACGCATGACTAAGTCGCTTTGGATAAAAGCGTCTGCTAAATGGCATATTATATTATTATCCGATAAATGGTTGATTTAGGTGCAATCTTACTAGCAGCAATATCCTTGCCTGTGAAGCCCTTTTTGTGCAAAGCAATGATGACGGCACGTGTTTCCTTGCAGGTAACCATGGTTAACAGAGGAAGAACAATGATTTCAAGCACCACCCTCCTTTTAAAGCTTCCAGTCTGTTATTCTAACTCAATCAGCATGACAGAGTGATCTTCAGCCTTGTCCTCGTCAACACTCTCACCTGTGTTAACGAGAGAATCACTGACATGATGGCAGCTGGTCCTTTTGTGGCAGGGCTGAAATGCAGTGGAAATGTTTTTTGGGGATTAAGTTCATTTTCATGGCAAAGAGGGACTTTACAATTAATTGCAATTAATCTGATCACTCATGACATTCTGGAGTATATGCAAATTGCCATAATCAAAACTGAGGCAGCAGACTTTGTGAAAATTTGTATTTGTGTCATTCGCAAAACCTTTGACCACGACTGTACACACCCCACTTTGCCATACCCTAAAAACGCAATCCTGCGGCTATGCTCAGAGAATTTCGCAAAATCATATTTTTTGGGGTGCACTTAGTCGGCCCTCGACCCCTGGTATCATATGAACACACAAGACATGACGAAATGAGTAGAATTGCAGGATGAGCTTTAAAACTGCAACATTTTCTCTCTGCCAACAAGAGGGGTGTGAACTGTTTGAGGTTGCGACTTGCGAGGTGGGGGTGTTACACCGATAAATGACAATATTAATCTAGAGCTTTGCCACCTAGGAAATGTGTGACCAGACTTTCTCAAATAGTACTCGAGTACCCCTACTCTAAACCATTCAGATGCTCAATATGTGAATCAGTTGTCACAGCAGAATTTCACACCTCTGCTCAAAAATCAATGACATTACACAGCAACATCTGCGAAGTGCAAACTGTTCTCTTGCCTCAAGTCGCAAAGGCAGTTTTCACAAGGCTGTGTTACAAAGACAGTGCACACTGGTGTCTCTGGAAATAGCCTCTCACAATCAAGGCCAGTTTCCTGGAAACAGAATAAGCCTATTCCTAGACTAAAACACCCCTTTCAATAGAGTATCTCCATGGAGCATGATTTTAGGTCAAGGAGTAAGCTATCAGCTGGCCCATTAAAAGTGCAACATGCTTCTTTTATAGAATGGTTCCCTGTAGTTTTTAAGAATATGGTTTAGAAATACCCAAATATTTGTGTATGTTTTAGATCATAATTTCCACAAAATTCCTCAAGGAATTATATATATTTTTCTATTCTACTACTAGGGTCATACACAGCCTGATCATGTTCTATACACCCCGGACTCAAAACAAACATTTCTCCACCAATTAAAATAAAAACATGTAGTTGGTTTTGTGGGCCTTTTATTCCCGATCCTTTCAAATGTACAAAAACGCGGTGAAAAAAAAGAAAAAAGGTAATAAAAAAAAATGATTTCACCATAACCACCCCGCTTTCTGAAAAAACTAAGCAATAGATGACTGGAAATTGGTCTCAAACCAAAGTGCATCAATCGGAGGTACAGACCAGGGGAAATAATCTCAATTTCAAAACTGTCCCTCTTTCCATACATTTAAAATCAGGCAGGCCCTGGCCACCACCTCCCAGTGTTCCCAGAGCAGCAGTACCCAAGGGAGGGTTCAGAGCATTCTGTAGTTCACTAAAGATTGGAATATAATTGAGTTCTGTCAGTGTTTCCCCCCTTGAATGTTGGCTCCAGTTGAGCTTCTATAGCTCAATCTTGGACTTCTCTTCCTGAGCCACCAGTGGGTTGGTGGCCTCCCTCTTCAGATAGGAGATTAAGTCACTGACCTCACGACCTCCCTGAAAAAAACAAAACATCAAGCCAGGTAAGCTGCTGCATCAATGTGAGACAATAAGGTCTAAATGTGAGTATCCTTTGAGTCTTACATGAGCCAGATATTATAACCCAAGCCATATATGTTATATGTATACTCGGGACAAACCTCATATTTCTTTGGGTTCATTTTCTGTCCAGCTGGTGCGAAGAAGATGGTGGGGAATCTGAAACAGTGAAAAAAAGCATGAAGATCAGGGTGTAACAGACGGGACTTGCACAGGACCTACATGTCAAACGTGTCAAGCACTTGCTAAATAGTTACGACTTGAAGATGTATCACTCACCCCCTGACTTCGTATTGAGATGGGACATCATTGGCTGTGGCGTCCATCTTTGCGATGACAATGTTGGGATCACTGGACAGCTGTGAGGTAGGGGAGGGAAAGGGTTAGTCTCATGTGCCAATGTAGAACGGCCATAACATCAGTAGCCCTTACCTTCTCTCCCAGTTCTTTCCACTTGGGCTCCAGGCTCTTGCAGTGGCCGCACCATGGGGCGTAGAACTCAATCAACACATCCTTTTCCTCGTCGTTCACAATGGCGTCAAAGTTCTCAGCCACCACAGTCTGGAGAACAACAAAGGAGAAAAAAGGTTGGCCTTGGTGAGAATGGTTTACACAGACAAACCTTGAAAAAAAAAATAACATGCCTTTTTAATGGAGTAAACCAGGGGCATCTCTCCGACAGCACAACATAAATCTAGGACCACCCCCAACACACTGCTCTCATTGGAAATCATTGAGTCGCTGTGTTTTTTTCCCCCCAGCATCATTTTGTCCGGTTTAGGAGCACCCTTAACCGCTTGCAATTTCAGTGTCAAGTGCTGACTCACCTTGACGGGGCCGTCGTTGTTCTCAGGGCTGGGCTCAGACTTGAGGTAACGCTTCAGCTTGCCATCAAAGTAGTCCTGCAGGAAACGCTCCAGGGCCTTGCCGTCGCGTCTGTGGAAAACCAAGACATTGGACTGAATCAGTAAGGAATAGCTTGTGTGGGGAAATAAAAATACTTCTACAGAGGTCATCAATACCTGTTAGTGCTGCTATATTCAGTGGAAAATGTACATGATATCCTTTGCTGCAGAGTTTAAATGTCACAAATTTGGCTCCAAAGCCCCAAGTGCTTTTTAACATTCAAGGGACGCTTGAAATGTTACTGGAGTTCAATGGCAGGTTGTACTCAGTTATGTGAAGGTTATGAGTGCGTGTAAGTGAATTCCCTAAGTAAATTACAGGTAGCACTTGTATGAGCAATAAACTCGTAACCACTAAATAATTAACCAGTCTGTCACCCTAGAGCTAGAACGATAAACCGAAAATTACAGACACGCACCCTTCCTCTTACCAAAAGAAAAAACCATTCGTAATTTTCTGTGATATTGCTACACAACGTTCCTGTAGATTGTTCGAGAACTATTATTTGGTCAACAGTAATCGCCTATGCATTATGATGATTCCTGCTATGAAAGTATCTGCCTGTCGCTGTTGGCTTTTGACGCTCACTCCCTCTCCACACTGTGTGCACAGACGAGGGAGAGATGCATTTTGAGAAGCAGACGGATATAGTGCCTTCAGAAGTTATTCACACCCCTTGACTTTTTCCACATTTTGGTGTGTTACAAAGTGGGATCAAAATGGATTTTGTCATTTGTCAACGATCAACACAAAATACGCATGTCAACGTAGAAGAAAAATTTGAACATTTGTAAAAAATTAAATATATGAAAAACAAAACACAATTGATTACATAAGTATTCAACACCCTGAATCAATGCATGTTAGAATCACCTTTGGCTTTCTGGGTAAGTCTAAGAGATTTCCACACCTGGATTGTGCAACATTTTCCCATTATTCTTTTCAAAATTCTACAAGCCCTGTCAAATTGGTCGTTCATCATTGCTAAACAACCATTTTCAAGTCTTGCCATAGATTTTGAAGCAGATAAGTCAAAACTGTAACTCGGCCACTCAGGAACATTCACTGTCTTCTTGGTAAGCAACTCCAGTGTAGATTTGGCCATGTGTTTTAGGTTATTGTCCAGCTGAAAGGTGAATTCATCTCCCAATGTCTGGTGGAAAGCAGACTGAACCAGGTCTTTCTCTAGGATTTTGCCTGTGCTTAGCTCCATTCCGTTTCTTTTTTTATCTTGAAAAACTCCCCAGTCCTTAACGATTACAAGCATACCCATAACATGATGCAGCCACCACTATGCTGGAAAATATGGAGTGGTACTCAGTAATGTGCTGTAACAGATTTCCCCAAACATAACACTTTGTATTCAGGACAAAAAGTAAATGGCTTTGCCACATTTTTTGCAGTATTACTTTAGTGCCTTGTTGCAAACAGGATGCACGTTTTGGAATATTTTGATTCTGTACAGGCTTCCTTCTTTTCACTCTGTCAATTAGGTTAGTATTGTGGAGTAAGTATGTTGTTTATCCTACCTCAGTTTTCTATCACAGCCATAAAACTCAGTAATTGTTTCAAAGTCACCATTGGCAACTTAGTTAGGAAGGACGCCTGTATCGTTGTAGTGACTGGGTGTATTGATACACCATCCAAAGTGTAATTAATAACTTCACTATGCTCAAAGGGATATTCAATGTCTGCTTTTCTTATTTTTACCCATCTACCAATAGGTGCCCTCCTTTGCGAGGCATTGGAAAGCCTCCCTGGTCTTTGTGGTTGAATCTGTGTTTGAAATTCACTGCTCAACTGAGGGACCTTACAGATAATTGTACATGTGGGGTACAGAGATGAGGTAGTCATTCAAAAATCATGTTAAACACTATTATTGCAGACAGAATGAGTTCATGCAACTTATGTGACTTGTTAAGGAAATGTTTGGTCCTGAACTTATTTAGGCTTGCCATAAAGGGGTTGAATACTTATTGACGCAAGACATTTCAGCTTTTCATTTTTTATAAAATTTGTATAACTTTAGAAAAGCATAATTCCACTTTGACATTATGGGGTATTGTGTGTAGGCAAGTGACACAAAATCCCAAATTAATCCATTTTAAATTCAGGCTGTAACAAAATGTGAAAAATGTCAAGGGGTGTGAATGCTTTCTGAAGGCATTGTATGACCATTGCTCAAAATGCTATTGCGGGAAAAAAGACAACTTTAAAAAAAGCAACTACTGTTGTTCTAGTTACAGAGAGGAGAGCAACAGCTTTCTGAGAGTATATAATACATTCCTCACCTCATAATATTGATTTCATGGCACCACTTTACAACCGGAGTAGGCTGTTGTGTAGTATGATTTTGATGTGCCGCGGAGCGCGCTCATTTGCAGTGAATAGGCTTGTATCAAGTAGCCTAGGCCTAGCGCTGGAAAGTTTTTGTAGGACATTAGCCTACATTTACTGATAGATTCATAAATTAAGCAACAATACCATATTTAGACTTAGCAATCTAGCTAAGTGTTTTGAGTTCCCACTTGGTGAATAATATAGCCTTTAGGTCAATATGCACAAAGACGTCAGCAAATTCTCTGAAGAGCCAAAAATCGGATAATTCTGGATCCTATTTTGACAGGTTGCACATAAAAATATCAATGATGCATTTCATAGATTTGTTAGATGAAACAGCTTACTTTTTTTTTTAATCATAGGCTACCATCTCAGTTGTCTTACTTGGCACTGGAAACATTTTTGTCTAGAGCCCTGCCACTTGCAATATAAAGCAACTGTCAGTTAAATGTTTATGGTATTTGTTGTTATCGAGCAAAAGTTACATTTATCGCGATATTACTTTGTCCATATCACCCAGCTCTAGCACTTCCCCAAAAAATAATCGTAATTTATCGCATTTTTGTCCATATTGCCCAGTTCTACGTCACCCTAACATAAGGGATACCATGTCCGAAGTGCCATTTTGAGTTGCATGGTGAGTGACACTTACGAGAACTCCTCTGCCATGACGTATTTGTCTCCCTTGGCAGTGCGGATGCCGACCACGGGCAGCTCTCCTGAGCTGGCGTCCAGGCCCATCTCAGCGATGTCTTGGCTGAAGCTGTTCTTGTTAGCCACGGCAAAGTTCAGCGTTTTACCCTGGTCCAGGAAGCTCTTGGCCACCTTCATTACCCTATAGACAGCGAAGAGAGGGAGTTGGGTTCACACAACAATGCATTGGAACATTTTGTCATGAATCCCAAAGAGTCCACTTGTATGCAAATCTGTTACAAATCTCCATTGAACATGCTTTTCCATCTGTGTCCAGGAATCCGGCATTCAGAGTACACAAAATGAGGTTTAGTCTTGGGGAATGACATCTGGAGAAAATACACTAACACACATAGCACGTGAGACAGAAAAGGAGGTCCCCTCCTGGGAATAAGTGTTATTTATTAGGGACCCTACCGGTTCCTCCAGTAGTTGGAGCCCTTGGGGTTCTTCTCATAGTCCACATCATAGTAGGCCACCAGCAGGTCCTTGCCCTTCATTTGGTCCTTGTTGTCATCAGTCATGTGGGGGCACATTCCAAAGCTGATGGAGAGAGAAAAACACAGTGTAAGAGGTACAACTCCTTTCATTAATGTCAGCATCCAAAATGCAGTGTAAAAGAGGTACAACTTGTTCAAAATATGTCACCATCCCCTCCCTCTTGACAGTGGGATAAAAAAAAAAAAAAAGAAGAGATAAGGGCTGCTCTTGACAGAGAAACTGGTCTTAACTGGTCCATGCATCTCCCAAGAATGAATTAAATATGCTAACAACAAGAATCTATTCAAACTGCCTATGGTTTATCACTGCTGGCCACACAAGGGAGAAAATATTGAGGTGGTAAAACTCACATGTTGTCCTGGATAAACTTCTTGATCATGGTGTTGGTGAACTTGTCCTCACTGAACTTGATACTGCTCTCTTCAAATTTGTTGTTGAGGCGTGGTGGACGGAACAGAATGATTCCCCTGCAATACAACAGAACACAAGCAGTCAGATCAGGTCACATCAAGTAAGGACACTCAAACATGGTTTTATGAACTGATACACAAAACGACGCCAGATTAAAAACTTTGAGTTTTTCAATATAAATTATACAAAATTCTTGCAACCAATGGAATGTTATATATATGGGGGATACAACCATCCCAGCTCTGCAGATTTAGCTGCGAAGAGTCAGAATCATTACATCATTTGTTTTGGTACTGTCCATATGTAGCTTGTTTTTGGTCGCAGGTTCAGGAATGGCTGAAGAATTGCAACAATTACCTGGAGCCAACTGTGCAAATTGCAATGCTGAGTGATTTGAAAAGTCATAGTCAAACGATCAATAATACTCCGATTTTTTTCCCCCTATTTAATTTACTATCTGTAGAAACTATGCGAATAGAAAGGTTCAGAACTTTTGTGAAACATCACAGCACAGTTGATAAATACATAGCAAATAATCTGGATGGTATTCAGAGAAAATGGGAGGGGTTGAGGGCAGCTGAAGGATGGGACTAAAAACATAAGATCACTAATGCAAAAATACTGGGTCCGTAAAATGTATATAGTATGTATAAGCTGGAAGTAGAAGCCAAAGTGTTGTTGTCCATTAGTTTACTCCAACTAGGGGAGGGGAGGTAAGGTTAGGGGAACATAATAATAATAATAATAATAATAATAATAATAATAATAATAATAATTTACACACACACAAAACATAGGGGAATTGGAAATGATGCAGGCAATTACATTGATCGAAGCCACAATCTGCAATATTAAAGCTGGTCTACCCCCTAATATAAGGTAAGTGGAGAAATCATGTTAATTTGTATGAGTGAACTATGCCTTTAAGGAGGCAAACAACACAATTTTAAGAGGAGAACTCACTCTCCCTCAATGCCATGTTTCTGGAGAAGCTCCCCAGAGTTGGTGTGTGCAAAGCGGAAGGACTCTTGGAGGGCACTGGCCGACTTAAGGAACTCTGCTTGGGCTGGGCTTCCACCGTCAGCAAAGAAACCTGGACAAACACAGGAAATACGCCATACAGTCAAATATAATTGACGACAAAGGCAAAAGTAGAAATACTTTACTCAGTCACTTAGTTTTGTTTATTTATGCAGAGGTCAACTTTCCAAGGCAAAACCTACCCACAACACTTGCGTCACGGTCTCCGACATACTTCGTGAAATCTGCCTCGGTCTTGAGCTCCACGGAAGATGGGCCAGCCTGCTTCTTCAGATGGCTCACAATCCCATCTGACAGAGAGAGAGAGACCATTTAAATACAGGGTCAAAACATACAATAGGTGGATGACAGGCAGTTATTATGCTTTTGTATCTAAGCTCATCAGGTCAAGACACGGCATGTTAAGTCCAAATACCTGCAGTTCTGGGTCCATCGTAGGCACCGGCATCCTCTCCGTCTTTGAAGATCTTCAGTGTTGGGTAACCGCTAACTCCGTATTTCTGGCACACATTGTTGTGGACCGTGCAGTCGACCTAAAGCATAATGACAGGTGGCCATTACTTAGTGGATGGGACAAAGAGCACAAACTTGGCAACTAACTCAGTTTATAAACCTTGTGGACATGGCTGTCTTTACATCAGTATGGGGATTTCACACAACCTGTTGTAATCCAAAGGTAACATTTTATTGTACAAATGTTAGGCGCATTAAGTGACTAAAGTACCTTGGCCAATGTGACAATGCCTTTCAGACGTGTGGCTGCCACCTCAAACTCTGGAGCTAGTCGTTTACAATGGCCACACCTAAGGGACACAAGTGAGGTAAACTGATATCTGTAAAACATAAAATCTTGACCCTTACGTTGCCTCTGGCGGCAGTGAACCATTCAGACATTAGTTTGAAATCTAGAGGAGAGGGGTGGGAGTTAAAAGCAGGTGGAATTTGATACCATAGTGATGGATCAAATGGATGACTGTAAATTGATGTTCAAATAAATGCAGCCGCATTATTGAGGAAAAAGGAAATCCACATCATTGCTGTAAAATACAAATCTGTGAATTCAGTTATCAAATCTTATCAGCCATCTTGAAAAGGATAGATTGTTCTTTTTATCTGAGGAAGTCTTGTTCAAGTTTGACAGCATTGAACTGCCTGCTAACTGTTCTGGGGACCAATCAGGAGTAGCCACCCAAACTTCACTGGCCAATCATAAGGTTACAAAAGTGGCATGCCAAGCCTCCAACTTACTTGTAAGGGGTGATTTAAACCCACAGTAGCTCGCTAATAGCCTCCAAGCTAAGTTTGAGAATTAGACAAGTTAAATTTGAGTAAACTCTACGAAATAAAATGCAATTTTCTATTACATGAAACATTGTGGCTTGCCAGGCCACATCCAAAGTAGCCAACTTAGTTACCTACTAGCCATGTCCATTCTGAGACACTCAACTAGCTAGTATAACATATGATCTTTGATAACGAGCAACGTTATGTAGCTAGCAAAGTGCATGTAAGAAATAAGTAGCAGAAATGAGTCACTATGGCTAGGCTGTGGCTAATTTGACATTCCCACGGGGGGCCAGTATGAAAAAATAAAAGAATAATGTATACACTAACTGTAAGTCGCTCTGGATAAGAGCGTCTGCTAAATTACGTAAATGTAATTCACTTCCTAACTTGTTAGCAAATGTTGTGAGCTAACCATTAAGTAGGTAGCTAATTTGGGGAAACAAACACTTTTCTAACTTAAAATAGACATAGTTAGCTAGTGGCTAGTTAACAGTTAGTTGATAGCCTGAAAGTCAAATAACTATTCAATTATAAGGAGCATTAACTTTTTATTCCTCTTGCGTGAGTAACTGAACAGTAGAGCTAGCTAGCTAACGGTGTCTGTTCACTGGAGACAAAATTGTAACGTTAATGTTGTAACCATTTAGCCTCAGAATGTAGCTAGCTAGTTAGCTATGCGTTTCTGTAGACCTTACCATGGCGCAAAGAATTCCACGAGAATCATCCCATGGTCTCCAATTTTACTGTCGAAATCGTCATCAGAGAATTCTATCACATCACTCGACCGAGCAGCCCCGGCGAGAACAATGAAGAAAAACAATGTCAACATTATGAAACGTGCCGATGTCTTCAATGGTGCCAAAAGAGCAGCAATTTAAATGTAAACTCGGTTTTTGGAAACCCTCCTAAAGTGCCAGGCTTTCTCGCTAGGCCCAATGTTGGAGGCACTGTTCGAAAGAGAAAGAGAAAGTGTTAGCGGAGATGGTGAGGAGGTGAATTACGGGGCTTCTAAACAAAGTGTGGCATCTCACCATTGGATTTTGAACAGCGTCATACTGTCTGAATCAGCCAATAAGAGTCAGGCACACATGATTTCCTTGCTCACTGGGTGCACCCACCACGACCAATCCCCATCCATCTCTTTTATCATACTTGAATCAAAAAAATGATATTGATCACTGAGTTCAATTAATCTAAATACAGTATAACACACTTTGTTTGGGGAAAAATATATAATCACAGATATTAAAATAGTATTATTATAATATTCATTGCATATTCATTACTATTGATAAATTGTGTTTTTATTTCCAAACAAAAATATTCTGTATAATAATAATAATATAATATCAGATGAGACAATACCTTACATTTATTAATCACTACAGTATTTTAAACTAAGAGCTTGACAAAGTTGATTGATTTATGAAGTACAGACAACACCAAACACGTTTTGATGAACGATGTAATAATGGCATAACAGGTGAGAGATTTTGTTCTAGAACGTTATACTATTGTGACGTCACACATAGTAAAATACCATTTCGATTTATGACAAATTTGTGTTCTGTTGAAAGGAACAGTTCAGTCATGTCAAACTGCTTAGGTGAAATCATGTCAAACTGCTTTCGTTTTGCTTAGCTGAACAAAATTCATACAGACAAATGGGGACACAGGTAAGTAATAACTTAACAAGACTGTTTCATGTTGTGAACTTATGGCTATCCAAATTGTCATATTAATGACATTATTTTAAAACTTCACTGTAAATTCAGGGTCTAATCACTGACAACAATTGCAGTTTTCTGATAACTTGCATGGATTTTCCCAGGAACCCCCCTCCTACAACAGCCATAATGGGAGGGGCAAGTCAACCAAAGAGAAGTTCCTTCCCAGAGCGGAGATGGTCAGGTCCAAACTCATCCAGAGCTTCTATCTGCTGGACCAGTTACAGGAGGAGCAGAGAGGAAGCCCCAAATACTGCACCAATGATGTTTTAGGTAGCCCACAGTAATGACATTGCTTCCTATTTGGTCAGAATGAGACCGGCCTCGAGTGTTTTGAGATTAGAGGTGTTTGTCTGTGAAGAGATTTGTGGAAGTATGTTTACTTGAGATGATTACACACTACAACTGATAGGCTCAACTGCTTAGACCTGATGGTCCTGCTTGGCCTACACTTTACAACACAGGAATACTGTGATTTTATCGTGTGAATTGTTTTTAAGAAGACATTGCTAAATAACAAGGTTGCTTATCGTGTGTGTGTGTCTGTCTGTCTCTCTCTGTGTGTGTGCGTGTGTGTGTGTGTGTGTGTGTGTGTGTGTGTGTGTGTGTGTGTGTGACAGACGAGGAGAACTACACCAGTCTGATGGGGAAGGACACACACCAGCTGGTGCGCTTCGAGATCTCCCCCCAGAGGGGCAGCACCATCACCATGGAACGCCGTCGCCAGGGACGACTGGAGAACCGCCATGTCAACTATCCGCCCTTGAACATGTTTGCTCACTGGATTCTAGAGAGTATCCTTACACCCAGTCCTGAATGGAAAACCAAAGCCTTGGGTTTTAGTTGTACTGGGGGGGGGGGGGGGGGGGGGTTCTACTATGGTGATGTATTTGAGACTCATGTATGTATTATTTTATTTTTGGTGGGCTCAAGAGTTTTCCAACGTTTTTCATGATTATTCATAGGAACATTACAGGTGAACAAGTGTTGTCTCAAGAAAGAACTTTGCACATATTCCTTTCAAGTGTACTGTTTACTGTACACTGTATGATATGCAACCTTGACAGAATTCCTAAGGTAAAATATTTACGAATATCATTATCATCCTCATCATTCTGAACACCATTGTATTGGAGATACAAGCAGGTAAAACATATCAAAGTCTCTCATATCAATTCACTGTCAAATAATCATTAACATTTGTAAAGCATTTTATCCCCACATTTCCACTGCCGGGTCTATGAGCTTTGACTGGAATTTTTAACGCCATAAGATGTTTCACTACATAGCTTGAATGCCTACTATATTTCAATGTCTGTTAGTGTTCCAGTCCTCCCTGTCATAATTAGCAACAAAGGACATGGAAAGCATGTTATTTCCCTTAGAAATGGGTGGTCAATGTAAGTAACCTAATTTATGTTCCTCTAACTCCCCTGAATACCACTGTCATTCCGGCAATAACTCTGTCAGGCCGGCTGGACTGTTGCACATAAACGTCATGTCAAAGATGGACCTTCTTCATTTCTGGGTGCATGACACAAGCCCTGATATTCTGGTTCTCACAAAGACCTGGCTCAATGGTTTGATTCTGAATAAGGACATTGGAATAGGTGATTGCAACATCTTCAGGTGTGATATACTGAAAAAAGAGTGAGGGGTCGCTATACATGTGAAATAAACACGTGGGATCATGTTCTCTAAATGTCACTATCCTCAAAAAGTTTGAGTGTTTGGTTATAGATGTGGCTTTATGCCAAAATACTCATTTGTTTGTAGCAGGGATTTACTGCCCTCCTGCTGCACTGGCGGATGCTGTTGGTACTATTTCGGAGTATTTAAAACCTTTTATGTAATCTGAATTAGTTATGTTAGAAGATTTTAACCTGGATTGGCTTAACCCGGCCTCTGATCATTTGAATAATATTTTTCTTGACTATAACCTGACTCAACTAATCTCCAAACCTACACAGAGTAATGTAAGAAACCCAGCAAAGTCCTCGCTGATTAACCTAATTTTGACAAATAGCTCCCACAAGTACTTATCAAGTGGTGTTTTGCTAATGACATCAGTGATCATTGCACACATTAGAGATACTAAACAAAAAAAACTTCTCTCCCCAAGTGTCTCTTCAAGATACTGTATGTTTTGCTCTGAGCTTTCCTCTATCAGCTGCATGCCTGAACCTGAACTGGCTCTATAACTTTTTTAATCTATTTTTATATCTCTGGCAGACAAACTGACTCAGTAGCTGATTGGCAGCATTTCAGGCAATTGAGAAATAGATACACCTTCTCAATTAAGAACGCTCAATCAAGCTACTTTGTAAATTCTATCTCAGACTCTGCTGATGATCCGGAAACATTTTGAAAAACAGTGGAATGTGGAAATTCCTCTCCTTCCCTGCCTAAGCAAGTTGTGTCAGACTGGCGTCATTACTGAGAAAAAATTAGTTAAGTGATGCTTTTAATCTCAGCAGGCTTTTTATTTGAAAGAAATTGTGGTTTAACTGACCAGTGGTGGAAAAAGTACCCAATTGTCATACTTGAGTAAAAGTAAAGATACCTTAATAGAAAATGTGTAAAAGTAAAAGTCACCCAGTAAAATCCTACTTGAGTAAAAGTCTAAAAGTATTTGGTTTTAAATATACTTAAGTATCAAAAGTAAATGTTATTGCTAAAATAGACTTAAGTATCAAAAGTAAAAGTATAAATCATTTCACATTCCTTGAATTAAGCAAACCAGATGGCACCATTTTCTTGTTTATTTAATTTACGGATAGACAGGGGCACACTCCAACCCTTAGACATAATTTACAAATGAAGCATGTGTTTAGTGAGTCCTCCAGATCAGAGGCAGTAGGGATGACCAGGGATGTTCTCTTGATAAGTGTGTGAATTAGACATTTACATTTTACATTGACATTTTAGTCATTTAGCAGACACTCTTATCCAGAGCGACTTACAGTTAGTGAGTGCATACATTTCCATACTGGCCCCCCGTGGGAAATGAACCCACAACCCTGGCGTTGCAAGCGCCATGCTCTATCAACTGAGCTACAGGGGACCTGTAGACAATTTTCCTGTCCTGCTTAGCATTCAAAATGTAATGAGTACTTTTGGGTGTCAGGGAAAATGTATGGAGTAAAAAGTACATAATTTTCTTTAGGAATGTACTGAAGTAAAAGTATAAAGTTGTCAAAAATACAAATAGTAAAGTAAAGTACAGATACCCCAAAAAACTACTTAAGTAGTACTTTCAAGTATTTTTACTTAAGTACTTTACATCACTGTAACTGACCCTGCTCAGTCGGTCGACTGCTCTCCCCTCTCCCAGCCTCTAGTTGGCTCGATGGGAGATCAGTCAACATCTAGTGAATCTTTGTTTTAATTTCAACAACTTTCTACTTGAGATGTGCTAGACGCCTTGTTTAAGATTCATGTTTAAAAAAATCCACTGGGGCTGATTTTCTTAATCCTTTCTTGCTGCATCTTTCTGCTACCCTGATTGCAGAATCATTGAAACATTTTTAACCTGACAATTATCTCAGGTGCTATCCCTAGGGTTTGGAAGGCTGCCCATGTGCAGCCTCTCAAAGGTGGGTGGTGACCCCTCCAACATGAATAACTATCCCCCAATCTCTAAACTATTTTGCCTGGCAATTTAATTTTTTTTTTTTAATCAACACTCAGCTTAGAACTTTCCTAGCTTCAAAATCTATTCTAAGGTCTGCAGATGATCTGTCTTTGCTTTAGCCAACTCATTGCTTGTTGTTGGCTGGACTAGACGTAGACCTGGCAACCTGATTATTCTTTCTTCCCCAGAGGTGTTTGACAACATGGACCCCAAGCTGGAGATTGTGAAGCTGGTTCTGGAAATGTTGGACTGGAGCATCCTGGCCATCTTCTTCCTGGAGATCCTACTGAAGTGGTTGGACAACTTCTGGAACTTCTGGAAAAGCACCTGGAATATCTTTGATTTTGCTGTTACAATGCTGGTAAGAGTCAAACCAGCAAAGAATTGAATAGCGAGTTCTCTCGATGTGAATGTACTGTAGATGTGATGTAGATAGATAGATACACATAAATAAATAAATACAAACCTACACATAGGCCTATGCATTATGTACAGTACCAGTCAAAAGTTTGGACACACCTACTCATTTTTTCTTTATTTTTACTATTTTCTACATTGTAGAATAATAGTGAAGACATCAAAACTATGAAATAACACATTTGGAATCATGTCGTAACCAAAAAAGTGTTAAACAAATCAAAATATATTTTAGATTTTAGATTCTTCAAAGTAGCCACCCTTTGCCTTGATGACAGCTTTGTACGCTCTTGGCATACTCTAAAAACCTATTGTTGATTTGTCATTATGGGGTACTGTGTGTAGATTGATGGGGAAAAAACGATGTAATACATTTTAGAATAAGGTTGTAACTTAACAAAATGCGGAAAAAGTCAAGGGGTCTGAATACTTTCCGAATGCACTTTACAGTGCCTTCAGAAAGTATTCAAACCCCTTGACATTTTCCGCATTTTGTTGTGTTACAGCCTGAATTTAAAATTGATTACATTGAGACTGTGTGTCACTCGCCTACACACGATATCCCATCATGTCAAAGTAGAATTATGTTTTTAGACATTTTTTAAAATTAATATAAAATGAAAAGTATTTAACCCCTTTGTTATGGCAAGCCTAAATACGTTTAAGGAGTAAGAATGTGCTTAACAAGTCACATAATAAGTTGCATGGACTCACTCTGTGTGCAATAATAGTATTTAACATGATTTTGGAATGAACTCCTCATCTATGTACCCCACACATACAATTATCTGTAAGGTCCCTCAGTCAAGCAGTGAATTTTAAACACAGATTCAACCACAAAGACCAGGGAGGTTTTCCAATGCCTCGCAAAGAAGGGCACCTATTGGTAGATGGGTAAAAAATAATAATATATAATATCCCTTTGAGCATGGTGAAGTTATTAATTACACTTTGGATGGTGTATCAATACACCCAGTCACTACAAAGATACAGGCGTCCTTCCTAACTCAGTTGCCGGAGAGGAATTAAACCACTCTGGGATTTCACCATGAGACCAATAGTGACTTTGAAACAGTTACAGAGTTTAATGGCTGTTGTAGGAGAAAACTGAGGATGGATCAACAGCATATACCAACCTAATTGACAGAGTGAAAAGAAGGAAGCCTGTACAGAATAAAAATATTCCAAAATATGCATCCTGTTTGCAACAAGGCACTAAAGTAATACTTCAAAAATTGTGGCAAAGCAATTAACCTTTTGTCCTGAATACGAAGCGTTATGTTTGGGGAAAATCCAATAAAACACATTACTGAGTACCACTCTCCATATTTTCAAGCATAGTGGTGGCTGCATCATGTTATGGGTATGCTTGTAATCGTTAAGGACTGGGGAGTTTTTCAGAATAAAAAATAAACAGAATGCTAGAGGAATCCTAGAGGAAAACCTGGTTCAGTCTGCTTTCCACCAGACAATGGGAGATTAATTCACCTTTCAGCAGGACAATATCCTAAAACACAAGCCCAAATCTACACTGGAGTTGCTTACCAAGAAGACAGTGAATGTGGCCGAGTTACAGTTTTGACTTAAATCGGCTTGGAAATCTATGGCAAGACTTGAAAATGGCTGTCTAGCAATGATCAACAACCAATTTGACAGAGCTTGAATATTTTTTAAAATAATAATGGCAAATATTTTACAATCCAGGTGTGCAAAGCTCTTAGAGACTTACCCAGAAAGACTTATTGCTGCCAAGGGTGATTCTAACATGTATTGACTCAGGGGTGTGAATACATATGTACACTGCTCAAAAAAATAAAGGGAACACTTAAACAACACATCCTAGATCTGAATGAATGAAATAATCTTATTAAATACTTTTTTCTTTACATAGTTGAATGTGCTGACAACAAAATCACACAAAAATTATCAGTGGAAATCAAATTTATCAACCCATGGAGGTCTGGATTTGGAGTCACCCTCAGAATTAAAGTGGAAAACCACACTACAGGCTGATCCAACTTTGATGTAATGTCCTTAAAACAAGTCAAAATGAGGCTCAGTAGTGTGTGTGGCCTCCACGTGCCTGTATGACCTCCCTACAACGCCTGGGCATGCTCCTGATGAGGTGGCGGATGGTCTCCTGAGGGATCTCCTCCCAGACCTGGACTAAAGCATCTGCCAACTCCTGGACAGTCTGTGGTGCAACGTGGCGTTGGTGGATGGAGTGAGACATGATGTCCCAGATATGCTCAATTGGATTCAGGTCTGGGGAACGGGCGGGCCAGTCCATAGCTTCAATGCCTTCCTCTTGCAGGAACTGCTGACACACTCCAGCCACATGAGGTCTAGCATTGTCTTGCATTAGGAGGAACCCAGGGCCAACCGCACCAGCATATGGTCTCACAAGGGGTCTTAGGATCTCATCTCGGTACCTAATGGCAGTCAGGCTACCTCTGGTGAGCACATGGAGGGCTGTGCAGCCCCCCAAAGAAATGCCACCCCACACCATGACTGACCCACCGCCAAACCGGTCATGCTGGAGGATGTTGCAGGCAGCAGAACGTTCTCTACGGCATCTCCAGACTCTGTCACGTCTGTCACATGTGCTCAGTGTGAACCTGCTTTCATCTGTGAAGAGCACAGGGCGCCAGTGGCGAATTTGCCAATCTTGGTGTTCTCTGGCAAATGCCAAACGTCCTGCACTGTGTTGGGCTGTAAGCACAACCCCCACCTGTAGACTTGGGGCCCTCATACCACCCTCATGGAGTCTGTTTCTGACCGTTTGAGCAGACACATGCACATTTGTGGCCTGCTGGAGGTCATTTTGCAGGGCTCTGGCAGTGCTCCTCTTGCGCCTCCTTGCACAAAGGCGGAGGTAGCGGTCCTGCTGCTGGGTTGTTGCCCTCCTACGGCCTCCTCCACGTCTCCTGATGTACTGGCCTGTCTCCTGGTAGCGCCTCCATGCTCTGGACACTACGCTGACAGACACAGCAAACCTTCTTGCCACAGCTCGCATTGATGTGCCATCCTGGATGAGCTGCACTACCTGAGCCACTTGTGTGGGTTGTAGACTCCGTCTCATGCTACCACTAGAGTGAAAGCACCGCCAGCATTCAAAAGTGACCAAAACATCAGCCAGGAAGCATAGGAACTGAGAAGTGGTCTGTGGTCACCACCTGCAAAACCAGTCCTTTATTGGGGGTGTCTTGCTAATTGCCTATAATTTCCACCTGTTGTCTATTCCATTTGCACAACAGCATGTGAAATGTATTGTCAATCAGTGTTGCTTCCTAAGTGGACAGTTTGATTTCACAGAAGTGTGATTGACTTGGAGTTACATTGTGTTGTTTAAGTGTTCCCTTTATTTTTTTGAGCAGTGTAAATTATATATCTCTGTATTTCATTTTCAATAAATGTGCAACACATTCTAAAAACATGTTTTCACTTTGTCATTATGGGGTATTTTGTGTAGATGGGTGAGAAAAAATATATATTTAATCCATTTTGAAATGTGGAATCAGTTAATGGGTATGAATACTTTCTGGAGGCACTGTACATACATACATACATACATACATACATACATACATACATACATACATAGTATTTGCAATTCATAGACATTTAGAAATACCTGGAGACGATAGGCATTGGCCGATACAGATGAACTGTTTGAATGACATTACTGCGGAAGTCCAAATCCCAGTTACAGTACTCAAGTTACCTCTCTCGTCCCACAGTCTGTTATACCAGAGATCGTGAAGGTCTTCAAAGGGGTGGACACTGATGACTTGGAGATTGTGTCACTCCTGAAGAAGTTCCGTATCCTCCGCTCCCTGAAAATTATCTCCAAGTTCAGGCAGATTCGCCTTATCGTGTTGGCCATCTCCAAAGCTTTCAAGGTAGGGAACCAACCATAGAAATACAGTATAGTTATTATTCTATTTTTGTGGATCCAACAGTTTTACACACCCACTGTATTGGTGTCATCATTTATTGTGAAGTTAGAGACTGAGTGACATAGACTTTGGGAGTAGGACAAACATTAATTACACATTTCTCAAAGGTGCATGTGCACAAAAAGGACTATAAACCTTGTGCGCCAGTTTTCACGCAAAGGTTGGCATTTATCAAGTTGAACTTGACAGGAAAGTATGAGTATCTCATGTACAGCTCAGCTCATGCCTACACTCAAATGCCTACACTAAATGTCTTTGGATAAGGTATATGTAAACGTCCGACTTCAACTGTAGGCCTAAATCATAATCATATTGCAGGACGTCTCTCCTTTTCTGTTTATTTCCGCTACACAACAAATTAGGCTAACTTTTATCCATCGCTCATTCAATACCCAAGCTCGAAAGTAAATAGTAAATAAGTAAATAGTAGCCTGTATATAGCCTTGTTACTGTAATTTTATTGTTGCTCTTTAATGATGTGTTATTTTTCTTTTTTTCTTTTTTCTTTTTCTTTCTTTCTTTTTTACTTCAGTTTATTTGAGTAAATACTTTCTTAACACTTATTTTTCTTAAAACTGCATTGTTGGTTAAGGGCTTGTAAGTAAGCATTTCACTGTAAGGTGTACACCCGTTGTATTAATAACATTTGATTTTAAAATAATTGTGTGATAAGAGCGTGACATCATGGCCTGTAATCTCAGAGTTTATACCACGGCAGGAGATAGAAACACAATAATGTATTGATAAACAAAATATTTTGTCTTTTGCATATAGAAATGTGGACTGTAGCATTTACTTTTACATTTTTCGAAAGAACAATCAATCTTGTAGAATGTGCAGCCAGTGTTTGGCACTCGCTATAGATGGCATGCATTTTTGGTTTGAATAAGTCACTGCAAAATATTTAAACACTCTGCCCACGTCCGCTACAGAAATGTGATCAAATCTGTCATGGCCCAGTTCCAACATCTCCAAATCATACAGCAAATGAGGGCGTTTTTGTCACCATAAAAGTTGAATGAATGGCATTTTTCTATTGGCAAATGTCTAGTCACTCGAGAATAAGATGGATGAGCTTCGTTCGAGAGTCTCCTATTATAGAGACTTGAAAAGCTGCAATATTATATGTCTTACAGAAACTTTGCTGGAGGATGACGCTATGCACGTAGTACTCGGTGGATTCTCCATGCAGCAGCAGGATCTGACAGTGGCTTCGGGAAATCGAAAGGAGGCGGAGTGTGTTTTTTCATAAATAACAACTGGTGTGCTGCTTCAAGTGTAAAGGAAATCTCAAGCTTTTGCTTACCTGATATAGAATACCGCATGGTAAGCTGCAGAACCTTTTATCTACCAAGAGAGTTCTCATCCGTAATTATCACGGCCGTCTACATTCCTCCACAGGCCAACACCACTCTGGCACGCAACAAACTGTATGGGGCCATAAACTCGTGCGTGCATACATTTTTTTGTGTATGGGTGGTCCCGGGGTTCGAACCCACTACCTTGGCGTTACAAGCGCCGTGCTCTACCAGCTGAGCTACAGAGGACCACTGTAAGTCGCTTTGGATAAAAGCGTCTGCTAAATGGCATATTATTATTATTATTATTATTATAAACAAACAAGAAACCGCTCACCCAGAAGCAGTGTTTCTGGTGGGCGGAGACTTTAACACGGGGAGACTTAAAACCGTCCTACCTCACTTCTACCAACACGTCTCTTGCACCACTAGAGGCGCTAAAACTCTAGACCACTTTTATTCTGTCCACAGAAACGCATACAAGGCCCTCACTCGTCTTCCCTTCCGCAAATCTGACCATGACTCCATTCTCCTGCTTCCTGTTTACAAACAAATACTCAAATAGGAAGTACCAGTGATGCACTCAATACAGAAGTGGTCGGACGAAGTAGACGCGAGGCTACAAGACTGTTTTACTAGTACAGACTGGGATATGTTCCGGGATTCAACCGATAACATTGAGGAGTTTACCACAACAGTCACGTGCTTCATCAATAAGTGCATAGACAATGTCGTCCCCACAGCGACTATAAGAACGTATCCAAACCAAAAACCATGGATTACAGGCAATATCCGTGCTGAGCTAAAGGCTAGAGCTACCGCTTATAAGGAACGGGACACAGACATGGACGCATACAATAAATATAGGAGGAAGGTGTAATCCTATTACACCGGCTATGACGCTCGTCGTATGTGGCAGGGCTTGCAGACGATAACGGATTACAAAGGGTAACCCAGCCATGAGTTGCCCAGCAATGCAGAACTCCCAAACGAGCTAAATGCCTTTTATGCTCGCTTCGAGGAATATAACACTGTGCCTTGCGTGAAAGCCCTGTTTTTCCCAGATGACTGTGTGATCTCGTTCTCTGTGGCCGATGTGAGCAAAACGTTTAAACAAGTTAACAATCACAAGGCTGCCGGGCCAGATGGAATACCAGGGCGCGTTCTCAAAGCACGCGCAGACCAGGTGTCTTAACAGACATTTTGAATCTCTCCCTGTCTCAGTCTGTAATCCCAACATGTTTCAAGCTGACCACTATTGTCTCTGTTCCCAAGAGCTCCAAGGTACCCTGCCTAAATGACTATCGCCCTGTAGCACTCACATCTGTGCTTTGAAAGGCTGGTTATGACACACATCAAAACGATCATCCCAGACACCCTAGACCCACTCCAATACGCATACCGCCCCAACAGATCCACAGATGACAGAATCTCAATTGCACTTCATACTGCCCTCTCTCACCTGGACAAGAGGGGAAATAACTATGTGAGAATGCTGTTCATAGACTACAGCTCAGCGTTCAATACCATAGTCCTCTCCAAGCTCATCACCAAGCTAGGGACCCTGTGACTGAATCCCTCCCTCTGCAACTGGATCCTGGACTTCCTGACGGGCTGACCCCAGGTGGTGAGGTTAGGCAACATCACCTCCGCCACACTGACCCTTAACACAGGGGCCCCACAGGGTCCCCTCCTGTACTCCCTGTTCACCCACAACTGCGTGGCTGCACACGACTCCAACACCATCATCAAGTTTGCTGACGACACGACGGTGGTAGGCCTGATAACCGACGGCGATGAGTCAGCCTACAGGTCAGAGATTTAGCAGTGTGGTGCCAGGACAACAACCTCTCCCTCAACATCTGTAAGACCAAGGAGCTGATTTTGACTATAGGAGAAAGAGTGGAGAGCACGCCCCCATCCACATCGACAGGGCTGTTGTGGAGCGGGTCGAGAGCTTCAAGTTCCTTGGTGTCCAAATCTTGACTGGCTGCATTACCGCTTGGTATGGCAATTGTATCGCCCTTGACCGCAAAGTGCTACAGAGGGTAGTGCGGACAGCCCAGTACATCACTGGGGCCGAGCTCCCCGCCATCCAGGACCTTTATATGCCCAAAAAATGTACAACGAGTCAGGCCACCCAAGCTATAGACTGTTCACTCTGCTACCGTCCGGCAAACAGTACTGGAGCATCGGCTCTCGGACCAACAGGCTCTGAGACAGTTCCTACCCCCAGACCATAAGACTGCTAAATAGCCAGATTGCTAAATAGTCAATTAACTATCTGCACTGACTCTGTCTTGCACTGACCCTACGCACACTCACTAGACTTTATACAGTGCATTCGGAATGTATTCAGACCCTTTGACTTTTTCCACATTTTGTTAAGTTACAGCCTTATTCTAAAATGGATTAAATATCACATAATGACAAAGCAAAAACTGTTTTCTTGAAATATGTGCATATTTATGAAAAATAAAATGGAGCAGGTTTTCATCAAGGATCTCTCTGTACTTTGATCTGTTCAACTTTCCCTCGATCCTGACTAGTCCCCCAGTCCCTACCGCTGAAAAACATCCCCACAGCATGATGCTGCCACCACCATACTTCACCGTAGGGATGGTGCCAGGTTTCCTCCAGACGTGATGCTTGGCATTCAGGCCAAAGAGTTCAATCTTGGTTTCATCAGACCAGAGAATCTTGTTTCTCATGGTCTGAGAGTCCTTTAGGTGCCTTTTGGCAAACTCCAAGCGGGCTGTCATGTGCCTTTTACTGAGGAGTGGCTTTCGTCTGGCCACTCTACCATAAAGGCCTGATTGGTGGAGTGCTGCAGAGATGGTTGTCCTTCTGGAAGGTTCTCCCATCTCCACAGAGGAACTCTGGAGCTCTGTCAGAGTGACCATCGGGTTCTTGGTCACCTCCCTGACCAAGGCCCTTCTCCACTGATTGCTCGGTTTGGCCGGGCGGCCAGCTCTAGAAAGAGTCTTGGTGGTTCCAAACTTCTTCCATTTAAGAATGATGGAGGCCGCTGTGTTCTTGGGGACCTTCAATACTACAGACATTTTTTGGTACCCTTCCCCAGATCTGTGCCTCGACACAATCCTGTCTCGGAGCTCTACAGACAATTCCTTCGACCTCATGGCTTGGTTTTTGCTCTGACATGCACTGTCAACTGTGGGACCTTATATAGACAGGTGTGTGCCTTTCCAAATCATGTCCAATCAATTGAATTTACCACAGGTGGACTCCAATCAAATTGTAGAATCATCTCAAGGGTGATCAATGGAAACAGGATGCACCTGAGCTCAATTTAGTGTCTCATAGAAAAGGGTCTGAATACTTTAGTAAATAAGGTATTTCTGTTTCTTATTTGTAATACATTCGCAAAAATTCTAAAAACCTGTTTTTGCACTGTCATTATGGGGTATTGTGTGTAGATTGATGAGGAATAAAGTGTATTTAATCAATTTTAGAATAAGGCTGTAACATAACAAAATGTGGAAAACATCAAGAGGTCTGAAAGCACTGTACATACCATATGCACACACTACGCTGTCACTCCCACACAAAACCCTCACATATTCACATACGTACGCACACACACACACACACACACATTCCGACACAACACAAACACACATACATACACACACGCATACTCACACACTTTAACACTCATCATTTGCTACTTCTACTCTATTTTACTCGTATTATTGTCTATCTGGATGCCTAGTCACTTTACCTTGCCTTCATGTACATACACTATATATACAAAAGTATGTGGACACCCCTTGAAATTAGTGGATTCAGCTATTTCAGTCACACCCATTGCTGACATGGGTATAAAATCAAGCATACAGCCATGACATTTCCATAGACAAACATTGGCAGTAGAATGGCCTTACTGAAGAGCTCAGTGACATTCAACGTGGTACCATCATAGGATGCTTCCTTTCCAACAAGTCAGTTCGTCAAATTTCTGCCCTGCTAGAGCTGCCCCGGTCAACTGTAAGTGCTGTTATTGTGAAGTGGAAACATCTAGGAGCAACAACGGCTCAGCCACGAAGTGGTAGGCCACACAAGCTCACAGAACCGAACCGCTGAGTTCTGAAACGTGTAACGTGTAAAAATTGTCTGTCCTCGGTTGCAACACTCACTACCAAGTTCCAAACTGCCTCTGGAAGCAACGTCAGCACAAGAACTGTTCGTCTGGAGCTTCATGAAATGGGTTTCCATGGCCGAGCAGCCGCACACAAGCCTAAAATCACCATGTGCAATGCCAAGTGTCAGCTGGAATGGTGTAAAGCTCGCCGCCATTGGAAACGCATTCTCTGGAGTGATGAATCACGCTTCATCATCTGGCAGTCCGACGGACAAATCTGGGTTTGGCAGATGCCAGGAGAACGCTACCTGCCCCAATGCATAGTGCCAACTGTAAAGTTTGGTGGAGGAGGAATAATGGTCTGGGACTGTTTTTCATGGTTCGGGCTAGGTCCCGTAGTTCCAGTGAAGGGAAATCTTAACGCTACAGCATACAATTACATTCTAGACGATTCTGTGCTCCCAACTTTGTGGTAACAGTTCGGGGAAGGCCGTTTCGTGTTTCAGCATGACAATGCCCCGTGCACAAAGCGAGGTCCATACAGAAATGGTTTGTCGAGATCGGTGGGGAAGAACTTGACTGGCCTGCACAGAGCCCTGACCTCAACCCCATCGAACACCTTTGGTTCCTCTGAATTGGAACACAGACTGCGAGCCAGGCCTAATCGCCCAACATCAGTGCCCAACCTCACTAATGCTCTTGTGGCTGAATGTAAGCAAGTCCCCGCAGCAATGTTCCAACATCTAGTGGAAAGCCTTCCCAGAAGAGTGGATGATGTTATAGCAGCAAAGGGGAGACCAGCTCCATATTAATGCCCATGATTTTGGAATGAGATGTTCGACAAGCAGGTGTCCACATACTTTTGGTAATGTAGTGTATTTACCTCAAATACCTCATACCTCTGCACATTGATCTGGTACTGGTACTCCCTGTATATAGCTCCATTCTTGTGTATTTTATTTTATTCCTCGTGTTATTTACAAAAAAAAATTGTATATATTTTTTTTCAACTGTATCGTTTGGAAAGGTTCATAAGCAAGCATTTCACTGTAAATTCTATACCAGTTGAATTCGGCGCATGTGATACATTTGATTTGATTAGTCCTACCCATATATATGTGTGGTCCTTTTGTGACCTCATGGAACATATAAATTGTCCCACTGTTATGTAGTGCCTTTATTCTAATCTACTGAAAGATGATATCCCTGTGTGTTTACAGGCTATGACCTTCATCTTCTTACTGCTGCTGGTGTTTGCTTATATCTTCGCTGTGGTTGGAGTCATCCTGTTCGAGAGTTACACTCGCTCCAACGTCGAGGGCCTGGTCTACAATATGAACTTTAAGTGTGTGACATTTACTCTTATATGAAAGATAGATTTCTTTGGAAGTATTTAACAGTAGTATTTTTCTCATTCTCAGTTATGAGAAGAGAATATGATATTAATGTGATACAACAGTTATCATTGAGAAACATTACATTTTCTCACACATTTTAAGAGGCCTTCAAGGGTAGAATGCAAACTCTTGATATTACATTACAGATAAGGTTAGAGTCCAACCAGTCAGAATCAATTTCCGTTAAGGAACAAAACCTACAGTCATGTTACATCTTTGAAGATTTTTATGAACTTTAATTTTCTCCCAGAGATATCTACAACTCCTTCATCACCCTCTTCATCCTCTTCACCATGGATCACTGGTACGCTCTGCTCGCCGACACCCGCAAAGTTCCAGAACTGGACGAAGCCACCTGTGGCCTGTACATCATCCTCTGGCTCCTCATAGGCTCCTTCGTATTCCGCAATATCTTTGTGGGTATTATGGGTAGGTACTTCCCCGTAATGCTTTGATAAAGAGCATCTATTTCATCTTCTTTTGTAATATTCTCAGACTTGACTGTTTGTGGATCTTTATCTTTTATCTAGATATTTCACATTAAAATGGAAATGAAATAAGTGTTCTAACTTTGAGGGCCAGTTTGATATAAAATGGTTTTATATCATACTATTCCAAAGTCCATACTACTTGCATAAATACTACTGGGCATGCAGTCTAAGTGGTATGCTAATGTAATATTGCTCAGATTTTCCTTTTTGTCCATCCAGTGAATAACTTCCAGGCCATCCGGAGTGACCTCTCTAAAGAGGTACAGCAGATCGAGATCCAGGCCAAAGCTGATCTCTTTAAAGCTGAGATCATAAACAGGTGAGTGTGGAGATGTTCTATTGGACTCTTCAGACCGGTGTGATTGGCTAATAAGATGTAGAGTTCCAGTAAAGAAATGAAACCGCATTATCTTTTTCAAGATATAATGTCTTTGATGTTGATGTTCGCCATTACATTCTGGGCCAATATGTGAGATCTAGAGTTATAGTAGAAGAAACTAAGCAATATATTACCTTTGTTTAGATAGAATATGTTGATGTCATTGAAATGTCTTTTGACAAATACCTTGAAAAATGTATGTTTTTGCTTTTCTTTTTGTAGGAGGATAAGTCATTCGAAATTTGGCAGGTAAGACCGTTTCTAATACCCTTTAATGTACGTTCTCGTCCCTGTCATATCGTAAAATGTATAAAACAATTTGATGTCGACACAATTTAATTAATTTAATTTAAATTCCCAATTGAAAAAAGTTCAAATTAGGTCTAATATATTCATATACATTTAGGCTGAGCACAGTGGAAGAGGGTGGTGAAGAGTCATTTTCCACTGAGGATCTACTAAAGTTTACAAGATCTAATATTCCAGAAAAAGGTGGGTTCTTTTCAACCGCAAAGTGCAAAACCTAACCACCATTGGGACACAGTAATATACTCATCATACATTGAATAGGGACCATTTCCTTGTGATCCTAGAATGAGACAAAATAGCAATTTATTTTGTCACAGAATAAAGAACATTCTAAGAACCCTATGTTTCTTAGAGCTGAGTGTGTGGTTGTCCTATGGTTATTTTCATACAACCTTCCCACAACTTTCTGTGAATGGTGCAGGATAGTTGCTTGGCTTTGGAACATTCTCAGCACATTTAAGGAACTTGACAAAAAAACGATTTCTTACTTTAACAGAACGTTTCCTAAAAGTTCACACATGGTTACATTTAATTACATTTTTAATAATATTTCTTAGAACATTCTACAAATGGTTTGACATTGGGAATGTTCTCAAATTGTTCAGACAATGTTAAGAAACAAAGTTCTTCTGTGGGAATTTCAGTACTTCAGCATAACATTTCCTACAGGTTTCCTCATGGTTCTATTTAAAGTAATGTTCTTAAATTGTTCAGAGAAATTTAAGAAACAACGAACTTCTGTGGGAATTTCAGTACAGAATATTCTACACAAGTTCCCATGTGGTTCTGTTTAATGTCATATTTTGACTACATTCTGGGAACATTCTTAAAAATTGCGTAACTTAAGCAATGTTCTCAAAACTTTCAGAGTCTGTTCTTGGCAATATTCTAGGAATGTTCTAAAAAATGGAATTCTAAATGTTACCAGAACATTAACATCAATAAGCTCTAAATTCCGTTCTCAGAACATTTAGAAAACTTTCCAGAAAAACCACAAAAACGTAAGTAACTTTCAGAGAATGTTCTAAGAATGTTATTTACATATACATTCCATTCTCAGCGTCAACAAAACTCTCTAATCCTCTATCTTGTTAAGCGTGTGCAAGATCAAACCTACTGTAATCTTAAGCAAACTTTTAATAATAACATAGCAACTTTCATAACATTTAGAGAATGTTCTCAGAATGTTATTTGATTACCATCAAATAAACTATCATTTCTGTTCTCAGAGTTAATATAACCTCTCAGAAACTCGAGTAAAATGTTCTCAGAATCTCCCTGCAACAAAAAAAATAAAAGTTCCCAGAACAGTCTGGAATGTTTGGTTTTGTTCTAAGAATGTTTAAAAAAAATTTTCAGTTTAACCGGTCAGAAAACTTAGGGCTCCATTCCTGGAAACCAATCTGAAACCAAAAACACACGTTCCCACAACTTCCAGGGAACCAAATGTGCTAGCTGGGCTGTGTGCCAAAATGTTGGTGATACCCAATAAATCATAGGGAGTACATTTGGAGTGTGCGATGATATTTGATACAGTACATCAACTCTGTTAAGAATTACAGTGAACATACCAACATGCCCTGGACACTGAGATCTCATTACTATGATGCAATCTAAAAGAGTAGTCTGAACCATCTGGGTCATCATAGGGCACCAAACATAAAACACACTGAAACAAAGAGCATCTACCTGGACTCCTTTTCTGCTGCAAACAGTTTTACAGCATTTTCTGTTTCATGCCCTAATTAACTGGTTTCCTCCTATTCCCCCCTCTGTTAGACTGGGAGTCGTACGTGGAGGAGAACATGAAGGTGATGCAGGAGCAGGAGGAGGACGAGAAGGTCACCTGGCCACGGGACTCCCTTTTCAGGTACTTTGAGCTGCTGGAGATGCTGCAGCACAACCTGGACGAGAGGAAGAGGCTGCAGAACTTAGCAGGTAAGGAATCACACAGAGTGGTAGTAGTCCCCTACCGGACTGTATTTAAATGGGGAAGAGACTGGGGTCAGGTTAGGGCTGCATCTCAATAGTCATAAGTGGCTTCCTTAATATCCTTGTTTCCTTTCCTAAATCTGCACTGATCAGTGAGAACAGAGCTTCCTCTTCATATACGGACTACGTGCTGCACGTAAGGCCCTGCGGCCACTAGGGGGCCCCATTGATTTTGTTAGTCACTCTCACACAGATATCATGTGAACATGGCATAAGTCATGGCAATATGTGTAGAATTGCAGGAAATTTGCTTTAAAACTGCCACACTTTCTCTATACCCCATGGGAAAATGTGTAGAATTGCAGGAATTGAACTGCCAAGAGGGGGGGGCACTAAAAGGTTTTGCTCGTGAGGTGGGGGCCCCCCCCGACCAAATCTCTCTTAGGGCCCCCAGAAGGCTAGAGGTGGCACTGAGTGCAGATGAAGGAGATGAGATAGGGAGAGGAAACCACTTCAGACTATGCACTTTGCAATAGTCTTGATAGCCGAGACTAGTAGAAATGAGTCTGAACTATTGTGACAACAGCTCCCTTCTGAATAGGTTTCTTGTGTTTGTGTCAGGTGCCTTAATCATGTAATAAGTATGCCTCATTTTATAACCTCATTGTGAAGTACATAGATATTAATAGACACAGTAGACCTACAGTATGTTTGAGTCAAGATTTTTTCTCTCTCTCTCTCTCTCTCTCTCTCTCTCTCTCTCTCTCTCTCTCTCTCTCTCTCTCTCTCTCTCTCTCTCTCTCTCTCTCTCTACTCTCTCTCTCTCTCTACTCTCTTTCTGTCTTCTCTGACACAGTTCAGGCTTTGCTAAACCTGCACGACTCATAAGATCCCAGGACCCCACATCTATTCAGAAGATCCACCATATTTTGAAGAAAATAAACCATGTTTTTTCTTCCCAGTATTGTTAGTGTCCATGTTCAATTAGTCATCTAGTTTACCCTTGAGAACTAAAGATGATGTGGAGGGCAGAGAGAGCCAATGATAGCCTGGTTAAACCAGACTGAATGCTGCGCTCACCGTTGTTTTACTTCACCTCAGTTTGGATGCCAGGCTAAGGCTATGAGATCAAATATATTTATTCCTAGTAGTAGTCAACTTGAATAGTCTCACAGTTCCAACCAATATATAATAGGGGGCACTCTTACACAGTGTCAGTGAGCACCCTGGGAGGTCATTCACCAAATCCACCACAGTTCTCCTTAAGATTATTCCCTGCAATCTTAGATAGGCCTATCTGGTAAATAAAACATTTGTTGTCAGGGTGAATCATATCTTTACTTTCTCGTTTAACAGTTTTCAATGATTACCTAGGTTTTGCCCTTAAACTTAGCAATAGGAATATTTAATATCCGGGTCATTCTTGAAATGGGGTGGCATTTGCGTCCCTCGCTTTTGCAACCATGAAAAACACTTTAAAAGGAAAAATTGTTACACATCATAAATGTTTTTGTTTATATTGAACTTTTTATCAATGATAAAACATAATGCAAGTCCTTTATACTGCAAAACCGTATATTTTGAAAATTGTTTATATAAAAAAATTACAATTGTTTTTATTGTTTTTTAAAAGTAGACATAAAGACAGAACATAATTGACAGTAAAAAAACATAAATACAGCAACAACTACAAAAATGAAATACCCCTGCAAAATGTTTTGACATGTGCATCACTCAAGGTACTATCCTATGCAATAGCTGGTGGACAATACCATTTTATTTTTTTATAAAAGAAGGCTACATTAAGTTCTCAGCGCAGAGGTTACTCTCAATGTAGTCAAGAAGGGTAGGTAACAACACATCTGCCACGCTGATCCTCAACACGGGGGCCCCTCAGGGGTGCGTGCTCAGTCCCCTCCTGTACTCCCTGTTCACCCATGACTGCATGGCCAGGCACGACTCCAACACCATCATTAAGTTTGCTGACGACACAACAGTGGTAGGCCTGATCACCGACAACGATGAGACAGCCTATAGGGAGGAGGTCAGAGACCTGGCCGTGTGGTGCCAGGATAACAACCTCTCCCTCAACGTGATCAAGACATAGGAGATGATTGTGGACTACAGGGAAAAAAAGAGGACTGAGCACGCCCCCATTCTCATCAACGGGGCTGTAGTGGAACAGGTTGAGAGCTTCAAGTTCCTTGGTGTCCACATCACCAACAAACTATTATGGTCCAAACACACCAAGACAGTCGTGAAGAGGGCACGACAAAGCCTATTCCCCCTCAGGAGACTGAAAAGATTTGGCATGGGTCCTCAGATCCTCAAACGGTTCTACAGCTGCACCATCGAGAGCATCCTGACTGGTTGCATCACCGCCTGGTATGGCAACTGCTCGGCCTCCGACCGCAAGGCACTACAGAGGGTAGTGCGTACGGCCCAGTACATGTCTGGGGCCAAGCTTCCTGCCATCCAGGACCTCTATACCAGGCGGTGTCAGAGGAAGGCCCTCAAAATTGTCAAAGACTCCAGCCACCCTAGTCATAGACTGTTCTCTCTGCTACCGCATGGCAAGCAGTACCAGAGCGCCAAGTCTAGGTCCAAAAGGCTTCTCAACAGCGTCTACCCCCAAGCCATAAGACTCCTGAACAGCTAATCATGGCTACCCAGACTATTTGCACTGCCCCCCCACCCCCACCCCATCCCCCTCTTTTACACTGCTCTACTCTGTTTATTATTTATGCATAGTCACTTTAACTCTACCCACATGTACAATTTACCTAAATTACCTCGACTAGCCAGTGCCCCCTGTATATGGCCTCCCTACTGTTATTTTACTGCTGCTCTTTAGCTATTTTCTTTTATTCTTTAATAAGAAAAAATAAGAAAATAATGCATTGTTGGTTAAGGGCTTGTAAGTAAGCATTTCACTGTAATATTTACACCTGTTGTATTCGGCGCATGTGGCAAATAACATTTGATTTGATTTGAAATGGCTGCCAGACCTTATAAAACTTTTGAGAGGAGCCATGGGTGGAATATTTTACCTTCTCAAGTTTGAGATGGGCCATAACATCTCTAACCCAGTTTAAGATGGGCCATAACATCCCTAACTCAGTGAGTATGCGATGGCGGGGTATCTGACTTCCACTTTAAAATAATAAGTGGGTGGGCCAGAAGGGAAGAGAAGGCTATGGCCCCTGCTTGGGTGTTGCAGAAAGTAATCCCTTCGGGGGCTGCACCAAAAATAGCGACAAAGGGAGTTGGGGCAATTTCCTTATTGCATATATATGAGAAAGTCTCAAAGATAGAGGACCAGAATGGAACTAGTGTCGGGCATGACCAGTACATGTGATACTGTGTGGCGGGAACCTGATGGAATATAGAGCAGGTTGGGTCTATATCAGGATACTATCTGGCAAGTCTACTCCTGCAGAAGTGTAGGCGATGAAATACTTTAAACTGTATTAACCCAAATGTAGATAGAGGATGAGTGTATCCTGTCAATTGTAGAATGCCAGGTGATATCGGAGATCTCGATTACAAACTCTTCCTCCCATGAATGATTTACATGGTCAAGATTGGGGCATGCAATATTCGGAATAATGTCATACAGCATAGAAATGTGTCCCTTTACATAGGGATCCAGGTTCAAACATTCATCAAGCCAGCTGGTGGGTGGGAGAGATTGGGGAGGCACAGACTAAGGAGACATGAGTGTTTTTCCATAAGGGACCACACCAGTTGGTCCTTCCCCCTCTAAGAATGTAGAGACCCAAAAGGTTATCTTGTGAATATTGGCAGCCCAGTAGTAATGGAGGAAACTGGGTAGAGCAAGACCCCCCTCTCCTTTATATCTTTTCAAAAACGCTTTACGCAACCGTGGGATCTTTTTATTCCAAATTAAAGTAGATATACACTGAGTGTAAAAAAACATCAAGGACACCTGCTCTTTCCATGACATAAACAGACCAGGTGAATCCAGGTGAAAGCTATGATCCCTTATTGATGTCACTTGTTAAATCTACTTCAAATCAGTGTAGTTGAAGGGGAGGAGGCAGGTTAAATAAGTATTTTTAAGCCTTGAGACATAGATTGTGTACATGTGCCATTCAGAAGGTGAATGGGGAAGACAAAATATTTAAGTGCCTTTGAATGGGGTATGGTAGTAGGTGCCAGACGCATCGGTTTGTGTCAAGAACTGCAAAGCTGCTGGGTTTTTCATGCTCAACACTTTCCCGTGTGTATCAAGAATGGTCCATCACCCAAAGGACATCCAGCCAACTTGACACAACTGTGGAAAGCATTTGAGTCAACATGGGCCAGCATCCCTGTGGAACGCTTTCGACACCTTGTAGAGTCCACGCCCCAACAAATTCAGGCTATTATGAGGGCAAAAAGCAGGGGGTGCAACTCAATATTTCGAAGGTGTCCTTAATGTTTTGTACACTCAGTGTATGTGATATGGGGAGTGTCGACCAGCGATTGAGGTCCTGCTTAGATTTCTCCAAGGCTGGCTTGAAATAAAAATGTAACAGGTCTTTGAATTTCCAAGTCACACAGACCCCTAAGTAGGTGAAAGTATTGGGAGCTACCGTGAAAGGAAATTAATCAAAAGATACACGGAGTATACAAAACTAGAACACCAGCTCTTTCCATGACTTTAGCCCTTTTCAGACGGGATACGTTTTACTGGGGGAGCTCAGGTAATGTTATGTGTACGAACACAAATCACCACATCTGTAATTTTAGTCCCGTCCGAATCAGTAGGCTAATTTTTACTTGGCAGGAAGGTTATTTTCCCATCCCTAAAATCCTACAGTTTTTCGGCAAACGCTTTCGACACGTTGTAGAGTCCATGCCCCGACGAATTGAGGCTGTTCTGAGGGCAAAATGTTGTTACGTTACAGCTCTAGGTAGAGTCTTGGTTGTTCCAAACTACTTCCATTTAAGAATGATGGAGGCCACTGTGTTCTTGGGGACCTTCAATTTATTTGGTACCCTTCCCCAGATCTGTGCCTCGAAACAATCCTGTCTCGGAGCTCTACGGACAACTCCTTCGACCTCATGGCTTGGTTTTTGCTCTGACATGCACTGTCAACTGTGGGACCTTATATAGACAGGTGTTTGCCTTTCCAAATCATGTCTAATCAGTTGAATTTACAATTTAGAAACATCTCAAGGATGATCAATGGAAACAGGACGCACCTAAGCTCAATTATTATATCGGCCCGCTATAGACAGCTGTATCGGTCTGCTAATAAAGGGCTAATAAAGACCCAGTGCACTACTTTTGGGTCTAATTTGTTTACATTTTATTCAGATTTTTCAGGGGGTGCTGCAGCACCCTCAGCACCCCTACTTCCCACGGCTACGCAGAAACGTACCACCTCTATTGCGTATGCAGACAAACTCATCCGCCGCATGAACCTTATCATCCCACCAACGAGACCGAGGATCCAAACTCACAGCGTGTCTGCCTTGATGTTCATAAAACTCCACGGACCCCCTCTTGTGCAGTGGAACCCAGAACGATATGTTACGGTGCTGTCCTTTCACCACCATGATTCGAAGGGTGCTCAAATCACTTAAAATAACCCTCATCAAGATATTTTGCCTACGCCTAATAGTCCTACTCATCACTTATTACAAATAGAAGATTATCACTTCTCACAATGGTGCTCGTTTAATAGTTTGATTCAGCTTTGATCTAACATGATCTATGTCTTGCAAGATCACAATGATTAATTAGTATTTTACATAACAGAACCGAATATAATAGCATATACTGTAGCATAGTAGGCCTATAATATGTTACACCAAAAACACCTCCTCAGCAGTGGCATGTATTCATGGATGTCCAGGGAAGCCTGTGTTTCCCAAAAAAATGCACCAAGAAAAAAACACAAAATAATTAAACTTTTGTCTCTCTGGGTTTCATAATTTTCCTGTGTAGGCCATCTATCTAATGCTGTCTGGTCAAAAAGAGTATGACATTGTTGCATTGTAACATTGAATGCAAGGGAAGCCAGAGAGCATTTGGCTTCCCTTGATATTTAAAAAAATTAATAATAGCCAATCAGCGTTGCGCTAGCTAGCGTTGCGCTAGCTAGCTAAAATATTACCTTTCACAAATTAGCCACGGACGGAGATAGGGATTTGGACTGGTTTTACTTAATTCTCCATACTGGCCAATGATTATTACGGCGATTCTGATCTAACCATAAATTCATACATTTTGCCCCTGGCCTGAGAGGATGGAAGTTCAATATGTAACTAGATATAGTAGGCTAATGTTAACTAGCTGGCCTGGTGCATCATTGCCCATGAAAGGAAGTTAGGCTAGCTAGCGAGGAAGAATTTTAGCCAGGTAGCCTAGGACAACAAAAACTAAAAGTGTGTACTGTATGACAGAGTCATGAAAGAGAAGAAGATGGCGCCAGACATAGCGTTTTCCTTGATGGCCAAAAAGCTAAATATTAGTCTCATCTGACCAGAGTACCTTCTTCCATATGTTTGGGGAGTATCCCACATGCCTTTTGGTGAACACCAAACATGTTTGCTTATTTTTTTATTGAAGCAATGGCTTTTTACTGGCCACTCTTCCGTAAAGCCCAGCTCTGTGGAGTGTACGGCTTAAAGTGGTCCTATGGACAGATACTCCAATCTCTGCTGTGGAGCTTATTAATGCCCTCCTTGCCTGGTCTGTGAATTTTGGTGGGCGGCCCTCTCTTGGCAGGTTTGTTGTGGTGCCATATTCTTTCCATTTTTTTATAATGGATTTAATGGTGCTCCGTGGGATGTTCAGAGTCTCTGATATTTTTTTATAACCCAACCCTGATCTGTACTTCTCCACAACTTTGTCCCTGACCTGTTTGGAGAGCTCCTTGGTCTTCATGGTGCCGCTTGCTTGGATGTGCCCCTTGCTTAGTGGTGTTGCAGACTCTGGGGCCTTTCAGATCAGGTGTATATATACTGAGATCATGTGACAGATCATGTGACTCTTAGATCGCACACAGGTGGACTTTATTTAACTAATTATGTGACTTCTGAAGGTAATTGGTTGCACCAGATCTTATTTAGGGGCTTCATAGCAAAGGGGGTGAATACATATGCACGCACCACTTTTCCGTTATTTATCTTTTAGAATTTTTTGAAACAAGTTATTTTTTTCATTTTACTTCACCAATTGGGACTATTTTGTGTATGTACATTACATGAAATCCAAATAAAAATCCATTTAAATTACAGGTTGTAATGCAACAAAATAGGAAAAACGCCAAGGGGAATGAATACTTTTGCATGGCACTGTATGCCTAACTTGGTGTTTGCACTCAAGTAGTGGGACAACATTCCACAGGCCACAATCAACGTGCGAAGGAGATGTGTCGCGCTGCATGGAGATGTTTCACCACTCACTGGTTTTCTGATCCACACCCCAACTTATTTTTTAAGGTATCTGTGACTAACAGATTTATTATCTGTTTTCCCAGTCATGTGAAATCCCTAGATTAGGGCCTAATGCATTCATTTCAATTGACGGATTTCCTTATATGAACTGTAACGCAGTAAAATCTTTGAAATTGTTGCATGTTGCGTTTTCTTCAGTAAAAAAAACTAACTGCAATAGAGCATGATAATGATGGGTGTGGTTTTGCAGACCAGCAAAAATCAGATTACTTGGTGTCAACCTCACTTGGGATTAGAATGGACAACTTCTTGGTTGCCAGCGACCTGAATTTCCTGCTACTCAACTGGATGTAGATTTTTTAAATAGTAGAACCAATAGACATTCTGTCATTTGTCCTTATGGGGGAACCCTTTTAGGTGACACGTAGAAGCCTTAGATTGTTTAGAACCCTCTCACAAGGAACCCTTGTGGGTTCTTCGTTTTGTCTCTGTAGGGCAGGGTTCCACAATAGGCAGCTCACGGGCCAAATTCGGCCTATGGGTGATTTAATTTGACCCCCAAGTATTCTGAGCCAAATAATAATAATAATAATAATAATAATAATAATAATAATAATAATAATAATAATAATAAAATAAATTGTAAAATAATTTTAGTTGTTGGACATGTAAGACTGTAAAATCACCAGGAAATCAGCTCAAAGTGATTTTAATTTTGGAAATCTATTCCCAAGTATTCCTACCCAGAAATAGAGAGGCATATGTGATAGTCTCCCAATGTAATCAAGGTTTGAAATGATTTATGTTTTTGTCAAAAACTACATCTGTTTGGGATTCTTGCGATCAATTTGCAGTGTACAAATTACCTATAACTATGTTTCGGCCCCGCTCAAGAAAAAATCTGAATGTAATTGTCCCCTGCTGTAGGGGAACCCTTTTGGGTTCTCCGTAGAACCCTGTCATGAAGAACCCTCTGGTTACAGAGTTCTGTCATTTGTCCCTATAGGGGAACTCTTTGGGGTACCACATAGAACCCTTTGATTTGTTCCTGTAGGGGAACCCTTTTGAGTTCCATATAGAGCCCTCTCATGAAGTACCTTCAGGTTCCAGGTAGAACCAATAACAGGTTCTACAGTTATACTTATAGGATACTTCAGATGTGCTTATGGCACAGACTGTTAAAAATTTCAATTTTGTCCACTCCCAGTTCTACAATCTTTGTAAGAGCACGTGACAATCAAGAGCTGCACTGTTAAGAGGTTACTGTGCATTTTACAGTAACTTAATGGCAGTTGGTCACCAGGAAGTTCACGTTTATTTTCAATAACTTACTGTCAGCTTACTGCAAGTAGTTATTGTAAAATTCAAAGTTACTGATCTCTCTCACGCTCACTGACCTGATGGTGTGGCAGAAAGGTCAGTTTGCTGCCAACCAAGAGGTTGAGGCCAGGGGAGGCTGGGTCCCAAGTGTGCTCACCACAAATAATGCTTAAGTGCCCACACCAGCGAAAATCCACTTTTTTATTAGCTGAAAGACGATAACCAGTGCTTACCCTTTTAAGTCAATAAGTCATGGTTTTATTCAAAGTATGTTATATTTGGGCTTAAAGTGGGAAATCCAAAGTGGGAACATCAGACTTTTCCGCCCCAATGCTGTGCGTTTCCCTGACAAAATGATGTGCAGTTCCATCCGACTACTACGTTAAATATATTGGTCTTGATAGGGCTAGCTTTAGTTACTTTGGACCCACCTACAAGCATATTTCACATGTGCGGGCTCATTAGCTACTTCCTGTTTACAACCTGTTGCTACTGTGGCTGCAATGCACTTCGACCTGGAGCTGTTGTATGAGCTGACGGTGAAACTGTAAAAAAATAATATCTGCATGCGCTACAGACGGATAAACCGCAAACACAGGACTAGTAAAAGCTCAGTGCACTACTTCCTATGACTGAGTGTACAAAACATTAAGAACACCTTCCTAATATTGAGTTGCTCCCCACCCTTTTGACCTCAGAACAGCCTCAATTCGTCTGGGCATGGGCTATACAAGGTGTCGAAAGCATTCCACAGGGATGCTGGCCCATGTTGACTCCAATGCTTCCCACAGTTGTGTCAAGTTGGCTGGATGTCCTTTGGGTGATGGACCATTCTTGATACACACGGGAAACTGTTGAGCATGTAAACCCAGCAGTGTTGCAGTTCTTGACACAAACTGGTGTGCCTGGCACCTACTACCATACCCCATTCAAAGCTTTCTTGCCCATTCACCCTCTAAATGGCACATACAGTGGGGAAAAAAAGTATTTAGTCAACCACCAATTGTGCAAGTTCTCCCACTTAAAAAGATGAGAGAGGCCTGTAATTTTCATCATAGGTACACGTCAATTATGACAGACAAAATGAGAATTTTTTTTCCAGAAAATCACATTGTAGGATTTTTAATGAATTTATTTGCAAATTATGGTGGAAAATAAGTATTTGGTCAATAACAAAAGTTTCTCAATACTTTGTTATATACCCTTTGTTGGCAACAACACAGGTCAAACGTTTTCTGTAAGTCTTCACAAGGTTTTCACACACTGTTGCTGGTATTTTGGCCCATTCCTCCATGCAGATCTCCTCTAGAGCAGTGATGTTGTGGGGCTGTCGCTGGGCAACACGGACTTTCAACTCCCTCCAAAGATTTTCTATGGGGTTGAGATCTGGAGACTGGCTAGGCCATTCCAGGACCTTGAAATGCTTCTTACGAAGCCACTCCTTCGTTGCCCGGGCGGTGTGTTTGGGATCATTGTCATGCTGAAAGACCTAGCCACGTTTCCTCTTCAATGCCCTTGCTGATGGAAGGAGGTTTTCACTCAAAATTTCACGATACATGGCCCCATTAATTCTTTCCTTTACACAGATCAGTCGTCCTGGTCCCTTTGCATAAAAACAGCCCCAAAGCATGATGTTTCCACCACCATGCTTCACAGTAGGTATGGTGTTCATGAATGCAACTCAGCATTCTTTGTCCTCCAAACACGACGAGTTTACTTTTTACCAAAAAGTTATATTTTGGTTTCATCTGACCATATGACATTCTCCCAATCCTCTTCTGGATCATCCAAATGCACTCTAGCAAGCTTTAGACGGGCCTGGACATGTACTGGCTTAAGCAGGGGCACACGTCTTGCACTGCAGGATTTGAGTCCCTGGCGGCGCAGTGTGTTACTGATGGTAGGCTTTGTTACTTTGGTCCCAGCTCTCTGCAGGTCATTCACTAGGTCCCCCCGTGTGGTTCTGGGATTTTTGCTCACCGTTCTTGTGATCATTTTGACCCCACGGGGTGAGATCTTGCGTGGAGCCCCAGATCGAGGGAGATTATCAGTGGTCTTGTATGTCTTCCATTTCCTAATAATTGCTCCCACTGTTGATTTCTTCAAACCAAGCTGCTTACCTATTGCAGATTCAGTCTTCCCAGCCTGGTGCAGGTCTACAATTCTGTTTATGGTGTCCTTTGACAGGTCTTTGGTCTTGGCCATAGTGGAGTTTGGAGTGTGACTGTTTGAGGTTGTGGACAGGTGTCTTTTATACTGATAACAAGTTCAAACAGGTGCCATTAATACAGGTAACGAGTGGAGGACAGAGGAGCCTCTTAAAGAAGAAGTTACATGTCTGTGAGAGCCAGAAATCTTGCTTGTTTGTAGGTGACCAAATACTTATTTTCCACCATAATTTGCAAATAAATTCATTAAAAAATCCTACAATGGAATTTTCTGGATTTTTTTTCTCTCAATTTGTCTGTCATAGTTGACGTGTACCTATGATGAAAATGACAGGCCTCTCTCATCTTTTTAAGTGGGAGAACTTGCACAATTGGTGGCTGACTAAATACTTTTTTTCCCCACTGTATACACAATCCATGTCTCAGTTGTCTCAAGGCTTAAAAATCCTTCTTTAACCAGTCTCCTCCCCTTCATCTACACTGATTGAAGTGTATTTAACAAGTGACATCAATAAGGGATCATAGATTTCACCTGGATTCACCTGGTCAGTCTGTGTCATGGAAAAAAGAAACAAGAGTGGTGCCCTCCCCCTACAGGCCCTGATTACATCTTGCATTGACATGTGGTTTTCGTGATCTGATCAAGATGATCCAGATACAACAAGTCCCCGTCTACCTCAGTAAGTGGTCAGGAAGATAATCAAAACATGGGCCAGCATCCCTGTGGAATGCTTTCGACACCTTGTATAGCCCATGTTATTTGAATTTTCTACACCAGTCTAAAAATGTGGACACAATGTTAGCACCAGGTATAAACAGGACTTCTGTATGCTATGATGAGTCTGTGCTTTCTGGCTTGTCATTGTGCCTGTGCATCCTGCAGCTCCACTGAAGGCTTGAGGATTTGTTGGCTGTGCATACACAAAGCCCCCCTTGGAGTTCCTAGTTCCCGTTCCTCCGTAAGATGGTTGCCATGGCAACGTACAATTTTCCCCCTGTGAGATTTGGGAGGAGGACCAAGGTCTGCAGAATGCAATGCAAAGCATGCTGGGGCGCTTCAAGTAGCTTGGCTGTATTGTACAGGGTTCAGTAGGCACCAAACAGAAAAAGACCGGGAGGAACTGCTCATTTTCGTTTTCCGTTGCAAAACGTTTCGCTATGGTGTCATCAACCCAGATTTCAGTAACACAACATGCCGCTCCAATGCTTTTCAAACAATCACCGGTTGGATAGAGAGAGGGATTCCTAAAACCTTGTAATACAAACACTTCAGGGTTTATTTGCTGCTCTATTTGCGGCTCTGAATAACACAGATGCTGTTGCAATGTCAGTGTTCAGCATTAGGAACAAGACAAATTGATCCCCTAGTATTCTAGCACATATTATGTTACAATGTCAAATAGCCTGGCTGGCAGATCTGAAGTCAGTTGTAAGAGACAGTGCTCTTGTTAGAACATCTAGTATCAGAACATGTTATAATTTCTTTCCCAGTCTTTAATGAAGTATTAACGATTGTAGTAATTGTGCAATATTGTGAATGCTACTCAGATTATGACCTTAAACTGCACGACAGATGGGTATATTGGCTACACGTTATCATAGTTTGTTCACACTAATCAGTGATTTACAGTATTTCAATCAAATGCATAGAAATCCAATCAATGCTAACTCCCTTTGGCCATACGTCTTGGTAATGTACAGTGGTTGGTTATAGCACAATGCAGTGTTATGAGGATCAGTATTGTCACATGACACCAAGCCCTACCTAGCTGATCACAGTCAAGCACTGAGAGCTTGGTTACCATGGCACCCATCTACTGTAATAAGTCACTCAAAGCTTTGCTTTCATGATGGGATGAAATCACACACACGCAGACACACACACGCTTTGAACAGTTACAGGTTACAATGTGGTCAAGTTCAACACAATGATATAAGTCTATGGGTCAACAACACACAGGCACGTAACAGGTTTATAATATTAATGACGAATGAGAGAGGAAAGATGGTTTAAATAGATGGTTTCTTTATTAAAATATGTCCGAGAATGACATTCAATGGTGGGTTGAAATGATATTGCTGCTTAATACATACAGTACATCATCAAGCACTGAGCACAGTAGTTTAGCATGAGTTATTGTTAGTCCGACTTCGTTTAACCTGTGTCTTATTATGAACTATTAACTTCAGCATACAAACCCCTAAGAAACCTGAGTCTTTTCAGTCCGACATGGTTGTTGTGCTACATTCAAGTCCATTCAAGTTGTCATCTATCACTACATGGTTACACTATGGGTGTAGACTACCACAAATGGATGGATTATACTACTGTAGCAGTATCAGTATAGGGTGTAGCCATGTTCGTCCACATCCGATACAGAGGACAGGAGGCAAGGAAGTAGTAGTATCGGACACATAGAGTATAGGACATGCTGTAGTTTAGTTAACAGGCTTAGGTGTCAGGTTGGGGGCTATTAAGTAGAAGGAGTTCCATTGCATATAGTTGCATTGGGATTAGAGCCATAGGTATGCACTAGGTATGCACTAGGTATGCACAAGGTATGCACTAGAACATTCTAAATGTGCATTCCTACCGGAATGTAATGTTCTTGGAACATTTGGTGCCATTTCAATTCGACATCTCAAACAGAGTTGGACTAAATCGGTACATTACTTATGGCTCTGATGGGGATGAGACAGAGAGGTTGGTAAGAAGCGGTATATCTGGGTTGGGGGTTGGGTGGTCTACTTCTTGAGCGGCGGGGGGATCTTGATGTCCTGACCCTTCTCCAGTTTCTTCTCACAGTCGATCAGGTAGTTGACGCCGTCCACCACCGTCTGCACTAGCTGGACCTGATCACACAGAGAGACAGTGGGTGTGTTGGAGAACGACTGCATTGCAGACTGTGCCAGATCTCACAACATCTAGTTAGGTGTTTAACATATCTGCATTCCTCACCGATTGGTCCTGGAGAGCGGCAGTGTGTGCAGGCTTTTTTCCCATACCTGATTCAAATAGTCAACCACATCTTAATTGGTGTGTGTGTGAGTGTGTGTGTGTGTGTGTAAATGCACAGTGTTAGTGGAGGATCTACAGGTAACTGCCATAATAAATGAACCACCAACAGAAAGTGTCTTAATAGGGCATTGGGCCACCAAGAGCTGCCAGAACAAGTGTCTGGTACTCTGCACATATTGTGGCTCTCCAGGACTCACACCACCAACAACACATAATACAGAATAGTCCCATTGTCTTCCTTTATCTATGTCACCATCTCGCATGCAGACACAGGCATGACAGCATGACTGGGAACACAAGAGGGTACACAACACACAAACAGAGGCAAGACAGTCTCTCCTCAAGACATTGTTCAAGCCTTCCAGTACAACCCCATGGCCGCATCTCAGTAGTCTAAAATGGCTTCCTCGCTCATATCCTCTCATTTACTATATCGAGCTGTAAAGCAAATGCATTTGGTACTCTTCACCGTATTGTGTTGACCTACCTTCTCAGATTTTGAATAACAGCTTTTGATTTGCCTTCTTAAGCCCTTGGCTCATAAGGAGCTTAGGCTATTGATGAATGTCCTCCATCTCAGTCCTACATTAGTTGTAATGACCAAGTGAATTTCTTCATTTGGGATAATAACTTTTATTGCATTGCCTTGTATTTTAATGTATTGTAGGTGCAGGTAAACGAGAGGAGTGGAGAGTATGCCATTTTAGACTATTGAGATGCACCCCGTGGCAGTGGCAGATCTAGAATCAGCTTCCCTTTCCCAATCCTAACCTTAACCATTAGTGGGGGGAAATTCCAAACTGACTCAAGATCAGTGTCTAAGAGAAACTTCACCCTACACTATGTATTCCCTATTACCTCTGACTGTCCCAGTCTGTCCAGGTTGGAGATGTCAAAGGTGCTGCCCACGGCTGCAGTGTCCACTCCTCCGGTGCCCCTCTTCTGCAGACGCAGGTTGTCCAGGATCTTTGTGAAGCGGGGGTCCTGCAGTGGGGTTACAGACACAAACTTTTACAGATGCACCATTGAGAGCATCCTGTCGGGCTGTATCACCACCTGGTACGGAAACTGCGCCGCCTGCAACCGCAGGGCTCTCCAGAGGCTGGTGCGGTCTGCCCAACGCATCACCGGGGGCACACTGCCTGCCCTCCAGGACACCTACAGAACCCAATGTCACAGGAAGGCCAAAAAGATCATCAAGGACATCAACCACCCGAGCCACGGCCTGTTCACCTCGCTATCATCCAGAAGGCGAGGTCAGTACAGGTGCATCAAAGCTGGGACCGAGACCCTGAAAAACAGCTTCTATCTCAAGGCCATCAGACCGTTAAATAGCCATCACTAGCCGGCCTCCACCCAGTACCCAGCCCTGAACTTAGTCACTGTCACTAGCCGGCTACCACCCGGTTACTCAACCCTGCACCTTAGAGGCTGCTGCCCTATGTACATAGACATGGAATCACTGGTCACTTTAATAATGGAACACTGGTCACTTTAATAATGTTTACATAGTGCTTTACTAATTTCATATGTATATACTGTATTCTACTGTATTTTAGTCAATGCCACTCTGACATTGCTCATCCTAATATTATATATTTCTTAATTCCATTATTTTACTTTTAGATTTGTGTGAATTGTTAGATACTACTGCACTGTTGGAGCTAGGAACACAAGTATTTCACCACACCCGCAATAACATCTGCTAATTATGTGTATGCGACCAATACAATTTGATTTGATTTTGATAGGGCACAAAACGTAGGAAAACGGTCCGAAATGAAGAGATACGATCTGAACTTGTCCAACAGGAAACACTCATTTCCGATGTAAAAACGTTTTGCTCACAAGCATGGCCCTGGTTAGGGGAGAGGAATTTTCAGAAGACTAATGGGGCTTGAATGACTAGAAAGTGGGGATCTTGTTGGTCGCTGGTGTGAGGGTATAGAGGTTTGTGTGTTTGTGAGTGTGTAGATCTGTATGGGGCAAGACAAATATTTATCTTAGTAAGTCGTCTTATTAAGAAAAAATATCTTGACACAAGAGAAAATATCTTGACACAAGAGAAATTACCTTACCCCACTCGTGTCAAGCCTTTTTAGGTCAAAATAAGCAACATGATCTGCCAATGTAGTAAGATAATGTATCTTGGTAAGAAAAAAAGTCATTTAAAATTCATTTTCACTCAATACAAGATAAACAAAATTAAGGTAAGACTCAATTTTTGCTGTGTATGATTGTTGGTGCTCTGAGTAGATATTGCAGTTTGTGTGTGTGTTACCTTGCTGAGCTTGGGCAGGTTGACGTGTACACCAGCGCGGAGCCCAGTGCCCAGGTTGGAGGGGCAGGTGAGGATGTAGCCCAGTCTCTCATTCCACATGAACTCCCAGCCTTTCTCCTGAATCAGCCTCTCCACCTGACCAAACATTGCATTACAACTTTAGATTAGATGAAAACATAGATTTTAAAATGAAATGCAATTTATCTTGCAAACATACACTGTCGGTCAGCAGCCATATAGTGATCGGGTGTGTATCTTTGTCTTGACCTTCAAAAATCCCAGGTTCTTGTACGCTACCATGTTATATTCTGGGTCCATATATACAATGCATTCTGAAAATATTCAGACCCCTTGACTTTTTCCACATTTTGTTACGTTACAGCCTTATTCTAAAATTGATGAAATTGTTTTTTCCCCTCATCAATCTACACACAATACCCCATAATGACAAAGCAAAAACTGGTTTTTAGATTTTTTAGCAAATGTATATTTAAAAACCCTGGAAATATCACCTTTACATAAGTATTCAGACCCTTTACTCAGTACTTTGTTGAAGCACCTTTGGCAGTGATTACAGCCTCATGTCTTCTTTGGTATGACACTACAAGCTTGGCACACCTGTATTTGGGGAGTTTCTCCCATTCTCCTCTGCAGATCCTCTCAAGCTCTGTCAGGTTGAATGGGGAGTGTCGCTGCCGGGCTATTTTCAGGTCTCTCCAGAGATGTTTGATCGGGTTAATGTCCGGGCTCTGGCTGGGCCACTCAAGGACATTCAGAGACTTGTCCCGAAGCCACTCCTGCATTGTCTTGGCTGTGTGCTTAGGATCGTTGTCCTGTTGGAAGGTGAACCTTCGCCCCAGTCTGAGGTCCTGAGTGCTCTGGAGCAGGTTTTCATCAAGGATCTCTCTGTACTTTGGTCCGTTCATCTTTGCCTCGATCCTGACTAGTCCCTGCTGCTGAAAAACATCCCCACAGCATGATGCTGCCACCACCATGCTTCACCGTAGGGATGGTGCCAGGTTTCCTCCAGATGTGACGCTTGGCATTCAGGACAAAGAGTTCAATCTTGGTTTCATCAGAGCAGAGAATCTCGTTTCTCATGGTCTGAGAGTCTTTAGGTGCCTTTTGGCAAACTCCAAGAGGGCTTCCATGTGCCTTTTACTGAGGAGTGGCTTCCGTCTGGCCACTCTATCATAAAGGCCTGATTGGTTCTCCCATCTCCACAGAGGAACTCTGGAGCTCTGTCAGAGTGACCATCGGGTTCTTGGTCACCTCCCTGACCAAGGCTATTCTCCCCCGATTGCTCAGTTTGGCCGGGCGGCCAGCTCTAGGAAGAGTCTTGGTGGTTCCAAATGATGGAGGCTACTGTGTTCTTGGGGACTTTCAATGCTGCAGAAATGTTTTGGTACCCTTCCCCAGATCTGTGCCTCAAAACAATCCTGTCTCTGAGCTATACGGACAATTCCTTAAACCTCATGGCTTGGTTTTTGCTCTGACATGCACTGTCAACTGTGGGACGTTATATAGACAGGTGTGTGTCTTTCCAAATCATGTCCAATCAATTGAATTCACCACAGGTGGACTTCAATGAAGTTGTAGAAACATCTCAAGGATGAGCTCAATTTCGAGTCTCATAGCAAAGGGTCTGAATACTTAAGTAAATAAGGTATTTCTGTTTTTTATTTGTCACACATTTGAAGAGATTTCTAAAAACCAGTTTTTGCTTTGTCATTATGGGGTATTGTATGTAGATTGATGAGGAAAATGTTTTATTTAATCAATTTTAGAATAAGGCTGTAATGTAACAAAATGTGGAAAAAGTCAAGGGGTCTGAATACTTTCCGAATGCACTGTAGTATTCAAATACTTGTGTGTATTTCTGAGTGTGTGTAGTGTAGTCATTGCTACTGTTCAATAACAGTCCTTGCTTTGACATTTTGGCGTCTCCTGCATCTGCATCTAATGAGGAACTTGGAACAATTAGATAAATAATTAAAGTGTGTGAGTGTGTGTGTGCACCTCTTTAAGGCCTGTGCAGAAGCGGTCAAAGACTCTCTTCATGTTGCCTCCCTTCTCCATAGAGATGACCCTGGTGTGATCCTCTTCATTGATCCAGATGAGGAAGGTCTTCGTGTTGTTGTGCCTGGGTTTGGTACAAAGGAGTGGAGATGGTTTAAAATCACTCTTAAACCAATACTTAAATCAATATTGAAATCAACATGTGTGTTTTTAAAAACACAAATACTTGCTACCCAATGGAAACAGATCCCACCATTGCCACCAGCGTCCGTAGACTATTTCGGCGGAGCTGATCTCAACCATTGATATCAATGCTTTTCCTTAATGTTGGTAAAAGGAAATACATTCCTCGGAGCCCTCGTCATAATGGATTGAGTTAGACAATATCAGTATATGACTAAGAGATCATTTTCCTATTCTCCATTGCACCAGCTAGAGTTGATGTCCCGGGTTCCATTTACCATAAATGTACTTACTTTATAACTTCATTCACAAAACATTGAGGTGATGGTGGCCGTATACAGTATTGCCATATACACAATAATCTCATAGTAATGCATTGTTATGCATACAGTATTGCCATATACGCAATAATCTCATAGTAATGCATTGTTATGCATACCGTAATGCAATAAGCAATAATCTCATAGTAATGCATTGTTATGCATACAGTAATGCCATACAATTAATAATCTCATTGTAATGCATTGTAATGAATTGCATTGACTAAAAACGGACTTCCTAAAAACAATTAGAGAATTTAATGAAGTAATTGACAGGTCTGGAGCCAGGAGAGCGGAGGGCAGGATGAAAGGAGGAGAGCTGTCAAACGGAGAGAGAGAGGGTGAATTATATAGGAGAGAAGAAGAGTTTGGTATGCTGTAGGCACAGAGGGGGGTAAAAGGGAGGCTGGTGATCGATGCTGGAGTGGGCCATGACAGGGTTGTGGTTGGCACCAGGCTATTTTTGGCCACCGGCTGAAACTCAATGCGGAGAGGGCATTGTCTGCAGGGCCATAGCCAGGGTCTGAGTTTTAGTGAGGTCTTGAGGGGGGTGAAAGGGGGTTAACTTTCTTATAAATGTAAAGAAAGTTGAAGCTCATTTACTGCATTTCTATACAATTTAAAAACTCTAAAATGCCATTTGGAGAACAGCTAAAACAAACAAAAATTACCCCAGCCATTATCACATTGGTTGCTGTACTTCATTCACCTCAGTCAATCTACAAACACATAGCCAATTGACTTTTTCCACATTTTGTTCTGTTCCAGCCTGAATTTAAAATGGATTCAATTGAGATTTTTTTGTCACTGGCCTACAAACAATACCCCATAATGTCAAAGTGAAATTCTGTTTTTAGAAATTAATTAAAAATGAAAATCTGAAATGTCTTGAGTCAATAAGTATCCAACCCCTTTGTTATGGCAAGCCTAAATAAGTTCAGGAGTACAAATGTGCTTAACAAGTCACATAATTAGTTGCATCGACTCACTATGTGCAATAATAGTGTTTAATAGGATTTTTGAATGACTATCTTTCATCTCTGTACACCACACATACAAGTATCTGTATTATCAGTCGAGCAGTGAATTTCAAACATAGATTCAACCACAAAGACCAGGGAGGTTTTCAAATGCCTCACAAATAAGGGCAGACATTGCATATACCTTTGAGCATGGTGAAGTTATTAACACTTTGGATGGTATATCAATACACCCAGTTACTACAAAGATACAGGTGTCCTTCCTAAATCAGTTGCTGGAGAGGAGGGAAACCGCTCAGGGATTTCACCATGAGGCCAATGGTGACTAAAACAGTTCGTGTTTAATGGCTGTGATAGGAGAAAACTAAGGATGGGTCAATGACATTGTAGTTACTCCACAATACTAACCTAATTGACAGAGTGAAAAGAAGGAAGCCTGTACAGAATACAAATATTACAAAACATGCATCCTGTTTGCACTAAAGTAATACTGCTAAAAATGTGGCAAAGAAATTAACGTTGTGTCCTGAATACAAAGTGTTATGTTTGGGGCAAATCCAATACAACACATTACTGAGTACTACTCTCCATATTTTCAAGAACAGTGGTGGCTGCATCATGTTATGGGTATGCTTGTAATCGTTAAGGACTGGGGAGGTTTTCAGGATAAAAAATGATGGACCAGACACTGGGAGATGAATTCACCTTTCAGCAGGACAATAACATAAAACACAAGGCCAAATCTACACTGGAGCTGCTTACCAAAAAGACAGTGACTGTTCCTGAGTGGCCGAGTTACAGTTTTGACTTAAATCTCCTTGAAAATCTATGACAAGACCTGAAAAGACTTACCCAGAAAGACTCACAGCTGTAGTCGCTGCCAAAGGTGCTTCTACAAAGTATTGACTCAGGGGTGTGAATAATTATGTAAATGAGATATTTCTGTATTTGATTTTCAATACATTTGCCAACATTTCTAAAAACATGTTTTCACTTTGTCATTATGGGGTATTGTGTGTAGATGGGTGAGATGTTTTATTTAATTAGTCCATTTTGAATTCAGGCTGTAACACAACAAAATGTGGAATAAGTCAAGGGGTATGAATACTTTCTGAAGGCACTGTATACAATTAGCCGCTGCACATTAACTCACATTAACTCAGCACCGGGATTGAAAACTATAATTTAATACGTACAGTGCGATCTGTTAGCAGAAAATTATTTTATTAACAAAAGGTAAACAAATACATTTGCTTTAGAGATTTGTATTTTATTGTGCAGTTTTACAGCTAATTTCCTGCAATTCTACACATTTTGCCATGCCTTATGCCATGTTAATTATGATATCTGAGCAAGAGTGACTAGCTACATCAATGGGGGCCCCCTGGAGGTCAGGGCCCCTGGGCATGTGCCCTGCTTGCCCGGTCGGTAATTCGGCCATGATAACTAAAAGTTTAGATAGCTGGCTAGTCTAACTAGACTAATTTGAACAGATATGGGCTAATTTAGTGACTGTCTATAGCTAGGTTTCCATCCAATTGGCAACAGATTTTAATGTGAATATTCTCAAATCCGCATAAAAACAATATGCATGTTTTCCCTCCAACGATGTTTCCATGAAATTGGCTTGTTGCAGATAAAAGGCTGTGTGTGATGAGGTAGTGCACATTAAATACCTTTTGCAGTTAAATTCCCATGTACCGAATAAAAACACAAGTTAAATGGGTTTCCATCGCATTTTCAACTCTACTGATGGTTTTCTCACAAAACATGTTGCGTTATATAGTGAGTGTGCCCACTCTGGTCTTGGCACGTGCGCACACTGCTATCTGCACATTGTTGGCTAGAGTGCACCTATAGCCTACCTGATGAGATTACTATTATGGACAAAAGAGCGAGATTACTTTTATTTGTCAAACAGCAGCCAAGCATCGATTATCATGTCCCCAGAATAAGACCCTCAATATTTATTGGAAAGGAGCATCAAGCTCATCACCTTGCACTTTCACCACCCTGTGAAGGTCATCATCCTTTATTTAATCTGTAACCTAATAAACTGCATTCTTTCCCGACAAATCAGTGGGAGGACCACACACCATGTCATCGTGTGACTCCAGGTCAACTTCGATATGATGGTTATTATATAAATATTTGCGCACAAAAGCGTTTCCACTGACATTTCTCGCATAATTCATTTTACTGACACAAAAAGATCCCAACTTGTCTAGCGTATTTTGTTTTGTCGACATTTGGAAAGTTTACCGGGAAATGTTCTGTTTCCATCAGGCCTGTCATGAAATTGTACTTTACGCGCATGAAAAGGTTGGATGGAAACCTGGTTAGTGAGTGACATATAACAAGAGAAAAACAGCCAATGTACAACCAAGTTTCGAAATTGCACCTTGTGTATTCTACTATTTTAACTCTCAACAGTAAGTTGAGACCCTGACTGAGTTCCAAAAAAGTAAAATAATATGTCCTCATATGTAGCTCTGGCCCTGATTGTCTGTTATTGTCGTTTATGTTTTTATTGTCACATACATCGGACAGGTGCAGTGAAATTAGGTGTTTTACAGGGTCAGTCTTAAGGCGTCCACATACTAGGTTCGGTTTGCACCTAGAAGATTCATGGCTAGGCAAAGCGAACATCTCTGCCTAGCATACTCCCTTAAACGGCAATTCCACCACTTTTCAACCTCATATTCATAATCTCCAGCACAATACCAGTGTCTAAATATGTGAAAATGGTATGTTTCTAAGATCTGTGGTTAAATAGATAAGGTCCTAAAAAATGCTTCTCTGTGACATCACAGGGTAGGATTAAAAGTAAGAAAAACTGGGATTTTCAAAACCTGTAACGAGTTTTTAGCCAGAGGGAGGGTATTTTATTTTTCCCCACGTCACCGCGAATCTCATAGTGTTTGAAAATGATGTCATTAGGTAGAACTTTTTAACTTTATATTTTTTTCTACAAAAAAGTAGAAATGCACTTTTATTGTTACATATGACATAGACACTGGTATTGCGCTGAAGATAATGAAAATGAGTTTGAAAAGTGGTTGAGCTGCCCATTAAAAGACCTTCGGTTGAAAATAGAGAAATATTACAGTTTGTCCCTCTTGAGACGCCCTAGCAACAAATAGCCAATATACACTTCTTCAAAATAGTCCGAATTAATCTAAGATAAATCAAGAAATCTGTAATCAATTAAGAAGTTTTTGCCGAGGAGGTCTCAGTCACGCAATTTTACATGTTAGATGTTTGGTGCAGTATTTCTAAAGTGAACAAAATGTACATGAAAACTAGTCTTCTCTCATTGAATGACAACAAACACGTAATTGAAGAATCCCTACTGTTGACCAATCACCGACGAAGGGGTGTAGACTTCGTCTACCGAACTTCGACTAGCCTCAAGAAAAAATGTGTGCTGGAACAGCAAAAAACAACAAAAAAACTGCATAACACCAAAACCAACAAAAATGTCACAAGATTTTGTCAGAATATATGCACGAACAGTATCAACTGGGAAGCATAGGGTAAGCTATAGTAGTACAGCGGCCCTAGAGCAAATTAGGGTTAAGTGCCTTGCTCAAGGACACGTCGACAGATTTTTCACCTTGTCGCCTCAGGTATTTGAACCAGCCACCTTTCGGTTACCCGACCAACACTAACTGCTAGGCTCCCTGCCACTAATGCACGTTTAAGGCTCAATCTAGAGGAGCTACAAGCTAGTGGGCATTATTTTGCAAGAAGGAAATCCTCCATAAAGAAGGGTCATGTTGATGTGTAGCACGAACTGTATGCAAATAACAGTGAAACAATGAAAACCTCTCACTGTTACGACTGTTTATGACCACTAAGGGTCCGTATCTATAACTAACAGGTGCTTACCAGATACCGCGTGCGTCTGGCCAATCACGAGCCATCCCCGAACAGGTCAGCAGAGGGGACACGGGTTTGTCAAACAGGAAGTGGTCCTGTATCAAAACAAAAGAGTCAGGAAATGCTGTCTTAATGAAAGTGGAGCAATATCAGTCCTAAAAAAAATAATTGCTATTGTTTCCCTTTTCTCACTCTCCTTTATTTCCTTAAAACACGTCAAATGGATTGGCCTCTTGACTCACGTCAATGAGCTGCTGCTGCTCCTGGTCTGTCATGTGGGTGAGGCTGTAGTAGGTCCCTGCCAGGTCCCCCTTCAGGCCAGCCAGGGCGTCAACCACCACCCTCTCCACCTCGCGGCGTTCCGCCCGGGTACACGCCGGGGGCAGGCTTAGCCCCCTGATGCTACGGCCAGTCCTGACCCGCGATGACAGCACGTAGCGCTCGTCAAAGTTGCCAGACGTGAGCTGCAAATGGAGAGAAATAGAAAAAGAATGAATGGCATTTAGTATAGTAAATAGTATTACATATAGGCCTAGTATCACAACACCGAAATTGATGGAGGAAGTTTGTGAATGATCTATGATCCCCAAAGAGCAAAAGGGTATAAGCCAAGTCAAGACATATGATTGTTTCTATATTTTGTTCCCTTAACAAATGATTTGTATGCCATATAATTCATTGTAGCATATAATATATTCACGTAACATAACATTCTAGTATGCGCAATGGATTTACTGCCTAATGATATAATATTAGCTGGTATAACTGATTAGTGTAATGCATTGACTGTATATGAATGGACAAAGCCAACGTCACAGCATTCATTCCTATGTGACGACTCAATGGCGCATTTGAAGCTCAGGAAGTCTGTTTTATCTTGGTAAGAGGTCTCATGGGTGGGATTCTCAAGACATAACAAGCGCAGTTTGAACTACTCCAGGAAGTGATGTTGCAAGCTGCGACCAGGGGAGAACAACTGCCCCCTCTCATGGAGTATCTCAAGTTGAAGGCCGACTGGGGTACTGCAGGCTGCCGGTAGCAACTAAACTATCCTTATAACTTCTTCTGTGTGCGATTTCAAAATAATTGGTTCAAGGACATACATCTGGTGTAATAGAAGCAACTATTGGTACCATGATTGTCTTCGAATTTGTTCTTTATATGAAGATTCCATTTTCCCATTGACTATAATGGGGGATCCTGCTTTCTGAAAACAACAGCCTGCAGCACCTCGGTCGGCCTTGAACTACATGGCTTCAATGAAAGGGGGCAGTCGTTCTCCCCTGGTGAAGTGTCCGGTGAGTGAATCTGTCCACCTTTTAATGTTAGGTAACAGAGTAGTATGCAGCGCCTAACATCGTCTGTGTGTGTTGCTGAAAAGAGATTAGGTAGAGATAGCAATGGTCAGGGCAAACTTGGTGCTAAAGGACAGTGCCACCATTCAGACAGTTATATTAATCTCACTAGTGAGGGCACACTGTCACATCTAGGCAGCATCCCAAATGGCATCCTATTCCCTTTATAGTGCACTACTTCTGACCAGGGCCTACACCCTATTCCCTGGTCAAAAGTAGTGCACTACAAAAGGAATAGGGTGCCATTTGGGACGCCGCCCTATACTGTTGTTTTCAGTGATGTTGCATCTCTATACCTTGCTGGAGTCCAAGTCGGTGGGATGGGTCATAGTCTGAGGGTCGTAGCCATTGTGCCGCTCCTTGATGACTGGGTCAAGGAGTTCTGCAAACACCTGAAACCCCCCACATCCACATCAGAAGTCTGACCATATAACATCATAATATAGCCTACAATAGTTGTCACACCTAAGCTGAAAGGATGGGAGTTCTTTAAATTATCATTGTCACTTTACAAACTACTAGACAGGCTTACAGTATAGTATTAACATGTAGTTTAGTTAAGCAATAAGGCCCGAGGGGGTGTGGTATATGGCCCTTTCATACCATAGCTATAATTTAACACATTTGCCGCTAGATATTTGTTCATTTGCAGGTAGAAATGTGTTCAACATCCACTGAAGTAGCTAGCAAGTTGACTAGATAGCTACAGTAGTTGCCTTGGTAACCAAACCAACAGACTTGCTCGTTTAGCTAACCATCAGTCCTAGCTTGCTATTATGAAAATTCAAACATAGAACATTTATGAAATTAACTATAGCCATTGAATTCTACCGTGCTGATATACCGTGTGTTATAGGGAAGTAATGCACGCTCTAGAATGCCCTTCAAGCCAATCAGAAACCAGTATTCAACAATGCCATGATATAACTTGGAAATAATGGACGACGCAGCGCAAGTCCCTTTGCGGAGTACATTTTTCCATGGTAATGTACAGAACGGAGGCGTTTATCCTGCTTATACCACAGTTGCCAAAGAAAACAATACTAAATCACACATAGTGCCTTCGTCAGGACACTCGTCGACACTGTGCATTACGAGATCACATTGCATGTCAAACACTAGGTTAGAAGCTAGCTAAATAGTTTGTTGCTAACAAGCTTGCCAAAATGACAACCGAATTCAAAAATATCAGTTGCTGGTCAAACTAGAAATTCCATGTGGAAGGATTTGACTGCATAGTGCCACTTGCATCATGACTGAAGAAATTCATGTTCATCCCTCACCACGTTAGGTCATCAGATGTTCCCAAAAAAGATGCAAAAACAAATCAATTGCTAGCTAGCGTTCTTCTTTGGACCTGCATTTACCATTTTGGTTTGTGGTTGTTGGTTTAGCTTTCTGTAACTAGCTACAGAAAACTACGGTCTGTATGTGTAGGCGTAAATTGCATCATGATTTCAATCAATTCTTTGAGAGAACAAACACAGCCTATGGCTTCACTACGTTGACCTTTAACTGCTGCCTCAAACTAATGCCCCTTGTTCTGACCTCGTATGACTCCTCGTCCCCTGCCACCATGCCCACGGTCTTGATGAAGGGGTGCCCAGGGTTGTCCACACCAGTCTGGATGGCCTGGTCCAGGGAGTACCCGTTGGGCGTGGCCTTTTCCACCAGCTTGGCATAGATGGCAGGGGTCAGGTGGCTGGCCATGCAGTTGTTGTGCTTGCGTAGGTCCGGGTACTCCGCACTGTCAGGACACAGTCAGTCACTCACAAAAGATTGCTATATCATTGTAATTGATAAACAACCACAAGGACAGTTTAAATTCTAAATTCAATTGGAAATGTGTACATGACTAATTGGTGCTCATTATTATGATGCTCCTGAGAATTATAACCTAAGACTCACTGCACTTCAACACCTACAGAGATTTCCATCTATGGCTCTGACTGTTAAGAGCTAGCTATAATTATATCTTACCTGAGCTTTTCTTTGACATAGCCTACCACTAGTTGCGGGCTTTTGGCATGTACTGCATGCATGCGCTATGTACAGTATACACCTGGCACAGAGCGCAGTCATCACCGATGACGCATCAGTGTCGACAAACATGATACAATCTGGTCACACCAGAAGTCGAGCATTCTTCAACTATCCTTTGGAAACGAAATATTATCTAATTCTTAATACACATGACATGATGCAATCACATTTTCCAGTTTAGCATTTTACCTACAGCACCTCCATTCGGTTTTGGGTGTGCGGTAGATTCTGCCTATCATTAGGCCTATAAAGCCACAAAAGCAGAGTTTTCCCAGACCCAATGCAGGTCATATAAGGTCAAATCTAGACCATTCCACCATGGTCCCGGAAAAAGCACACCCCTCTCATCAATCAAGAACTCAATTTCAGCATTTCAATGTAGCCTAGAATTTGTTGGAAAAACATTCCCTCATGGTACCATGTAGCATTCAGATAATTATTGTGAGAAAATGCATCTTTCATTCTTTATATGTATATTAATGATTCATTATTGGGCATAAAGAACGTGGCGCAATATAAGTTTAATATATTTCGAGAATAAACAGGCCTAGGTCGGTTATAATTTTCACAAATAGGCTAGCTTATTTATGATGGAAAGACTCAAAAAAACACAATCGTCTCCAGTCGCTCGAATTGCCTTGACAGTCAAATAATTTCATCTAGGTCAGCATATTATTCACGTATTAGGCTACTGTATCTAAATCCTGAATGACAATATGTCAATATGCTCTCGCACTTGAAATGGCTAGACTGAAAATGTCCATATTTAGCAGTAAAGTGCGTCGTGGTTTACCTGGCAGGGTACACTCTCCGTACTTGCGCTCCAGCGGTGACATGTTCATGGTTGAGCAGAAAGCCCGCTGTCAAAGACCCGGCTCCAATTAATGACAGAATCCCCACATTTCGTTTGGAGGACAAAATTCTGGCGAAGTTGTTTGCCATTGTTTTATTTCCACAGTTCAAGAGGTAGGGATGGATGAAAGGGAGCCTTGCTGATGCTAAGCGTCTAAAAGGAAGGGATGAAATCAGAGAGAATGGATGAGCGAGACTGGAATAGGAGAGACTGCGTGGTGTGAATGCTAAGGGTTCCAAGTGAATACAGCAATATGCGAAGCTGCCTACACTAGGCTATAGCAGCATTGGCTGTAAGCTACTCTGTAGTCTGTCTGTATTTCCCCCTCCCATAGGCCTAAACACTGGACACAAATAATTACTTAGTTTAGTTGTTGTGGCTAGACCGTGAAAGCAGGGTGAAAAGTGCATCTGTGGATTTTTTGTTATACTCACGGACAAACATTACACAACTAGACACCCAAGTAACCATGCAATGCATCATGGATGGGTGTAGGCTATTGCAAGCACTATGGTTGAATCATTAATGTGAAATTAGAGCAAATCGAAAGTTCTTCACATTTCCTTAATTGGATTATTAATCAATTTATTTTGTCAATAGGTTAGAAAATTACAAACATTATGATTTATTTACCCACACCAACTACTACTATGCACTTGGACTAGGCAATTGGGGTTGGGGTTTGCGTAATTACAGAAAAAGTCTGGTTGGACTAGTCAGCATGTATTGCAGGAACCAAGAGTTTAGAAAGGGGCTCTGACTTTTAGCAGGGACTAAGGACAACTATAGTGACTAAATACCTTGCTTTTGAGATACAACACGTTTAAAGATGTGTAGAAAAGCACACGGCCCTATTCAGCTATAGCCTAATTCAACTGAATATATAGGCTATGAAAGGGCATGGGAAGATTATTACAATACTGTATTGGAGATACTTGTATGGTATTTAAACAGGCTTTATTACATTTACATTTTAGTAATTTAGCAGACGCTCTTATCCAGAGCGATTTACAAGGGCACATGGACAGATTTTTCACCTAGTCGGCTCGGGGATTAGAACCTTTCGGTTACTGGCACAACGCTCTTAACCACTAAGCTACCTGCCGCCCCATTATTGAATGGAAATCCCTCTTAAAACGATCCGTATGGGTAGGCTACTTTATGCCATCATGTGGAACAAACATGAGCATTACTGTAGAAAACCAAAGGCATTATTCTGAGGGAGACTTGTAGGAAGGGCTATTTAGTAGGGGATAATTCAGTGATCAAGACATGAAATGAGGAAATAGCAAGCTTATATGGGTTATCTGATCAAAGTTCACAGGAGGAAATTATGCAAGAGGTGTTTTTTACACAGGCCTATGGCAATTCCATTGCAGGATGAATGATTGCAATATAAGTTAGCCACTATTAAAAGATGAAACACATATACTACATGGCCCAAAGTATGTGGACACCTGCTCGTCCAACATCTCATTCCAAAATCATGGGCATTCATATGGAGTAGGTCCCCTCTTTGCTGCTGTAACAGCCTCCACTCTTCTGGGAAAGCTTTCCACTAGATGTTGGAACATTGCTGCGGGGACTTGCTTCCATTCAGCCACAAGAGCATTAGTGAGGTTGGTCACTGATGTTGGGCGATTAGGCCTGGCTCGCAGTCGGTGTTCCAATTCATCCCAAAGGTGTTCGATGGGGTTGAGGTCAGGGCTCTGTGCAGGCCAGGTTCTTCAAGTTCTTCAAAACCGATCTCGACAAACCATTTCTGTATGGACCTAGCTTTGTGTACGGGGGCATTGTCATGCTGAAACAGGAAAGGGCCTTCCCCAAACTGTTGCCACAAAGTTGGAAGCACAGAATCGTCTAGAATGTCATTGTATGGTGTAGCGTTAAGATTTCCCTTCACTGGAACTAAACTAAGGGGCCTAGCCCGAACCATGAAAAACAGCCCCAGATCATTATTCCTCCTCCACCAAACTTTACAGTTGGCACTATGTATTGGAGCAGGTAGTGTTCTCCTGGCATCCGCCAAACCCAGATTTGTCCGTCAGACTGCCAGATGGTGAAGCGTGATTGATCACTCCAGAGAACGCGTGTCCACTGCTCCAGAGTCCAATGGTGGTGAGCTTTACACAACTCCAGCCGGCGCTTGGCATTGCGCATGGTGATCAAATCGAATCAAATCTTATTGGTCACATACACGTGTTTAGCAGCTGTTATTGCAGGTGTAGCGAAATGCTTGTGTTTCTAGCTCTGACAGTGCAGTATATCTAACAAGTAATATCTAACAATTTCACAACATATACCCAATACACACAAATCTAAGTAAAGCAACGTAATTAAGAATATATAAATAAATAAATGGACGAACAATGTCAGAGCGGCATAGACTAAGATACAGTAGAAGAGTATAGAATACAGTATATACATATGAGATGACTAATGCAATATATGTAAACATTATTAAAGTGACTAGTGTTCCATTTATTAAAGTGGACAGTGATTTCTAATCTATGTATATAGGCAGCAGCCTCTAATGTGCTAGTGAAGGCTGTTTAACAGTCTGATGGCGTATAGAAGCTGTTTTTTAGTCTCTTGGTCCCAGCTTTGATGCACCTGTACTGACCTCGCCTTCTTGATGATAGCGGGATGAACAGGCAATGGCTCGGGTGGTTGTTGTCCTTGATGATCTGAATGATAAGTAGGCTTGTGTGCGGCTATTCAGCCATGGAAACCCATTTCATGACGCTCCCGACGAACAGTTCTTGTGCTGACGTTGCTTCCAGAGGCAGTTTGGAACTCAGTAGTGAGTGTTTCAGCGCTTCAGCACTCGGCGGTCCCGTTATGTGAGCTTGTGTGGCCTACCACTTTGCGGCTGAGCCATTGTTGCTCCTAGACATTTCCACTTCACAATAACAGCACTTGCAATTGACCAGGGCAGCTCTAGCAGGGCAGAAATTTGATGAACTGACTTGTTGGAAAGGTGGCATCCTATGACGGTGCCACGTTGAAAGTCACTGAGCTCTTCAGTAAGGCCATTCTACTGCCAATGTTTGTCTATGGAGATTGCATGGCTGCGTGCTCAATCTTATACACCTGTTAGCAACGAGTGTGGCTGAAATAGCCGAATCAACTAAATATATAGTGTAACTGCAATAAATAATTATCGTTAAACATCATAATACAGTACAGAAAAAATGGCAATTGAGTTAACATTCATGGCAAACCAATTATACTTAATTATACTTTGGAAGTAAATTCTTTTGACACACTACAGATGTAAAATATATGTAGGATAGTCTCACCTTGTTGCAGTACCCAGATACTGAATGGCACTGCCCGTTGATTCCTTTGGCTGCCCTGGCAGACCTGTGAGAGGCGTGGTGTCTCCTTATCTTCCTTAGAGTTGATTGTGCCTACCAGAGCGCCTGATACAAACATCATGACTAACACTTTACACCCTCCCCCCCAATAAATATATAAATATATATAGTACCAGTCAAAGGTTTGGACACACCTACTCATTCCAGGGTTTTTCTTTATTTTTACTATTTTCTACTGTTGTAGAATAATAGTGAAGACATCAAAACTATGAAATAACACATATGGAATCATGTAGTAACCAAAAAAGTGTCAAACAAATCAAAACATATGTTATATTTTAGATTCTTCAAAGTAGCCACCCTTTGCCTTGATGACAGCTTTGCACACTCTTGGAATTCTCTCAACCAGCTTCATGAGGTAGTCACCTGGAATGCATTTCAATTAACAGGTGTGCCTTGTTAAAAGTTAATTTGTGGAATTTCTTAATGCGTTTGAGCCAATCAGTTGTGTTGTGAATAGGTAGGTGGGGTATATAGAAGATAGCCCTATTTGGTAAAAGACCAAGTCCATATTATGGCAAGAACAGCTCAAATAAGCAAAGAGAAACGACAGTCCATCATTACTTTAAGATATGAAGGTCAGTCAATATGGAACATTTCAAGAACTTTGAAAGTTTCTTCAAGTGCAGTCGCAAAAACCATCAAGTGGTATGATGAAACTGGCTCTCATGAGGACCTCCACAGGAATGGAATACCCAGAGTTACATCTGCTGCTGAGTATAAGTTCAATAGAGTTACCAGCCTCAGAAATTACAGCCCAAATAAATGCTTCGCAGAGTTCAAGTAGCAGACACATCTCAATATCAACTGTTCATGGTCAAATTACTGCAAAGAAACCACTACTAAAGGACACCAATAAGAAGAAGAGACCTGCTTGGGCCAAGATACACGAGCAATGGACATTAGACCGGTGGAAATCTGCCCTTTGGTCTGGAGTCCAAATTGGAAATGTTTGGTTCAACCGCTGTGTCTTTGTGAGACGTGGTGTGAGTGAACGGATAATCTCTGCATGTGTATTTCCCACCGTAAAGCATGGAGGAGGAGGTGTTATAGTGTGAGGGTGCTTTAATGGTGACACTGTCTGTGATTTATTTAGAATTCAAGGCACACTTAACCAGCATGGCTACCACAGCATTCTGCAGCGATACGCCATCCCATCTGGTTTGGCCTTAGTGGAACTATCATTTGTTTTTCAACAGGACAATGACTCAACACACCTCCAGGCTGTGTAAGGGTTATTTTACCAAGAAGGAGAGTGATGGAGTGCTGCATCAGATGACCTGGCCTCCACAATCCCCCGACTTCAACCCAATTGAGATGGTTTGGAATGAGTCGGACGGCAGAGTGAAGGAAAAGCAGCCATCAAGTGCTCAGAATATGTGGGAACTCCTTCAAGACTGTTGGAAAAGCATTACTGGTGAAGCTGGTTGAGAGAATGCCAAGAGTGTGCTAAGCTGTCATCAAGACAAGGGTGGCTATTTGAAGAATCTGAAATATAAAATATATTTTGATTTGTTTAACACTTTCTTGGTTACTACATGATTCCATAAGTGTTATTTCATAGTTTTGATATCTTCACTATTTTCCCACAATGTAGAAAAGAGTACAAATAAAGAAAATACACACACACACACACACACATTTACATACACACTGAGCGTGAAAAACATTAAGAACACCTGCTCTTTCCATGACAGACTGACCAGGTGAATACAAGTGAAAGCAATGATCCCTTATTGATGTGACTTGCTAAATCCACTTCAATCAGTTTAGATGAAAGGGATGAGACCGGTTAAAGACGGATTTTTAAGCCTTGAGACAATTGAGACATGGATTGTGTATGTGTGCCATTCAGAAGGTGAATGGGCAAGACAAAATATAGAATTGCCTTTGAACGGGGTATGGTAGTACGTGCCAGGCGCACTGGTTTGTGTCAAGAACTGCAACGCTGCTGGGTTTTTCACACTCATCAGTTTCCCGTGCGTATTAAGAATGGTCCACCAGCCAAAGGACATCCAGACAACTTGACAACTGTGGGAAGCATTGGAGTCAACATGGGCCAGCATCCCTATGGAACACTTTCGACACCTTATAGAGTCCATTCAAAATGGATAAAAAAATAATACGAAAAAACGTAATCTATATTTATAAATATACACGGAATGAATACACCCCTGATCACGAGTAAACACAGTTCACTTTCATAGCAGCCATGTTGTATTCCTTCTAGCATCTATGCGCTCTCCTCCTCTTACCTCTTCCCTTCGCTTGTGGACTTCAATGCACAACACATCAGCTGTATGTGACACACAGCCTACATCGTTGTCACCATATTAGCTAAAGTAACGTCATAGTCAGCATAGCTAATAGAACTAATGCGTTAGTAAACCCGCTACAATCATGCAGTAACGTTAGTGTACAGTCAGTAAGCAGTTACACTGGGTGGCCCCGGTGGCAATAAATGAGTAATACCAAAAGCTAACCTTGACTTGGAAGAGTTCCAGTGTTGTGTTGGAAAGTCATAGCCAGCTAGCTAACATAGCATCCCTCTGTTTGTGCAGGGTGTTTCAGTAGGTTAAACTAGCTGAAAGTGAAAAAAAAGATTAAATCTCTCTCTCTCTCTAATTTCTCTCTTGCTTCTCCTTCATTTTGGAAGAAATGAATTTGTTCAAAACTGTTCATTTTTTGTCTTTCTCTCTCTTTGAGTCAACTACTCACCACATTTTATACACTGCAGTGCTAGCTAGCTGTAGCTTATGCTTTCAGTACTACTAATTTGGTTGTTGATCATTGCTATAAAACCATTTTCAGGTCTTGCCATAGATTTTGAGGTAGATTTAAGTCAAAACTGCAACTCGGCCACTCAGGAACATTCACTGTCTTCTTGGTAAGCAACTCCAGTGTAGATTTGGCTTTGTGTTTTAGGTTATTGTCCCTCTGAAAGGTGAATTCATCTCCCAGTGTCTGGTGGAAAGCAGGTTTTCCTCTCAGATTTTGCCTGTGCTCAGCTCCATTCCGTTTCTTTTTTATCCTGAAAATCTCCCCAGTCCTTAACGATAACAAGAATATCAATAACATAATGCAGCCACCACTATGCTTGAAAATATGGAGAGTGGTACTCAGTAATGTGTTGTATTGGATTTGCCCAAACATAACACTTTGCATTCAGGACAAAAAGTTAATTGCTTTGCCACATTTTCTGCAGTATTACATTAGTGCCTTGTTGCAAACAGGATGCATGTTTTGGAATATTGTGTACAGGCTTCCTTCTTTTCACTCTGTCAATTAGGTTAGTATTGAGGAGTAACTACAATGTTGTCGATCCATCCTCAGTTTTCTCCTATCACAACCGTTAGACTCAGTAACTGTTTCAAAGTAACCATTGGCCTCATGGTGAAATCCCTGAGTGGTTTCCTTCCTCACCGGCAACTGAGTTAGGAAGTACGCCGGTATCTTTGTAGTGACTGGGTGCATTGATACACCATCCTAAGTGTAATTAATAACTTCACCATGTTCAAAAGTGATATTCAATATCTGCTTTTTAATTTTTACCAATTACCAATAAGTGCCGTTCTTTGTGGGGCATTAGAAAACCTCCCTGGTCTTTGTCGTTGAATCTGTGTTTCAAATTCACTGCTCGACTGAGGGACCTTACAGATAATTGTATGTGTGGGTTACAGAGTCCATGCAATTATGTGACTTGTTAAGCAAATGTTTACTCCTGAACTTATTTAGGCTTGAAATAACAAAGGGGTTGAATAGTTATTGACTTAAGACATTTCAGCTTTTCATTTTAAATTAATTTGTAAAAATTTCAAAAAACATAATTCCACTTTGACATTATGGGGTATTGTGTGGAGGCCAGTGACAAACAAATCTCAATTTAATCCATTTTAAATTCAGGCTGTAACAACAAAGTGTGCAAAAAGTCAAGGGGTGTGAATACTTTCTGAAGGCACTGTACCACTGATTGTCTGCCATGGAGGCCTACAGTTGGAACATTAAGGATAATGTGCTTTACAGCTCTGACCTTTGAACAGGGTGATTTCTGAGTTAGACTATCAGGTGCCTTTTATCACATATACCTGCTGATAAGGGAAGGACAATAGAGGTGGGAAGGACAATAGAGGTGGCCAGGAAAAACCTGGACACTTTTAAAGTAGTTAGGTTTACTGCCTGTCCACTGTGTCCAGTGATGGACACTTTGAACCAAAATTGTGATAAATAATAACTAGTAGCTTGTTAAAAAGAAATTAACAAAATAAGAGGTTTAAAACATAAAACTAGTTTGCATGATGGCTTGCATGAGGAGTAACCTTGCCTGATAACTAAATGACACATTTTAGCTCCCATAGCTAATGCCTTTAGGGCAGTGGTTCCCAAACCTGGGGTCGCGACCCCATGTGGGGTCAACTGATAAGTGCGGCCTTTCGAGCTGTCATGTCACCGAATGCTGCAGAGAACACATTCACAGTTCACTAGGAGTTTTGGTTCCTGACTCAGAGGGAATACCCTGCCGTCTACCTCAGAGCATTAAAACTCATGGTACCCTTCACCAGCTCATATCTGTGTGAAGCTGGATTCAGCAGTGCTCTCATCTGCATTAAAAACAAACATTGATCCAGGTTGGATGTGACAGCATAGATGAGGTGTGCACTGTTGACCACGCCCCCTGACTTTGAGAAGCTCCGACGCGACATGCATCAAGCCACACCCATCTCATTAGTGGTGGTGAGATAAGAGACATTATGTCAGACTAATTTGCAATTGACTGTCATAGCCCCAAATAAAAAAGTAAACACTGTCTATTAATTACAATTTTCTTCACATGGTTGGGGTCGTGAGAATTTTCAGATATCAAAATGGGGTCGTGGACAAAAATAGTTTGGGAACCCCTGCATTAGGTTATGACAACATTGAGATTTTTTGTCTGGAAATTCCGGATTGAGTACCACAAAAACCTAGCAGTAAAACTGGGAAATGGTTCCAATCGTTTTTACACCATTCATTTTTCCGTAGGGGATTTTAGAAATACTTCATATAAGGTCTGTGTTTCGTGTAGGCTTACCCTGGCGTGACGTTTTGATAACCGTGCAAATCTCTCTCGGACAAGGTAACTTTTATCAATATATTCGCCTGTAACTACCCCCTAAAAATGAAATGCTAATTAGCCGATAATGCAGCTATGATACTGAACTACACATCCTGTCGCAAGCTTTGACGTAATCACTCAAGGCCCAGGATCGGAAAAAAACTCAAAATTTCTCCATGCAAACTCTCATCGACAAGTAGCAAGTCACCTAGCAAGTAGATATTATAGCCTTTTTAGTTTCTCGTGTAAATAATTGATATTGTGTATTTTGCGTGTGTATTCTTGTTTAGCATTTTTCTAATTACCTAGCTAGCTACCATAGCATTTTTTAATTACTATAATTATTTTAATTACCCTGGCCTTTGTAGCTAACTAACTAACCTTAGGTATATCCGTCCATCAAAAGCAAGGATGGTTCTGTGCTATGTACCTGATTGTAACCACTACTCCGATGACCACGTGCATTTTATTGTTTAATGACGACAAGTAAAAAGAAAACCAGCATAGGCTAGCATAATGACTGTTGTGACTTTTTTTGGAGGGGGGGTGAATCAGCTTTGATATTGCAAATAGATTCTGGCTTCTATCAATGTAATTGTCTGCATCATTTTCAATCCCATATATATTTTTGCCAATATATACATATACTGAACAAAAATATAAACGCAACATGCAACAATTTCAAAGGTTTTACTGAGTTATAAAAGGAAATCAGTCAATTGAAATAAATTCATTAGACCCTTAATTATGGATTTCACATGACTGGGCAGTGGCACAGCCATTGGAGGGCATAGGCCCACCCACGGGAGCCAGGCCCACCCACTGGTGAGTAGGCCTAGCCAATCAGAATTAGTTTTTCCCCACTAAAGGGCTTTATTACAGACAGAAATACTCCCCCTCTCCACTCCCCTCACCTCCTCCTCCTCCCCAGACGATCACGCAGGTGAAGAAGCCAGATGTGGAAGTCCTGGGCTGGCGTGGTTACATGTGGTCTGCGGTTGTGAGGCCGGTTGGACGTACCGACAAATTCTCTAAAACAATGTTGAAGGCGGCTAATGGTAGAGAAATTAATATTACATTTGCCAACAGCACGCTCCCTCAAAACTTTAGGCATCTGTGGCATTGTGTTGTGTGACAAAACTGCACATTTTAGACTGGCCTTTTATTGTACCCAGCACAAGGTGCACCTGTGTAATGATCATTCTGTTTAATTAGCTTCTTGATATGCCACACCTGTCAGGTGGATGAATTTTCTTGGCAAAGGAGAAATGCACACTAACAGGGATGTAAACTAATTTGTGCAAAACAATTGAGAGAAATAAGCTCATGAAACATGGGACCAACACTTTACATGTTGCGTTTATCTTTTTGTTCAGTATATATCATTTTAAACATACATATTTTTAAATATATTTAATTTAATTATTTTCCCCTAACCCTACCACTGAAAGTCCTTTGTGAGCTAGCCAGCTAGTTAACGATAGCTCACGGTTTGTGTAGTCATACTTTTTCACGTGGTGACATGCTAACTAACATTAGCCCACCAAGGCAGGGGTATAGCTAGCTAAATATCGCCTGGTGGGCTAGCTAGTTAGGTACCTTGGTTGGCTAGTTCAGGGGTTCCCAAACTTTTTTCACTCGGGCAGCATTGGGGAACATTCCACACCCCACCTGCGCACGTGCCACGTCTATTTCTATGGGAACAAGCACTGTTCATGACACAAACTGTTCACACCCCTCTTGTTGGTGGAGAGAATTTTGTAGGTTTTAAAGCTTATTTCCTTCATTTTGCCATGTCTAATGTGTATTCATGTGATTAAAAAAATTACAACAATATCTATGGGCTAAAAAACCTAAATAAAAAAACTTTAGCTGAAATGGGCTAGTTGATCTGGACATTTCTGACAAGTTATAAATAGCTCTCTAAGGCATGCAATGACTAACATGACAAGAGGAACTGATGATGCACTACCCAATTTAGAAATTCTACAATTAATTCTGCTATTACAACTTTCAAGAGTAAGTTTAAAGCCAGACTGAGTTCCTTTAAAAAAGACCACTGGGCTAGTTGGCTACAATATCTAACGTTAGCTAGCTAATGTTGTACTGTATCTCACCGTGGAGTAGTCTGACTTTCCCGACAAGCAGTGACATGCTAGTGAATGTGCCTAACGTCAGCAATTAGCGCTAACTAGCTAACGTTAAATATCCCTGCCCTGGTGGACTAGCTAGCATGTCACCATCCTTGGGGTCTGGGGAAAAGTGTGACTGCACGAACGGTGAGCTAACGTTAACTAGCTGGCTAGCTAGCTCACAAAGGACTAGTGGGCTTAATGTTTTCCCATAGAAAACACAAATGGTTTTGTTCCACAAGTGCATCTATTGTACATGACTAATCAAATGACCTGTGAAGTCAGTTACACATGTCAGCAGCGATGGAAATTAAGCTAGCCCGAGGCTAGTACTTTTCAGACTGGGCTAGTAGACAATGTGCCAAACTAGCCTGACACAGCAGTGAAATGGCTAGTAGAGAAAGGTGTGTTTCCCAATCAGAGGCAGCTGTCTCTCGTTGTCTCTGATTGGGGAGTATACTTAGGCAGCCTATTGGCATTCATGGGTTGTGGGATCTTGTTCCGTGTTTAGGCTAGTTTTGTGTTCAGCCTTTGGACTTCACGTTTGGTTTGGTTTGTTGTTTTGTCGTGTGTTTATTCGTTGTAAATAAACATGTATGCATATCACGCTGCGCCTTGGTCTGACCCGTCCTTAAATGACCGTGACAGCATGAGTGATCCGAGCGCAAGCGTCCAGTTGTAGAGACTACAGCACATCGAGCCTGTGGACGAACAGGTCAGTAACTCACTCATCAAATATGATACAATATTGTGTAAAACATTGAATTTGAAAATGCATAGCAATTTCGATGTTTCAGACATGAGGCGTGACATGTGGAACATTAGGCTCACCCCACGACAAGCAGGGCATGATCAATATCACCCTCAGCAAGGATGGAAGTGAGGTCTCTCCCATCCTTAAGCCGGGTGTACACTAAAAGATTTTGGCCACGATTTAGCTGTCCCAGACAAGTTTTTGAGATTGGAGACAAAATCCCCATGTCGTTGCCTACAAAGGGTTGCGCGGCCGTCACCGACATTCGTTTAATGTGAGCGGGTCAGAGACGCAATCTGAGGGCTACCGATCTCGTCTTTGAGTAGTCCCAGACGTCCCGATATTTTCCAAACATGTCGGCACAAAATCTGCAATGCTCTTTTAGTGTGAGATGTGCAACGGCAAGTTTTGAGAACGGTGATCAGCAATAGCCAATGAGAGCTCGCCAGAGAAGAAGCCAATGAGATGATGACGTTGTTTTGCATCACCCAGAATGTGTAGACTCTCCAGCAGGAGCGATGACTACTACTAGTATGTGTTTGTACTTGCCTTTAACCAAAGCGTCAAATCGTTACTGCTCTGAAGTTCACAAGCAATGTTATTCAATTCAAAATGTTGGCTAGATATTTCAACTCCGTATGGCAAGCGTGAATGTCTGACTGAAAACGTTTATGAGGCTGCTTTGAGACACAACTCGTTGTAGCTACATTAAATCTAATCACATCATCACATAATTGTTTTTGCGAGACAGCGTGGTATCGAGAATCCTCACGACCAAGTGAAGAATCTTGTAGTGTGTGACCCCCGTCTGTGCCACGTCGTTTAGTGTGCACACCACTACGTTGGCAAGACAAAAAAACTACAGGAGAGACAGTAGTTTAATGTGAGAGGCTCAGCGATGTTAGGAGTTTGAAAGTCGTATAGTGTACACCCAGCTTTAGATGTATTCTCTCTTGCTTTCTCTCTAGTTAAGCAGTCCAGATGATTTTCATAGGTTGTGTCCTATCCAACTCTACTTGGTAGAGTAAGATGGCGCTGACAGACATGGCAGCTCTGCTTCTAGCTCCTAAGCAACTTTGCAGTATTTTTGTTTGTTTGTGTTATTTCTTTAATTATTAGCCCAGAACCTTTTTTTGTGTTAGTACATACAGCCTGAAATAACTTTTGGATATCAGCGCGGCGGTAACTAAACAGCATTCCGACCAGAAATACGACTTTCCCGAATTGGATCCTTTGTTCGTACCCACCAAGGCATTGAACTTATCCCAGAGGCTGCTCCAAGATGCCACCGGCGGAGAAGAGGTATTCGGAGTGGACTTCTAGTCCGACTCAGGAGGCGTGCACACCATCCACCGCTTCCGAGTATATTACTCGCTAATGTTCATTCTCTGGACAATAAAGTAGACGAGCTCAGGGCGAGGATCTCCTTCCAGAGAAACATCAGGGACTGTAACATACTTTGTTTCATGGAATCATGGCTCTCTCCGGATATACTGTCCCGTCCATACAGCCAGCTGGGTTCTCAGTACATCGCACAGACAGGAATAAAGACTCTCTGGAAAGAAGAAAGGCAGAGGTGTATGTTTCATGATTAACTACTCATTGGGTGATTGTGATAACGTACAGGAATTGAAGTCCTTTTGTTCACTCTGATCTAGAATACCTCACAATTAAATGCCGACCGTATTACCTCCCAAGATAATTTTCTTCAGTTATAGTCACAGCCGTGTATATTCCCCCTCAAGCCGATACCACGACGGCCCTCAAGGAACTAAACTAGACTTTGTGCAAACTACAAACCACATATCCCGAGGCCGCAATTATTGTAGCTGGGGAATTTAACAAAGCAAATGTGAGGAAAATGCTACTGAAGTTCTATCAGCACATTGCCTGTAGTACTTGCGCTTCAACAACTCTCAACCATTGTTACTCTCCCTTCCGGGATGGCTACAAGGCCCTCCGCCACCCTCCCTTTGGCAAATCAGATCACGAATCAATTCTGCTCCTTCCTTCCTATAGGCAGAAGCTCTAACAAGAAGTACCCGTGATAAGGTCTATTTAACGCAGGTCTGACCAATTGGAATCCATGCATCAAGATTGTTTGGATCACGCGGATTGGGATATGTTCCAGGTTGCCTCTGAGAATAACATTGACATATACACTGACACAGTGACTGAGTTCATCAGGAAGTGTATAGGGGATGTTGTTCCCACTGTGACTATTAAAACCTACCCAAACCAAAAACCGTGGATAGATGGCAGCATTCGCGCAAAACTGAAAGCGCGAACCATCGCATTTAACCACGGCAAGGTGACGGGGAATATCTCTCCCTATCCCAGTCTGCTGTCCCCACTTGCTTCAAGATGTCCACCATTGTCTCTTAACCCAAGAAAGCAAAAGTAACTGAACTAAATGACTATCGCCTCATAGCACTCACTTCTGTCATCATGAAGTGCTTTGAGAGGCTAGTTAAGGATCATATAACCTCCACCTTACCTATCACCCTAGACCAACTTCATTTTGCTACCTCCCCAATAGATCCACAGACGATGCAATCGCCATTGCACTGCCCTATCCCATCTGGATAAGAGGAATACCTATGTTAGAATGCTGTTCATTGACTACAGCTCAGCCTTCAACACCAAAGTACCCTCCAAGCTCATCATTAAGCTTGGGGCCCTGGGTCTGAACCCCGCCCTGTGCAACTGGGTCCTGGACTTCCTGACGGGCCACCCCCAGGTGGTGAAGGTAGGAAACAACACCACTACACTAATCCTCAATGCAGGGGCCCCACAAGGGTGTGTACTTAGCTCCCTCCTGTACTCCCTGTTCACCCATGACTGCGTGGCCACGCACGCCTCCAACTCAATCACCAAGTTTGCAGATGACACAACAGTAGTAGGCCTGATTACCAACAATGACGAAACAGCCTACAGGGAGGAGGTGAGGGCCCTGGCGGAGTGGTGCCAGGAAAATAACCTCTCCGTCAATGTCAACAAAATGAAGGAGCTGGTCGTTGACTTCAGGAGACAGCAGAGGGAGCACGTCCCCATACACATCCATGGGACCACATTGGAGATGGTGATAAGCTTCATGTTCCTCGGCGTACATATCACTGATCTGAAATCTGAAATGGTCCACCCACACAGACAATGTGGTGAAGAAGGCGCAACAGAGCCTCTTCAACCTTAGGAGGCTGAAGAAATTTGGCTTGGCCTCTAAGACCCTCACAAACTTTTACAGATGCACCATTGAGAGGATCCTGTCGGGCTGTATCACCGCCTGGTTAGGCAACTGCACCGCCCGCAACCGCAGGGCTCTCCAGACGGTGGTGCGGTCTGCCCAACGCATCACTGGAGGCACACTGACTGCTCTCCAGGACACCTACAGCACCCAATGTCAAAGGAAGGCCAAAATGATCATCAAGGACATCAATCACCCAGGCCACGGCCTGTTCACCCTTTTATCATCCAGAAGGCAAGGTTAGTACAGGTGCATCAAAGCTGGGACCGAGAGACTGCAAAACAGCTTCTATCTCAAGGCCATCAGACTGTCACTAGCCGGCTACCACCCGGTTACTCATCCCTGGACCTTAGAGGCTGCTGCCCAATGTACATAGACATGGAATCACTGGTCACTTTATTAATGGAACACTGGTCACTTTAATAATGTTTACATACTGTTTTACTCATTTCATATATATATATATATATATATATATATATATATATACAGTGGGGAGAACAAGTATTTGATACACTGCCGATTTTGCAGGTTTTCCTACTTACAAAGCATGTAGAGGTCTGTAATTTTTATCATAGGTACACTTCAACTGTGAGAGATGGAATATAACAAAAAAAAATCCAGAAAATCACATTGTATGATTTTTAAGTAATTAATTTGCATTTTATTGCATGACATAAGTATTTGATACATCAGAAAAGCAGAACTTAATATTTGGTACAGAAACCTTTGTTTGCAATTACAGAGATCATACATTTCCTGTAGGTCTTGACCAGGTTTGCACACACTGCAGCAGGGATTTTGGCCCACTCCATACAGACCTTCTCCATATCCTTCAGGTTTTGGGGCTGTCGCTGGGCAATACGGACTTTCAGCTCCCTCCAAAGATTTTCTATTGGGTTCAGGTCTGGAGACTGGCTAGGCCCCTCCAGGACCTTGAGATGCTTCTTACGGAGCCACTCCTTAGTTGCCCTGGCTGTGTGTTTCGGGTCGTTGTCATGCTGGAAGACCCAGCCATGACCCATCTTCAATGCTCTTAAAGAGGGAAGGAGGTTGTTGGCCAAGATCTCGCGATACATGGCCCCATCCATCCTCCCCTCAATATGGTGCAGTCGTCCTGTCCCCTTTGCAGAAAAGCATCCCCAAAGAATGATGTTTCCACCTCCATGCTTCACGGTTGGGATGGTGTTCTTGGGGTTGTACTCATCCTTCTTCTTCCTCCAAACACGGCGAGTGGAGTTTAGACCAAAAAGCTATATTTTTGTCTCATCAGACCACATTACCTTCTCCCATTCCTCCTGTGGATCATCCAGATGGTCATTGGCAAACTTCAGATGGGCCTGGACATTCGCTGGCTTGAGCAGAGGGACCTTGCGTGCACTGCAGGATTTTAATCCATGACGGCGTAGTGTGTTACTAATGGTTTTCTTTGAGACTGTGGTCCCAGCTCTCTTCAGGTCATTGACCATGTCCTGCCGTGTATTACTGGGCTGATCCCTCACCTTCCTCATGATCATTGATGCCCCACGAGGTGAGATCTTGCATTGAGCCCCAGACCGAGGGTGATTGACCGTCATCTTGAACTTCTTCCATTTTCTAATAATTGCGCCAACAGTTGTTGCCTTCTCACCAAGCTGCTTGCCTATTGTCCTGTAGCCCATCCCAGCCTTGTGCAGGTCTACAATTGTATCCCTGATGTCCTTACACAGCTCTCTGGTCTTGGCCATTGTGGAGAGGTTGGAGTCTGTTTGATTGAGTGTGTGGACAGGTGTCTTTTATACAGGTAACGAGTTCAAACAGATGCAGTTAATACAGGTAATGAGTGGAGAACAGGAGGGCTTCTTAAAGAAAAACTAACAGGTCTGTGAGAACCGGAATTCTTACTGGTTGGTAGGTGATCAAATACTTATGTCATGCAATAAAATGCAAATTAATTACTTAAAAATCATACAATGTGATTTTCTGGATTTTTGTTTTAGATTCCGTCTCTCACAGTTGAAGTGTACCTATGATAAAAATGACAGACCTCTACATGCTTTGTAAGTAGGAAAACCTGCAAAATCGGCAGTGTATCAAATACTTGTTCTCCCCACTGTATGTGGACACCTGCTTGTCGAACTTCTCATTACAAAATCATGGCCATTAATATGGAGTTGGTCCCCCCTTTGCTGCTATGACAGCCTCCAATAGGCGATATGCACAGGCGAGCATGACGTATTTCCGGTTAAATCTCAGGATGGATGTAAACTTCCGGTTATCGTAGAATGCTGTGCTACCGTATGCTAGCATTGAATGCTTGTTGTCAAAAACATCCGAAACTGTTAATTTTCGTCGTCGTTGTTGTTGTTTATCTTAATGTTTATGTTAATGTTTTTACTTATGTTTTACACGATGACGTGTAAACGTACGAAAGTGTCCTTTCAAAAACGGGATGACAGCTCTTCCAGCCATCACTGCTGTGTGCCGCAATGTACAGTGTCTGCCAGATGCAATTCTTCTGTTAGTTTTTTTACTTTTCCCAAAGACAGTGAATTACATAAGTCACAGACAGAGAACTGAGGTGAAGCTTTTCTTGATCTGCCATGATCTCGTATGAACAGTCTGTTGGTTGTAAATGGTAACCGTCCAGTGGCACTTTTGGGAACGGTGGTGCATCCTCATGGATGACAACACTGTCAGGTGGAGGTGGTGGGTGTTGATATGACAGGATACTGCCAGTTTGTATCTTGCCAAAAATGGAGTCCACGAGTGGTTTGTCAGATGTGATGTTCATTCTGCAGATAAGGGGAAGAGAGTCTGGTTCCATGTCAGCATAGGCAGGTAGTGGGTTGAGGGTTGATGGGTCTAGTAGCTCACCGCTGTAGCCCTTGTAAAGTGTAGATCTGGAATAACAATATCAGGAAAAGTAAAGGGTTCACTAGGAAATACACCAGAATCTAACAGCGATTAATAACATTTATTTCGCAACACATTGTAGTCTGCTTATTTAATTGGACTCTGCATACCTAATTCCGCTTGCCGGAGTAGCATCTGGTTTGGGCTTCACTACAACCATGGCATCTACAGGTCCTGGCTTCACTCCCTAATTATTTATGAGATGGTATTAGGAGAGATGCTAGTATGTATGTGACACAACTGTCTGGTATTGAAATGATACAAACCATTGTTCGTGGTTTATGCCACTTCTGCTCTGTTTCAGTGCACGAAAGTACAGGAGGGACGACAGACATGCCACATTCAGAGTAATGGGCAGTCTGATATAGTAATGCAACCAAATGATTGCATATCCCACACCCAGCCATACAGGAACAGTAGCTTTTAACTAGCACAACTGGCTGTGAATCACGCAATGTCATCTGAAAAACACAGAAGCATAATTTAATGGGTTTTGAAAGACGAGGGTCTACAGCAGCAGGAGTAGGAGCAAAACTTGTTCTTTCTACTTTTTACTGGTGTGAGCAACTTATCTACTGTCTCGTGTCACTTTTGTGCTTTCTGCATCACTTTCCTACTGTCTTGCACCACTTGGCTATACTGTCTCCCAACACTTACCTATTGTCTTGTGCCATTTACCTACCTTCAAACAGTATTGGCAGAGCAGTAGGTGAGTGGTGCAACATTGTAGCCTAGTACCAATAACAACAGTAGAGTGAAGGTTTTGCTCCTAATTCCTCTTGAAAAGTAGAAACATCAAGTACAAAAGCAAGGAAGTTGGGCCATATGTTTATAAAGAAAGAAGTAAAGATTACAGGACAGTTTTGAGTAGAACATCAGCAGTTTGAAGAATAGCTGAGTGGAAATGTTACTGTCATTGCAGTCATCAAGTCAGGAAAAAGTAGTAATCTCATTATTGTTTCCATTTCAAACCGAACTCCAATTTGTTTACAACAGACCCAACAACAAAGCATGGCAATTCCCACTCAGCTACCCTGGTCTGTATTAGGCTACCACTGTTCAGCTATCGTGAAAACCACTAAAGTTCTAAAGTGTTCTCTTAGCAATGGCAATCAAAGCTGTGGTAACAGTAAACGAGTAAAACATGTGTTGAACGGAACCTTGAACAAGATCAACAGAACTTTGAACGTGTTACTTAATCTAGTCCTACTCTCAGCTGGTGTGGTGGCTTTAGTTTCTTCATTGAGCGGTAGCAGTGGGCTCTCACAGAGATCTCATTTGTAGCCCTGTTTTTACCTGATACTTTCATAAAAGTACAAACACATGAAGTGAGAGGTATATACACATGATTAAACTTTATTTAAAGCATGATTAACCTGAAGCAGGACGGAGTCATTACTTAAAACACCAAAGCAAGGCTTCTAGCTCAGGCTAGCTAGCGTTAGCATATTACCTTCAAAGTTGCAAAGAAAATAAGAAACGTAAAATATGAAGCCTTTATCCAGTTTGCTACGTGGTGTCGTACTGGATGTCCGGACGACCCTCCGTATATCATTAACAGATACTTTAGGCAACTCCAGCAAACACCTTGTAAACTTCATCTCTGCCATCATAACGGTCTACTGTCACTGTCAAAAGTGTTTTTCCGGTAACCGGAAATGCCCAAGCATCCTTACGCCAATGTGGAAGTGATGCGTGCATAGAGCCTATTCATCCCAAAGGTGTTCGATGGGGTTGAGGTCAGGGCTCTGTGCAGGCCAGGTTCTTCAAGTTCTTCAAAACCGATCTTGTATGGACCTAGCTTTGTGTACGGGGGCATTGTCATGCTGAAACAGGAAAGGGCCTTCCCCAAACTGTTGCCACCTTCCTCCCAAGTGGTGCAGCAGTCTGAGGTTCGATCCCAGGCTGTGTCACAGCCGGCCGTGACCGGGAGCCCCATGGGGCGGCGCACAATTGGCCCAGCGTTGTCCGGGTTAGGGGAGGGTTGGGCCAGACGGGATTTCCTTGTCTCATCGTGCTCAAATGACTCCTTGTGGTGGGCCAGGTGCCTGCAAGCTGACTTCGGTCGTCAGTTGGACGTTGTTTCCTCCGACACATTGGTGCGGCTGGCTTTCAGGTTAAGCGAGCAGTGTGTCAAGAGGCAGTGCGGCTTGGCAGGTCATGTTTTTGAAGACGCATGGCTCTTGACCTTCGCATCTCCCGAGTCGATTGGGGAATTGCAACGATGAGACAAGATTGTTACTACCAATTGGATATCACGAAATTGGGGAGAAAATTCTAAGATGGTGCCACGTTGAAAGTCACTGAGCTCTTCAGTAAGGCCATTCTACTGCCAATGTTTGTCTATGGAGATTGCATGGCTGTGTGCTCGATTTTATACAACTGTCAGCAAAGGGTGTGGCTGAAATAGCCAAATCCACTATTTTGAAGCGGTGTCCACATACTTTTCTATATATAGTGAATCTACAAATTCACCTGGCTAATTGATCGTTTGAGGAGGAGTGACATGATGCTGTGCTGTTAGATTTGTAAATTACCTGGTAAAACAGCAAAATGAGCTAAACGGAAACATCTGCTAACTACTTTAATCATTGCATTATTGCAATTGCTCAGGCAGCTGCCATTTTCCGTTGGGATTTTTTTTTTTGCCCTGCATTTACCAGAAAAGGAAACTCCACATAACAAAGAGGGTAAGAAATTATTTTAATGTCACAGATATACATTTCCACTGTGCCCATGATAAAATGCAATGTGAATTGTGTTGTACTACTGAATGAAACTGTGAGGAGATGCACTCAGACCAGCCCTTGTGATTGAATTTACGTTAACTACATTACTTTAGTTGGCTGCTTATGTATGTAATATAACCTATTCTGGGAGCCTAGTGGGTATGTATGAACTATGTGGAATATTTTTGGACCATTGGCTTCCCTGAAAACAGGTACTGACAGGAGGCACGACTAGAACGCTGATTGGAATAAAACCTCAAGGTAAAAACAAAAACTGATGTGTGCAAAAACTATTTACAAGATACACTATATATACAAAAGTATGTGGACATCCCTTCAGATGAGTGGATTATGCTATTTCAGCCACACCCGACACTGACAGGTGTATAAAATCAAGCACACAGCCATGCAATCTCCATTGACAAACATTGGCAGTACTGAAGAGCTCAGTGACTTTGAACGTGGCACCGTCATAGGATGCCACCTTTCCAACAAGTCAAAATTTCTGGCGTGCTAGAGTTGCCCCGGTCAACTGTAAGTGCTGTTATTGTGAAGTGGAAACATCTAGGAGAGACAACGGCTCAGCCGCGAAGTGGTAAGCCACACAAGATCACAGAACCGCTGAGTGCTGAAGCGCGTAAAAGTCGTCTGTCCTCGGTTGCAACACTCACTACCGAGTTCCAGACTGCCTCTGGAAGCAACGTCAGCACAAGAACTGTTCGTCAGGAGCTTCATGAAATGGGTTTCCATGGCCGAGCAGCCGCTCACAAGCCTAAGATCACCATGTGCAATGCCAAGTGTCGGCTGGAGTGGTGTAAAGCTCGCCGCCAATGGACTCTGGAGCAGTGGAAACACGTTCTCTGGAGTGATGAATCACGCTTCACCATCTGGCAGTCCGACGGACGAATTTGGGTTTGGCGGATGCCAGGAGAACGCTACCTGTCCCCAATGCATAGTGCCAACTGTAAAATATGAGCTCCACGGGGGAATTTGCATGTGGAAGAGAGAATCCCCTGGTCACCTATAGAGACCTACCAAGAGGAAGGATGTTAAGTGCCAAAGTGCCTTTCATTGCATGACTTTGAACACCTTGAAAAGCATTTGTTGTAAGAAAGTTTGATTTGATTGATGAAATTACAACTGCAGAATATTTAATAAACACATTTTCATAAGAGGACACGTGCAGTTTTTCCATAAACTTTTAATTGACAAGTTGGGATTTTATCACTTGACATATCAATCATACAGTGGGAAGGATCCTATAAATCAAGACTGTGTGAAAGCATGTACCACTGAATACATAAATACTGTGGCTTTGAAGATTTGTCTCTGGTCATGAAACTACAATACAGACTGGATGTCTAAACAAAGTCAGTTCTGAATGTCAATAGATTTTTTGATTCATTCATGTCAATGAGAACATTATAGAACTGAGTTAACACTCATCTAAGTCTGGTATCTGGGGTAATCTGGTTAATGATTATATAATTGATTAAGTGGCTCTTTCCTTGTAGAATGCTGACAGCTGTATAGAACAAATTGTATTGCTAAGATCCTCAAACGTAACTTAATAGCTACACTCACCGACACAGGGTCAACTTTATCTCTCATGCTTGCCCTGACCAAACCGGTAAGTTGCCCCGCACTATAGCTGCACTTCTCCACATAGCCAGACTGATAGTGGTCTTCTCCCCTTTTAATGCTCTTATGCTCATCCTTGAAACATGCCATAAGGTCTGAACTAAACACCAAAGTCAATATATTGTACAAACAATTATCTAGACCAAGTAATATACAATTATTTTTTGATCTATTGCTCTGCTAACTAGCTAGCTAAAGTGTAGTCTGTGGCTAGCCAAGACAGAGAAAGGGGATGTAAAAAGTTCAATTCATTTCAATACAGCACATGGATTCATCATGGATTGGGCACAGGTCTCTGATTGCGCTGGTGAACGTTCAGAAGCTTCCTACAGGAATTTGTAGTCTTGCTGAGGTCTTCTCTGTTGCTGATTAGCATTTCAAATTTTTTTGAGTAAATTGAGGCGAATATATTGATAAAACTCACATTGTCTGAGAGAGAATTACACGGTTATCAAAACATCACACCAAGGTAAGCCATACTTAGTTTGAAGTGTTTGTAAAATGTACTGTGAAAAAACAATTAGAACCATTTACGTGTTTGACCGCTAGCTTTTATGGATATTATGACGCATCCACTGTGCCGGACTATGGAGACAATCTCAAAAGGGTTTTCTTTAATGGAAACGTCTTAATGTCAAACATGTAAAGTGTGGTGTACAACAGGGCAGCTCTCTAGGCCCTCAATTTTTTTCTATTTTTACCAATGACCTGCCACTGGCATTAAACAAAGCATGTGTGTCCATGTACAGTTGAAGTCGGAAGTTTACATACACTTAGGTTGGAGTCATTAAAACTTGTTGTTCAACCACTCCACAAATTTCTTGATAACAAACTATAGTTTTGGCAAGTCGGTTAGGACATCTACTTTGTGCATGACACAAGTAATTTTTCCAACAATTGTTTACAGACAGATTATTTCACTTATAATTCACTGTATCACAATTCCAGTGGGTCAGAAGTTTACATACACTAAGTTGACTGTGCCTTTAAACAGCTTGGAAAATTCCAGGAAATGATGTCATGGCTTTAGAAGCTTCTAATAGGCTAATTGACATCATTTGAGTCAATTGGAGGTGTACCTGTGGATGTATTTCAAGGCCTACCTTCAAACTCAGTGCCTCTTTGCTTGACATCATGGGAAAATCAAAATAAATCAGCCAAGACCTCAGAAAAAACATTGTAGACCTCCACAAGTCTGGTTCACGCCTGAAGGTACCACGTTCATCTGTACAAACAATAGTACGCAACTATAAACACCATGGGACCACGCAGCCGTCATACCGCTCAGGAAGGAGATGCATTCTGTCTCCTAGAGATGAACGTACTTTGGTGCGAAAAGTGCAAGTCAATCCCAGAACAACAGCAAAGGACCTTGTGAAGATGCTGGAGGAAACAGGTACAAACGTATCTATATCCACAGTAAAACGAGTCCTATTTCGACATAACCTGAAAGGCCGCTCAGCAAGGAAGAAGCCACTGCTCCAAAACCGCCATAAAAAAGCCAGACTACGGTTTGCAACTGCACATGGGGACAAAGATCGTACTTTTTGGAGAAATGTCCTTTGGTCTGATGAAACAAAAATAGAACTGTTTGGCCATAATGACCATCGTTATGTTTGGAGGAAGAAGGGGGTGGCTTGCAAGCCGAAGAACACCATCCCAACCGTGAAGCACGGGGGTGGCAGCATCATGCTGTGGGGTTGCTTTGCTGCAGGAGGGACTGGTGCACTTCACAAAATAGATGGCATCATGAGGAAGGAAAATTATGTGGATATATTGAAGCAACATCTCAAGACATCAGTCAGGATGTTAAAGCTTGGTCGCAAATGAGTCTTCCAAATGGACAGTTTTAATGACTCCAACCTAAGTGTATGTAAACTTACGACTTCAACTGTATGGGCTGCATGATGTGACTATAGGCTATTGATGATTTGAGAAAGTCGCAAAAAAAGCTTGCACTCGGTTCCTTGCCTGAGGCTGCACATGCAGCTACAGTGGGGAAAAAAAGTATTTAGTCAGCCACCAATTGTGCAAGTTCTCCCACTTAAAAAGATGAGAAAGGCCTGTAATTTTCATCATAGGTACATGTCAACTATGACAGACAAATTGAGGAAAAAAAATCCAGAAAATCACATTGTAGGATTTGTAATGAATTTATTAGCAAATTATGGTGGAAAATAAGTATTTGGTCACCTACAAACAAGCAAGATTTCTGGCTCTCACAGACGTGTAACTTCTTCTTTAAGAGGCTCCTCTGTCCTCCACTCGTTACCTCTATTAATGGCACCTGTTTGAACTTGTTATCAGTATAAAAGACACCTGTCCACAACCTCAAACAGTCACACTCCAAACTCCACTATGGCCAAGACCAAAGAGCTGTCAAAGGACACCAGAAACAAAATTGTAGACCTGCACCAGGCTGGGAAGACTGAATCTGCAATAGGTAAGCAGCTTGGTTTGAAGAAATCAACTGTGGGAGCAATTATTACGAAATGGAAGACATACAAGACCACTGATAATCTCCCTCGATCTGGGGCTCCACGCAAGATCTCACCCCGTGGGGTCAAAATGATCACAAGAATGGTGAGCAAAAATCCCAGAACCACACGGGGGGACCTAGTGAATGACCTGCAGAGAGCTGGTACCAAAGTAACAAAGCCTACCATCAGTAACACACTACGCCGCCAGGGACTCAAATCCTGCAGCACCAGACGTGTCCCCCTGCTTAAGCCAGTACATGTCCAGGCCCGTCTGAAGTTTGCTAGAGTGCATTTGGATGATCCAGAAGAGGATTGGGAGAATGTCATATGGTCAGATGAAACCAAAATAGAACTTTTTGGTAAAAACTAAACTCATCGTGTTTGGAGGACAAAGAATGCTGAATTGCATCCAAAGAACACCATACCTACTGTGAAGCATGGGGGTGGAAACTTCATGCTTTGGGGCTGTTTTTCTGCAAAGGGACCAGGACGACTGATCCGTGTAAAGGAAAGAATGAATGGGGCCATGTATCGTGAGATTTTGAGTGAAAACCTCCTTCCATCAGCAAGGGCATTGAAGATGAAACGTGGCTGGGTCTTTTAGCATGACAATGATCCCAAACACACCTCCCGGGCAACGAAGGAGTGGCTTCGTAAGAAGCATTTCAAGGTCCTGGAGTGGCCTAGCCAGTCTCCAGATCTCAACCCCATAGAAAATCTTTGGAGGGAGTTGAAAGTCCGTGTTGCCCAGCGACAGCCCCAAAACATCACTGCTCTAGAGGAGATCTGCATGGAGGAATGGGCCAAAATACCAGCAACAGTGTGTGAAAACCTTGTGAAGACTTACAGAAAACGTTTGACCTGTGTCATTGCCAACAAGGGGTATATAACAAAGTATTGAGAAACTTTTGTTATTGACCAAATACTTATTTTCCACCATAATTTGCAAATAAATTCATAAAAAATCCTACAATGTGATTTTCTGGAATTTTCTTTCTCATTTTGTTTGTCATAGTTGACATGTACCTATGATGAAAATTACAGGCCTCTCTCATCTTTTTAAGTGGGAGAACTTGCACAATTGGTGGCTGACTAAATACTTTTTGTCCCCACTGTATATCATCAAGTAATCATATTTTCACCCAGTGGCGGCTCCTGAAAAAATTCTCAGGAGGGGCAATTTTTCTGATGATTTAGGTGACCTACACACATTTTTAAAAAGATATGTCCAGCAACAACATGAAGACAGGGGCAGCATATAAGTCAATACCAGAAGCATTTATTGACTGATCTCAAAAGTGTTGGCTTACAAAAGCAAAATAAGTTATCACAGTAAAAATAATCAAGGGTGTTCTTTCACATTCCTCAACACTGCATAAACAATATGTATGGCTTTGTAAAAATGAACAACCATATTCTGGCCAATTGTATAGATTTGTAAATATGAACAACCATATTCTGGCCAATTGTATAGATTTGTAAAAATGAACATGAACAGATTTTTTATTTTTTTGAATGGCAGTACCTTTCAAACATGTCTGCTTGCAGTAAGGTAGCACTCACAAGGTGGCCAGAGAAAGAGAACCTTTCTTTGGTGTGATCCAGGATGGTGTTGCAGACCTCTTCAGACAGCCTCTGCTTCTCCTCTTCTCTCAAAGCTGTTCTGGGTCTTTTGTCTCCTGTTGCTTCTTGCAGCTGCTGTTGAGAGGAGTCCCTGAAGGCAAACAGACCAATGTGTTTGTTGGCTTTGTACAGTATTGTTGTCTATGTGATGCACAGGTATATGCAATGTATCCATGTATAGTACAAATACTTCAGTTCCACTTAAAATGGGCAGGGATGCATAAAGTCTTTAGTGTTTAAGTTAGCCTTTGTGTCTCACATAGCCTGGATGTTCAGCACAGTATACAGTGGTGCTCATAAGCTTATGATCCCATGCTAAAGTTGACTAAAAAGAGGAATAAAAAAGAAAAGAAAATTGGTGTCCTTAAAGGTTGGATTTTCCAACTTTTTTAATTAAGTCATTAAGATCAATTTCCAAAAGATGATTTTTTTATTTTTTTATTCCTCTTTTTAGTCAGCTTTAGAATGTGTTCATACACTTATGAGCACCACTGTACAGTACACATAGTATATAAAATAAGATAGATTACACCACTGGCCATATATAATGACAATGTAATTTCAAACACAAATGCAGTCTCCTTTCATGCATACATTTTCAAATAAAGCTCTGCTTTGAGAAAGATCGAATGATATTGTTTAATCTTTATCTTACCTTATGGCCTGCACACTGCTTGCGAAGCTGTCGAGGGCACGTTTGATAAAGACAGCATCGATGTCCTTATTCTGTAGCTTCTGGTACGGTGGGCTGGTCAAATGAACCCAATGAACCCGTCCGGATGGCTTCAAAACATTCTATGAGGTCGTCTCGATTCTCGTAGACAGTGTTCACGACTCTGCTGTTGCTAACCTCATCGTTGTGGCGGCGGACAGCTAGCCTGTATCCCTCATCCAGTTGAGTGGCAATATTCACTCTCACCAAAGCAGACAATCTCAAACAGCTATCAATGTGGGTCTTTGACAGCTCATTTTTCTTAATCTTTTCTGAAAGATGGTGCATGTCGGTTACACCAGTCGCTGTCCAAGCGTTGCTGTCTGCCGTTCATGGTTACGTTACGTTACGTATGACGAAAGCGCGTAAGTGCAAGCCCTCAGACACCCATAGAGAATGTATTGAAAGCTCAGAAATTTGAAAAAAAAATATTTTACATTAGAGGCTATGAGAGACTTCTGGGCGATTTTCAACCTGACTGAAATCGCCCCAAAACGGGCGGGGACATTTGAAGCACGACTTTAGCCTGATTGGACATTTAGTGGCTGGCAGATCAGACGTGAACACTGAACTACTGTTGCCATGATATAATTGATTAGAAAAAAAATCCCTTCCTTTTCCCGTTTGGCAGTGCGTCGCCCATATCGCCCTATTGAACACACCGCCCATGTTTTCACCCATCAGACTATTCAATTTAATCTGGTCTTTACTAATATGTAAAATTAGTTTCGATTTAGAATGGCCCATTATCAAATGGGCAGGAACAGAGGCAGGGGAAAAAAAGACATGTCATCCAGAGGCCACTTGACCACAGGTTTGTTTTTCACTCATGCTGGGTAGGCTATTCCAGGAATTTCACTCCACACATCAACCACTGTTTGAGGAGCATGCAGCCTCTTGCTGCGTGACAGGTGATATTCTGCCCAAACTGTATGCCATGGGCTCTCCAACCCTGTTCCTGCAGCTACCCAGCGCTTAATTTGGGAAACCAAGTGAAATCTGTTCGGGAACATCGATAGTAACATGTTTTCACAACTAAACATATTTCATTAAACTGTTGACAGCCCCCCACTCTGTGCGCTCGAGAAAGGAATGAAGGAGGGGGAGGAGATGGAAATGCATGGTGGTGAAATTCTGTAGCTCAAGGTAATGTCTCAGCCTTAAATCACTTTAGTTAATGTTTTTCTGCCATGCGTAATACGGGGTAGACTATGTATTGTATAATGGCAAAATCAATGTATTTAATTATTTCGGGCTTGGGCTCAAATGCGTATACATAAGCCCTAATATCCCTAAGGGTGTTTTGAATTAATCATCACCTTAGAAAGCACTGTCCATTTCGTTGTGTTAGGCTTTGAAACAACATCCACAACAACCATGTTTTCCACTGTTGTTGAACTTCTTTCTTCAAAATGATCAATCAAATTGAGGTGAATATTAAAAGCACATACTGTTTTGATGATAAGTGTTTGATGTGATTTTCGATTGCAATGAGTGGTTAGAGAGACAATAGAGCCCTGAGTACCAGACCATTAGCGACTTGATGATTGTTAGCGAGTTGGGTACTCCCAACTCATGTCCAGAGTGCACAAGGGGAGATTACCGTGACTCAAAGGTCAGGTGGAATTTTACTGCAGTCATGACTCAATACTGCCGGTGTGGCGGTAATACGGTCACCGCAACAGCCCTACTCATGACTGTTGGCTGCTTTTCTCTCAACTCTGTTTGTGCATTTGTCTGTTAGCTAGCTAAATAGCAGCGATTGGTTGTGGTAACGGAGGTCAACTCGAAACTACGGTAGTCAGTTAACGTTAGCCTGCATCTACCATGGGAAAGTGCAAATTCGATGAGAACTGTTTGGAGAACAGTAACTTTGCTTCATGGTTGAAATCAGTTGAAAGGAATCAACACGAAGCCCGCTGTATCTTTTGCAAGAAGTCCTTCAAACTTAGCACAACGGGAATTAAAGCTGTAGAATCCCATATGCAGTGTGAAAAACACAGAAACGCTAAAAGCTGCAAAACGCCCGCATTTTCAGTTCTGTTCAGTCATCTCCACCTCAGTACCACAGACAACATTCCCAAGTACAGCCAGTAACGTTAGCTCTGCTCCAACAACTTCGTTGCCGGGAACCGGCAGCATCAAGCGATCTCCGAAAATCGTTTGGCACACTAAAAGCGGAGGTGCTGTGGCGTCTAAATACCATGGCGAGGCATCAGCCCTATAATGCCGTTGAGGGAGTTGGAGAGGTCTTTCAGGCGATGTTCCCTGACTCATAAATCGGCAAGACATTTACATGCGGGAAGGACAAGACTGATTACATTACACAATTTGGATTGGCCCCTTACATAAAAAAATAGCTAATCTCCAATGTAAACAAGGGCACGTTTGTATTGATGTTTGACGAAAGCCTCAACCAGACAACAAAAAGTAAACTGGACCTGCATGTACGTTATTGGGAGGGAGATCACGTTCAGGTCAAGGTACAGTACCTGGGGTCGCAGTTTTACTGCAACATTTCAAAGTAAGTAATCAATCGATTTAATTATTGTTAATGTTATTTATATAATTTATTAGCAAATGTTAGTTAATTGTTACTGTTACATTCACATTGTTTTGCTCATTAGCTAATTATGGTAATGTATCAGGATCTATTCAAACAGTAGCATAGAGAAATCTAACAAAAATGCCATTAATAGCAATAAGGCTATGCAATATCTTTTGTTGCCTCAATTTGGTCAGTAGAGTAGACGTGGCTACTTGAAATATTATGTGTAATTAGATATTTGAACAAACCATAATTATATTATATTATGATGTTGTGTAGGGTACCTAATTTAAAGGTGTGAAGTGTTTGAGTGGTGATGTGTTGTATAGACGGTAATGTTTTACATTGAAGCCTAAGCTTATCATACATCGTATTCTCATATCTCAGCAGTGTGCGGAGCCTGGTGTCCATCTTCATGGATGGACCCAATGTCAATAGGAAATTATTTGAGCTCCAGCAGCAAGAGCACGCTGAACAATATGGTGGTGCTTAGCTGGTTGTTGTGGGGAGCTGCGGCCTCAACACACTACACAACACTTTCAAATGTGGCTTCTCCATGTGGCAGCTGAAAAAGGTTCTGAGGGCCATGCACATTTTTTTCCACAATGTGCCAGCAAGGAGGAAGGACTACACTGCTCTCACCAAATCCTCGGTCCTCACGTTACCATTCTGTGGCCACCAGTGAATTGAGAACCTGCTTGTGGAATTTGTATTTGTATTTGTATTTATTGTTGAATGTCCTTTATTATGGATCCCCATTGGCAGCAGCAACTCTTCCCGGGGTCCAGCAAAATTAAGGCAGTTCATACAATTTTAAAAACATTACAATACATTTCACAGATTTCACAACACACTGTGTGCCCTCAGGCCCCTACTCCACCACTACCACATATCTACAGTACAAAATCAATGTGTACGTGTGTGTATAGTGCGTATGTTATCGTGTGTGTGTATGCATGTGTCTGTGCCTATGTTTGTGTTGCTTCACAGTTCCATAAGGTGTTTTTTATCTTTTTTTGTAAATCTAATTTTACTACTGGTATCAGTTACTTGAAGTGGAATAGAGTTCCATGTAGTCATGGCTCTATGTAGTACTGTGCGCCTCCTATAGTCTGTTCTGGACTTGGGGACTGTGAAGAGACATCTGGTGGCTTGTCTTGTGGGGTATGCATGGGTGTCGTGTAGCTCAGTTGATAGAGCATGGCGCTTGCAACGCCAGGGTTGTGGGTTCGATTCCCACGGGGGGCCAGTATGAAAAATGAGAGCGTCTGCTAAATGACTAAAATGTAAATGTAAAATGTGTCAACATGTCTAGACCTCTCACAAGTAGTGATGAAGTCAATCTCTCCTCCACTTTGAGCCAGGAGAGATTGACATTAATATTTTTTATATTAGCTCTCTGTGTACATCCAAGTGCCAGCCGTGCTGCCCTGTTCTAAGCCAAGTCCTTTTTTGTGGCACCTGGCCACACGAATGAACAGTAGTTCAGGCGTGACAAAACTAGGGCCTGTAGGACCTGCCTTGTTGATAGTGCTGTTAAGAAGGTAGAGCAGCACTTTATTATGGACAGACTTCTCCCCATCTTAGCTACTGTTATATCAATATGTTTTGACCATGACAGTTTACAATCCAGGGTTACTCCAAGCAGTTTAGTCAACTCAACTTGCTCAATTTCCACATTATTTATTACAGGATTTAGTTGAGGTTTAGGGTTTAGTGAATGATTTGTTCCAAATACAATGCTTTTAGTTTTAGAAATATTTAGGACTAACTTATTCCTTGCCACCCACTCTGAAACTAACTGCAACTCTTTAAGTGTTGCAGTCATTTCAGTCGCTGTAGTAGCTGACATGTATAGTGTTGAGTCATCCGCATACATAGAGAGTCTGGCTTTACTCAAAGCCAGTGGCATGTCATTAGTAAAGATTGAAAAAAGTAATGGGTCTAAACAGCTACCCTGGGAAATTCCTGATTCTACCTGGATTATGTTGGAGAGGCTTCCACTAAAGAACACCCTCTGTGTTCTGTTAGACAGATAACTCTGTATCCACAATATAGCAGGTGGAGTAAAGCCATAACACATACATTTTTCCAGCAGCAGACTATGATCGATAATGTCAAAAGCAGCACTGAAGTCTAACAAAACAGCCCCCACAATCTTTTTATCATCAATTTCTCTCAGCCAAACATCAGTCATTTGTGTAAGTGCTGTGCTTGTTGAATGCCCTCAATCTCACACAAATTATCAACGAACCTACCAGGTACAACCCTAAATCCGTAAACATGGGTACCCTCATAGATATCATCCTGACTAACTTACCCTCTAAATACACCTCCGCTGTCTTCAACCAGGATCTCAGCGATCATTGCCTTATTGCCTGCGTCCGTAACGGGTCCGCGGTCAAACGACCACCCCTCATCACTGTCAAACGCTCCCTAAAACACTTTAGCAAGCAGGCCTTCCTAATTGACCTGGCCCAGGTATCCTGGATGGATATAGATCTCATTCCGTCAGTAGAAGATGCCTGGTTGTTCTTTTAAAAGTAATTTCCTCTCAATCTAAAATAAACATGCCCCATTCAAAAAATACAGAACTAAGAACAGATATAGCCCCTGGTTCTCCTCAGACTTGACTGCCCTTGACCAGCACAAAAACATCCTGTGGCGTACTGCATTAGCATCGAATAGCCCCCGCGATATGCAACTTTTCAGGGAAGTTAGGAACCAATATACACAAGCAGTCAGGAAAGCAAAGGCTAACTTTTTCAAACAGAAATTTGCATCCTGTAGCACTAACTCCAAAAAGTTTTGGGACACTGTAAAGTCCATGGAGAATAAGAGCACTTCCTCCCAGCTGCCCACTGCACTGAGGCTAGGAAACACTATCACCACCGATAAATCTACAATAATCGAGAATTTCAACAAGCATTTTGCTACGGCTGGCCATGCTTTCCACCTGGCTAATTGTAATTATTTTGCACTATAGCCTATTTATTGCCTTACCTCCATAACTTGCTACATTTGCACACACTGTATATATATTTTCTGTTGTATTTTTTGACTTTATGTTTTTTTACCCCATATGTAACTCTGTTGTTTTTATTGCACTGCTTTGCTTTATCTTGGCCAGGTCGCAGTTGTAAATGAGAACTTGTTCTCAACTGGCTTACCTGGTTAAATAAAGGTGAAATAAAAATAAAATAAATAAATAAGTATGCTGAAAGTTTGTTGTCAATTTGTTTACTGTAAAATAGCATTGTATCTGGTCAAACACAATTTTTTCCAGTAGTATTTATGCTCTATCATAGTGGCCACTATAGTAGACATCGATCAAGTGCACAAGACTACATGTGTGCAAAAATAACGTTCACTGAGTAAAACAATGAATCATCCCCCTCACTCACACACAAGTGTTACTGTCAAATTCAACACAACAAAAGCAATCTTTGGGCTACACTGCACATTACTACATTGTACACTTTCTGCCAGTGGACATCTGTTCTACAATGTGCCAGCAGAGCATGAGACCCTTTGTTGGCATAACTCTTTCAGGCAGAATACACCTGGCATACCCCTTTTTATCCACTGTATTGAAAAAATGAGAAAGAGGGAAAGTGTGTGGTGTTCCTTTCACCTCTATAGTGGCATCCAGCTTAAGCCAGGCCCAGCTCCAACTACACTTGATCCCTGAATCCACTTGTTTAACAAGAAACGCCTCATTTTCACCTAATTCTCTCATTCTGAAAATTTACCTCATACTGTAGAGGGAAAACATTAGTTTGCAGATAGTAGTTATTTCGTTAGCTAGATAACTAGTTAACATTTCACACAGATTGCCAGGGTCCAGTAAGCAACTAACGCGTTATAACTTGAGGAACGGTAAGGAGTCGTATACTAGTTAATACTATAGCGAATTGGTTAGGTTACTAACATTAGCTCATCTGGTGTTGTAATGTTCGCTAGCTAATGTTAGCTGTCTGACTATTAGCCAGCTAATTTTCACACCATAAACTCAATTATTTGATCAGTTAAATTGGCTAACGTTGCTCAACATTTCTCTGGCTAGCTAACGGAGAATTCGATCCAGCTAGCAAGATACTTAACAATGCTAACAATACTTGTTCCACCACACTTTCTCCCTCACCACAAACGTTCCAAATGCCAGTTGTTTTTCAGTTACAGCTCATGAAGTACGCTTTATCACCCCCATCTCCGTGGTCAGGCTTCTCACCTACTTGGTTATCATTCAGGGGACGCGCTGCTGTAACTGGCAAACTGCCTTTCCACTCTCCTCTGTCTTTCTAGCGCGCGCTGATGCTGTAACTCTTCAGTCGCTTGGATACAGCCAGTATTGCTCCAAACGTGCATCACTCGTTCGCTTACAGCCAGTAGTGATCCAAAGCCTTTTCTCATCGGATCTACACGAATCACGTAGGTCACCTATTTTGTATTAAAAACGGCGAATTTCGCCGAAAGGTGACTAGTTTGCATCCCTGTTGTCATCTTGTGACTGTACATCAAACAGTGATCATAAATATTGACACTGTATATGACATGAGTTTTATGCTATGGAAATGTGAAGTGCACATTTGGACTCAAGTGTTTGGCTTGCATGACATTACATTTACATTTTAGTCATTTAGCAGACGCTCTTATCCAGAGCGACTTACAGTTAGTGAATACATATTTTTTTATACTGGCCCCCCGTGGGAAACGAACCCACAACCCTGGCGTTGCAAACGCCATGCTCTATCAACTGAGCTACATCCCGGCCGGCCATTCCCTCCCCTACCCTGGACGACGCTGGGCCAATTGTGCGCCGCCCATGAGTCTCCCGGTCGCGGCCGGCTGCGACAGAGCCTGGATTCGAACCAGGATCTCTAGTGACACAGTTAGCACTGCGATGCAGTGCCTTAGACCACTGCGCCACTCAGGAGTACATCAAAGCGGTATTTATTACAGTCCTCAACGTCTCATCTTTCTAAATACGTAGTGTTCTTAATTTATAGCATTTCCCTCACTCAGACAACAAAACATTTGCAAAAGTTGCCCAATTAGCGGGAGGGATGGGGACAACTTCTTGTCGTGCGAGGTGATCAAGTTCAGAACGGCTGTCTGTCAAAACCCATACAGCGCTGTGAAGCACAGAGCCAGAGCTCTGACGTCATCTATAGCATGTTACTGTACAGACACTGTGTTCCAATTTAGGCATTTATCAATGCCCAAACCTTCAATTTTTAACCATATACAGGTATGAGTGTAAAGGGCTACATCCTGGTAATAAAAATGTCCAACTCACCTGCCGATCTTTGCCTGTGCAGTAGGCAATTGGACACCTGCTTGTGAAGGGGCATCTCCATCACCTTTTTCGTCAGGAGGTCATGTCGATCTGAATGGCCAGATTGCTAACAAAACCTTTTCCCTTGTTAGTGATGCTATGAGCTCTTGGAATGCTGAAGTCCCATGGAATATATACTGGAGAATAATGAAGTATCATTGAGTGTCTCTTTACCGCCACCTTCTGTCGTCTGGGAGCGTTTGCACTTCAGTCACTCCACAGCCGAGACAGACTGGCTCCTGGGCATCTTGGCTTTCTTGGGGGGGCAAATGGTCTCCTGGTTGAACAAGTTCTTCCGGACCTTTGTAACCTCTATGGACCAAATAAAGTTGTAGTAAATTGAATTGGACAATCACAGCACAATTGTATGAGACAAGGGGTTTGTTGAGCTAATAGAGGAGTTGGAGGAGGATGGCGTTGAAATTACTTACCTTGTGCAGCCTGCTTTTGGGGTGGGGGCGGTTCAGCCGCTGGTTTCTCCACAGCAACACAGAACCTAGGCTTGGCCTGTTCATAGGACACACGAGGAGAGCAAGATATGGGTGATTGCTAAGTTCATACTGTACATCTAGCCAGACAGGACTGTGAATGAAGCCATATTGTTTCTGATGTAATAGTATTGAAGCCATATTTTATCTGACCTTACAGCTGTTACAGAATACAAAATAAAATCCTGTCTTAGCTCACCGCTCTAGTGGACATCCTTGGCATCTCTATCTGGCCGATACTCTGGGATGCTTCAGTCATGCTCTGATGGCGAGTCAGCCTCCCGCTCCTGAAACACAACAGGGGTTCGTTAAAGAGGGCTATATGAAAGTGTACAAACAACAATAAACACACATTCGTACACTTCACCAAGGAAACACTTGCCAAGAAGTAAATGGTTAAGCTGTTATCACTGAACAAAGGTCCCGTGATCCTGTGTGGCTCAGTTGGTAAGAGCGTGGCACTAGCAACACCAAGGCTGTGAATTCATTTCAAGTAAGTTGATTTGGATAAAAAAAAGTAGCATATTATTACCATATTACAAAGGGGACAACTTGGAACGGTCATTCTATTCCTAGGTGAATGAGCACAATGTCCATCTTGTGCCAGGCAACTCACCTCCTCTTGTTGGCGGAGCAGTCGCATAGCTCCTGAAGTCGCTCCGCGCAGTCAGAGGCCATGCTGAGGGCAGCAGAGAAGGAAGGCGAGGAGGAGGCAGAGACGCTGTCCTTGGTCACCGACTCGTCGCTGAAGAAGTCTGAGAGCAGCACAGCTGACAGGGCGGCGAGCAGCTGGGTGCCCAGACTGTGGTAAACGTTTGCTAGGACCCTAGGGATGGTCGCCAGGAACCTGACAGCACGCCACCGTTTGTTATAACCTTAGAGAATGGCGCTATTCTCCTCATCTCCTTAATCTGCATTCAACCCCAAATGTCAGATGTCAAGAGAGGAAACTCACCCGGGGAGGACCTCGTCTTGCAGGAACTTGGTGAGGTACACCGGGTCTTTGGTTAGAAAGATTATCCTCAGCATATCAGCCATCTGGAGAGAGGGAAATCAAAGCCTATCAATTACTGTTTTGTTTAAATCCAGGTAGAAATGTGATGGGTTGTGGAGGTGGCTATGATTAGCTGTTAGCGAGTTTCCTACCTCCTCCACCATCTGCTGCGAGGGGAGGAGTCGGCACATCTCGAACCTGAGCACCACCTGCAGCTGACACCTGAGAGACACACCAGTGTTAGTCATGGGTCGTGTTCAGTAGGGCACACCGGAGTAAAGCGTTTTGAAACAAAATAAAAATGAGTGTTTCTTATTGGACCATTCCAGGTAGTCTCTCCCTGTTTCAGTCCGTTTCGTGCTTAATGAACACAACTTTGTATTGCATGGGTATTCAACTCTAAAAGGTGTCGCATGGTCAATCCGATGTCTGCATTGGCCATGCAGCATTTACGGGCATTTACACTTCTTATGCTTCGTGGAGCAGCGCAGAGCTGTTGTGAAGGAAGTTGTCAAGGAAGAGAGTTTGTGTTTATACAGAACCTCCCGCCCTCACCCATCGTCAACCAATCATGTCAATGTGGAGCTATACAGATCTCTACGCATTGTTACAACATTTGGGAGGCACACGGCAATGCGGTACAGAGCTCAATTTGGCCTCTGCTGCCTCGGGAAGGCTACTGCATCACACACTCCATAAGGAGCCTCGGACCACATTTTCTGATCAAGCATAAATAGTATTTTAACCTACGAGGTCCGGAGACTGCTGGTTTTCTGTTCTACCTGATAATTAATTGCATAGACCTGGTGTCCCATGTCTAAATCAGTCCCTGATTAGAGGGGAACAATGAACAAAAGCAGCGGAACTGGCTTCAAGGTCCAGAATTGAATTTGAGGGCTGTATAGACAATATTTCAAAACCTTCTATTTAAATCTAAAATATTCATGAGGACTATAAGCTGATGCGCAATATAGCATTTTAAAGCCAGATACAATCATATTTTATCAATCAGTACTCACTCTCTGACTTTACTGTTGGCGTCAGAAGCGTTGCTGTAAAACCGCCGGATGGATTTGCTGGACTTGAGCAGGTTCTGCTGGACAAAGAGAGTCCTGCGCCTACCAAGCACAAGAAACAATGTCATGTATGAAGTATATTCTGAGACTCCAGACCCTGGCTTACACATATCTCTCTGACATTCGGGTAGCCAGTTCAGAAAAATATCATCCCTCCTTTCTTTTGTATGAATTGTGGATGACTGTGGTGTTTCCTATCCAATCACATACAAATTAGAAATGGTAAGAGAGGAAGAAAGAAAGGAAGGATGCATTGTAACAGGACCTCTTACCCCCAGGTCTGGATTGGGCATTAGGAACGTTTTGACAGCAGGGGGGATGTGCTGGACCTCAGGGAGGAGGGAGGTGTCGTTCTCCACCACCGTCTTTTCATGGCCGGCCTTCAGGTGGGACAGCAGCTCTGCCTCGCTCTTGAAGTCTGACAGGAGAGTAGGCATGGAATTTTGTCACATGTAGTCAGTGGTGGGATGCAGTGTTCATAACATTCATTGAAGATAAATATATAACGTACAGAGCTGACAGAAATGATTCCCTACGCTACAAGACAATGAACCAAATCGGTTCTAGAAAATATACAATTCTATCTCAATGCTCTGTATGACTGAATGAATTGAACTTAATTTGTGTTAAATCGCCAGTTGGCAACCCATCCCTTATGGGATTAATTGACACAAACAAATAATTCACTGTGATAATTCAGTGTTAATTCTTCTTCCGGTGTTCTCTGCAGTGCGCATCGCATAAAGAGTGAAATGTTTTATTAAAAAATCTATACATAACAGTAAATATCCAAACAATAATTATATCCCTAGAGCAGAAAAAATATATACATACATACACATAATGAAATACAGTCTTGAATACACTCATATTTATTAAATGTTCTGCCAATTATGAGTATAGGCCTCAATTATCAATCATTCTTGCATCAAAAGCTGAATCTGAACCATGCTTGAGACTATGGGTGAGCCCTTTGGGTGCAGAACACTTATATCCCTGTTGTGTGTTGTTGTGGTGGGGGCCAGACAGACAGTAGTGCTGAGCGATTACTGCTTTTTGAAGTCGGTTCGGTTTCAGTTAAAGTATTACAAAATAATGTGGGTTTTCGGTTTCAATGATTAAAAAAAAAACATTAAATCCACTATGCATTATGTGGTTGAATGCTGTAACGATACAATAAAACAATTAATAAAAGTCCCATGATGGTAGTGACTGCCCTTCACTGAAGGTTTTTCTTTATTTAACCCTTATTTAAGTTGACTGAGAACACATTCTCATTTACAGCAGTGACCTGGTGAATAGTTAAAGGGGAGAGGAGGGGGGATGAATGAGCCAATTGGAAGCTGGCCATGATGGTATGAGGGCCAGATTGGGAATTTAGCCAGGACACCGTGGTTTACACCCCTAATCTTACGATAAGTGCCACGGGATCTTTAGTGACCACAGTCATGACACCCGTTTAACGTCCCATCCAAAAGACGGTCACTTATTAACATTACTTAACTTTAATAAAATATTTCATGTTTCATTTGATGCCTATTATTTCATTCCAAGTAATCATCTCATCTCTACAGAGCTGCTGGCTATGCCGTCTGACAAAATCACTATTTTAGCAGTTGTTCAAAGTAAATAAGGCATACTTTTATGACTGCTGAATAACAACTATCAATCACTTAGATCATGTTGCCCATTAGACTCGGGGTGGAAACCAGAGGTCAGGCTGACCGAGACCCCCAGACGTTCCATGAACACCTTCCAGACCTTGGATGTGAACTGGGGACCCCGGTCAGACGCTATGTCCTCTGGTACCCCGTAGTGCCGGAAGACGTGTGTAAACAGGGCCTCCGCAGTCTGCAGGGCCATGGGGTGACCAGGCAGAGGAAGGAGGCGGCAGGCTTTGGAAAAGCGGTCCACAACGACCAGGATGGTGGTGTTACCTTGAGAGAGGGGAAGATCAGTAAGGAAATCAATACTCAGGTGAGACCATGGCCGTTGTGGAACTGGTAAAGGCTGTAACTTACCCGCTGGGAGGTGCCTAGGTGCCTTACTCTGGGCGCACACTTAGCAGGAGGAGATATACACCCTCACGTCCTTAGCCAAGGTAGGCCACCAGTACTTTCCGGTCAGGCAGCGCACTGTACGACCGATACCTGGGTGACCAGATGAGGGGGATGTGTGTGCCCAGTAGATTAGACAGTCACGGACAAGAGCAGGCACGTACAGCAGCCCAGCTGGATACTGAGGTTGAGATGGCACTGTGCGTAACGCCTGCTCTATGTCTGCGTCCATCACCCATACTACCGACGCCACAATGCAGGAGGCCGGGAGTATGGGGGTGTTGTCTCTGGCCCTCTCCTCTGTGTCCTACAGCAGTGACAGTGCGTCTGTCTTCACGTTCTTCGTACCCGAGATGTATGATAGTGTAAAATCAAACCGGGTGAAGAATAGGGCCCACCTGGCCTGGCGAGGGTTCAGCTTCCTCGCTGCCCGGATGAACTCCAGGTTACAGTGGTCCTTCCAGACGAGGAAAGGGTGTTTCGCCCCTTCGAGCCAGTGCCTCCACACGGTCAGGGCTCGGACAACAGCCAACAGCTCCCGATCACCAACATCGTAGTTCTGCTCTGCCGGGCTGAGCTTCTTGGGGAAGAAGGCACAGGGGCAGAGCTTGGGTGGCGTGCCCGAGCGTTGAGATAGGATCGCGCCTATCCCTACCTTCGGACGCATCCACCTCCACTACGAACGGTATTGATGGATCGGGGTGGGCCAGTACCGTGGCTGAGGTGAACAGACCCCTCAGGTTACTGAAGGCCCTGTCAGCCTCAGCAGACCAGCGGAGCCAGCCCACCCTTCAACAGAGATGTGATGGGAGCTGCAACCTTGCCAAAGCCCCAGATAAACCTCAGATAGTAGTTGGCAAAGCCAATAAAGCGCTGCACCTCCTTTACCGTGGTTGGAGTCGGCCAATTACGCACGGCTGAAATGCGATCTCCCTCCATCTCCACACCTGAGGTGGTAATTTGGTCGCCTGCGTTTTGGAAAATGCGTGCGCCAAATCGAGGTATTTGGGGGGGAATGCGCACGTGGTTGCACCAACGGAAACACTGAGACACCTACCCTGACACTCTCGCGACCACCCCGTGAGAACCCTAAGCGGCCATGAAAAGGTGGGGTAGTGGAGTGCTAACCAGGGAATACCTAACACGACAAGGAAAGCAGGAGACTCAATAATAAAAAAAGGTGACTTGCTCGCGATGAGTCTCGTGTGTAACCATAGTGACTGGTGCTGTAACCTCCCTAACGAACCCGGACCCTAATGGTCGACTGTCAAGTTCTCTGATGAATAAACGTTTTGTGTTTGACGGTAGGATTGGTTGTCAGTGTATTTTGTTCTCACTGTTCCTTTTCACTATTCTAATTCGCATGAGTTATGTTACGGGTCTCTTTACCATCCACCCTAGACTTTTAAAGCCACAGGGTTCGTAACATAACATGGGGGCTCGACCGGGATCCCTCATTGATACCCATGCCACTCATGCAAATTGGTTTAGTGTTTGGTTCAGTGTTGAGCGTGGCAGCTGTGATTGGCTGGTTTAGTGTTTAGTATTCGTTGGCTCGTGTCGCTAGCTTAAGATGGTTACTTTTGATTTGGATGCCTTTTTGGATAACCCTACTTGGGAGGTTTTTGATAATTGCTGTAGAGTGGATCTACAGGCTTTGGCTGACCAAACTTCTATACCCATACCGAGGGGTTAAGTGAAAACGGAAGTTAGGAAAGTGGTGTTAGAGTTATTATTGAACGAGCGAGTGCTTGAGTTACCGCCGCCTGAGCCTGCTGCTCCTGTAGGGAATGTGGCTGCTGCTCCGGTAAGCCCGTCGGTGTCTGAGGGCGAGGCTAAGTCTCCAGCCACATTGCCCCGTTTTGACCCACTCTCCCCACTGTCAGACAGTGATGCCAGGTTGGATGTCCGCTCGACACTGCTCCAAATGGAGGCGGAAGAGAGGGCGCAAATCAGGCAAGAAAAGTTTGAGAAGCGTAAACTCAGGAACAGGAGACGCGTAGACTTGATCAAGAACTGGAGAGGCGTAAACTGGAACTGGACCAGGAGTTGCGTAAGATGGAACTGGAGGCAGAGACAGCGAGGTTAGTCTCTGCTCATGCTGTGCCTGCTAGTGAGCCGTCCTCACCAGCTACTTTGATATTAGTAGACAGATCATCCTAGTACCTGTGTTTAGGGAGTCAGAGGTTGACTCCAATTTTAGCATTTTGAACGTATAGCGGTAGCCTTGAAATGGCCCGAAGAGGTATGGTGCCTATTACTTCAGTGTAAATTTAACAGGTAAAGGCCAAGAGGTTTTGTCAGCGCTACCTCTTGAAGACAGCTTGAATTATGACGTGGTCAAAGCTACTGTTCTTCGTGCCTATGAGCTTGTTTCTGAGGCATATCGACAGAAATGTAGGTCTCATAAAAAGTATTATACTCAGACTTCTGTGGAGTTTGCTAGAGACAAGGGAAATCTGTTTTGACAAATGGCACACCACTGCTAGTAAGGTAACTGATTTTAACTCTCTCCGGGAGTTAATCTTGTTAGAGGAGTTTAAAAATTGCTTACCCGAACACATTGTAGTTTACCTAAACGAATAGAAAGTATCCTCACTGTCGGAAGCGTCTGTATTGGCAGACGAGTTTGTGTTGACGCACAAGAGCGTGTTTTTGGCTCGTACGGAGAGTAGGGCCGCGGAGTTGCCAACTCTTAGCCCTAGTCGACCAGCGGTTCATCCAGCACGCCCGAAAGATGCACGTCACTGTTTCTATTGTCTTAAGGTGGGACATATGGTTAATGATTGCTTCATGCTAAAACGCAAACAGGGGATGTCTTTGCACGCCAAGAAGCCAAAGGGTGTTGGGCTGATTCGTACGGTTGTAAGGCCGGAATCAAAAAAGATGCCTCATAGTAAATGTGTTTTGAAAGTTGCAGTCCCAGATCGCAGTTATGAACCGTTCATTTTTGAGGGGTTTGTTTCCATGTCAGATGACGAAGCGTCTCAGCGTCTGGTTAGAATCCTTAGAGATACTGGTGCGGCACAGTCGTTCATACTATCTAATGTGTTGCCCTTGTCCGATAATACGTATTGTGGTTCCGGTGTGTTAGTCCAGGGAATTTAAATGGGATTCGTCCCAGTGCCATTGCACTTTGTGAACGTACACTCTGAGTTAGTCAGTGGATTGTTCAGTGTTGGAGTATGTCCTATGTTGCCAGTAAAAGGTATGACATTTATAATGGGCAATGATATTGCTGTAGGAAAGGTGATACCCGTATTGGAGGTATTAGATAAAAGGGACCAGTCTCTCTCCGAGGAACTGGCACAGAGTTATCCACATGTGTTCCCCACTGCGTTCCCCACTGCTGCGGCTGTAGTGGGAGATCATGTGCTGTCACATGTGCTCAAGCACGACAAATGGGTAACGTGATAGATTTGTCTAACACTATTCTGTTCAGAGAGTGTGACCCAGAGGATAGCTTGTGTACTACCTCTGGTAAGCTGGTGCGGTCTGACCAACAGCCCAGGGAAGGGAAGAAGTATGTGGAACTTGTTGCTGATGCAATACAGTTACCAGTCACTCATGAGCAGGTGATTGCTAACCAAAAGTTTGACATTAGCCTGGCTAAATGTTTTCTAGTGTTGTCTCAGTGGAGGAGCTAAAGAAAAAAAACATGGCGTACTTCATTGATGGTAATCGCCTCATGCGTAAATGGACATCCCATGTTGACGCTGGTGGAGATTGGAATGCTGTTTACCAAATAGTGATTCCTACAGCCTTTTGACAAAATGTTTTATCCCTCGCTCATGATCACCAGTGGGGAGTCACCAAGACTTATGATCGGGTTCTGCGACATTTATTTTGGCCCGGTTTAAAACAAGATGTGGCTCAGTTCTGTCGGACATGCCACAGCTGTCAGGTAACTGGGAAACCGAACCAGTTTATTCCTCCCACTCCTCTTTGTGCCATACCTGTCGTAGGTGAACCATTCCAACATGTGGTGGTTGATTATGTTGGATCATTACCGAAGACAAAATCTGGTAACCAGTTTCTGTTGATGGTTATGTGTGGGGCCACCAGATACCCAGAGGCCATTCCTCTGTGTAGGATTACTGATCCGGTGGTGAGTAAAGCCTTGATTAAATTCTTCTCAACTTTTGGGTTACCTAAGGTGTTACAAACTGATCAGGGTACGAATTTCCTTTCTAAGCTTTTCAAACAGGTGTTAAAATCCTTTTCAATTACGCACCATGTGTCAAGCGCATATCACCCAGAGTCTCAGGGTGTGCTTGAACGTTGGCATCAGAAACTGAAGTCTATGCTCCGTAAATATTGTTTGGAATCTGAGAAGGATTGGGATGAGGGAGTTTCTCTAGTTTTGTTTGCTGTCTGTGAGACGGTACATTAATCCCTAGGGTTCAGCCCAGCTGAACTGGTGCTTGGACACACAGTGAGAGGATCTATGAAAGTCCTTAAGGATCAGTTTTTATCGCAAGAGTTCTGTGCGACAGACTGTGTTGGACTACGTTAGTCGCTTTCGTGAGCGCCTACATGGTGCCTTTGCTCTGGCAAAGGAAGTGTTATCTTCCTCACAGAAACGTATGAAATGGCACTATGACAAACAGGCTGTTTCTCGTTCGCTGCAGCCGGGTGACCAAGTTATTGTATTGTTGCCTGTACCAGGAGCGTCACTGTCAGCACGTTTCTCTGGTCCTTATGCAATCGAAAATAAACTAAGTGAAACTGATTACGTGATACAGACTCCCGATAGAAAATGCCAATCTCGTGTGTGCCACATTAACATGTTGAAGACACACCACACCAGACCCATCACCCAGATAGACAGTCCAGAGAACCTGGCCGAACTGCTGTCCCTCCCTTTTCCCACCCACCATACGGGTCAAGCGGCGTGCACCAACTACTCCTGGACTGTTCAAAGTGAAATATTGAATTGCAATGTCCAACGGATCACCAGAGAACACCTTTTACTGGTGCCCTACTCCGAAAATTGAAACTTTCCACTTCACGTGTAGATAATTTCACGGCCCACAATGCCTTCTCCTTCTGCTCTTTGACACAAAGGAAATTACAACAAAACCACTCCTGGTCACTCGGACCGACTCCACCTTTCCCAATACATCCTTCACCATCTTCGTAACATCAAATGGATCTCCAAAAAAGTAATCATTGTTAATGAATCTCACTCTGACAAGAAACTGATGTTAATTTCCAACTTTAGCCCTTTTCGCTCCATTCTTCTTTATCGCCGTCTTCCACTCATTCTCACCAACTTCACTTGCGCCTACTGAATCAAACAGTGCTTCTGTTTCCACTGTTGCTCCTTCTGGACTGGACCAGCCCGAACAACAAGTTCTCTCCTAGTCAATGTGTTTTCTCATTCGCAAACTGTGAGTAGAATACTAGACTATAATTTGCCACTACTGTCATAGTAATCTCAGATTGGATAACTATATCAATAATCTTATTAAAGCTACTGTATAATGATTTTAGAATCATATATGTTTTATAGTATTTCCTACTGACAGACAGTGGTGTAAAGTAACTAAGTGTCACGCCCTGGCTCTGGGGACACTGTTATGTTGAGCCAGGGTGTGTAGATCTATGTAGTTTATTTCTATGTTGGCCTGAGTGACTCCCAATCAGAGGCAACGAGTGTCAGCTGTGCGGGTTGTCTCTGATTGGGAGCCATATTTAAACTGTCTGTTTTTCCCGTTGTGTTTGTGGGTTCTTGTTCCGTGTTGGTTTGTGTTGTAACCAGGGACGTCACGTTTTCGTTTTGTTGTTTTGTTCGTGTGATCATCAATTTAATAAAATGTTCGCATTCAACGCTGCGCATTGGTCCTCCTCCTTAGACGATCGTGACACTAAGTAAAAAATACTTAAGTACTACTTAAGTATTTTTTGGGGGGGTATCTGTACTTTACTTTTACTCCACAATATTCCTAAAGAAAATATATACTTTTTACTCCCATATGTTTTCCCTGACACCCAAAAGTACTCGGTACATTTTGAATGCTTAGCAGGACAGGATAATGGTTCAATTTACACAATTATAAAGTGAACACGTGGCCATCCATACTGCCTTTTGATCTGGCGTTCACACTAAACACAAATGCTTTGTTTGTAAATGATGTCTGAGTGTTGGAGTGTGCCCATGGCTATCCGTATATTTTAAAATCAAGAAAGTTGTACTTTGCTGGTGTGAGGGAAAATGTTGTTGTCTATAGCTGTCGGTGGGGCTTCTCTACCCTCACTCAGTAGTCCCAGACTACTCTAGCCTCCAAGAAAGACTGTGGTACATTTCTAGTAGTCCCAGACTACAGTGGTCCCAGACCACATAGACGTCAGCAGGCTTTTCATGTGCATCTTCAACGATTCTCTTGTCGTTACAGCCTATGCACCATATGTATCTTCAACGGTTCTCTTGCTGATACTTCCTATACATATAAAATAACACATTGTGCTCAATAACACCTTCGTGCTAGTACCAATGGCTGCAGACCACGTAGACACTTCATAAATACCTACAGACAGCTGTTACCTCCTATGCAAACATATGTATCTTCAACGATTCCTCTATAGTCTCTACAGTCGCCACAGTCTCTACAGTCGCCACAGTCTCTACAGTCGCCACAGTCTCTATAGTCTCTACAGTCGCCACAGTCTCTACAGTCGCCACAGTCTCTACAGTCTCTACAGTCTCTACAGTCTCTACAGTCGCCACAGTCTCTACAGTCTCTACAGTCTCTATAGTCTCTACAGTCGCCACAGTCTCTACAGTCTCTATAGTCTCTACAGTCGCCACAGTCTCTACAGTCGCCACAGTCTCTACAGTCGCCATAGTCTCTACAGTCGCCACAGTCTCCACAGTCTCTACAGTCGCCACAGTCTCTACAGTCTCTACAGTCTCTACAGTCTCTATAGTCTCTACAGTCGCCACAGTCTCTACAGTCTCTATAGTCTCTACAGTCACCACAGTCTCTACAGTCGCCACAGTCTCTACAGTCGCCATAGTCTCTACAGTTGCCATAGTCTCTACAGTCGCCACAGTCTCTACAGTCGCCACAGTCTCTACAGTCGCCACAGTCGCCACAGTCTCTACAGTCGCCACAGTCTCTACAGTCGCCACAGTCTCTACAGTCTCTACAGTCGCCATAGTCTCTACAGTCTCTACAGTCGCCACAGTCGCCACAGTCTCCACAGTCTCTACAGTCGCCACAGTCTCTACAGTCGCCACAGTCGCCACAGTCTCTACAGTCGCCACAGTCGCCACAGTCTCTACAGTCGCCACAGTCGCCACAGTCTCCACAGTCTCTACAGTCGCCACAGTCTCTACAGTCGCCACAGTCTCTACAGTCGCCACAGTCTCTACAGTCTCTACAGTCTCTACAGTCGCCACAGTCTCTACAGTCGCCACAGTCTCTACAGTCGCCACAGTCTCTACAGTCGCCATAGTCTCTGAGCATCTATAGTCCCTATAGCATCCATAGTCCCTCAGCATCTATAGTCTCAATAGTTTATATAGTCATAAATGCTATAGTCTCTATAGACCACAAGAGGTTGGTGGCACCTTAATTGGGGAGAACGGGCTCATGGTAATGACTGGAATGGTATCAAACACATGGTTTCCAGGTGTTTGATGCCATTCCATTTGCTACATTCCGGCCATTTATTATGAGCCGTTTTCCCCTCAGCAGCCTCCACTGCTATAGACTCTATAGTCTTGCCGCTTCCTATACATATAGAATAGCACCTCATGCTATTACATATAGAATAACACATCATGCTCAGTAATCTCCCTTCTTACTCCATGTGCATCTTCCTATGCACCATATGTATCTTCAGCGGTTCAATTGCCGCTACTTTCCATACATATAAAATCACACCTTGTGCTCAATAACACCTCATACTACTAGTAGTGGCTGCACGTAGACACTTCTAATAATGCCTTCCAATAAGGAGAAAGGTATCATTTTTGTTTGTTTTTAAACCTTACTATAGGGGTAAAAGCAGAACATTGTTTGAGAGTGATCCATGTGTATTAGCAGTAGTGATTGAGAGGGTCTTCCTATTGGGAAGAAAGGATCCTAGTTAAAGGAAACGGATATGGAGACTAGTGAAAGTAATGGTAATGGTGAATGGTAATATTAGTGGCTTTCAGATAGCACTCTAATAATGCTATATTTTAGTAATTTGAAGAAGCTGAAGATTCAATACAAGGTCGCATGATGAACAGAGAGATTGAGCCTTGGACTGATATTAAATTAGAGGCTACCATCTGGTGCTTGGGTTAGAGATAAGCTTCCTATGGACAAATGGATAAGCCGCCAGTGAAAGTGAGTGGTACTCACTGAACACAAACAGGCTGTAAGGGACACAGTGGGACATTTGGGACAGAGGTATGAATAATTGAATAAGAGACGTTTTGACCATTTCCAATTATTATTATTACTAAATTCTACTGTTTGGGTAACACCATTGATTTAAGTAAGAAGGTAATGTCATCTAAAACAATAATCTGTTTCCATTACGTGGAACTGTGTCCAAAATTGAAGTAGATTCAAGTAAATGTTTTTAATACCGAATATTGAGCTGATAAGCCAGCACCAGCGTTTTGAAGGACCTAGCAGATTTGTTAAACAACAGCTTTCATATTTTGACTAGTTGATGTCACGGGTCAGTACAGGACATATGTCAATGCAACAGGTCAAAATTAAAAGATTACAAGAAAGGGGCTCTTGGATTGTTTACTTTAGAAGGTGCCTATTCCGGTTAACGGGACACTGTATCATCTGATGTGTCTGAAGTAGGATTCTGTATACACATGGTGCTATCAAGACTTCCTGCCAAGATGCAGTAAGCTCGATTTGAAGAATTTTTAGGACTGATTTAATGTAGCAAAGTGAAAACTAAGTACATGTTTATTTTCTTCTTCCAGGACTGATAGAATGTCCACTACCAAGTTTTCTGATGAGTTTACCAATTATTCTGTATCTCTCCCTTTGAAAGGCTTCCTGAGGCAGGTGTCTTAGGAGAGTAGTTAGTGAGACTGTGCGCTATACAGTATAAAGGTACCCGGATCCGGCTGTTAAGGGAGCTCCCAAATTCCTGGCAATTTTGTTTATTTTTACCCTACGTTTTACCCCACATGCCAGCACCCACACACAACCGACCTGTTATGAATATTTGTTAGTTGTGATAATACCGTGTTTGATTTATTGTGTGGGGCACAAATGAATTTTTCTGAAGTATCTATTGTCTGAGTTTTGGTTGCACACGTAAATTCTCCTGATAAAAAATTTACTGAAAAACCCAATGTAAACCTGCTACACGAAATGTTTGAAATATCTTTAAATAATGAGTCTGAAGTACAGGGAAAGAAAAGGGAAACCAACACTCACTTAATGGGGTTAAATGACCTCTGACCTCTGTTCTGACTTTCTGGTGAGGCCTGATCACCCTCACTAGAAAGGCTATAGACATTGGGTGAGATTTAAATGTAATATGTAAACACTGACAATTAGGAAGAAGTTAATAATTTATCAATAGTCCTATGTGATTCGGACCACGAGAAGGACAGTGTGAGAGCGCTGCCCCTGAATGAGGGAAACCTGTCTCTAGTCTATTTTACTATTCCTTGAATTACCTTATGGGATACATTTATTTTAAGATGGAGTTATCAATGGTTGTAATTCAAATTGTATTTGTTATCATTTACTTTTACTTTTCAAATCAAATCAAATCAACTTTTGATAGGCTACTTAAAGTAACTGTCCAGTGACTGTCCCACCTCAAACTTGGAACTCAAACGGACCGTTTAAAAAATGCTTGCTATTTCCTCATAGCGAATGATGTCACCCTGCCACATTGGCTGAGCTGGCCAATCAGCAATCTACTCACATGAATATTTTTAATTACCAGTATACGCCCACACCATTCTGTTGTTGGGGTACGCCCACACCGTTCCAACACAGAAAAGGAAAAGTATTTAACGCATATTGTAATTCATTATAGGTAATCTTTCATAGAAATCTGGGAACACTGGACAGTTACTTTAAGTATATTTGAGCATTTACTATTACTTTTGATACTTAAGTGTATTTAAAACCAGATACTCATAGACTTTTAATCAAGTAGTATTTTACTGGGTGACTTTCACTGTTACTTGAGTCATTTTCAATGAAGTTATCTTTACTTTTACTTAAGTATGAAAATTGAATACTTTTTCCACCACAGCAGACAGTAGCCTGCTAACACTTTAAAAAATGCTTGGTTAAAAAGAACGGTGGACAGAACACATGTTGGGTTATTATGGCCCAACTTAGTTGGGTTGTTTTCTTTGAAGACTGGAGGCGTGTCTTAGTAGGGGCGGGGTTTTCAGATCATTATTTTTGACCACCCGTAAGAGTAAATTACATTCTGGTTAATCTCTTCTGTTGTATTACCATCACATGGTAAGGTTGAGCACTGACACTACTGTAGCTGTAATGAGGCTTACAGAAGAATATGAGTTCCTCAAGTGCCCATGCAAATCCCAATGTTGGAATAAATACTACTTTGTTATAATGTTTAAATAATGTTATTACATTTATATTAAAATAAGTAATGTGCATAAAAATTGAAGGAATATCTTTATTTACAATGTACAAACTTAACATGATGAACAGGAATTACATTTACGTTCATGGTGTCCAAGAATAACTGTAATAAAGCCACACCCTAAATAGGCCACGCAACCTGGAAATAACCTATGGATTACATAAAAAAAGATCCAGCTGCTAGGTCAACCCAGCATGAGTGAATAAAAACCAAACTGATGGTTAAATTAACCCATGTTTGGGTAAATGGGTTATTATCAGGAGGGGTGGCCTATTGAGGGCGTGGCTTTCATATAGTTATTTTTTTTGGGGGGGGGGGGGGGCGGTGTGGTTAAGGTTGGGGTTAGGGTTAGGTTTAAAATCAGATGTTATGACTTTGTGATAGCTCTGCAGTGGTCACTAGCTAGCGCTGTCTCCAGAATAAGATTCATGACAAAAAACACTAACCTGCTGTAAATTTGCAGACTCAAAATGCTACTCCTGAACTCATGTAAAGTTCGGGTCATATGAATGATCATCAATTCTTCTTTAGGGGTCAAAAACACCATAGCCGTATCTCTCATTCAAATGTTGGCATCATGGAAACAATTACAAGATTGATACTGTAACATAATGTCATGTTATAAAATGAATCCTGTGACCTCTAGTCTCGGTTCCTCCATCTTCTATCCTCCCTATTTTATTAAAAGTTAGCTTGAAGGGTTTTAGTACCCGTTTGTGGCCAAATACAGTACAAGACAGCACTCTGTGCCAATGTTGATTGCTTGGAATAAGTGAGACAGAAATAGACAATGTGCCCTGGCACCAGACAAGTATCAGGCGGCAAAGCTCTTTTCCCAGCCTCAGTGCCTCTCCAAACAGAAAAACAAGGGCCTATAATGGGAGTGTCCCTCTGTTAGACATGTCACATAGTAGTGGCAGTCAACAAACTTTGACCAGGCAGGCTATGAGTGTTTACAAGACTATTGACGCTTAAGGCACATCCACAACCAAATAAGTTAATATCACCCTAGAAACAAGCTCTCTCAGGGCTGGTTTCCCGGACAAAGAATAAAAGGGCTCTATCAAATCAAATCAAATCAAATGTATTGGTCACATACACATGGTTAGCAGATGTTATTGCGAGTGTAGCGAAATGCTTGTGCTTCTAGTTCCGACAGTGCAGCAATATCTAGCAAGGAATGTCTAACAGTTCCACAACAAATATCTAATACACACAAATCTAAGTAAAGGAATGGAATAAGAATATATAAATATATGGATGAGCAATGTCATTGTCAGAGCGGCATAGGCTAAGATGCAATAGATAGTATAGAATACAGTATACACATATGAGATGGGTAATGCAAGATATGTAAACATTATTAAAGTGACTAGCGTTCCGTTCTGTATGTAGGCAGCAGCCTCTCTGTGCTAGTGATGGAGGGAAGGTAGTTTGCCCCCGGTGATGCGTTGTGCAGACTGCACCACCCTCTGGAAAGCCCTGCGGTTGTGGCCGGTGCAGTTGCCGTACCAGGCGGTGATACAGCCCGACAGGATGCTCTCAATAATGCATCTGTAAAAGTTTGAGGATTTTAGGTGACAGGCTAAATTTCTTCAGCCTCCTGAGGTTGAAGAGACGCTGTTGCGCCTTCTTCACCACACTGTCTGTGTGTGTGGACCATTTCAGTTTGTCAGTGATACAGTGGGGAAAAAAAGTATTTAGTCAGCCACCAATTGTGCAAGTTCTCCCACTTAAAAAGATGAGAGACGCCTGTAATTTTCATCATAGGTACACGTCAACTATGACAGACAAATTGAGGAAAAAAAATCCAGAAAATCACATTGTAGGATTTTTAATGAATTTATTTGCAAATTATGGTGGAAAATAAGTATTTGGTCACCTACAAACAAGCAAGATTTCTGGCTCTCACAGACCTGTAACTTCTTCTTTAAGAGGCTCCTCTGTCCTCCACTCGTTACCTGTAGTGATGGCACCTGTTTGAACTTGTTATCAGTATAAAAGACACCTGTCCACAACCTCAAACAGTCACACTCCAAACTCCACTATTGTCAAGACCAAAGAGCTGTCAAAGGACACCAGAAACAAAATTGTAGACCTGCACCAGGCTGGGAAGACTGAATCTGCAATAGGTAAGCAGCTTGGTTTGAAGAAATCAACTGTGGGAGCAATTATTAGGAAATGGAAGACATACAAGACCACTGATAATCTCCCTCGATCTGGGGCTCCACGCAAGATCTCACCCCGTGGGGTCAAAATGATCACAAGAACGGTGAGCAAAAATCCCAGAACCACACGGGGGGACCTAGTGAATGACCTGCAGAGAGCTGGGACCAAAGTAACAAAGCCTACCATCAGTAACACACTACTCCGCCAGGGACTCAAATCCTGCATTGCCAGAAGTGTCCCCCTGCTTAAGCCAGTACATGTCCAGGCCCGTCTGAAGTTTGCTAGAGTGCATTTGGATGATCCAGAAGAGGATTGGGAGAATGTCATATGGTCAGATGAAACCAAAATATAACTTTTTGGTAAAAACTCAACTCATCGTGTTTGGAGGACAAAGAATGCTGAGTTGCATCCAAAGAACACCATGCCTACTGTGAAGCATGGGGGTGGAAACTTCATGCTTTGGGGCTGTTTTTCTGCAAAGGGACCAGGACGACTGATCCGTGTAAAGGAAAGAATGAATGGGGCCATGTATCGTGAGATTTTGAGTGAAAACCTCCTTCCATCAGCAAGGGCATTGAAGATGAAACGTGGCTGGGTCTTTTAGCATGACAATGATCCCAAACACACCTCCCGGGCAACGAAGGAGTGGCTTCGTAAGAAGCATTTTAAGGTCCTGGAGTGGCCTAGCCAGTCTCCAGATCTCAACCCCATAGAAAATCTTTGGAGGGAGTTGAAAGTCTGTGTTGCCCAGCGACAGCCCCAAAACATCACTGCTCTAGAGGAGATCTGCATGGAGGAATGGGCCAAAATACCAGCAACAGTGTGTGAAAACCTTGTGAAGACTTACAGAAAACGTTTGACCTGTGTCATTGCCAACAAGGGGTATATAACAAAGTATTGAGAAACTTTTGTTATTGACCAAATACTTATTTTCCACCATAATTTGCAAATAAATTCATAAAAAATCCTACAATGTGATTTTCTGGATTTTTCTTTCTCATTTTGTCTGTCATAGTTGACATGTACCTATGATGAAAATTACAGGCCGCTCTCATCTTTTTAAGTGGGAGAACTTGCACAATTGGTGGCTGACTAAATACTTTTTTTCCCCACTGTATGTACGCAGAGGAACTTTAAACTTTCCACCTTCTCCACTGCTGTCCCGTCGATGTGGATAGGGGGGTACTCCCTCTGCTGTTTCCTGAAGTCCACGATCATCTCCTTTGTTTTGTTGATGTTGAGTGAGAGGTTATTTTCCTGACACCACACTCCAAGAGCCCTCACCTCCTCCCTGTAGGCTGTCTCATCGTTGTTGGTAATCAAGCCTACTACTGTTCTGTCATCTGCAAACTTGATGATTGAGTTGGAGGCATGCATGGCTACGCAGTCATGGGTGAGCAGGGAGTACAGGAGGGGGCTGAGCACACACCCTTGTGGGGCCACAGTGTTGAGGATCAGCGAAGTGGAGATGTTGTTTCCTACCTTCACCACCTGGGGGCGGCCCGTCAGGAAGTCCAGGTCCCAATTGCACAGGGCGGGGTTCAGACCCAGGGCCTCAAGCTTAATGATAAGCTTAGAGGGTACTATGGTGTTGAGTGCTGAGCTATAGTCAATGAACAGCCTTCTTACACAGGTATTCCTCTTGTCCAGATGGGATAGGGCAGTGTGCAGTGTGATGGCGATTGCATCGTCTGTGGACCTATTGGGGCGATAAGTAAATTGAAGTGGGTCTAGGGTGATAGGTAAGGTGGAGGTGATATGATCCTTGACTAGTCTCTTAAAGCACTTCATGATGACAGAAGTGAGTGCTACGGGGCGATAGTCATTTAGTTCAGTTACCTTTGCAATCTTGGGTACAGGAACAATGGTGGCCATCTCGAAGCATGTGGGAACAGCAGACTGGGAAAGGGAGAGATTGAATGTGTCCATAAACACACCAGCCAGCTGGTCTGCGCATGCTCTGAGGACGCGGCTAGGGATGCCGTCTGGGCCGGCAGCCTTGCACGGGTTAAATTCAATTCATATTGCGGAAGTTCAGTGTTACAACATTGAAATTTAAAGGCAATGTTCCCACGTTAGTGGAGACTGCATTCACGGTAAATGCTGCATATGTCGGCTCATTTGGGAATTACGCTTCAGTGATACAGATTGATTAGCGCCCTTAGCCTAGTCTGGGACAAAAAAGCATGTTCAATGGAGAACCTACATGTCAAGGGATTTTTAGTCCAGGACTGAGTTTTATCTGGGTCTGGTAAGTTGAAAAGTAGCTGATAGGTTTTGGAACATTTTGTATATTTAGGTTGGACGGTCTTAGCTTACACCTCTGTTGATATTGGCTAGCTAGTGTGCGTCTTCACTGTCATGGTCTCCCATCGCTGTCAGCTGTCTTTGAGCAGATGACTGGCAGAGACTGCAGAAGGAAAATAGCAGGAGAACATTCATGCACTCTCTTTCTTTTCTGCTGGTCACTAGAGACTGTTTGTCTGTTCTGGCATGCTAAGTGAAGTGTTGAGAGACATTACATCCCTCTATCGGCCTCTCTCCCTCTCTCTCCCTAAAATGGAAAATTCTCTCCTTCACTAAATTTGGCTTTGATCTCCAACTGCATGCTTTCCCTCTGGTTGTCTCACCATCCAATCAGTGGTCAAATCAGAAACAGATATACTCCATATGGACTTTTGATCATGCTTTACATGATCAAAAGGAGAAAGAGGCCTAGTAATGGTTCCAGTCTCTTAGTTCCAAGTCCCACAAGGCCATTTGTATGCTCAGGGTTACTGAAAGAGTGGTTTGAATGAGTAGAAGGCATTATCAACAGTATCCAGGATCTTCCCGTCAAACAAAACAAGGGAGGGAAAATCTCAAGGTTTCTATCATAGGAAGGAAAGATAACACTGCTGACAGGGCGAGAGATGAGTGAAGACAGGGTTACACTTCTGGGGTAGTGCTTTCATCCTACCTACGCAATTGTCATCAGCATCAATGGCATTATACAGTAATTGTCGTCATAATCATCGCCATCATCATTCATCATTATCACCACCACCGCTATCATCTTCATCATTGATACATCATGGTTTGAGAGTCCCTGTACACACTCAAGTTGTACAATTGGTGTACAACACATTTATTGTGTCACCAAAATATCAGTTTTATCACAACCAAATGTATTGTACATCAGTTGTGTGTGTACTGGTTCTAAGCGTCCCCCACAAAGAGAGATGGTTTCTACACAAACAAGGAGCTTTTGGCATACATTCTAGCTAGCTAACTGGCTGGATAAGTTGGCGACGGACTCGCTCAAGCTGTCGGGACTAACCCACAATGTTAGACACGGACACGAACGATCTGCTTTGCGTGTTGACACACCGGTGGTTTGTTGTGGCCGAGTATTGGTGCTAAACCGTGTTGTTGGAGTCCGGCATGCTAGCTGGCTGTGGCGTCTTATGACTAGGTGCCCTGGACGATTTTCACGGAAGAATACTGTACCTAGTTAGCTAGCTGAATAAACTAAGTTAGTCTATTCCTAGAAAACATTGAACCGCTGTAGTTTACAACAATTATAGTTTCTGAGGTGGAAGTTGGGAGAGTTATATTTGGGTGTTGTGGTGAGGGAGGCCCCGCTCTCTCCTTTCCCAGATGTTTAGTTCATTTCATTCCGATCTCCTTTGCATTATTGTAGCCATTTTCTGCAGCCTGTCAACTATGCCTCTGTCTATCCCTGTTCTCTCCTCTCCGCACAGGCTATACAAACGCCTCACACCGCGTGGCTGCTGCCTCTCTAACCTGGTGGTCCCTGCACGCACCACCCACGTGGAGTTCCAGGTCTCAGGCAGCCTCTGGAACTGCCGTTCTGCTGCCAACAAGGCAGAGTTCATCTCAGCCTATGCTTTCCCTCCAGTCCCTCGACTTCTTGGCGCTGACGGAAACATGGATTACCACTGAAAACACTGCTACTCCTACTGCTCTCTCCTCGTCTGACCATGTGTTCTCGCATACCCCGAGAGCATCTGGTCAGCGGGGTGGTGGCACAGGAATCCTCATCTCTCCAAATGGACATTCTCTATTTTTCCCCTGACCCATCTGTCTATCTCCTCATTTGAATTCCATGCTGTCACAGTCACTAGCCCATTTAAGCTTAATATCCTTGTCATCATTCGCCCTCCAGGTTCCCTTGGAGAGTTCATCAATGAGCTTGACGCCTTGATAAGTTCCTTTCCTGAGGATGGCTCACCCCTCACAGTTCTGGGGGACTTCAACCTTCCTACGTCTACCTTTGACTCATTTCTCTCTGCCTCCTTCTTTCCACTCCTCTCCTCTTTTGACCTCACCCTCTCACCATCCCCCCCTACTCACAAGGCAGGCAATACGCTTGACCTCATCTTTACTAGATGCTGTTCTTCTACTAATCTCACTGCAACTCCCCTCCATGTCTCCGACCACTACTTTGTATCCTTTTCTCTCTCGCTCTCCTCCAACACTACTCACTCTGCCCCTACTCAGATGGTAATGCGCCGTCGCAACCTTCGCTCTCTCTCTCCCGCTACTCTCTCCTCTTCCATCCTATCATCTCTTCCCTCTGCTCAATCCTTCTCCCTCCAATCTCCTGATTCTGCCTCCTCAACCCTCCTCTCCTCCCTTTCTGCATCCTTTGACTCTCTATGTCCCCTATCCTCCCGGCCGGCTCGGTCCTCCCCTCCAGCTCCGTGGCTTGATGACTCATTGCGAGCTCACAGAACAGGGCTCCTCAACCCTCTCTCTCCAGATAAAATCTTGCGACTTGTGACGGCCGGCCGCCCTACAACCTGCCCGCTTGACCCTATCCCCTCCTCTCTTCTCCAGACCATCTCCGGTGACCTTCTCCCTTACCTCACCTCGCTGATCAACTCATCCTTGACCGCTGGCTATGTCCCTTCCGTCTTCAAGAGAGCGAGAGTTGCACCCCTTCTCAAAAAACCAACACTCGATCCTTCTGATGTCAACAACTACAGACCAGTATCCCTTCTTTCTTTTCTCTCCAAAACTATTGAGCGTGCCGTCTTTAGCCAACTCTCTTGCTATCTCTCTCAGAATGACCTTCTTGATCCAAACCAGTCAGGTTTCAAGACTGGTCATTCAACTGAGACTGCTCTTCTCTGTGTCACGGAGGCTCTCCGCACTGCTAAAGCTAACTCTCTCTCCTCTGCTCTTGTCCTTCTAGACCTGTCTGCTGCCTTTGATACTGTGAACCATCAGATCCTCCTCTCCACCCTCTCCGAGCTGGGCATCTCCGGCGTGGCTCACTCTTGGATTGCGTCCTACCTGACCGGTCGCTCCTACCAAGTGGCGTGGCGAGAAGCTGTCTCCGCACCACGTGCTCTCACCACTGGTGTCCCCCAGGGCTCAGTTCTAGGCCCTCTCCTATTCTCGCTATACACCAAGTCACTTGGCTCTGTCATATCCTCACATGGCCTCTCCTATCATTGCTACGCAGACGACACACAACTAATCTTCTCCTTTCCCCCTTCTGATAACCAGGTGGCGAATCGCATCTCTGCATGTCTGGCAGACATATCAGTATGGATGACGGATCACCACCTCAAGCTGAACCTTGGCAAGACGGAGCTGCTCTTCCTCCCGGGGAAGGACTGCCCGTTCCATGATCTCGCCATCACGGTCGACAACTCCGTTGTGTCCTCCTCCCAGAGTGTGAAGAGCCTTGGCGTGACCCTGGACAACACCCTGTCGTTCTCCGCTAACATCAAGGCGGTGACCCGATCCTGTAGGTTCATGCTCTACAACATTCGGAGAGTACGACCCTGCCTTACACAGGAAGCGGCACAGGTCCTAATCCAGGCACTTGTCATCTCCCGTCTGGATTACTGCAACTCGCTGTTGGCTGGGCTCCCTGCCTGTGCCATTAAACCCCTACAACTCATCCAGAATGCCGCAGCCCGTCTGGTGTTCAACCTTCCCAAGTTCTCTCACGTCACCCCGCTCCTCCGCACACTACACTGGCTTCCAGTTGAAGCTCGCATCTGCTACAAGACCATTGTGCTTGCCTACGGAGCTGTGAGGTCGAACGGCACCTCCATACCTTCAGGCTCTGATCAGTCCCTACACCCAAACGAGGGCATTGCGTTCATCCACCTCTGGCCTGCTGGCTCCCCTACCTCTGCTGAAGCACAGTTCCCGCTCAGCCCAGTCAAAACTGTTCGCTGCTCTGGTACCCCAATGGTGGAACAAGCTCCCTCACGACGCCAGGACAGCGGAGTCACTCACCACCTTCCGGAGACGTTTGAAACCCCACCTCTTTAAGGAACACCTGGGATAGGATAAAGTAATCCTTCTAACCCCCCCCCCCCCCAAAAAAGAAAAGTTTGTAAAGTGGTTATCCCACTGGCTATAAGGTGAATGCACCAATTTGTAAGTCGCTCTGGATAAGAGCGTCTGCTAAATGACATAAATGTAAATGTAATACAAGGATCAATGATTATTGTTTACCTGAGACAAAAAACGTCACTAGTTCATGTATGGTAATAGAGCAATCGATCTCTTTTCTACTCAAATTTGAAATGGAAATGTCTTCTTTTCAAGCCTTTTAATGCAAACTGGGGTTCCAAGGCAAGTTTAGGTTTGTCTATCATATAGACGGGTTGGCTGTTTAGTAACAAAACCGACGCTGTGCAACTATGGTGCAAAACAGACAGGGTTGGCTTAGATTGTTGACAACATGTAAACTATATATCGTCTCCAATGTATATTGAAAACATAAATACATTTGCACAATGAGCTCTTGTTGTCTCTCAAATTGTCACGGATTCAGCCGAGGCTGCTCCTCCTCCTTGCTCTGGCAGGCTTCGGCTTTCGTCGTTGCCGGAGTACTAGCTTCTACCGATCTATGTTTCTGTGTTCTACTTGTTTTGTCTTTATTGTTCACACCTGGTTCCCATTATGTATTGATTTCTTCCCTATTTAACCCTCTGGCTCCCACTGTGTTTTGTGCGTGTTTGTTCATGTTTGTTTGTCATCTGGTGAGCGGGTTTGTTCCTCCCTGCGTGGAGGTTATGTGATTTATGTTACCTACGAGTAAAGTACGTTTTCGATTAGCTCTGTGTCCTGCGCCTGACTTCGTCCTACCGCATCACACTGACCACCTGACACAAATATATTGTTGCAGTTGTTGGTTAGCTAGCTAGTGAATTTTAGCCACATTAGCATAGACGTGACATCAGTAAAAACACCTCAAAACAAGACATGGTATCAAGAACAAGATACAACTAGCTGAAACGAGACACCTACGAGCTTGTGGTGCGTGTATCCAGTCCGGCCCGGCCCATTCCTGCTCCTCGCACCAGACCAGTGGTGTGTGTCCCCAGTCCGGCCCGGCCTGTTCCACCGGTGCCTGGTCCAGCAACGGTCAGCTGCTCCACTCCGGCGCCAGAGCAGTCCGCTCCACCGGTGCCTAGTCCAGCTCTGGTCAGCGGCTCCATTCCGGAGTCAGAGCATTCCGCTCCACCGGGGTCCAGTCCAGCTCCGGTCAGCGGCTCCACTCCGGAGCCAGAGCATTCCGCTCCACCGGTGCCCAGTCCGGCTCCGGTCAGCGGATCCATTCCGGTGACAGCAGTCCGCTCCACCGGTTTCTAGTCCAGCTCCGGTCAGCGGTTCCACTCCGGAGCCAAAGCAGTCCGCTCCACCGGGGTCCAGTTCAGCTCCGGTCAGCGACTCCACTTCAGACCCAGAAGTAAGCCCCTCTCCAGGGTCGGGGCCTCCCACACCAGGGTCCAGGCAGGGCTTGGTGCATCGTGGGGGAATTGCCGATCCAGGCCCAGACGTTAGCCCCTCTCCAGGTTCGGGGTCTCCCACACCAGGGTCCAGATAGGGCTTGGTGTATCGTGGGAGGAAGGAGAGGGGAAGCATCGCGCCGAGGTCCAGACCAGACCAGGGGCGCAACGGGGAGGCAGAGAGGGAGAGGTCGTCACGCCCGGAGCCGGATCCGCCTCCGAAGCTGAATACAGACCCGGACCCTCCCTTAATGAGTCAGGTTGGTGCGGCCGGAGTACGCACCTTTAGGTGGGGGGGTTACTGTCACGCCCTGGCCTTGAGAGGCCGGTTGTCTTTAGTTGGTTTGGTCAGGGCGTGAGGATCTATGTTAGTATTTCTATGTTTAGGATCTAGATGTGTATTTCTAGGTTTGGCCGGGTGTGATTCCCAATCAGAGGCAGCTGTCGCTCGTTGTCTCTGATTGGGGATCATACTTAAGTAGCCTGTTTGCCTACCTTAGTTGTGGGATCTTGTTCCGTGTTTAGGCTTGTATGTGTATAGCCTGAGGACTTCACGTTACGTTGTTTCTTGTTTTGTTTGTTTATTGAGTTTAATAAACATGTTCGCATACCACGCTGCACCTTGGTCTGACCCGTCTCTCAACGATCGTGACATTAGCCTACTTTAAATGTCAATAGATGGAATTATTAATAAGGTGGTTATCAGCAGAAGTGCACACATGGACACCCGTGCACACTCTCACCCGAACAATGACGAGCCCACTTTACATGATGGTGTACAAGCAGTGGGTGGATTTTCAAAGATGTGCTTTGAAACTACAGTGAAAGAAAATTGTTCCAAAGCAAATATTGAGGTGGAAAATATCCATCAATGTAATTAAATATTCTACATGAGGGGCTCAACAAAAGGTCTGGTTGGCGTCAGTGCTAGTTGAAGGCTTGCGTGCCAAATGGTACCCTATTTCCTACATCGTGCATTACTTTGTTTTGAAAAAAGCAGTGCATTAAATAGGGAATAGGTTGCCATTTGGGAAGCAAACATAGTTTGTCCAGGTAATTGGGCCAGAACCTTCCATACAACTGGTGAACAAGACTAGTTAAGACATATTTCCAGCCCACTCACCTAGGCCCTCTTTCTCTGTGTGTGTGTGTTTCTTACTTCCTGTCTGACTGTCAAAAATGTACACTGCATTAAAGAAGGTTGTAGTTTATCAATTGAACAAAAAATACATTCAACCAACAAGACCAGAAGAGTGTGCTGGTAGTCATAGTCATATAAAAACGTTGAGAAATGAGGACAGAGTGAAATATCAAGGGCCATTATCTTCAAATTGGATGATGTCTATAGTCTAATGATGGCACACACAGGGTACACTGTATGATCAGTATGTATCAGGTACAATCATTAGACGTACACCTCTGGAACTGATAGACAAAGATCCAACCATTCAAACCCCGTTGCCTCTGATCTCAAGCACAACAAAGATGGGGGTTGACATGACAAATGTTCTGTCTTGCTCGTGTTTCTGCCCATTCCCAAATTCTGGGTAGAATTTAATCTTGTTATGGAAGGAATTAGTAACTGTAGGCATGAATTGGAGCCCAAATCACATGTAGCAAATAGCATGACCAAGAGAGTCGTGTTCACGAGGCATCAAATGGAAGAAAACAGACTGAAATAGGGAGGGACTACCTGAACTTGTCGATTTTTAAGAATTGATCGTTTTGATTTTCTGATGCAAAACATTTTTCTACGGTGTGACCTAATGAATACTACCCAGCTGTATCATAATCTAAAAAGTCCCCAGTTATTTAAAAGAAGTACTAATGAAACTGTACCCTAAACACTGCCAGATTTCCCTTGATTTAATATGATGAGGCATGGAGGAAAAACGAACTCATAACACCTCCAGATTGACTCACCCATTCTTTGGGTGGTGGCTCAGATGTGGGTACTGAAGGGGAGAGGGGTACATTTAGCCATTTTTTACATTCAGCATCACTCTGTTAAGGGAAATATACTATTCTTTCTAACAAAGATATCTACATATATTTCTGGATATTGTGTATGCCTGGAATTAATCAGAATTCATGTAAACATTACAGTTTTGAAAACATAGCTTGTCCAAAAAAAAGTGGTCTCTTGGCACAACTTACCCTTGGTATGGGGTAAGATGAGACGCGGGACAGGGTAAGTTAAGCCACCTAAACATTTCCATACTGAATGAAATATTACCACTACCTTTTAAAATCTGTGTCTATCTTTATTTCCCAAACACAATTCAACACAATAGCCTTTTCTGTCTTTGAATAATCTAAAGCATCTTTTAACACAGGCTTAACCTCTATGGGATCGGTGTCCCGTATATGGCACGTTGAGCTAACGTGCGCTAATGTGATTAGCATGACTGTTGTAAGTAACAGCAAACTTTCCAGGACATAGACATGTCTTATATGGGCAGAACGCTTAAATTATTGTTAATCTAACTGCACTGTCTAATTTACAGTAGCTATTACAGTGAAATAATAACATGCTATTGTTTGAGGAGAGTGCACAACAACAAAAAACGTATCACGGTAACTGGTTTGATACATTCACCTCTGAAGGTAAATAATGTACTTACATTCAGTAATTTTGCTCTGATTTGTCATCCTAAGGGTCCCAGAGATAAAATATAGCACAGTTTTGTTTGATAAAATCAATTTTTATATTCAAATGTAGGAACTGGGTTCTACAGTTTGAACTCCTGCTGTCTCTGGCTCCACACCCACCACGCCCAGCCATCTAGATGTGTGAAAGTTAGTGTATAAGCTAATGATCCATCATGTATGACATTCCTGGGAGTGTGTAAACTTACATTTTGTATTACCATACCATTTTTGTATGTTCTCTATAGTTATGTACTTGAAAATGTATCAATTGACCAATTCGCCACATTTGGGCAGACTTAGTCCAGTATTGAAACGCTTCACTGGATCAATCTGAAATTTGCACACACACTTGCGCCTAAATTGCAATATTATATTGTGGCCTTTCTCTTGCATTTCAAAGATGATGGAACAAAAAAAAATAGAAAACTCATGTTTTTTTGTTTGTATTATCTTTTACCTGATCTAATGTGTTACATATTATCCTACATTAATTTCACATTTCCACAAACTTCAAAGTGTTTCATTTTAAATGGTATCATTGTGTTAAATGGTATCATTGTGTTTGAAAAGGTGCGGCGTTAAGTGAGTGAGAGGGGAAATGGTTGCATATCCCAGAGCCGACCGGGGGTCTATGAGCAGGGGTACTGAGAGAGAGCTTTCAATTTTGTGTAGATGGGGGATATACATTTTTAAATATAGTACACATCTAATCTAATTTTTCATTGTCCTATCATGATGGAAAGATCCCTAACCCTATAACCTGGACACCCACCTGAGCGACCCATACACCAAAGAGAAGTTCCCATCTCTTTTATGGACCTGCTGTGAATATGCAGCCTAAACAGAGAAATAAATGCGGTCAGAGACCTACTTGAGCAGCACCGCCCCCTCAAGATTCTGAGCCTGCCTGGCAGGGTTGGTCCTACAAAGCCAGAGCCCCCTGATGGGAGAGCATAATATACAAGGAAATTCTCAAAGCTGCTAATGAGATCCTTGACGACCTTTTACCTAGCCGGTGGGGATTCCGGTGGGGTACGCCCACCCAGGTAGTGGCAGTGCTGGCAACACTGGCTGCAGTAACCCATGGGGAGGGGGTCACACTCGGACAATCAGAGAGGGGGTTTATCATTGTAGCCCAGGTGGCACAAAATAATCAAAGGTCTGACCGCATGGAGATGCTTGGGAAAATGGTTACAACAGGGGATCAGAGTGTTTGTGTCTCAGGTGAAGAGGGTGGATCTGATCTCCATCACCTAGGACTTGACATAGATTAAGTAGATTAATCAAATCTCACATTGTTATCAATTTCTGCTCAATCTACATGCTTTCTCAATCAGCTTTAACTGTATGTGCACTCGTAAATCAAGTTATTTCTCGAGTTGGGCTCTGGGATATAACAGCCGTTGAGTATCTGATTTTATGGTGGATTGTGGAGGAGGGGGGTTGAGTGTGTTGGAGTATGTGAGTATGTGCGTGTGTGCTTGTCTGGCATCTGTTGTGGGGGGGGTGGGGATGTTGGGGGGGAGGGTATGGGATGGACCACGGGAATTATTTGCTAGGATAATAATTGCTTGTCAATGAATTAAATGTAATACAATGGCAATCCGGGTTATATGTTAGAATCCTACGCGTGAACTGCCGACATTATTACGCATATTAATTGATAATGATGGAAAATAGGATATGCATAATTTTAAAAAAATAGTTATATATATATAGAGAGGTGAAAGCATTGGAAATGCTTTTTGGCGGTTAATCTGCTTCTGTTTTGTGGGTGGTACTGTGTGCTGTTTTCGATGGATGGGTCCTGGCCTCTCGGGGCCTTAGGGATACAGAGGGACGTGGGTGGGATGCTGATCACTGGGATGACGGCTCAACTTGGGACGGGGAGGGGCTTTAGCGGGGGAATTAGTGGAGAACAATTGAAGGGTTACTCCGTAGCAATGCAAATATCACGGTACAGCTATATGGACACTCAATCATTACGCTATTTTTTATTGGTAAATTTACAAACATATATAATGATAAATAGACTTGAAACTTGTATCTCATTATGGTGTATGGTGAAATAAGTATAGCCAGTTATAATTGTAATGGCTTAGCTGATAATAACAAAAGAAGAACAATATTTACATGGCTCAAAGAGAAGGAATATAATATCTATTGTATACAGGAAACTCATTCAACAAATCGAGATGAAGTAGCGTGGAAAAAAGAATGGGGGGGGGGTAAATATACTTCTCCCATGGGCAAAGAAATTCAAAAGGGGTGATGATATTAATTAATAGTAATTTCGATCCGAATGTGCAAATTGTACAAATAGATACACAAGGTAGATGGATTATTTTAAATATGTTATTGGACCATAAACAGATATGGCTCATTAACCTTTACGGACCAAATAATGATGATCCACAATTCTTTGACAATATATATAATAAATTATCAAGCCTGCAAGCAACTCAAGACAATATTATTATGGTGGGGGATTATAATACTGTTTTAAATAGCTCAATGGACCATAAAGGAAATCACACCACAAACAATCACCCACATGCTCTTAAGGAAATTGTGAATGTCATGGCTACATTAGAACTAGTAGATATATGGAGGCTTAAATATACTGATCTAGTGAGATATACATGGTGGAGACTGAATCAAGCTAGTCGTCTTGACTTCTTTCTTATCTCATTCTCGTTGGCACCAAAAGTAAAAAAAAGTGTTGATAGGGGACAGAATGCGGTCGGACCATCATATAATAGGCATATACATTACTCTTACTGAATTTCCACGTGGGCGAGGATATTGGAAATTTAATCAAAGCCTATTGGATGATAATTTCTTTATAATTAGAACAAAGGAATTTATAACTTACTTTTTCCAACATAACATAGGTACAGCGAATCCCCTTATTGTATGGGACACCTTTAAATGTGCCTTTAGAGGCCATGTGTCACGGTTTCGGCCGAGGCTGCTCCTCTTCCTTGTTCGGGCAGGCTTCGGCGGTCGTCGTCTCCGGAGTACTAGCTGCCACCGTTCTATGTTTCATGTTCATTTGGTTTTGTCTGTTCATAACACCTGTCCCTTATTTGTGTCTTAATTGTTCCCTATTTAGTTTCGTGTGTTTGGGTCAGGTGTTATGCGTGATTGTTTATTGTCAGCCTGCCTCTGTGAAGTTTATTGTATCTCTCGTTGTTTTTCCCGAGAGCTCGCACTGCGTGCGCTTTTCTTGTTTTTGACGCACTGTGTTTGGTGCGTAATTGTTTGCGCCACCCGGTTGGGTTGGCGACTCATTGTTCTCGTGTTTTGGAAACATTACTAAAGATGGTTGAAGTCATCCTGGTTCCTGCGCTTGATTCCTTCCACTCATCTACACACACACCTCTGACAGAATCACGCATCAATCATGGAATCAGCAGGAGAGACCACGCCGACAGCCGAGATGGCTGAACGTCTTCGTGGTCAGGAGGACCGCATCAATCAGGTCTGTCACGCCCTGGAGGGGGTGATGAATACCCTGCACCGATGGGAGACCAGCGGGGTTCCCACACCACCACGAACCGACCCAGCTCCATCGGTCAGCCCTCCTGTCTCATCTCCTGAACCAAGTGGGATTCGGCTCTCGCTCCCGAGGGCGTACGACGGCTCCACTGCCGGGTGTCAAGGGTTCCTGCTGCAGGTGGAGCTCTACCTCGCCACCGTACACCCGGCGCCCTCGGGACACGAGAGCGTCTCAGCCCTCATCTCCTGTCTCACCGGCAAGGCGTTGGAGTGGGCCAACGCCGAGTGGAGGAGAATGGACGCCGCTACCACGAACTATGCGGAGTTCTCCCGCCGCTTCCGTGCTGTGTTCGACCATCCACCAGAGGGGAAGGTGGCGGGGGAGCGGCTATTCTACCTCCGACAGGGGATGAGGAGCGCCCAGGACTTTGCCTTGGAGTTTCGGACCCTAGCGGCTGATGCAGGGTGGAATGAGCGGGCCCATATCGACCATTTCCGCTGCAGCCTCCGGGAGGACGTCCAGCGAGAGTTGGCGTGCAGGGACACTTCGTTGACTTTCGACCAGCTGGTCGACATGGCCATCCGGCTGGATACCCTGCTCGCCACCCGTGGGCGTCCCGGGGGGGGGGGTTCGCCCATTCCACTCTCCAGCACCTCCGAGCCGAGCCCTATGGAGCTCGGAGGTGCTGGCGCTAGGGACCGGAGGAGGAGGAGCCCGAGGGGACCCGGCCCTTGCACCAACTGTGGTCGTGGAGGGCACACCGCGGCTAGGTGTTGGGGCGGGTTCTCCAGTGAGGGAGAAGGCAGGTCACGCATTGGGGGTTCCACCCAGGTGAGTAGGCGCCCTGCTTACCCAGAGCTTTCTGTCGTGCACCTAACCTTGCCTGTTTGTTTCCCACAGGTTGCACCTCGTTCCCAGCATAAGGCGCTGGTAGATTCAGGCGCAGCTGGGAATTTTGTAGATCGCCAGTTTTGTATAGAGTTAGGGATCCCCCTCCTTCCAGTGGATAAGCCTTTCCCCGTCCATGCCCTAGATAGCCGTCCGTTAGGGTCTGGGTTGATTAGGGAAGTCACAGCACCCCTTCAGATGATGGCGCAGGAGGGTCATGAGGAGAGAATTCAGCTCTACCTGATTGACTCTCCTGCGTATCCGGTAGTGCTGGGTCTTCCCTGGTTGATGACGCATGACCCTATTATTAGGTGGCGAGAGAAAGCTCTTAAAGGGTGGTCTGCTCAATGTGAGGGGCGGTGTCTGGGTGTTTCCATAGGGGCGACCTCGGTGGAGAGTCCGAATCTAATGCCAGCACTGCAGATTCCCCCCGAGTATGAGGATTTGGCACTGGCGTTCAGTAAGACTAGGGCGGCGCAGCTGCCGCCTCATAGACGGGGGGATTGTGCGATAGATCTCCAGTCAGGAGCAGCTCTCCCGCGGAGCCATGTGTATCCCTTGTCTCAAGAGGAGAGAAAGGCTATGGAGACGTACATCTCTGAGTCTCTTAGACAGGGATACATACGGGCCTCCGTTTCACCCGCTTCCTCAAGTTTCTTTTTTGTGAAGAAAAAGGATGGAGGTCTGCGCCCGTGTATTGATTACCGCGGTCTCAATCAGATCACAGTGAAGTACAGCTATCCACTTCCTCTGATTGCGACTATGACGGAGTCACTGCACGGTGCGCAGTTCTTTACAAAATTGGATCTTAGGAGCGCATATAACTTGGTGCGCATTCGAGAGGGCGATGAATGGAAGACAGCGTTTAGCACGACTTCCGGACACTACGAGTATCTAGTCATGCCATATGGGTTGATGAATGCTCCCTCAGTCTTCCAATCCTTCGTCGATGAGATTTTCCGGGACATGCAGGGACAGGGAGTAGTTGTGTACATCGACGACATTCTGGTGTATAGTCCTACCCGTGCTGAGCATGTAGCCCTGGTGCGCCGAGTATTGAGGAGGCTGTTGGAGCATGACCTATATGTCAAGGCAGAGAAATGTCTGTTTTTCCAGAAGTCGGTCTCCTTTCTGGGTTACCAGTTATCTGCGTCAGGGGTGAAGATGGAGGTAGACCGGGTGTCAGCTGTGCGTAATTGGCAGACCCCAACCACTGTGAAGGAGGTGCAACGGTTCTTGGGTTTTGCGAATTATTACCGGAGGTTTATCCGGGGTTTTGGACAGGTGGCAGCTCCCATAACGTCTCTGTTAAAGGGGGGTCCGGTGCGCTTGCGGTGGTCAGCTGAGGCGGACAGGGCATTTGGGAGACTGAAGGACCTGTTTACCTCGGCGCCGGTGTTGGCGCATCCGGATCCCTCTTTACCGTTCCAAGTAGAGGTGGACGCGTCAGAGGCCGGGATAGGGGCCGTTCTTTCCCAGCGTTCTGGCACTCCACCTAAACTCCGTCCCTGTGCGTTTTACAGTAAGAAGCTCAGTCCGGCGGAGCGGAATTATGACGTAGGAGACAGGGAGCTGTTAGCCGTGGTACAGGCCCTAAAGGTGTGGCGGCATTGGCTCGAGGGGGCTCAACACCCTTTCCTCATTCTAACTGACCATCGTAACCTGGAGTACATCCGGGCAGCTAGGAGACTGAATCCTCGCCAGGCTCGCTGGACTATGTTCCTAGCCCGGTTTGTGTTTAAAATCACATACATCCCTGGGTCCCAGAACGGGAAGGCAGATGCTCTGTCTCGGCGGTATGACGCAGAGGAGAGGGCAGTTGAGTCCACGCCCATACTACCGGAGTCCTGTCTGGTTGCTCCGGTGGTGTGGGAGGTTGATGGTGAGATCGAGCGGGCGTTACGCACCGACCCGAGTCCTCCACAGTGTCCGGTGGGTCGGACGTACGTTCCGCTCGAGGTACGCGATCGCCTCATTTGTTGGGCTCATACGTCCCCCTCCTCTGGCCATCCAGGTATCGGCCGGACAGTGCACTGCCTTAGCACGAAGTACTGGTGGCCAACGTTAGCTAGGGATGTGAGGATTTATGTCTCCTCCTGTTCGGTGTGTGCCCAGTGTAAGGCGCCCAGACATTTGCCCAGGGGTAAGTTACAACCCCTGCCTATTCCACAACGACCCTGGTCCCACCTCTCGGTGGATTTTGTTACCGACCTTCCCCCCTCACAGGGGAATACTACCATCCTGGTCGTTGTGGATCGGTTCTCTAAGGCCTGTCGTCTCCTTCCCATGCCGGGTCTACCCACTGCCCTACAGACCGCAGAGGCTCTGTTCACCCATGTCTTCCGGCACTACGGGGTACCCGAGGATATAGTGTCTGACCGAGGCCCCCAGTTCACCTCTAGAGTGTGGAGAGCATTTATGGAACGGTTGGGGGTTTCGGTAAGCCTTACCTCGGGGTACCACCCGGAGAGTAATGGGCAGGTTGAACGTGTCAACCAGGACGTGGGTAGGTTTCTGAGGTCATACTGTCAGGGCCGGCCGGAGGAGTGGGCGAGATATGTGCCCTGGGCCGAGATGGCACAGAACTCTCTTCGCCACTCCTCCACTCAACTAACCCCTTTTCAGTGTGTATTAGGGTACCAGCCGGTTCTGGCACCATGGCATGAGAGCCAGATAGAGGCCCCCGCTGTGGATGAGTGGGTGCGGCGCTCGGAAGAGACGTGGGACGCTGCACACGTCCATCTGCAGCGTGCCATACGTCGACAGAAGACGAGCGCCGACCTACACCGCAGTGAGGGGCCAGTGTACGCACCTGGAGATCGAGTCTGGCTCTCAACCAGAAACCTGCCCCTCCGCCTGCCCTGCCGGAAGCTGGGTCGGCGGTTTGTGGGGCCATTTAAAGTCCTGAGGAGATTGAACGAGGTGAGTTATAGGTTAGAACTACCTGTTGATTACAAAAATATTAACCCCTCGTTCCATGTGTCTCTCCTCAGGCCGGTGGTAGCTGGTCCACTCCAGGACTTTGAGATTGAGGAGACTCCTCCGCCCCCGTTGGACATCGAGGGGGCTCCGGTGTACACCGTGAGGTCCATCCTGGATTCTAGACGCCGGATGGGGGGTCTTCAATATCTCGTGGAGTGGGAGGGGTACGGTCCGGAGGAGCGGTGCTGGGTGCCAAGGAGGGACGTATTAGACCAGTCCCTACTGACCGATTTCCATCGGGGTCATCCTGCGCGCCCTGCTCCGCGTCGTCCGGGTCGGCGCACGGCTGGAGCCGCGCGTCAAGGGGGGGGTACTGTCACGGTTTCGGCCGAGGCTGCTCCTCTTCCTTGTTCGGGCAGGCTTCGGCGGTCGTCGTCTCCGGAGTACTAGCTGCCACCGTTCTATGTTTCATGTTCATTTGGTTTTGTCTGTTCATAACACCTGTCCCTTATTTGTGTCTTAATTGTTCCCTATTTAGTTTCGTGTGTTTGGGTCAGGTGTTATGCGTGATTGTTTATTGTCAGCCTGCCTCTGTGAAGTTTATTGTATCTCTTGTTGTTTTTCACGAGAGCTCGCACTGCGTGCGCTTTTCTTGTTTTTGACGCACTGTGTTTGGTGCGTAATTGTTTGCGCCACCCGGTTGGGTTGGCGACTCATTGTTCTCGTGTTTTGGAAACATTACTAAAGACGGTTGAAGTCATCCTGGTTCCTGCGCTTGATTCCTTCCACTCATCTACACACACACCTCTGACACCATGCAATTCAGTACTCATCTCGAAAACAAAAGCAATTTAGGTCAAAAGAGTTTACACTAAGAAAGGAAATAGAAAGTCTAACAGAACAGATAGATGGCAATAAAAACTGTAACATAGAGGCTCAGAATAAATTAGAGGAAAAACAAAAAGAAATGGAGAAACTTATTCAAGAAAGATCAAGTGTAATATATTATAAAAAATAAAGCAATCTGGATGGAATATGGGGAAAAATGCACAAAATTCTTTTTTAATCTTCAACATAGGAATGCTACCAAAAAGAACTTAATGAAACTGGTTACAATTGACGGAGTCACCCATAATTCACCAAATGATATTTTGAAGGAAGAAACAAAGTACTTTAAGCATATGTTTTCTTTTCAGTCGCCTCCATCTCCTCTAACTGAAGCTAATTGTAGAGATTTTTTTTCTATTGATAATGTCAAATTAACAGCCACACAGAAAGACTCATGTGAAGGTGAAATTACAGAGGAGGAGCTTCTGGATGCAATTAAAGACTTTAAGTCTGGGAAAACTCCAGGGTTGGATGGCATACCAGTCGAGGTATACCAAACCTTTTTTGATATACTAAGAGGACTGTTATTAGCATGTTTTAACCACTCCTATGTAAATGGTAGATTATCTGACACTCAAGAAGAAGGTCTGATCTCATTATTACTGAAACAGGATACAAGTGGAAAATATAAAGATCCAGTCCATTTACAAAATTGGAGGCCCCTTACACTTCAGTGTTGTGATGCAAAAATCCTAGCAAAATGTATAGCGCATAGAATTAAAAAGGTATAGTCGGATATTATTCATTCTAATCAGACAGGTTTTTTACATGGAAGATACATTGGAGATAATATAAGGCAAGTATTGGAAACAATAGAACACTATGGAAAATATGGGAAACCAGGCCTGCTATTCATAGCAGACTTCGAAAAGGCCTTTGATAAAGTTCGACTGGGGTTTATATATAAATGCCTGGAGCATTTCAATTTTGGAGAATCTCTTATAAAATGGGTCAAAATCATGTATAGTAACCCTAGGTGTAAAATAGTAAATAATGGCTATTTCTCAGAAAGTTTTAAACTGTCAAGAGGAGTGAAACAAGGTTGTCCACTATCGGCATATCTATTTATTGTGGCCATCGAGATGTTAGCTATTAAAATCAGATCCAATAATAATATCAGAGGATTAGAAATACAGGGCTTAAAAATAAAGGTGTCATTGTACGCTGATGATTCATGTTTTCTTTTAAATCCACAACTAGAATCCCTCCACAGCCTCATAGAGGATCTAGATACATTTTCTAACCTCTCTGGATTACAACCAAATTATGACAAATGTACTATATTACATATTGGATCACTAAAAAATACAATTTTTACATTACCATGTAGTTTACCAATAAAATGGTCTGATGGTGATGTGGATATACTCGGAATACATATCCCAAAGGAAATAAATGATCTCACTTCAATACATTTTAATAGAAAGTTAGCAAAAATAGATAAGATCTTACTACCATGGAAAGGAAAATACCTGTCAATTTGTGGAAAAATCACCCTGATTAACTCTTTAGTATTATCCCAGTTTACCTATTTGCTTATGGTCTTGCCTACGCCTAGCGAACAGTTTTTTAAATTATATGAGAAAAAATATTCAATTTTATTTGGAACGGCAAGCCAGACAAAATTAAAAGAGCATATTTATATAATTAATATGAATTCGGAGGACAGAAATGATTAAATATTAAAGCATTAGACTATCACTAAAAGCTTCAGTCATACAAAAGTTATACTTAAATCCGAACTGGTTCTCAAGCAAATTAGTAAGATTGTCTCACCCAACGTTCAAGAAAGGCCTTTTTCCCTTTATTCAGATTACAACCTCTCACTTTCAGTTATTTGAAAAGGAAATAATCTCCCAAATGTCACTATTTCTAAAACAAGCCATAGAAAGTTGGTTGCAATTTCAATGTAATCCTCCAGAAACGACAGAACAAATAATGCAACAAATATTGTGGTTCAATTCAAATATGCTAATTGACAAAAAACCTTTATTTTTTGACAGAATGTTTAAAAAAGGTATAATCTTCGTAAATGATATCATCGGTAGGACTGGTGGAGTTATGTCGCACATGCAGCTGACAAAAACATATGGAAATGTCTGCTCTACCCAAAATTACAACCAAATAATTGCAGCCTTACCGCAAAAGTGGAAGAGGAAAGTGGAAGGGGGAGAAAGTAAGGAACTTGTCTGTCGGCCTTGCATTAAAGAACATAATTGGTTAAGGAAAACTGTTATAAATAAAAAAGTATATCAGTTTCACTTAAGGACCAAAGGGTTGACAGCCGTCACATATAGATTGCAAAATAGTTGGGAAGAGATCTTTGACGTACCGATCCCATGGCATAGTGTTTATGAACTGACACGCAAAACGACACCGGATTCAAAAATGTGAATCTTTCAATTTAAATTATTATATAAAATTCTTGCTACCAATAGAATGTTATTTATATGGGGGATACAATCTTCCCAGCTCTGCAGATTTTGCTGTGAAGAGACAGAATCATTAGATCATTTGTTTTGGTTCTGTCCATTTGTAGCTTGTTTTTGGACACAGGTCCAGGAATGGCTAAAGGATTGCAATATTTACCTGGAACTAACCTTGCAGATAGCATTACTGGGTGATCTGAAAAGTCATAGTCAATCAATCAATAATATAATAATAATTTTAGCAAAAATGTTTATTTTTAATTCACAATCTGTAGAAGCAATGAGAATAGAAAGGTTCAGAACTTTTGTAAAACATCACAGTATGGTTGAAATATATATGGCAAATAGAAATCCTATATGGATGGTGTTAAGAGATAGATGGGAGGTATTGAATAGAGTTGAAGGATGGGACTAATAACAAATAATAACAAAGATAGCTAATAATGTAAGCATACTGTGTCCATTATAAGTATATAGGTTGTATGTTGGGAGCTTTTGGGAAAGAGCACAGTTAGAAAGATATGGCATATAGAAGCAAACCGGATGGACATCATGAAAATGATCGGAGAGGCCTGGGCATTGTTGTTCACTAATTTACTCCAAGTAGGGAAAGGATGGTCGGGTTGAAAAGTAATAAAGGGGAGTATATATATAAAAAAAAATATAAAAAAATAAAAAAAACATGGGGGATTGGAAGTGATGCAGACAATTACATTGATAGAAGATACAATCTATCTGCAATATTAAGCTGATCCATTCCCCCCGAAATTAAAAAAAAAGAAAAGAATATGCATATCCTTGCTTCAGGTCCTGAGCTACAGGCAGTTAGATTTGGGTATGTCATTTTAGGCGAAAATTTAAAAAAAGCGTCTGACCCTTAAGAGGTTAACATCTTTTTAAACACTTTTAACATAGGCCAGGCCCTGTTGTTACCTCACATCACAGTGACAATGGCCTGGGAAGAAAACACTTCAGTTTGCTCAACTTGCCTTTGGCTCAACCATTGGCTCAACTTACCCCATGGCCATTGGCTCAACATACCCCAAGGCAAACATTTGGACTATATTAGCCCACACAGCTACAAGGATGCACTTTCATGCTAGGTTTAGGACCTCACATTGAAGCTTATAGGGACCCCAACTGATGTATAGAACAATCGTAAAATTATCTACTTTTAGATACAAGCATCATGAAACCTCTAACACAATAAATGCATTTGACTAAGTGAAAATCAGTTTTTTGGACCTAATCTGCTTACCACTTTTTCCATGTGGTTTCTTCCTTCACAGATTCTTCCTAAATATTTGGTAAAATTATTAATTTTGTGTATGGTTTCCTAGAAACAAAGGTGTCTCAACTTACCCGTTTGGTTCAAGTTACCCGACTCTCCCCTACTGTATGTGAGTTTATGGGCAATTTGAAGTTGGATTGCCTTGAGTGGTCAGGTCAGTGAAGAAACATGCTGTTGGCCAAGGCTGATGAGATATAAAGGAAGTTTGCACTTCTACGAGTGTTTCTTTGCTGTTAAGTCAATGACTTAGCAATCTATGACTAACTTGTTCAGTCAGACCATAGCCAATTAGTTTCAAGTTTGAAGTTGTATTATTCGTATGTACAGGATACACATGGTATACACTGTCCAACAAAATGCTTACTTGCAGGTTCCTTCTCAACAATGCAACAACAATAAGAAATAATAAAAGATAAGAATACTAACAAAGTAAATGTCTCAATAGAATAGAATAAACATTATAGCATAAGTATAATACAGGAAGGCACATTTTATAGTCTAATATTTACACGTGTATCAGGGAAGGGGGGATTGGGGGGCAAGTGTTTAAATTGTGTAATATTAGCAATAGTAAATAGCAGCAGTTGTGATGTGTGTGTGGGTGTGCGTGAGTGAGTGCATGTGTGCAGGTGGTCAGTCCAGTTCAAGTGTTCAGCTGTCTGATGGCTTGTAGATGTCCTGAATGGGTGGGAACACAGCCCCAGTGATGTACTGGATCGTCTTCACCTTGTGGTCGTGGACGGAGAAATTCCCATATCAGGCCATAATGCAATGGTCAGGACGTTCTCGATGGTGCAACGATAGGAAGTATAGGCTATGTTGCACCCCCTTGTCAATTGATCGTCTACACCTGTCATAAATATGTGGGCACAATCAGGCTGTGGACACAATCAGGACAAAGGACAAATGTTAGCAGGTATAAATGGGGCTGGAGATTCTTATCTCAATGGCAAAGCAATACAAAAATATGAATAAGCACGACACAAGCAGGAGTTCTGTGCATGTTGCCTTGTTGTTTACTCCCTTATTGGCACGACTCTTGTCCCCACCAGTCTCTCCCTGTGAGATTCCATCTGATCTGGAACTGAAATCTTTATGTAACAGAACAGACTGTTACATAAGAAATGACAGAACAACAGATGATTCCACAATACTGCCCAGAACAAAATGTTTTCTAATTGGAACACAAACACCTCAAACAAACAGTAGGCTTAACAGTTCTTGGAGACGTGGGGTGAGATAAAATATTATTTATACTAGTGTATCTCAATATCCATGTGGCCAATACAGCAGCACAGTGAGGATCACCAACTGTGAAACATCTTTAACAATAAGGAAACTGAACATGTTGTTGAGCCTCATGGTCAAAATGTCAGAGGGAGTTAGCATCAGGGGGAATAAAGCTGTGTTAAGTATCAGCCTGGGAGGGCGGTGTTGCCAAAAGCGAAGGGTTGGAGATGTTTTTCGTACATCACATTTTCATCACTCGCTCCCATCTCCACGGCAACAGAATAAAAAGTAGGTTATGGGAGAAGGAGGGCAAGAAAGGAGATATGAACTAGAGTGGCCAATCTGTCACCACAACACGAGCAATGAGAAAAACATTTATCTCTTTCTTTCTCTCCTTCTTTCTCTCCCCTGCTCCCTCCCTCCATCCCTCCCTTCCTCAAGTCCTGCCCTCTGATCTGTGAAACAAATGTTTGTTGACTTGCATTGTCTGGTAAAATGAGAAAAACATGTATGATATGTATGACACCTATTGAAGGTCATGGTAAACACAATGACTAGCGTCGTTTGGGGGGTTTGAGTGAGTGGGGGCCTGGTGGGGACATTTTACTATTTATGTGCATCCAGCTGTCTGGACTCAGAGCTGGCTGGGTAACAGGAAGTGGTTTGTGTTTGGAGTGCTGGATCTGTTAACGATATTACACTAGCTGTGTCACCAAGCAGGCTCACAACCAATTCACACAATGTTGGTATGGAGTGTAATAGAGCATGCATGTGCACAAGCATAGATGTGCATAGATGTACATATACTCTTACCACTTTGAGATGTCCATAAATAAAGATCACTGTAAACAGTAGTGTCATTTCATGTGATTTATTATAGTTCGCTAGAAGGAGAACAGTGTCTTGTCTTATTCTGCAGCATAAATCCGACTGACCACTTACTGTCACGTTGTAGCACAAGTGAAAACTACTTTGAAATCCTGGCACCAAATTATTTCCTGACTGGAATAGCTGGATCAAATGTAAAACGTGAAATAGAGTTCTGATTGTGTTCTCAACAGTACAATATCGAGCATGTGAGCTCAGAGATGTGTGAAAGTGTGCATTAAAATCAGATGACTTTTAACCTTTTCAAATTATGGAATGACATTTCCAAGCATTCCAAAGGTAGCGATGTTCACAGGTAGCGATGCCTCTTTAAGTCTTATATCAAGGATACAAAATCTACCCTGACCAAAATATTATTGCAGATCATTTTATGATGCATTTAGCTGTTGTATAAAGAAAGGTTTGGAAAAACAGGGTAATCTTTGCCTGTCACCTTTAAGGGTCAGTGGCCCATAACATATCATACGTTTTGCAAATTCATAACATATTGTAGATTTAGCAAATTGTAACATATAGCACGTTTTGCAAATTCGTAACGTATGTTTTACAAATTCGGAACATATTATAGGAATTTGGACATCCACAAATTAATACTTACCATACAAAACATAATATATCTAAATGGAGTGTCTCTGATTTACGTACAGAATAATATGAAATGCTCTGAGACCAGATTGCGCTAACAGGAATATTCCAAGTTCAGACAGAAGGGGGAATCAGATCACTATGACCGTCAGGAACTTTACTTGTGGTTTATTTTCACTAGTTGCGCAACTAGTACTGCCTGTTTATGAGGCAGCCACAGTAACTGGAAGATATTAACGTCTTCAGTTTGTATTTTATTTCATCTGGGTGCTTAGTACCAGGGTGCTAGCAGGTTACATATCTGTAGCTCCTGTTTCTCCTCATTTCATGAAAACAATGAGAAAGAAAGAACAACATGTCAGAACGTGGCAGAAATATGTGCAGAAAGATATGATTTATGGATGTGCATTTGCGTGAAAAAAGCTATGCATCTGTTAAAGAGGCTACCGGTATGCAGAACCTTTGATTTTAGGGCTGTTCCTGAGCCAAAAAGGGTCCCCTAAATGGACAGAAATATTGTCCAGAACTCATTGCATATCCTATCCTATCCTCTCATGAGGTAATAGATTGGTTAATCTTATGATATAATAGGAATCATTCAGCTAGCGTTCAAGCCAAAGTGTAACTAATTGGCAACTAACTTCTATAGTTATCTTAAAGTGTTTGCATGTGAGCAAAAGAGAAAACAGGTGAATATAGTTGCAAATATTTATTATATATGAAGCAGCATAACAAATGTAGATGTAAAACAATGTAAAAAGGATATTTATCTTAGAAATCAAGAGTGTGACTTTAGAGGTCAAACGAGTCAACGACAAAATAATATTTATAGATTTGCTATGTTATAAACAAAATAAGAGAATAAATACTTTCACATCTGGAAAGGCATTTTTTGTGAGTGGCTTTCGCTAGCTGTGGAGCTTAACACAGAAATAAGAGCGGTGCCAAAGCGTTGCAAAGTAACTCCTAACTTTAGTTACCATTTAATCACTTTTAATACACAGTCCAGTGCTCGGTTGATGCTTTCAGAGTTTAGTCAGTCAAATCTGAATGAGCTGTCTTTTCAATCATGTCTGCACTTCTAGAATCTGCTTGAAGCAGAATACAAAACAGGTACAACATGGAAAAACAACATTGTTTCCATCCTTTTATAAAATAAAGGACAAAGACGTTCCATATTTAACGCATTTCAAGTTCAAAGCCCCTCCTGTCCTGAAGTCGTCTGCAGTAGAAAAGGAATATATCTGAAGTGGTGTATTCAACACTGCGTCATAGCTCATGTGCTACACTTAGCTTCTCTAAGAGGCATTAGCAATATAACCAGCCAGTGATATATATTACTGGGTAGTGTTCTTTACAAAAATGCATCAAATGCATACCATAGCCACAAATATTGATATGCTAATATATATTTGTATGTAGAAACATATTTTTTCAAGGAGAATGGTCTCTATGCACACAGGAGCAGCTTGGAGATCAGTCCAGTTCAGTTGAGTTCATTGGGCCCCCGTGTGAAGCAGAATTGGAGGGGAAAAGGGACGTGTGCCAGGAAGGGTGCGTACACTTCTCCACTTCTCCTCAGGCCCTGCCTGTCACTGGGCCGAGTCCGAGTCACTAGAGTCCAAGCTTTGCTGTGTGGCCGTGGCCGTGGGCATGCGATGACCAGTCGTCGGACAGTGGAGCGCCTGTGTGCTCCGGCGAAGGTTCTCCAGGGACTGCAGGAAAGACCGGCGCGCCCTCTCCTCTTCCAGGGGCGAGGCGCCCTCCTCCTCCACCTCGGTGATCTCGGCAAAGGTGACGGGCTGGGTCTTGAAGCGTGCCTCACGGGGCCGGTGGGGGCGGCTCTTGCCCCGGGCGGGCCCCTTGGGGACGGGGAGCTGCTGGGGGAACTCCTCCATGGTCGAGGAGAGCAGGTGGGCAGGCAGCATGTGGTGGAAGCCCTGGGTCTCCATGGGCATATGACGGACAGCAGCCATGTGTGGAACACTGGGTGTGAAAGCAGGTGGGAAAAGCAGTTGTTTTGCTCCTTCGTCTCCTAGCGTCCCACAGTTCTCCCTCTCTCTCTCTCTTTCCCTCGTTGGTGCCTCCTCTTTTGTCAGAGGCTCTTTCTCAGGAAAGTCAGTGAAGAAAAGTTCTCTCAACCACACCAAACTCTCCTAAAATCTCCCAAAGTCCTGGATGATGATACTCTGTGTCTGTACCAAAGAGCTGCTGTATAAGGTGTTGGCTTCTATTTTCCAATTCTCTAATCATTGAGTCCTTGCAGAGCCTGTTTGAGGGGGAGATTGCTTCATATGTCCACTGGTGCTGTAAGCTGTTCCTCCTTCTTGTTGTTGTTTCTCTATATCACTGTATCTGTCTCAGTCAGCGAGTGCTACTGACACAGACAGCTTCGGCACTGGCTTTTATAGCACCGTCTCACTACCCACTCAACTTTACTACTCCACCCCCTTCCCTCTCGGTCGTCACTAGTTAACACAGCCACAATGTCATAAACCCCGCCTATTTCTACACTTTATCTTTGTAGCTGTATTATCTAGTGGAAACCCTCGTTATCTCTGTCCCAAAATCAAATCCCTCCCTCCCTCTGAGTCATGGTTCCGGGTTCCATAGCAGCTGCCCAGAGTCAGTCTCCCTAAATAGACAGACACGAAGTGAGAGAGGAGCAAGGGAAAGAGGTCTGTGCGTGTGGGAGAGAGAGAGGCTATGTGCCCACAAAATGAGGTGGAAACTGAGCTGCACTTCCTAACCTCCTGCCAAATGTATGACCATATTAGAGACACATATTTAGAGACACATATTTCCCTCAGATTACACAGACCCACAAACAAAACCAATTTTGATAAACTCCCATAACTATTCGGTGAAATACCACAGTGTGCAATCACAGCAGCAAGATTTGTGACCTGTTGCCACAAGAAAAGGGCAACCAGTGAAGAACAAACACCATTGTAAATACAACCTATGTTTATTTATTTTCCCTTTTGTACTTTAACTATTTGCACATCGTTCCAACACTGTATATAGACATTTGAAATGTCTCTTATTTTTTAACTTCTGTGAGTGTAATATTTACTGTTCACTTTTGTTTATCCATTTCACTTGCTTTGGCAACGTGTGTGTGTGTGTGTGTGTGTGAGATTCACCCCATGCTTCCTGAAGCACCTCCCACAAGTTGGATTGGCACTTCTTACGTACCATACGGTCAAGCTGCTCCCACAACAGCTCAATAGGGTTGAGATCCGGTGACTGTGCTGGCCACTCCATTATAGACAGAATACCAGCTGACTGCTTCTTCCCTAAATAGTTCTTGCATAGTTTGGAGCTGTGCTTTGGGTCATTGTCCTGTTGTAGGAGAAAATTGGCTCCAATCAAGCGCCGTCCACAGGGTATGGCATGGTGTTGCAAGATCCCTTTTACCCTGTACAAATCTCCCACTTTACCACCACCAAAGCACCCCCAGACCATCACATTGCCTCCACCATGCTTGACAGATGGCATCAAGCACTCCTCCAGCATCTTTTCATTTGGTCTGCGTCTCACAAATGTTCTTCTTTTGTGATCCGAACACCTCAAACTTCGATTCGTCTGTCCGTAAAACTTTTTTCCAATCTTCCTCTGTCCAGTGTCTGTGTTCTTTTGCCCATCTTAATCTTTTATTTTTATTGGCCAGTCTGAGATATGTCTTTTTCTTTGCAACTCTGCCTAGAAGGTCAGCATCCCAGAGTTGCCTCTTCACTGTTGACATTGAGACTGGTGTTTTGCGGGTACTATTTAATGAAGCTGCCAGTTGAGGACCTGTGAGGTGTCTTTCTCAAACTAGACACCAATGTATTTGTCCTCTTGCTCAGTTGTGCACAGGGGCCTCCCACTCCTCTTTCTATTCTGGTTAGAGCCAGTTTGCGCTGTTCTGTGAAGGGAGTAGTACACAGCGTTGTACAAGATCTTCAGTTTCTTGGCAATTTCTCGTATGGATAGCCTTCATTTCTCAGAACAAGAATAGACTGACGAGTTTCAGAAGAAAGTTATTAGTTTCTGGCCATTTTGAGCCTGTAATCGAACCCACAATTCAACGGCTCAGACACGAGACGGATGTGGCAGGGTCTGCAGACAATCACGGACTACAAAAGGAAAACCAGCCACGTCGCCGACACCGACGTCTCGCTTCCAGACAAGCTAAACACCTTCTTTGCCCGCTTTGAGGATAACACAGTGCCACTGACGAGGCCCACTACCAAGGACTGTGGCCTCTCCTTCTCCATGGTCGACTTGATTAAGACATTTAAGCATGATAACTCCCGCAAGAATGCCGGCCCAGACGGCATCCCTAGCCGTGTCCTCAGAGCATGCGCAGACCAGCTGGCTGGTGTGTTTATGGACACATTCAATCTCTCCCTTTCCCAGTCTGCTGTTCCCACATGCTTCGAGATGGCCACCATTGTTCCTGTACCCAAGAAAGCAAAGGTAACTGAACTAAATGACTATCGCCCTGTAGCACTCACCTCTGTCATCATGAAGTGCTTTGAGAGTCAAGGATCATATCACCTCTACCTTACCTGTCACCCTAGACCCACTTCAATTTGTTTACCGCCCCAATAGATCCACAGACGATGCAATCGCCGTCACACTGCACACTTCCCTATCCCATCCGGACAAGAGGAATGCCTATGTAAGAATGCTGTTCATTGACTATAGCTCAGCATTCAACACCATAGTACCCTCCAAGCTCATCATTAAGCTCGAGACCCTGGGTCTGAACCCCGCCCTGTGCAACTGGGTCCTAGACTTCCTGACGGGCCGCCCCCAGGTGAAAGTAGGAAACAACATCTCCACTTCGCTGATCCTCAACACTGGGGCCCCACAAGGGTGCGTGCTCAGCCCCCTCCTGTACTCCCTGTTCACCCATGACTGCGTGGCCAAGCATGCCTCCAACTCAATCATCAAGTTTGCAGACGACACAACAGTAGTAGACTTGATTACCAACAATGACGAGACCGCCTACAGGGAGGAGGTGAGGGCTTTGGGAGTATGGTGCAAGGAAAATAACCTTTCACTCAACATCAAAAAAACAAAGGAGATGATTGTGGACTTCAGGAAACAGCAGAGGGTGCACCCCCCTATCCACATCGAGAAGGTGGAAAGCTTCAAGTTCCTTGGCGTACACATCACCGACAAACTGAAATGGTCCACCCACAACAGAGCCTCTTCAACCTCAGGAGGCTGAAGAAATTCGTCTTAGCACCTAAAACCCTCACAAACTTTTACAGATGCACAATTGAGAGCATCCTGTCGGGCTGTATCACCACCTGGTACGGCAACTGCACCGCCCACAACCGCAGGGCTCTCCAGAGGGTGGTGCGGTCTGCCGAACGCATTACCGGGGGCAAACTACTGCCCTCCAAGACACATACAGCACCCGATGTCACAGGAAGGCCAAAAAGATCATCAAGGACATCAACCACCCGAGCCACTGCCTGTTCACCCCGCTATCATCCAGAAGGCGAGGTCAGTACAGGTGCATCAAAGCTGGGACCGAGAGAATGAAAAACAGCTTCTATCTCAAGGCCATCAGACTGTTAAATAGCCAGCACTAGCACATTAGAGGCTGCTGCTGCCTATTGAAATCACTGGCCACTTTAAGAAATGGAACACTAGTCACTTTAATAATGTTTACATATCTTGCATTACTCATCTCATATGTATATACTGCATTGTATTCTATAACATTCTACTGTATCTTAGTCCATGCTGCTCTGTCATTGCTTGTCCATGTATGTATATATTATTAAATCCCATTCCTTTCTAGTTTTGTGCGTATTGGATATATGTTGTGAAATTTTTAGACATGACTTGTTAGATATTACTGCACTGTCGGAGCTAGAAGCACAAGCATTTCGCTACACCCGCTCTAACATCTGCTAAACACGTGTATGTGACAAATACAATTTTATTTGATGCTCCAGATACTCAACTAGCCTCAAGAATGCCAGTTTTATTGCTTCTTTATTCAGCACAACAGTTTTCAGCTGTGCTAACATAATTGCAAAAGGGTTTTCTAATGATCAATTAGCCTTTCAAACACAACGTGCCATTGGAACACAGGACTGATGGTTGCTGATAATGGGCCATTAAAAATCAGCCGTTTCCAGCTACAATAGCCATTTACAACATTAACAATGTCTACACTGTATTTCTGATCAATTTGATGTTATTTTAATGGACAAAAAAATTGCTTTTCTATCGAAAACAAGGACATTTCTAAGTGACCCCAAACTTTTGAACGGTAGTGTACATGAGCTGATACTCTTCTAAACTGTTCGGGGAAAAAACATGTAGCTAGTCAGCTGTGCTTATATGCATGCTAACAAACAAAGATAAACAGTGGCATTAAAGGGCGACTGCACTTCCTGATTTGGCCTCATTTTAAATTTGGTTCATTAAGGAATGCTAGCGGCCATGACTGAATTCAAATGTGAGTTGGTTTTGGGGTGTGTTTTGATGTGGGTGTCTCTTGTGTGTGTTCGCAGGTGGGAAGAGTTACACAAATTATTTAGCCAATTAGGTTCAGCCGGCTGGTGTGCGACCGCGGCAAAGTTGGTTTGACTTTGGATAGCCTATCTCCGGGGCTAGTTAGGGGCCGTCAATAAATTACACAATGTAAATTAGACAATGTTTTCATGTTGCACACCTTTTAGTTTTCTCATTAAATCCTTTAAATATTTGTATATTTGCATACCATTTATAGTTGGTTTAAGGCTTTTAAGTCAATTTGGAGCTATTGGAATTGTAACATATATTGTCCCATGTACATAGTGTAATTTACCAACGGTCCCTAACTAGCCATATAGGGGTATCCAAAGTCAACCGAAATGTACCATGGGCATTACAATTGGGTCGTGTGCAGCTGCACTCCGAATTGATGATTACCTGTGGGCATGTGGGCAGAATTGAAACAAACCCAACCTTCATTTACAAACCCAACCTTCATTTACTCACAAAACACAGTTTTGGACGAGACTGATCGGTGACCCGATCCTGTAGGTTCATGCTCTACAACATTCGGAGAGTACGACCCTGCCTTACACAGGAAGCGGCACAGGTCCTAATCCAGGCACTTGTCATCTCCCGTCTGGATTACTGCAACTCGCTGTTGGCTGGGCTCCCTGCCTGTGCCATTAAACCCCTACAACTCATCCAGAATGCCGCAGCCCGTCTGGTGTTCAACCTTCCCAAGTTCTCTCACGTCACCCCCCTCCTCCGCACACTCCACTAGCTTCCAGTTGAAGCTCACATCTGTTACAAGACCATGGTGCTTGCCTATGGAGCTGTGAGGGGAACGGCACCTCCGTACCTTCAGGCTCTGATCAGTCCCTACACCCAAACGAGGGCATTGCGTTCATCCACCTCTGGCCTGCTGGCTCCCCTTCCTCTGCGGAAGCATAGTTCCCGCTCAGCCCAGTCAAAACTGTTCGCTGCTCTGGCACCCCAATGGTGGAAAAAGCTCCCTCACGACGCCAGGACAGCGGAGTCACTCACCACCTTCCGGAGACATTTGAAACCCCACCTCTTTAAGGAATACCTGGGATAGGATAAAGTAATCCTTCTACCCCTCCCTTCCCCCCCCCAAAAAAAAATAAAATAAAAACAAAAATAATAAAAACACATTGTAAAGTGGTTATCCCACTGGCTATAAGGTGAATGCACCAATTTGTAAGTCGCTCTGGATAAGAGCGTCTGCTAAATGACGTAAATGTAAATGTAAATGAATGACCAAAATTTACACTTTTTGGTGAATTTTGACTAGAATCAATGTTTCTGACTCATATCAATGCCACAAAGGCTGTTTTCTAAATGAGAAGTTGTTTTTTAGGGGCAGTTGCTCTTATTTTTTTTTGTGGGGGGTAGATCAGCTTTAATATTGCAGATAGATTGTAACTTCATCAATGTAATTGTCTGCATCACTTCCAATGAACCCATGTTTTTTTTCTTCTCGCAAATATATATATATATCCTTTAAAAATATATATTTCCCTTTATTACTTTCCAACCCCACCACCCCTTCCCTTGGAGATAGTTCCAAGATGGCGTAGCAGTGCGGTCGTGTTCTTTGTTGTGTGTCCGTGTAAAGAGCCTGTTTTTTATTTTTATTTTTCGTGCATATTTCCCTATCACACTTTTCAACCTTCCACTAAATATACTTTCCTGCAACCCGCCTCACTCAATGTGGAACGGATTCTATTATTTACTCACCTTTATCTAGAATCTCCAGTTGAAACTAGCTAGCCAGCTAACTAGCTACTTGCTATTAGCCACTGTTAGCGGTTTTCACCCAGAACATCAGATTTTCTGCCGGAATAACTGAATCACTGGACCCTAACACCGTATCCCAACTAGCTAGCTGCAACCGAATGGATGTTGCTGTAGGCTAATCACCACTGCCCCCGAAGCAAGCACCAGTTAGCCTTGAGCCAGGCCCATATCCCGGCTATCTACCTCTTTGTCTACCGGACGGGAGTAGCCAACTAACTAGCTACTTGCTATTAGCCACCGTTAGCGGTTTTTCACCATTGTCCGTGGCCTGCACTACCTACCAGCCAGCTCTAGCCTGGACTATTATCGGCCAGTCTGCACAGCGCGTTATCGACCCAGAACATATCGGATTTTCTGCCGGAATCACTAAATCACTGGACCTTTAACACCTGATCATCGCAACTAGCTAGCTGCAACCAAATGAATGTTGTTGTTGGCTAATCAGCCTGGAGCTAGCCTCGAGTCAGGCACATCTCCCGGCTATCTACCTCTCTGTCAACCGTCTACCTAGAGTCGACACGGAGCCCCGCCGATCCATCACGACTGGTCTGCCGACGTAATCGTCTGTGGTTTCAACAGGCTTCCCGTTGCGACGACCACGAAGATCCATCTGCTAGCCCCGGCCCGCTAGCACACACAAACAACAGCCATGCTTCCTGCTCGCTGTGCTTTAGCACCAATTCGAACTGCTCTCGGACTCACATATTGCTGTTCACTGGACCTTATGATCACTCAGCTGCACAGCTGATGCCTGCTGGACTGTTCCTTTACACGGTACCCTGTCCTGTTTATCTGTTTAGCCTCAGCCCAAACTTTCATCGCCATTACCAGTTGTTGTCTTAGCTCTCTCTAATAACACCTGTGATTGCTTTATGCCTCTGTCCCATGTCAATATGCCTTGCCTATTGCTGTTCCAGTTAGTTCTTATTATGCAATTTCAATATAGAACCCCAAGTCATTCTCAAACTTCCTCAAATAGCTCCTTTGTTCCACCCCCCATACACGCCGAGACCGGCTCAATTGGTGCCACTAGTGATGCTATCTCTTTCATTGTTATCCAACGCTTAGGTTTACCTCCACTGTACTCATATCCTTCCATATCCTTGTCTGTACAAAATGCCCTGAATCTATTCTACAACGCCCGGAAATCTGCCCCTTTATTCTCTGTACCCAACGCACTAGAAGGCCAGTTCTTAAAGCCTTTAGTCGTATCCTTATTCTAGTCCTCCTCTGTTCCTCTGGTGATGTAGAGGCTAACCCAGGCCCTGCAGCCCCCAGTATCACTCCTACTCCCCAGGAGTTATCATTTGTTGACTCCTGTAACCATAAAAGCCTTGGTTTTCTGCACGTTAACATCGGAAGCCTCCTTTCTAGGTTTGAGTTATTCACTGCGTTAGCACACTCCGCCAACCCTGATGTTCTAGCAGTGTCTGAATCCTGGCTTAGGAAGGCCACCAAAAATTCAGAAATGTCCATCCCCAACTACAACATTTTCCGTCTAGATAGAACTGCCAAAGGGGGTGGAGTTGCAATCTACTGTAGAGAGCCTGCAGAGCTCTTTCATACTATCCAGGTCTGTGCCCAAACCGTTTGAGCTCCTACTTCTAAAAATCCACCTTTCCAGAAATAAGTATCTCACTGTTGCCGCTTGCTTCAGCCCCCAGCTGTGCCCTGGACACCATATGTGAATTGATTGCCCCCCATCTATCCTCAGAGTTCGTACTGCTTGGTGACCTAAACTGGGATATGCTTAACAACCCTGGCCATCCTACAATCCAAACTAGATGCCCTCAATCTCACACAATTTATCAAGAAACCTACCAGGTACAACCCTAAATCCGTAAACATGGGAACCCTCATAGATATCATCCTGACTAACTTACCCTCTAAATACACCTCCGCTGTCTTCAACCAGGATCTCAGCGATCACTGCCTTATTGCCTGCGTCCGTAAATGACCACCCCTCATCACTGTCAAACGCTCCCTAAAACACTTTAGCGAGCAGGCCTTCCTAATTGACCTGGCCCAGGTAGCCTGGATATCTATCTCATTCCGTCAGTAGAGGATGCCTGGTTGTTCTTTAAAAGTGCTTTCCTCTCAATCTTAAATAAGCATGCCCCATTCAAAAAATTCAGAACTAAGAACAGATATAGCCCCTGGTTCTCCTCAGACTTGACTGCCCTTGACCAGCACAAAAACATCCTGTGGCGTACTGCATTAGCATCGAATAGCCCCCGCGATATGCAACTTTTCAGGGAAGTTAGGAACCAATATACACAAGCAGTTAGGAAAGCAAAGGCTAGCTTTTTCAAACAGATATTTGCATCCTGTAGCACTGACTCCAAAAAGTTTTGGGTCACTGTAAAGTCCATGGAGAATAAGAGCACCTCCTCCCAGCTGCCCACTGCACTGAGGCTAGGAAACACTATTACCACTGATAAATCTACAATAATCGAGAATTTCAACAAGCATTTTGCTACGGCTGGTCATGCTTTCCACCTGGCTACCACTACCCTGGCCACCAGCTCTGCACCCTCCAATGCAACCCCCCCCCCCCCCCCCCCCCCCCCCCACTTCTCCTTCACACAAATTCAGACAGCTGATGTTCTGAAAGAGCTGCACAATCTGGACCCCTACAAATCATCTGGGCTAGACAATCTGGACCCTTTCTTTCAAAAAAAATAGCCGTCGAAATTGTCGCAACCCCTATTACTAGCCTGTTCAACCTCTCTTTCATAACGTCTGAGATCCCCAAAGATTGGAAAGCTGCCGCGGTCATCCCCCTCTTCAAAGGGGGTGACACTCTAGATCAGGGTTCTTCAATTCCGGTCCTGGAGGGCCGAAACACTTCTGTTTTTTATTTCTACCTGGTAGTTAATTGCACTCACCTGGTGTCCCAGGTCTGAATTAGCCCCTGATTAGAAGAAGAGGATGAAAAACAGAGGTGTTTCGGCCCTCCAGGACCGGAATTGAAGAACCCTGCTCTAGATCCAAACGGTTACAGACCTATATCCATCCTGCCCTGCCTTTCGAAAGTATTTGAAAGCCAAGTTAACAAACAGATCACTGACCATTTCGAATCCCACCGTACCTTCTCCGCTATGCAATCCGGTTTCCGAGCTGGTCATGGGTGCACCTCCGCCACGCTCAAGGTCCTAAACAATATTATAACCGCGATCGATAATAGACAGTACTGTGCAGCCGTCTTCATCGACCTGGCCAAGGCTTTCGACTCTGTCAACCACCGCATTCTTATTGGCAGACTAAATAGCCTTGGTTTCTCAAATGACTGCCTCGCCTGGTTCACCAACTACTTCTCAGAGTTCAATGTGTCAAATCGGAGGGCCTGTTGTCTGGACCTATGGCAGTCTCTATGGGGGTGCCACAGGGTTCAATTCTTGGGCCGACTCTTTTCTCTGTGTATATCAATGATGTCGCTCTTGCTGCTGGTGACTCTCAGATCCACCTCTACGCAGACGACACCATTTTGTATACATCTGGCCCTTCATTGGACACTGTGTTAACAAACCTCCAAATGAGCTTCAATGCCATACAATACTCCTTCCGTAGCCTCCAACTGCTCTTAAACACTAGTAAAACTAAATGTATGCTCTTCAATCGAATGCTGCTGGCGCCCGCCCACCCGACTAGAATCACTACTCTCGACGGGTCTGACCTAGAGTATGTGGACAACTACAAATACCTAGGTGTCTGGTTAGACTGTAAACTCTACTTCCAGACTCACATTAAGCATCTCCAATCCAAAGTTAAATCTAGAATCGGCTTCCTATTTCGCAACAAAGCCTCCTTCACTTATGCTGCCAAACATGCCCTCGTAAAACTGACTATCCTACCGATCCTTGACTTCGGCGATGTCATTTACAAAATAGCCTCCAACACTCTACTCAGCAAATTGGATGTAGTCTATCACAGTGCCATCCGTTTTGTCACCAAAGCCCCATATACTACCCACCACTATGACCTGTACACTCTTGTTGGCTGGTCCTCACAACATATTCGTCGCCAAACCCACTGGCTCCAGGCCATCTATAAATCACTGCTAGGCAAATCTCTGCCTTATCTTAGCTCATTGGTCACCATAGCAACACACACCCGTAGTATGCGCTCTAGCAGGTATATCTCACTGGTCATCCCCAAAGCCAACACCTCCTTTGGCCGCCATTCCTTCCAGTTCTCTGCTGCCAATGACTGGAACGAACTGCAAAAATCTCTGAAGCTGGAGACTCTTAGTGAGGGAGATAACTTTAAGCATCAGTTGTCAGAGCACCTTACCGATCACTGCACCTGTACACAGCCCTTCTGAAATTAGCCCACTCAACTACCTCATCCCCATATTGTTATTTATTTTGCTCATTTGCACCCCAGTAGCTATTTGCACATAATCTCTTGCACATCTATCATTCCAGTGTTAATACTAATTGTAAATATTTTGCACTATGGCCTATTTATTGCCTTACCTCCATAACTTGCTACATTTGCACACACTGTATATTTTCTGTGGTATTTTTTACTTGTTTTACCCCATATGTAACTCTGTGTTGTTTTTATCGCACTGCTTTGCTTTATCTTGACCAGGTCGCAGTTGTAAATGAGAACTTGTTCTCAACTGGCTTACCTGGTTAAATAAAGGTAAAATAAGAATTGGAGTAAACTAGTAAACAACAACGCTTAGGCCTCTACTTCCAGCTTATACGTACTATATACATTTTACATTTTATGGACACAGTCAATTTTACGATAATTCTATTTTGTTTGTTTTTACTCCTAAAAGTCCTCTACCCTCAACCTCTCCGATCATTTTCATGATGTCCATCCGGTTTGCTTCTATATGCCATATCTCTCCAACTGTGCTCCTTCACAAAAGCTCTCAACCTATAACCTATATACTTATTATGGACACAGCATGCCCTACATTAGTTATCTTGCTGTTATTAGCTGTTATTAGTCCCATCCTTCAGCTCCTTTCAACACCTCCCATCTGTCCCTTAACACCATCCATATTGGATTTCTATTTGCCATATATTTTTCAACTGTACTGTGATGTTTCACAAAAGTTCTGAACCATTCTATACTCATATGTCAGTTTCTACAGATTGTAAATTGAAAATAAACATTTTTGCTAAAAGTATTATTATATTATTGATCGATTGACTATGACTTTTCAGATCACCCAGTAGTGCTACAGTGAGGGGAAAAAAGTATTTGATCCCCTGCTGATTTTGTACATTTTCCCACTGACAAAGAAATGATCAGTCTATAATTTTAATGGTAGGTTTATTTGAACAGTGAGAGACAGAATAACAACAAAAAAATCCAGAAAAACGCATGTAAAAAATGTTATAAATTGATTTGCATTTTAATGAGGGCAATAAGTATTTGACCCCCTCTCAATCAGAAAGATTTCTGGCTCCCAGGTGTCTTTTTATACAGGTAACGAGCTGAGATTAGGAGCACACTCTTAAAGGGAGTGCTCCTAATCTCAGCTTGTTACCTGTATAAAAGACACCTGTCCACAGAAGCAATCAATCAATCAGATTCCAAACTCCACCATGGCCAAGACCAAAGAGCTCTCCAAGGATGTCAGGGACAAGATTGTAGACATACACAAGGCTGGAATGGGCTACAAGGCCATCGCCAAGCAGCTTGGTGAGAAGGTGACAACAGTTGGTGCGATTATTCGCATATGGAAGAAACAAAAAAGAACTGTCAATCTCCCTTGGCCTGGGGATCCATGCAAGATCTCACCTCGTGGAGTTGCGATGATCATGAGAACGGTGAGGAATCAGCCCAGAACTACACGGGAGGATCTTGTCAATGATCTCAAGGCAGCTGGGACCATAGTCACCAAGAAAACAATTGGTAACACACTACGCCGTGAAGGACTGAAATCCTGCAGCGCCCACAAGGTCCCCCTGCTCAAGAAAGCACATATACATGCCTGTCTGAAGTTTGCCAATGAACATCTGAATGATTCAGAGGAGAACTGGGTGAATGTGTTGTGGTCAGATGAGACCAAAATCGAGCTCTTTAGCATCAACTCAACTCGCCGTGTTTGGAGGAGGAGGAATGCTGCCTATGACCCCAAGAACACCATCCCCACCGTCAAACATGGAGGTGGAAATATTATGCTTTGGGGGTGTTTTTCTGCTAAGGTGACAGGACAACTTCACCGCATCAAAGGGACGATGGACGGGGCCATGTACCATCAAATCTTGGGTGAGAACCACCTTCCCTCAGCCAGGGCATTGAAAATGGGTCGTGGATGGGTATTCCAGCATGACAATGACCCAAAACACACGGCCAAGGCAACAAAGGAGTGGCTCAAGAAGAAGCACATGAAGATCCTGGAGTGGCCTAGCCAGTCTCCAGACCTTAATCCCATAGAAAATCTGTGGAGGGAGCTGAAGATTCGAGTTGCCAAACGTCAGCCTTAAAACCTTAATGACTTGGAGAAGATCTGCAAAGAGGAGTGGAACAAAATCCCTCCTGAGATGTGTGCAAACCTGGTGGCCAACTACAAGAAACGTCTGACCTCTGTGATTGCCAACAAGGGTTTTGCCACCAAGTACTAAGTCATGTTTTGCAGAGGGGTCAAATATGTATTTCCCTCATTAAAATGAAAATCAATTTATGACATTTTTGACATGCGTTTTTCTGGATTTTGTTGTTGTTATTCTGTCTCTCACTGTTCAAATAAACCTACCATTAAAATTATAGACTGAAAATGTCTTTGTCAGTGGGCAAACATACAAAATCAGCAGGGGATCAAATACTTTTTTCCCTCACTGTATCTGCAGGGTTAGCTCCAGGTTAATATTGCAATCCTTCAGCCATTCCTGGACCTGTGACCAAAAACAAGCCACAAATGGACAGTACCAAAACAAATCATCTAATGATTCTGTCTCTTCGCAGAAAAATCTGCAGAGTTGGGAAGATTGTATCCCACATATGAATAACATTATATTAGAAGGAAGAATTTTGTATAATTTAAATTGAAAAATTATACGTTTTGAATCCGGCGTCGTTTTGCGTATCAGTTCATAAACACTATGCCATGGAACCGGTAAGTCAAAAATCTCTTCCCAACTATTTTGCAATCTATATGGGATGGCTGCCAATCCTTTGGTCCTTAAATGAAACTGGTATACTTTTTTATTTATGACAATTTTCTTTAACCAATTATGTTCTTTAATGCAGGGCCGACAGACAAATTCCTTACTTTTTCCCCCTTCCACTTTCCTCTTCCATTTTTGTGGTAATGCTGCAATTATTTGATTGTAATTTTGGGTAGAGCAGACATTTCCATATGTTTTTGTTAGCTGCATGTGCAACATAACTCCACCAGTCCTACCTATGATATACTGGCTTTTTATCAATTAGTATATTTGAGTTTAACCACAATATTTGTTCTGTCGTTTCTGGGGGATTCAATTGAAATTGCAACCAACTTTCTCTTGCTTGTTTTAGAAATAGTGATATTTGGGGGATGATTCTCATATAATTAAAAAAAAACTGTTCGCTAGGCGTAGGCAAGACCATAAGCAAATAGGTAAACTGGGATAATACTAAAGAGTTAATCAGGGTGATTTTTCATGGTAGCAAGATCTTATCTATTTTTGCTAACTTTCTATTAAAATGTATTGGAGTGAGATCATTTATTTAATTTGGGATATGTATTCCGAGTATATCCACATCACCATCAGACCATTTTATTGGTAAACTACATGGTAATGTAAACATTTGTATTTTTTAGTGATCCAATACGTAATATAGTACATTTATCATAATTTGGTTGTAATCCAGAGAGGTTAGAAAATGTATCTTGATCCTCTGAGGCTGTGGAGGGATTCAAGTTGTGGATTTAAAAGAAAACATGACTCATCAGCGTACAATGACACCTTTGTTTTTAAGCCCTGGATATCTAATCCCTTGATATTATTGTTGGATCTGATCTTAATAGCTAACATTTTGATGGCCATAATAAATAGATATGCCGATAGTGAACAACCTTGTTTTACTCCTCTTGACAGTTTAAAACTTTCTGAGAAATAGCCATTATTCACTATTTTACACCTAGGGTTACTGTACATGATTTTAACCCATTTTATAAGAGATTCTCCAAAATTGAAAATTAAACTCCAGTCGTACTTTATAAAAAGTAAATAATAATATGCCATTTAGCAGACGCTTTTATCCAAAGCGACTTACAGTCACGCGTGCATACATTTTTGTGTATGGGTGGTCCCGGGGATCGAACCCACTACCTTGGCGTTACAAGCGCCGTGCTCTACCAGCTGAGCTACAGAGGTTTATCAAATGCCTTTTCAAAGTCTGCTATGAATAGCAGGCCTGGTTTCTCAGATTTTTCATAATGTTCTATTGTTTCCAGTACTTGTCTTATATTATCTTCAATGTATCGTCCATGTAAAAAACCTGTCTGATTAGAATGAATAATGTCCGCAATACCTTTTTAATTCTATGCACTATACATTTTGCTAGAACTTTTGCATCACAACACTGAAGTGTAAGGGGCCTCCAATTTTTTTTAATGGACTGGATCTTTATATTTCCCACTTGTATCCTGTTTCAGCAATAATGAAATCAGACCTTCTTCTTGAGTGTCTGATAATCTACCATTTTACATAGGAGTGGTTAAAACAATTGCATCCAGAAGTTCCTCCTCTGTAATTTCACCTTCACAAGTATGTCTGTATGGCTGTTAATTTTACATTATCAATACAAAAAAAAAATCCATACAATTAGCTTCAGTTAGAGGAGATGGAGGCGACTGAAATGAAAAACATATGCTTAAAGTACTTTGCTTCCTCCTTCAAAATAGAATTTGGTGAATCATGGGTGAGTCCATTTGTAACTAGTTTCAGTAAATTATTTTTGGTAGCATTTCTATGTTGAAGATTACAAAATAATTTGGTGCATTTGTTCCCATATTCCATCCAGTTTGCTTTATTTTTTATAATATATTACACTTGATCTTTCTTGAATAAGTTTCTCCATTTCTTTTAGTTTTTCCTCTAATTTATTCTGAGCCTCTATGTTAGTTTTTATTGCTGTCTATCTGTTCTGTTAGATCTTCTATTTCCTTTGTTAGTATGGACTCTTTTGACCTAAATTGCTTTTGTTTTCGAGATGAGTACTGAATTGCATGGCCTCTAAAGGCACATTTTAAAGTGTCCCATACAATAAGGGGATTTGCTGTACCTATGTTATGTCGGATTTTTTTTTTAAATTCCTCTGTCCTAGTTAAAAACAAGTTATCATCCAATAGGCTTTGATTACATTTCCAATATCCTCGCCACGTGGAAATTCAGTAAGAGTAATGTATATGCCAATTATATGATGGTCCGACCGCATTCTGTCCACTATCAACACTTTTTAAAAACTTTTGGTGCCAATGAGAATTACATAAGAAAGAAGTCAAGACAACTAGCTTGATTGAGTCTCTGCCATGTATATCTCACTAGGTCAGGATATTTAAGCCTCCATATATCTACTAATTCTAATGTATCCATGACATTCATGATTTCCGTAAGAGCTTGAGGGTGATAGTTTGTAGTGTGATTTTCCTTTACGGCCCGTTGAGCTATTTAGAACAGTATTATAATCTCCCACCATAATAATAGAGTCTTGTATTGCTTGCAGGGTTGATAATTTATTATATATACTGTCAAAGAAGTGTGGATCATCATTATTTGGACGGTGAAAGTTAATGAGCCATATCTGTTTATGGTCCAATAGATATTACAGTATATTCCTTCTCTTTGAGCCATGTAAATAATGTTCTTATTTTGTTATTATCTGCTAAGCCATTACAATTATAACTGGCTATACTTTTTTCACCACTTACCATAATGAGATACAGGTTTAATATATTTTTGTAAATTTACCAATAAAAAATACCATAGTGATTGAGTGTCCATATAGCTGTACCATGATATTTGCATTGCTACTAAGTAACCCTCCAATTGTTCTCCACTATTCCCCCCGCTAAAGCCCCTCCCCGTCCCAAATTGGGTTGTCATCCCAGTGATCAGCATACCACCCCCGTCCCCCCGGATCCCTATGCCAAGGTTCTTTGCACTCTGGCGAGATCATGGAGCGGGCAGTCCTTCCCCGGGAGGAAGAGCAGCTCCGTCTTGCCGAGGTTCAACTTGAGGTGGTGATCCGACATCCACATTGATATGTCTGCCAGACATGCAGAGATACGATTCGCCACCTGGTTATCAGAAGTGGGAAAGGAGAAAATTAATTGTGCGTCGTCTGCGTAGCAATGATAGGAGAGACCATGTGAGGATATGACAGAGCCAAGTGACTTGGTGTATAGAGAGAATAGGAGAGGGCCTAGAACTGAGCCCTGCAGGACACCAGTGGTGAGAGCACGTGGTGCGGAGACAGATTCTCGCCACGCCACCTGGTAGGAGCAACCTGTCAGGTAGGACGCAATCCAAGAGTGAGCAGCGCCCAACTCGGAGAGGGTGGAGAGGAGGATCTGATGGTTCACAGTATCAAAGGCAGCAGATAGGTCTAGAAGGATAAGAGCAGAGGAGAGAGAGTTAGCTTTAGCAGTGCAGAGAGCCTCCGTGACACAGAGAAGAGCAGTCTCAGTTGAATGACCAGTCTTGAAACATTCTGAGAGAGCTAGCAAGAGAGTTGGCTAGAGACGGCACGCTCAAGAGTTTTGGAGAGAAAAGAAAGAAGGGATACTGGTCTGTAGTTGTTGACATCGGAGGGATCGAGTGTAGTTTTTTTGGGGAGGGGTGCAACTCTCGCTCTCTTGAAGACGGAAGGGACATAGCCAGCGGTCAAGGATGAGTTGATGAGCGAGGTGAGGTAAGGGAGAAGGTCTCCGGAAATGGTCTGGAGAGGAGGGGATAGGGTCAAGCGGGCAGGTTGTTGGGCGGCCGGCCGTCACAAGTCGCAAGATTTCATCTGGAGAGAGAAGGGAGAAAGAAGTCAAAGCATAGGGTAGGGCAGTGTGAGCAGGACCAGCGGTGTCATTTTACTTAATAAATGAGGATCGGATGTCGTTAACCTTCTTTTCAAAATGGTTGATGAAGTCATCCACAGAGAGGGAGTAGGAGGAGGATTCAGCAGGGAGGAGAAGGTGGCAAAGAGCTTCCTAGGGTTAGGCAGAGGCTTGCAATTTAGAGTGGTAGAGGGAGTGAAAAGATGACAGGTCCGCAGGAAGTCTAGTTTTCCTCCATTTCCGCTCGGCTGCCCGGAGCCCTGTTCTGTGAGCTCGCAATGAGTCGTCAAGCCACGGAGCAGGAGGGGAGGACCGAGCCAGCCGGGAGGATAGGGGACATAGAGGGTCAAAATATGCAGAAAGGGAGGAGAGGAGGGTTGAGGAGGCAGAATCAGGAGATTGGAGGGAGAAGGATTTAGCAGAGGGAAGAGATGATAGGATGGAAGAGGAGAGAGTAGCGGGAGAGAGAGAGCGAAGGTTGCGACGGCACATTACCATCTGAGTAGGGGCAGAGTGAGTAGTGTTGGAGGAGAGCGAGAGAGAAAAGGATACAAAGTAGTGGTCGGAGACTTGGAGGGGAGTTGCAGTGAGATTAGAGGAAGAACAGCATCTAGTAAAGATGAAGTCAAGCGTATTGCCTGCCTTGTGAGTAGGGAGGGACGGTGAGAGGGTGAGGTCAAAAGAGGAAAGGAGTGGAAAGAAGGAGGCAGAGAGAAATGAGTCAAAGGCAGACGTAGGGAGGTTAAAGTCACCCAGAACTGTGAGGGGTGAGCCATCCTCAGGAAAGGAACTTATCAAGGCGTCAAGCTCATTGATGAACTCTCCAAGGGAACCTGGAGGGCGATAAATGATAAGGATGTTAAGCTTGAATGGGCTAGTGACTGTGACAGCATGGAATTCAAATGAGGAGATAGACAGATGGGTCAGGGGGAATAGAGAGAATGTCCACTTGGGAGAGATGAGGATTCCTGTGCCACCGCCACGCTGACCAGATGCTCTCGGGGTATGCGAGAACACATGATCAGACGAGGAAAGAGCAGTAGGAGTATCAGTGTTTTCTGTGGTAATCCATGTTTCCGTCAGCGCCAAGAAGTCGAGGGACTGGAGGATAGCATAGGCTGAGATAAACTCTGCCTTGTTGGCCGCAGAACGGCTGTTCCAGAGGCTGCCGGAGACCTGGAACTCCACGTGGGTTGTGCGCGCAGGGACCACCAGATTAGAGTGGCAGCAGCCACGCGGTCTGAAGTGTTTGTATGGCCTGTGCAGAGAGGAGAGAACAGGGACAGACAGAACATAGTTGACAGGCTACAGAAAAGGCTACAATAATGCAAAAGAGATTGCAGCTTTTTCGTCACTCATTTCAAGACTCGCCTTCAACTCTTTTACATCCTTACTGACCAACTCTAGTATGCCCAGTTTGTCATTTATCGACTTCAACAGATTGCTTTCCACACTTACCAGTCCCAGTGGTGAAAAGCATAAATCATCTGTATCCGTCGAGGAGTCCGGTTTTCTCTTGGAGATTGATTCTCCTCATTTACCCTCCGTCATGTTTGAGTGTTGCTTGTTGTAATATTTGTCGATACATTTCTCTGGCCTTATGATTTGTTTTGTGTTATTATCCAGATTGAATGTTATTATTAACGAGTATATGAAGTGCTAATATTTAGTGTCTGGAACTCTTGTAGACACCTTTCTTCCACAACAAATTCCATAATTTGGTGTTTTGTTGATGGTGGTGGAAAAGGCTGTCTCAGGCGCCGCTCCAGAATCTCCCATAAGTGTTCAATTGGGTTAATATCTGGTGATTGAGACACACACACGCACTTACACACATTCACACACACACACACACGCACACACACACTTTAAACCCCCTATGCTCCTTTGAGACCCTGAGATCTCTTCTTTAAGCCATGGTACAGTTGCCAAAATAATGGGCAACTGGGCATTTTTAAACCCTAAGCATGATGGGATGTTAACTGCTTAAAGGTCCAATGCAGCCATTTTTATTTCGATATCAAATAATTTCTGGGTAACAATTAAGTACCTTACTGTGATTGTTTTCAATTAAAATGGTAAAAAAGAAACAAAAATGCTTTTTTAGCAAAGAGACATTTCTCAAGCAATAATTTTGCTAGGACTGTCTGGGTGGGGAGGGGAAAACTAAAAACTAGTTTTTATTTGCAGAGAGGTTTGGAACATGTCTTTTTTATTGGTCTATTAACTAATTTACCAACAGGCTGGATAAAACTCCATCCCACCAAAACAAGCTAGAAATTTCAGACGGGCTTTTCAAAAAGCTCTTACACTAAAAGAGCATTATCATAATTTTCACAATTTCACAGTGTTATTCCAACCTCATAGTGTGGAAATATACACTAAGTGTACAAAACATGCTCTTTCAATGACAGACTGACCAGGTGAATCCAGGTGAAAGCTATGATCTCTTATTGATGTCACTTGTTAAATCCACTTCAATCAGTGTAGATGAAGGGGAGGAGACAGGTTAAAGAAGGATTTTAAAGCCTTGAGACAATTGAGTCATGGATTGTGTATGTGTGCCATTCAGAGGGTGAATGGGCAAGACAAAAGACTTAAGTGCCTTTGAACAGGGTATAGTAGTAGGTGCCAGGCGCACTGGTTTGAGTGTGTCAAGAACTGCAACACTGCTGGGTTTTTCACGCTCAACAGTTTCCTGTGTGTATCAAGAATGGTCCACCACCCAAAGGACATCCAGCCAACTTGACACAACTGTGGGAAGCATTGGAGTCAACATGGGCCAGCATCCCTGTGGAACGCTTAAAAAATAAAATAGAAAAATAAAATTAAAATAAAACCTGAAGAACATCCAGGTACTTTTTGCAGGTGCTGGAGTTATAGGTGGATTCATGAAAAAATTAAAAGGAAAATGCTGCTCATGCTTCCAGGTGATTTTATTATACATTTACATTTACATCATTTAGCAAATGGTCTTATCCAGAGCGACTTACAAATTATAACAACGTTTCGACCCTTAGGTCTTCATCAGGCATCCAGCATCCCTGTGGAACGCTTTCGACACCTTGTAGTGCATGCCCCGATGAAAAAGGTCCTTGACGATAGGCCCAGACCAGCTGCAGCGAGCAGAAAGAGAGAACCATCCTTTCTCAGAAGCACAGTATTGCAAGTTATGAAAATCTCTTTACCAATGTTAAGCATATAGTTGTTAACTATCGATATATAGTAAACAGGGCAGGTAAATACGTAATTTTCCCCCCTACATTCCCCTCTTAAGAAACTCAGTTTCTTATATAAACATTTAAGGCTACAAGCATTACATAATTATTGTTAAGCATACATTTAAACTAACAAAATACACCCTTCTGGTGTCTGACATTTCATCCATGGTAAACAACCTTCCTTTGGGTTGCTGAGTTTTATACCTTCCTTATCAAAACACAGTCAATCTGGAACAGAAAATGGAACGTAAAAATAAAATGACACACAAGCTTCATTACAGTAAATAGAACAATCATCCCGCTGACAACGAGCACAGTGGTAGGGGTCAGCGTGGTGGAAATGTCCATCTCATTTAGAACCCTCTTTGGGCACTTTGTACACACAGTGTAGAACATGAGCTCCACATCTGGGTCCTTTTGCTCAGGATTGGGTTCCTCATGATCAGAGATGCAGTCAGGAATACGGAACAGGTCAGGGAAATCATTCATATACTGTGAACCCTCTCTTTCTGCACTGTCCAGTGAGGATACTCCACTGGGTTCACCTGATTGTCATCCATCAATATCAGATTCTTCACAATTATCAAGCAGAGGCATGTTCAGTGTACTTGGTCCTAAAACTGTACCAACCCATCGCACCATGTTATTACTATAGTACAGGTACAGAATATGAGGCATGAAACAATCCCAACTGGAAGGAGGATTTGGAGGAGCATAGTTCCCCACGGGCCTAATATATCGTGGAACCATGATGTTGCCGAAGTACCCGCACTATCGGAGGGGTCAAATGAGTGCACCAATATTTCAAGCCCATCCATTAATGCTGTTAAGTTATCATGTGGGTCAGGCATGTGCCCCTCCTGTGAGATTTAAAGCACCACATACCCCGCCCTGTATGTAATAAAGTGTCGTTTGATGCTGCGACAACATCATTGGGTGGTTCTGCTGGGTGTTACTTAACATTTTTAATGTTTGTATAGTAAGGTTAGAGAACTGCCCCATAGAGTAAGTCATATTATCAATATGTTCAGTTAAAAATACAGTTCCATACCAAGGGAAAATGCTGATGCCCCACTTCTCTCCAAGGGATGTACGCCAATGGAAAGATTGGAGGTTGTTAAACTGTGCCATGTCCCTTTTTCGTCTATGATGTCCTCCCTCCAGAGATTCGGGTCATAGAGGAATTGAGTGGAAATACGGCCAAATCAGTGGTGAGAGTGGACAAACGGCAACAACCGGCATAATCACGAGGAATTAAAGTGTAAGCATTCTCCCCTCACACCCAATATTTCCCAGCTGGTGTCCCTATTCCCAGTGCCATCTTAACTGTAAACTGTCACGATCGTCATATATAGAGGAGGACCAAGGCGCAGCGTTGAAGGCGAACATATTTATTTATAGACTGATCACACGATCAAAACAACAAAACGATGACGTGACAGTCAATGGTAATACACAAACCAAATACGAACAAGAAACCACACCAAATGAATGCCTAACAGCTACCTAAGTATGACTCCCAATCAGAGACAACGAGCTAAAGCCGTCTCTGATTGGGAGCCACCCTGGCCAACATAGAATTCCAAAACCAGAAAGTGAAACCTAGAACACACATAGACTATACACACCCTGGCTCAACATATTAGAGTCCCCAGAGCCAGGGCGTGACAGTACCCCCCCCTAAAGGCGCGGACTCCGACCGCGCCCACCAAACACCACAGGGGAGGGACCGGGTGGGCACTCCGCTTAGGCGGCGGATCCGGCTCCGGGCCTGATCCCCGCTCCCTCTCCAACCCCCCAAAGTACCCCTGGTCCGGTCTGGCCCCGCTGGCCGGAGCTGGACTGCACACTGGTGGAGCGGATTGCTCTAGCTCCGGCGTGAAGCATCTGACCGGTGCCGGACCAGCCACCGGTGGAACAGGCACGGGCCGTGCCGGACTGACGACGCACACCACTGGCTTGGTGTGGGGAGCAGGAGCGGGCCGAGCCGAGCCGGGCTGTCGAAGCGCACCACTGACTTGGTGCGGGGAGCAGGAACGGGCCGAGCCGGGCTGACGAAGCGCACCACTGACTTGGTGCGGGGAGCAGGAACGGGCCGAGCCGGGCTGACAAAGCGCACCACTGACTTGGTGCGGGGAGCAGGAACGGGCCGAGCCGGGCTGACGAAGCGCACCACTGACTTGGTGCGGGGAGCAGGAACGGGCCGAGCCGGGCTGACAAAGCGCACCACTGACTTGGTGCGGGGAGCAGGAACGGGCCGAGCCGGGCTGACGAAGCGCACCACTGACTTGGTGCGGGGAGCAGGAACGGGCCGAACCGGGCTGACGAAGCGCACCACTGACTTGGTGCGGGGAGCAGGAACGGGCCGAGCCGGGCTGACGAAGCGCACCACTGACTTGGTGCGGGGAGCAGGAACAGGCCGGACCGTACTGGGGACACACACCACTGGTCCTACGCAGGGGTCTGGAATGGGCCGGACCGGACTGGTAACACACCCCAGTACCTCTCGCCATGCCTCTACACCTTCCACCCCCTCTTCGACCAGTGGCCCCCGTAACCTGGCGGCCTCCTCTGCCAATCCGCTGGGCCGCTCTGCCGCGGTCTCCTGCTGGCCCGTCGTCCACGGCGTTAGCCCCCCCCTAAAAATTTTCTGGGCGTCTCTCCTACCCGTGGACCAGGTCTCCATGTCCCTCGCCAGCCTTTCGCCCTTCTGCCTCAATGTCAAGCCCTTCTCTTCCTCACTCGGCTTGACCCAGTCGAGGAGGCGAAGGAGATCTGCTAGAGATCTCCCTGGCGATGGCTCCTGGACACGCTGCTTGGTCAAGTCTTGGTGGTTTCTTCTGTCACGATCGTCATATATAGAGGAGGACCAAGGCGCAGCGTTGAAGGCGAACATATTTATTTATAGACTGATCACACGATCAAAACAACAAAACGATGACGTGACAGTCAATGGTAATACACAAACCAAATACGAACAAGAAACCACACCAAATGAATGCCTAACGGCTACCTAAGTATGACTCCCAATCAGAGACAACGAGCTACAGCCGTCTCTGATTGGGAGCCACCCTGGCCAACATAGAATTCCAAAACCAGAAAGTGAAACCTAGAACACACATAGACTATACACACCCTGGCTCAACATATTAGAGTCCCCAGAGCCAGGGCGTGACATAAACAGATTGCTGCGGTCAGGGTTTGTCATGTTAACCCTAAAACAACAAGCTGTGGTGTTGCACAATGGTTCACTCGCTATTTGTTTAACACATACAGATGTTCCTAAGTATGTTCTTCCATCTGAGGTGGTGGTTTTACAGTTAACCGCAGTCTGAGTACTGCCTCTACAAATACATAAGGTTGGTTTCTTAACTGGAACTACTTTAACGCTCTTGATGCAAATTCTTTTATCAGTAGAATTATCAGGGAAAACCCAATCAAGGCTACACATTTCTTTACATTTGTTGGCACCACTGGTTCGTGGGAGTATACTAGAAACGCTCTTTACTAGTGCTAAACAGGTGGTTTTGTTAGGATTCGGTAATTTCCCCTCCTCTATCCACCTGGACATGAGAAGCACAACGTACCTGGTACTTGCCTCCCTCTCTGGATTGTCATACAGGGTAAACATAGACGTAGAACTAGTGGGAGCAGGGAGACATGCTATGCACGTTCCATTGTTTTTTTTGTCTGATGTGGAACATCAGCATATCATACCACACATTGTTCTTCCATTGGGTTGCAATGTTCAAAACTTCAGGGTGGTAACACCAGGGTGTTGAGCGCTTCCTTCTGTTGGAGCGGCTATTGTTTACTGGACTCCCGTCCTGACCATGCCATTGGCTCGAGCTAGAGTGGCTGTTATTTAAGTCTCGCCATAGGACTATACTGGAGTTATCCAGTCGGGTGGCATTCTTCGACCTCGTTTGCTCTGCTCCTTTCAGGGTCCATACAGCAGCTGCGATGAGGAGACTAACCAGAAAAGCCACGAACATGATGTGCAGGGTCTGGTCCTGGTCCTCCCATGGCGATGGTTCATTCTCTGGTACATCTCGAGTTGGATCGTATGGCACCTTCCTGTAGTGGCTGGCGTGAACCCACGTTGACCTCTCAGCGACCTTCACAGCAGTTGGAGTTATCAGGAGTACCTGGAATGGTCCCGTCCAGCGCTTCTGGTTCCAGTGCTTTCTGCGCAGATCCTTCACCACCACCCAGTCACCAGGCTGAAGCTTGTGTAGCCACCCCTCTTTAGGCTGAGGCAGTGCCGCTTTCACCCTGGGGAAGATAGCTTTTAGGACATTGTTTAGAGCTGTACAGTAACTTACCATCTGGTCGTCACAGCCCTTCAGGGTCAACTTGTTCTGTGGAAAAGGGGTGTTTAGCGTTCTCATCGGTCTACCAGTCAATATCTCATAAGGTGCTAACCCCATGGTACTGTGGGCTCGCCCACGCATGTACATCAGGGCCAGGGGCATCACAGTGACCCATGGCAGCCCTGTTTCTGCCATAAGTTTCATCATCTTAATTTTTAGGGTCTGATTGGCTCTCTCCACAAGCCTGCCCGCCTGTGGCCTATAACTACAATGAGTTCTAAGGTCAATTTGCAGGGTTTCTGACAGGTTCTGTATTACTACATTTTCAAAATGTGAACCATTGTCAGAGGTTAATTTGGATGGCAAACTTAACTTTCCCTCAGTAGGTTCTTTGCAACAGCCATTGCTGTGGCATGCTTGCATGGAAATGCCTCAACCCACTTAGAGAAAGCATAATCTATCACCAAGCAATATTTGTATCCTTGGCATGGGGTGAGTTCAATAAAGTCCATCATCAAATGTTCAAACGGCCCTTCTGGCCTTGGATAGGCTGATACAGGCATAAGGATCCCCCTTCGTGTATTATTATTCATGCAAATTACACATTTCGCACAACATTTAATGAAAATCCAGGAGCAAACCAAAAATGATTTACAATTCCCATTACTCCCCCTTTGACACGTGGTCTTGACCGTGTGCCAATTTAGCAACGTAGGGGAAGCATGAGTGTGGTAGCACAGGGAGGCCATTCGGGCCCATCCAAAATGTACCCTGTGAATCAGATGTACAGTTCAATTTGCATTTTCTCAGCTCGACAGGACCTACAGAGGATTGTAAGTCAGAGACATCAGTCAGAGAAAATATGTTATTTACCGAGACAGGAAGTGAAATCATCTGTAAATACATTCATTTTTGCTCTACATAACCTCTCCAAAAAAGTAGCTATTTATGTTTTTCACACCTTTATATGCCTTGTTGTATTGGAGTCTATGCAATAGAATGTTTGCAGGCTGATAAAGGAATGTTGAGACAAGTTGGAATGTTCACATGGTCATTGAAAATGACTGTATCAAACAACAATGGAACATTCTATTTGGTGGATCTCATCTTAAAAAACATGTTATTTAGTACATTTTGCCATCAGATCAATTCATTTACCTAGATAGACTCATTATTTAAACAACATAGTTACAAATAGCAGAATTACATATTTGTTTCAGAGAAATTGGTCATACTGGAAAATAATAGAAGTCCAAGAGATCTAAATCTGGTAGCATATTGGTTTAATAGTTGCCACCTGTAATAATCTGTTGTATAACAAACAATACTCAGCACACTAAGATGAAAGGACTGCTCTGCCATGTGTTGAGTTGTCCCAGCAAGTTAACACAAAGATTTAGGTAAACACAAATTATCTATATAAAGGAACATTGGTGACTAAAAGCTATTTTGTCCCTGACCATCATGATCTTAAAACTATGCTCTCTAACCTTCAACCATACACGTTATTTAATTAAATATGTTACCTAATCATTTTTAGCCATTAGTTCAGCGGCTGGTTGACAAATATAATTGAAATTATGCAATTGGTGATTAGAAAGAAATTAAGCCTTTTTAGCAATTGGACCATTGCTGATGCCTTCGACAACCCTCAGCAGCCACTAACCAATACTTATTTCAGTAGGCCCTATAGTACAATATATGTTTTTTCTCCATAAATAGTGTAACTAGACACTATCTATAAAGGCTGTAAACCTAAGGCTTTAATACTTCACCAGCTATGTAAGAAAATACCCTCATCATCAGGTGGTTTGTTGGAATGTTATGTTGGAATGCAATGTATGACAGGATTCAAGATATATATTTTATATTGAACAATATGGCATAATAGTGTATTTCATTGTAATCATTTCAAACCAGTGAAAGATCCCTTTAGCTCGGCCACTCAGGAACATTCACTTGGTAAGCAACTCCAGTGTGGATTTGGCCTTGTGTTTTAGGTTATTGTCCTGCTGAAAGGTGAATTCATCTCCCAGTTTATGGTGGAAAGCAGACTGAACCAGGTTTTCCTCTAGGATGTGCTTAGCTCCATTCCATTCCATTTCTTTTCATCCTTAACATAACAAGCATACCCATAACATGATGCAGCCACCAATATTCTTGAAAATATGGAGAGTGAAAGCCGATGTCACGATCGTTTAAAGATTGGTCGAACCAAGGCGCAGCGTGATAAGCGTACATATTTATTGAAGTACTGAACACGACAAAACAACAAACAAACGATACGTGAAGTCTTGAGGTTACACAAAACAAACCTATATGGAACAAGATCCCACAAACTAACTGGTGCCAACAGGCTGCCTAAGTATGGTCCCCAATCAGAGACAACGAGCTACAGCTGCCTCTGATTGGGAACCACCCTGGCCAACATAGATCTAAACGATCTAGAACTAAACATAGAAAAACACAACATAACACGGAATATACACACCCTGACTCAACAAATCAGCATCCCCTGAGTCAGGGCGTGACAGCAGACTACATTTTTTATTGAAAAGAAAATATAGAATGGATACAAATGACCCCAAAAGTTTATATGAAAGTTTGTTTAGGCAAAAAAATTTGAACAACAAATATTTGACAAACATAATATTTTGCAAACCTGGCTAAATTGGTTATGTTATCTGCACAACTATAAATATATGTTTTGTTATCATTACGCATATTCCAACTATTATTGAAAGACTTGTGGGAATATCCTTGCCTCATACGAACCATCCTGATCTCGCGAGCTCACATTCTGTTTAGCTAAACAGAATGTAAGCTTGCGAGATCAGGATGGTTCGTACAAGGCTAGAAATGTCAGACCAATCCAATTAAAACTAATGGAGCTGGTTGGCGGCCATATTGGAACATGTGTGCCCTATGGTTAAATCATCAATAGCTAGGCATCATTGTTTAGACTTTTCCTAGCTTTATGTAAAGTTTGGTGCACTCATTATAAAGGCATTTTGCTGGACCTAATGCATTCCTATGGGATTTTATAGGGTGCAATGTACGGTGCAGGTTTCATGTCACATTTCTTGATGTTAACACAATTTATAGAATCATATTGCATATCATTTTAATCAACATGCATCAGTGAATGCTTCTAGAACATTTTCTAAGTGTTTTAATGTAATATATTTGAAACGGCAACAAGACTGAGCAATTCACACAGCATTCTGCATATTTTTACCAGTATTCTGGTAATATTTTACTAAATACATATAATTGACATACTTGGGCCATCATTTTGTTGTGTCCTCATTGTAACACACCTTTTAAGCCATTATTGGTTTTATTACACCAATTATTTATTCAGCTATGGACATGCAAAAACATTGCAGTTCCTCCACATTAAATAGGTGTCAGTGCTGAATGTGGATGTGGTGCAGGAATCAGGCGCAGGACACAGAGGCTTCGTCCAACAGGCTTTAGTAACGACACGAAAACAAACGGGCCTCCAAAAGAGCCCGGAGGCAAGTGAAATTACGCACACACTGCGTAAAACACAAAGTACCAAAAATAGCGCGCACACAAGTGCGGAAACTCTCTCCAAAACAATGGAGGAAACTAACTCAGCATCCGCTGACCGGAGAACAATTACACACAACACATGACTAAAACAACGAGAACTTATAGGACACATAATAAACACTAAACGGAAACAGGTGTACCAATAAGACAAAACCAAACAAACATCGAAAACATACAACGGTGGCAGCTAGTACCCCGGGGACGACGACCGCTGAAGCCTGCCCGAACAAGGAGGAGGAGCAGCCTCGGCCGAAACATTTTACATTTACATTTTAGTCATTTAGCAGACGCTCTTATCCAGAGCGACTTACAGGAGCAATTAGGGTTAAGTGCCTTGCTCAAGGGCACATTTACGTCATTTAGCAGACGCTCTTATCCAGAGCGACTTACAAATTGGTGCATTCACCCTATAGCCAGTGGGATAACCACTTTCCAATATATATATATATTTTTTTTTTTTTTGGGGGGGGGGGGGGGGGGGTAGAAGGATTACTTTATCCTATCCCAGGTATTCCTTAAAGAGGTGGGGTTTCAAATGTCTCCGGAAGGTGGTGAGTGACTCCGCTGTCCTGGCGTCATGAGGGAGCTTGTTCCACCATTGGGGTGCCAGAGCAGCGAACAGTTTTGACTGGGCTGAGCGGGAACTATGCTTCCGCAGAGGAAGGGGAGCCAGCAGGCCAGAGGTGGATGAACGCAATGCCCTCGTTTGGGTGTAGGGACTGATCAGAGCCTGAAGGTACGGCGGTGCCGTTCCCCTCACTGCTCCATAGGCAAGCACCATGGTCTTGTAACGGATGCGAGCTTCAACTGGAAGCCAGTGGAGTGTGCGGAGGAGGGGGGTGACGTGAGAGAACTTGGGAAGGTTGAACACCAGACGGGCTGCGGCATTCTGGATGAGTTGTAGGGGTTTAATGGCACAGGCAGGGAGCCCAGCCAACAGCGAGTTGCAGTAATCCAGACGGGAGATGACAAGTGCCTGGATTAGGACCTGTGCCGCTTCCTGTGTAAGGCAGGGTCGTACTCTCCGAATGTTGTAGAGCATGAACCTGCAGGATCGGGTCACCGCCTTGATGTTAGCGGAGAACGAAAGGGTGTTGTCCAGGGTCACGCCAAGGCTCTTCGCACTCTGGGAGGAGGACACAACGGAGTTGTCAACCGTGATGGCGAGATCATGGAACGGGCAGTCCTTCCCCGGGAGGAAGAGCAGCTCCGTCTTGCCAGGGTTCAGCTTGAGGTGGTGATCCGTCATCCATACTGATATGTCTGCCAGACATGCAGAGATGCGATTCGCCACCTGGTTATCAGAAGGGGGAAAGGAGAAGATTAGTTGTGTATCGTCAGCGTAGCAATGATAGGAGAGGCCATGTGAGGATATGACAGAGCCAAGTGACTTGGTGTATAGGGAGAAAAGGAGAGGGCCTAGAACTGAGCCCTGGGGGACACCAGTGGTGAGAGCACGTGGTGCGGAGACAGCTTCTCGCCACGCCACTTGGTAGGAGCGACCGGTCAGGTAGGACGCAATCCAGGAGTGAGCCGCGCCGGAGATGCCCAGCTCGGAGAGGGTGGAGAGGAGGATCTGATGGTTCACAGTATCAAAGGCAGCAGACAGGTCTAGAAGGACAAGAGCAGAGGAGAGAGAGTTAGCTTTAGCAGTGCGGAGAGCCTCCGTGACACAGAGAAGAGCAGTCTCAGTTGAATGACCAGTCCTGAAACCTGACTGGTTTGGATCAAGAAGGTCATTCTGAGAGAGATAGCAAGAGAGTTGGCTAAAGACGGCACGCTCAATAGTTTTGGAAAGAAAAGAAAGAAGGGATACTGGTCTGTAGTTGTTGACATCAGTGGGATCGAGTGTTGGTTTTTTGAGAAGGGGTGCAACTCTCGCTCTCTTGAAGACGGAAGGGACATAGCCAGCGGTCAAGGATGAGTTGATCAGCGAGGTGAGGTAGGGGAGAAGGTCACCGGAGATGGTCTGGAGAAGAGAGGAGGGGATGGGGTCAAGCGGGCAGGTTGTTGGGCGGCCTGCAGTCACTAGTCGCAAGATTTTATCTGGAGAGAGAGGGGAGAAAGAAGTCAAAGCATAGGGTAGGGCAGTGTGAGCAGGACCAGCAGTGTCATTAGACTTAACAAACGAGGATCGGATGTCGTCAACCTTCTTTTCAAAGTGGTTGACGAAGTCATCCACAGAGAGGGAGGAGGGGGGGTGGGGTGGGGGGGAGGATTCAGCAGTGAGGAGAATGTGGCAAAGAGCTTCCTAGGGTTAGAGGCAGATGCTTGCAATTTAGAGTGGTAGAAAGTGGCCTTAGCAGCAGAAACAGATGAAGAAAATGTAGAGAGGAGGGAGTGAAAAGATGCCAGGTCGGCAGGGAGTTTAGTTTTCTTCCATTTCCGCTCAGCTGCCCGGAGCTCTGTTCTGTGAGCTCGCAATGAGTCGTCAAGCCACGGAGCTGGAGGGGAGGACCGAGCCGGCCGGGAGGATAGGGGACACAGGGAGTCAAAGGATGCAGAAAGGGAGGAGAGGAGGGTTGAGGAGGCAGAATCAGGAGATTGGAGGGAGAAGGATTGAGCAGAGGGAAGAGATGATAGGATGGAAGAGGAGAGAGTAGTGGGAGAGAGAGAGCGAAGGTTGCGGCGGCACGTTACCATCTGTGTAGGGGCAGAGTGAGTAGTGTTGGAGGAGAGCGAGAGAGAAAAGGATACAAAGTAGTGGTCGGAGACATGGAGGGGAGTTGCAGTGAAACCGTGACAGTACCCCCCCTTGACGCGCGGCTCCAGCCGTGCGCCGACCCCGGCCTCGGGGACGGCCAGGAGGACGCGGAGCAGGGCGTGTGGGGTGACCACGGTGGAACTCAGTCAGAAGAGACAGGTCTAAGATGTCCCTCCTCGGCACCCAGCACCGTTCCTCCGGACCGTACCCCTCCCACTCCACGAGATATTGGAGACCCCCCATCCGACGTCTCGAATCCAAGATGGACCGAACTGTGTACGCCGGAGCCCCCTCGATGTCCAGTGGGGGCGGAGGAGTCTCTCCTATCTGCGGTCTGTAGGGCAGTAGGGAGACCCGGCATGGGAAGGAGATGACAGGCCTTCGAGAACCGATCCACAACGACCAGGATGGTGGTATTCCCCTGGGAGGGGGGAAGAACTGTAACAAAATCCACCGAGAGGTGAGACCAGGGTCGTTGTGGAACGGGCAGGGGTTGTAACTTCCCCCTGGGCAGGTGTCTGGGCGCCTTACACTGGGCACACACCGAGCAGGAGGAGACATAAACCCTCACATCCCTGGCTAACGTTGGCCACCAGTACTTGGTGCTAAGGCAGTGCACTGTCCGGCCAATACCTGGATGTCCAGAGGAGGGTGACGTGTGAGCCCAATAAATAAGTCGATCCCGAACCTCGAGCGGAACGTACGTCCGACCCACAGGACACCGTGGAGGGCTCGGATCGGTACGCAACGCCCGCTCGATTTCAGCATCGACCTCCCACACCACCGGTGCCACCAGACAAGACTTCGGTAGTATGGGAGTGGACTCAACGGACCTCTCCTCTGTGTCATACCGCCGAGACAGGGCGTCTGCCTTACCGTTCTGGGACCCAGGGATGTACGTGATCTTAAATACGAACCGGGCTAGAAACATGTTCCACCGAGCCTGGCGAGGGTTCAGTCTCCTAGCTGCCCGGATGTACTCCAGGTTACGGTGGTCAGTCAAAATGAGGAAAGGGTGTTGAGCCCCCTCAAGCCAATGCCTCCACACCTTTAGGGCCTGTACCACGGCTAACAGCTCCCTGTCCCCTACGTCATAATTTCGCTCCGCCGGGCTGAGCTTCTTAGAGTAAAAAGCACAGGGGTGGAGTTTAGGTGGCGTGCCGGACCGTTGCGATAGAACGGCCCCTATACCGGCCTCTGACGTGTCCACCTCTACCTGGAATGGTAAAGCGGGATCTGGATGCGCCAGCACCGGAGCCGAAGTAAACAGGTCCTTCAGTTTCCCAAAAGCCCTGTCCGCCTCAGCTGACCACTGCAAGCACACCGGACCCCCCTTCAGCAGGGACGTTATGGGAGCTGCCACCTGTCCAAAACCCCGGATAAACCTCCGGTAGTAATTCGCAAACCCCAAGAACCGCTGCACCTCTTTAACCGTGGTTGGGGTTTGCCAATTACGCACGGCTGACACACGGTCAACCTCCATCTTCACCCCTGACGCGGACAACTGATAACCCAAAAAGGAGATAGACTCCTGGAAGAACAGACATTTCTCTGCCTTGACATACAGGTCGTGCTCCAACAGCCTCCTCAGCACTCGGCGCACCAGGGCTACATGCTCGGCTCGGGTAGAAGAGTACACCAGAATGTCGTCTATGTACACGACCACTCCTTGCCCCTGCATGTCCCGGAAGATCTCATCCACAAAGGATTGGAAGACTGAAGGAGCATTCATTAACCCGTATGGCATAACGAGATACTCGTAATGACCCGAGGTGGTACTAAATGCTGTCTTCCATTCATCGCCCTCCCTAATGCGCACCAAGTTGTAGGCGCTCCTGAGGTCCAATTTTGTGAAGAACCGCGCTCCGTGTAATGACTCTGTCATAGTCGTAATCAGAGGGAGTGGATAACTGTATTTCACAGTAATCTGATTGAGACTACGGTAATCAATACACGGGCGCAAACCTCCATCCTTTTTCTTCACAAAAAAGAAGCTTGAGGATGCAGGGGAAGTGGAGGACCGTATGTATCCCTGTCTCAGAGACTCGGCTATGTATGTCTCCATAGCCCCCTTCTCCTCTTGAGACAAAGGGTACACATGGCTCCGCGGAAGCGCAGCTCCTGCCTGGAGGTCTATCGCACAAACCCCCTGTCTATGAGGTGGCAATCGCGTCACCCTCGCCTTGCTAAACACGAGTGCATTGCGGGCACTTGGTTTGGACTCTCCACCGAGGTCGCCCCCACGGAAACACCCAGACATCGCCCCACACACTGGGCAGACCACTCCTTAAGAGCCCTCTGTTGCCACGAAATAGAGGGATTATGGGTAATCAACCAGGGAAGCCCCAGCACCACCGGATACGCAGGAGAGTCGATCAGATATAGCTGAATAGTCTCCTCATGACCCCCCTGCGTCCTCATCCTAAGTGGCGCTGTGACCTCCATAATCAACCCCGATCCCAAAGGGCGGCTGTCTAGAGCATGTACAGGGAAGGGAGCATTGACAGGAAGGAGAGGAATCCCTAACTCTACACAAAACTTCCGATCAACAAAATTCCCAGCTGCGCCTGAATCTACTAGCGCCTTATGCTGGGAACGAGGTGCAACCTGTGGAAAACTGACAGGTATAGTTAGGTGCACAACAGAGAGCTATGGGTAAGTGGGGCGCCTACTCACCTGGAAGGACTCCCCAGTGCGTGGCCTGTTGTCTCTTCCCCCTGGAGACCCTCCCCAGCACCTAGCTGCAGTGTGTCCTCCACGGCCACAGCTGGTGCAGGGGACGGCCCCCCTCGGACTCCTTCTCCTCCCTTCTCTAGCGCCAGCACCCCCGAGCTCCATAGGACTCGGCTCGGAGGTGCTGGAGGGTGGAATGGACGGCCCCCACTCGGGACGTCCGCGGGTGGCCAGCAGGGTGTCGAGACGGATGGCCATGTCCACCAACTGGTCGAACGAGAGGTTGGTGTCCCTGCAAGCCAGCTCTCGGCGGACGTCCTCCCGTAGGCTGCACCGAAAGTGGTCGATGAGGGCCCGCTCATTCCACCCTGCATCTGCCGCTAGAGTCCGGAACTCCAAGGCAAACTCCTGGGCGCTCCTCTTCCCCTGCCGGAGGTAGAATAGACGCTCCCCCGCCGCTTTCCCCTCAGGTGGATGGTCGAACACAGCCCTGAAGCGGGAGAACTCCGCGTAGGTGATCGTAGCGGTGTCTATCCTCCTCCATTCAGCGTTGGCCCACTCCAACGCCTTGCCGGTGAGACAGGAGATGAGGGCGGAAACGCTCTCGTGTCCCGAGGGAGCCGGGTGTACGGTGGCTAGGTAGAGTTCTACCTGCAGGAGGAAACCCTGACACCCGGCAGCGGTGCCATCATACGCCCTCGGGAGCGAGAGCCGAATCCCACTGGGTTCCGGAGCTTGGATGGGCGGACTGGCCGATCGTGGTGGTGAAGTAGGTGGAGGTGTGGGTACCCCACTGGTCTCCCATCGGTGCAGAGTATTTATCACTCCCTGCAGGGCGGTCCCGAGTTGGTTGATCCTGTCGTCCTGTCCGCGGACGCGCTCCTCGAACGACTCGGGTGCTGCTGCTGCTCCTGCTGATTCCATCATTGGGGTGTGTAATTCTATCAGTGCTGAATGTGGATGTGGTGCAGGAATCAGGCGCAGGACACAGAGGCTTCGTCCAACAGACTTTAGTAAAGACACGAAAACAAACGGGCCTCCAAAACAGCCCGGAGGCAAGTGAAATTACGCACACACTGCGTAAAACACAAAGTACCAAAAATAGCGCGCACACAAGTGCGGAAACTCTCTCCAAAACAATGGAGGAAACTAACTCAGCATCCGCTGACCGGAGAACAATTACACACAACACATGACTAAAACAACGAGAACTTATAGGACACATAATAAACACTAAACGGAAACAGGTGTACCAATAAGACAAAAAACATACAACGGTGGCAGCTAGTACTCCGGGGACGACGACCGCCGAAGCCTGCCCGAACAAGGAGGAGGAGCAGCCTCGGCCGAAACCGTGACAATAGGCTGCTGAGACTGATTATAGACAACATCTATGATGACTCTATATAGCTAAAAAACTTTCTCAATGGGTCTACTTGTTCTGTGAAATTTAGTACAGTTGTCATCTAGGGTACCATGTGATAATAAAGCACATCCCAATACTCGATATACCCCAAAATGCATACATGTATGACCTTTGACCCCCCAAGGTGGGCCCATAGAGATGTCATTGCCATTTCAATTGTTTCAACCCTTAGTTTGTGTTATATTATGAAGTTAATTACATATCAATTACCTTAATTTGAGAAGACTGTTCCCTGATAATACAACATTATATTTAATACCCTCAATCTTGTAGGCCCAACTAAACGCACAGGGTCATAACATATAATGCAGTGATAACCACATTTAGCTACCTCTGATGAGGTTATCATACCAAAATATAACCCACAGACATGGACCTCAATAAAAATCATAATTAGACTGCCACTTAAAGTGGATAAATATGTGACATTTGGCCATCTGGCCCATGGACTAATAGGAACTGGCAGGGCCAGGGACATCCTTAGGCCCTAGCTGGAAATGTCATAGTTGGCATGGCCACGCATAGCCAAACACAAGGAGTCCACCAGGCAACCCCCAGCGCAGTACATATTTGCATAGCTGTCGTCATCCCCTTCAGTATCGCCATCTTGACTGTAATTCATAGCGGTAATAACAAAAATGATCTTATGTGGCTGTGGATTAGATACTTGCTATCCGGGATCCTTGGGACGTCCCTACCCCATTGAAGTTGACATTTAAAATGATAGCAATAACCCTGTGGATTGAGGCAAATCATCTCTGAGGCACGTTTGTCAGTGTTGCGACGACATTGACCACAAAAGCTCCCCTTATGGGCAGTACATTTATGGCTATGATGTCATCCTAGGGTTATGGCAATGATGGCAGGTTCTAAAATGGTTGACATTTCATTATGTACTGTATTCTCAGGATGAGACCTCAGGAGAATTGGAAGGAGACCGGGTTGCCGTATACCAATACCCTTCACTTGCACACACACACACACATCAGGGGTGTAAGTAGATGTAAAGTCGTAAATACACCCTACACCTCTCAGCTCTATTTTTGGTAACTCAGTAGTAAGGTCATTCCCTCGAGCCACCAGTTGCCATTCAAGTGATATCACGTTCACATGACATTCATGTTTGGTGGTAAGACCATATGTATGTGTGTGTATTTGCGTTTGTGTGTGCATGTGTGTGTGTGTGTGCGTGCGCAAGTGTGTGTGTGTGCAAGTGTGTGCAAATGCAAATGATTTACTGCTTTTGTATCCACCCATGCTCCTAGACGAATGAGCAGTGTTGCACAATATTGGCCCAGAGACAGGCCCGTTGTGGGGAAAGAGTTGAATGTGCCCTCTGTGGCACATCGTTTTTCCTATTATGATCTGGCACATGATACTGGTACATGAGGTTTTGTAACAGCGCTGTAAAAACAAGTAGAAGGAACGAGAGGAGTCTTGGACTGCTCTCTGCTCGATTCTATCTTGAACCCAGTTCTGGTTGCGTACACTCTTAGAAAAAAGGGTTCCACCAGGTAGAGCTCTTTTGGTTCCATGTAGAACCCTCTGTGTAAAGGATTCTACATGGAACTCAAAACTGTTCTACCTGGAACCAAAAGGGTTCTACCTGGAACCAAAAAGGGTTCTTCCAAGGGTTCTCCTATGGGGACAGCGAAATAACCCCTTTTAGGTTCTAGATAGCACCTTTTTATCTAAGAGCGTAGTTATGAAACCTCATTAAAAACAACAAGGTCGACGGACGGATGGAAAACAAATGTCTGTGTTTTAATTAATGGGTAGGCTTGCCTTTCACTTTCCATTGGGTAGATGAAGTGATGCCAGAGGGTTGGAGTACAGCGGTCTATGGGGGAGTAGTGTCACATGGCTCAATAGAGGCGATCCTCAGAGCGGGGGGACTGCAGAGATGGAGAGGATTGTTTTTCACTCGTTATGTCACGCCAAGGACAGAGGAGGCTTGTCAATCTGTCTGTGTGTCATAGTAACAAGGCTATGTAAGCTATAGTATACAAAAGCGGTCCTTGCTGTATAATAAAAATGTAATGATTAAATGGTTGCTGAGCCGTTATTAAGGTAATTTCAAGAAAGGGAAAGTACATGCTCAATGATACATTTAAAAGAACATCAGTTATCTGCACAATGATCCAACACTTCTACCCTGAGCCTGTCAAGGTTGTGCTGACCTTTGAAATGAGCTCCAGACCAAAACAAAGAGTTTACAGTACACAGAATCCAGCCAGAAGAAAACAGAAAGAAAGCAATGTACATGGCTGAGAACCAGCAGCATACATACACACACACACACGCATTAGTACCAACTACATAAACACACGGCTCCATGGCTCCTCACTGCTCCATTGCTCCACACTCCAATACAACCTCTTAGGGGCTCCACCCTCTCTTCCTCCTCTCCTCTACTTTCCAACACTTCCGAGTAGAATGTATGACCCACTCTCTGGACCAGGGCCGGCTGCTAGGGGGCCCCGACCACCCCTCTCCCTCTATAAGAATAGTAGAATACACCATGTTTCATTTCAAAATTTGATTGTGCATCAGCAGTTTTTCCTCTTGTGACTGTTACTGACAGTTACTCTTTTAGCCATGTCAGCTAACACATTTTTGGGTTGGTAGTTAGTCTAGCCAGCCAGTGGCTTCCCGTCATTCAGGGCAGGGACCCACCTGTTTTGAGCCCCACATTTTTAGCAAAAAATATATATACACTACCAGTCAAAAGTTTGGACACACCTACTCATTCAAGGGTTTTTCTTTATTTGTACTATTTTTTACATTGTAGAATAATAGTGAAGACATCAAAACTATGAAATAACACATATGGAATCACGTAGTAAACAAAAAAAGTGTTTTATATTTGAGATTATTCAAACAGCCACCCTTTGCCTTGATGACAGCTTTACACATGCTTGGCATTCTCTCAACCAGCTTCACCTGGAATGCTTTTCCAACAGTCTTGAAGGAGTTCCCACATATGCTGAGCACTTGTTGGCTGCTTTTCCTTCACTCTGCCGTCCGACTCATCCCAAAATTCAACAATGAGTGGTTTGGGTGGAATCAGTGGCTAACTGCAAACATTGCAAAGGAATCACTAGCCTGTTATTCAGTGAAGTGGCTGTGTCGTCCCAAATCTGGGATTAAGGGTCTCTTTTCCAAGTTTAAAATGATAAACATTTAACGTTGGCCATGCTGTCAATGAAGCATGATTTGTGCTGCGCTCAAAACAACTGTTAACTCGGAACTGCGGAAACTTGACTTCAGTGAGTTCAAGACAACTTGGGAACTCGGGAAAGAATACGTTTTGAACGGTCATCCAACTCGGAATTGTAAATCCAGAACTCGGGCCTCTTTCTAGAGCTACGACCTGAAGATCAATGACGTCATCATGATTCGACCTTGCTTCTTTCCAGAGTTCCCAGTTGTCTTGAAAGCACCATAAATCCAGAGAATGCCAGACTTTGATGACAAAATTTGCCCACGAAGGACATCCGCGCCACCTTCCTGTTCAAGTGAGCACAGCACAACAAGGTGAGTCCAAAAATGTATTGTATGCTGCTGCATAAATGATGTAATATGCCAGGGAGATATGTACACTGTAGCAAAGAAAGTAATACTAAGTGTATGTTGTGTAGTAAGCTGTTAGTAGCCCATGTGCCTCACCCTAATAATTTGGTCTATTTTTCCCGTCTTAATCTCACCTACTGTTCTGACTTGGTGGTGCACATGTAGCCTATAACCTGTTTTAGAGAAATGTAATCATCGATTATTGTAAGAGCTTTACTCGTCTGCTTACATGCCCCCTTTATTTATCCTACGGTTCTGACTTGGTGTACAGGGAGAACACTGTAAGAACGGCCCGTGTTCTGAATTCTGTAGCTGTACATTTCAAAAGTGCTAAACAAGTAGTTATATTGACTACGTCCGCCCTAGCTCGCTCATTAATGTCTTAATCGAAATTATGGATTGCCTCTCATCCGCTTGTCGTCCCCTTATGACATAGTTTGTACATCTCCATTGTCATTAGAAACCACATTTGTTTAAGCAAGTCAGCCATATCAGCTATGTTTTTTAAAAAGGCAGTAAATGAGGCTGAATGAACTGTTTCACTGCCAGACAAGGCTCCGCTGATAGCCAGGTGTAGCAGTGGTAAGATGTTGGGACAGCTTTATGTAGGCCCTAACAGTTTGTGGGCACCGTTTGTCACTGTTATAGTGCAATTAATGTATTGTTTAGTGTTGTGCTGTGGCTTTGCTGGCATGCATCCCACAAGTATTTGTTTTGCCCCACCAAGATTGACATGCTAAAATCGCCACTGTAGCCAGCTATCTAAACTTGTAGTAATCATATCCGAATACCAACCGGGCAAGCAGGGCACGTGCCCAGGGACCCTGACCTCCAGGGGGCCCCCATTGATTTTGTTAGTCACTCTCACTCAGGTATCATATTAACATGGCAGAAGTTATGGCAAATGGGTAGAACTGCAGGAAATTTGCTGTAGAACTGAGAAAAAAAATATCTCAGCACTGTGGTAAAATGAGTAGAATTGAAATAAATGTGCTACATTTTTCTCTCCGCCCCATGGCAAAATTAGTAGAATTGCTGAAAATGACCTTTAAAACTGCAACATTTTCTCTACGCCTCATGGCAAATTGTGTAGAATTGCAGGAAATTAACTAAAATAAAAAATGTTCTTTCCGCCATTAAGAGAGGGGGGCCACAAAAATGTTTTGCCGCGAAGTGGGGGTCCTACTTAGTTAGCCTTGTCTCACGAAATTACCTCCAACTTCCTTCATACTGGACACAGAGACATGGTATCCACAAGTTCATCTGACCCTCGGGAAGTAGATAACGGGCTTCATCTGACTCTAACAGGCTTCAGCTGACTCTCGGGAAGTAGATAACGGGCCAAAATATCAAAGTATCCCTTTAATGCCACCTAGTCCTAAAACAAAAATGGGTGGAAAGTGAAAACAGCAGTATGGTGGAAACTCCTCCTAGTCTACCACGTGGCTAACAGCAGTATTATTATTTTTTTCTTTTCTTTTTTCTTAGTCATTTAGCAGACGCTCTTATCCAGAGCGACTTACAGGAGCAATTAGGGTTAAGTGCCTTGCTCAAGGGCACATCGGCAGATTTTTCACCTAGTCGGCTCGGAGATTAGAACCAGCGACCTTTCGGTTACTGGCACAACGCTCTTAACCACTAAGCTACCTGCCGCCAGTATGGTGGAAACTCCTCCTAGTCTACCATGTGGCTAACAGCAGTATGGTGGAAACTCCTGTGTTGATGGTTAGGGAACAAGGGCCGATTCAGTTCACACACCATTTAGCAGTGTCCTCTTTTCAATATGTGAGCGATTCCCTTTCCTATGTGAGATTTGGCATACTCAGTCTCCATCTGTGTGTTGATAACTTTAAGGAATTGTAATGAAATTATCATGTGCTGTCACCTGATAAATCTTGAATTGAAATTAATGTCAGAGAAATAGGGTTGCAAAATTCCGGTAATTTTCCAGAAAAGCCAGTTGGATGATTTCCGGAATCAGGACGGAATTAGACGGAAATCCACAAAAACCTAGACATTTTGGGAAATTTTCTCTCAGCACATATCCAAGCAGCAGGCTAAGATTAAATCCAGACTTGGTTTCCTCTAACGTAATCACTCCTCTTTCACCCCAGCTGCCAAACTAACCCTGATTCAGATGACCATCCTACCCATGCTAGATTACGGAGATTGGCAGATAAGGGTGCTCTCGAGCGGCTAGATGTTCTTTACCATTGGGCCATCAGATTTGCCACCAATGCTCCTTATAGGACACATCACTGCACTCTATACTCCTCTGTAAACCGGTCATCTCTGTATACTCGTCGCAAGACCCACTGGTTGATGCTTATTTATAAAACCCTCTTAGACCTCACTCCCCCCTATCTGAGATACCTTCTGCAGCCCTCATCCTCCACCCATTCTGCCAGTCACATTCTGTTCAACATCCCCAAAGCACGCACATCCCTGAGTCGCTCCTCTTTTCAGTTCGCTGCAGCTAGCGACTAGAACGAGCTGCATAAAACACTCAAACTGGACAGTTTTATCTCCATCTCTTCATTCAAAGACTCAATCATGGACACTCTTACTGACAGTTGTGGCTGCTTCGCGTGATGTATTGTTGTCTCTACCTTCTTGCCCTTTGTGCTGTTGTCTGTGCCCAATAATGTTTGTGCCATGTTGCTACTGTGTTGTTGTCATGTGTTGCTGCCATGCTGTGTTGTTGTCTTAGGTCTCTCTTTATGTAGTGTTGTGGTGTCTCTCTTGTCATGATGTGTGTTTTGTCCTATATTTTTAATTTTAGTCCCAGCCCTCGTCCCCGCAGGAGGCCTTTGGCCTTTTGGTAGGCCGTCATTGTAAATCAGAATTTGTTCTTAACTGACTTGCCTAGTTAAATAAAGGTAAAATAAATAAATAAATGATTTTTGCAACTCTACAGAGAAATCCTATTAGATTGACGTATTCCCATTTTATTATTTTATTAAGTCACAGTCTTCTAAGAGGATCAGAGGCAAATTGTATCACCACAGATGCCGGATCAATAATAAATTGGCTGTAAGGTTACTTGAGTGCATCAAAGTATGTTATTAGAACGATATATGAAGGTATTTGCCCCTGCGTGGGAATGTCTCCCCGGCACAGAGCCCTTATCTATAAATAATCTTGTGGATCACTGGTGTTTTCCAGGGTGAGTCTGGTCTCTGAAGGAAATCTTACTCCATAGAGGGGCTATATTTTCTTATCCCCCTCACTTCCCCTTCATCCCACCCCTTTACATGCATTCTACATGGAGCTCACACACGTTGTTCATACACACACACTCATATGATCGAGGACACACGACCCACACACACTGTATCTACTGTACAAAGACACTCACTCTCTCTCTTTCTGTGATGAGGTGGTGTTGAAGGAGTCAGGCGCAGGAGTGTAAATCACAGAATAACAGGCTTTAATCCGCAAAAATACAGGGTTACGCAGAAATGCGTCAAACACACTCCAGGGCACAAAACAGGCGCACTGGAAAATACAAGGCAAACAGGAAATACTCCTGTCGATACAAAATACACGAGCTTCACTAACCTCCACAATAAACAATCAACCACACAGACAAGGAAGCAGAGGGAACACTTATACAATGACTAATGAGGGATAAGGACCAGGTGTGTGTGATTTGAAGACAAGACCAATGGAGTGATGATAAATGGACCAGCAGTAGCTAGTAAGCCGGTGACGCTGAACGCCGAAACCTGCCCGAACAAGGAGGGGAGGCAGCCTCGGCGGAAGTCGTGACACTTTCCTTACGGAACTGTGTTGTTATACACACAAATTCTCCCTCTCTCCCTCCCTCTCTCTCTCTCCCTTCCTTCCTTCTTGGTGCCCTGACATTTGCAGGGTTACGATGGCGATGGATGCTGTCAATACTGCGGGTACACACTAAAAACAAATGGCTCTATAGTTCCAAATAAGGGTTATTTGGCTTGTAACCATAGCAGAACCCTTTTTGGTGCTATATAGAACCCTTTTTTTTAAGGTCCTATAAAGAACCATGCTCATACGGGTCTAAATGGAACCTTTATGGTGCTATAAAGAACCTTTTCCTATGGTTCTATAAATAACTATTTAAAAAAAATATATATATAGCACCAAAAAGGCTTCCGAAACCCTTTTTAATGGTTCTTTACAGAACCTTTATGGAGAATGGTTCAGGGTTATTTTCTCTGCTTAGCAATATTATATTGTTAACATTCCATAGGTGTTGTTGTTATTCACAAGTTGAATCAGTTGTGTCAGCTCTGTAACAGCTGGAGGTCTCTGAGGAGAGAATTGAGAACCACTGATTTATCCAACTGTTCTCAATTGACACATGGCCATCATTTTTAACATGTACTGGCATAACACAACAGATTAGATCAACTGGAATGACTCTCTCACTCACAGTGAGCAAACCACACCCCTAAATATTCTAGTGAGCCGCCACCCCTATATTTTAATTATCACTAAAAGAGGAAATAACCATTTTCTGAACTCTAAAGGGCTCAAATGGTTCTTTGGGTCAGTATGGTTTCACATAGAACCATCACCCTTCCCAAAGAACCCTTGAGGAACCCTCTTTTCTTGTGTGTGTACATCGAGGAGAGCTGCTGGGTCAGGAATGTGGCCTGTTCCTCACCTCTGACCTTACGGACCAGACATGGCTGGTTATTACTTTTCTCCCTCACACACTCACACTCACACACACACACTCACTCACACACGGTAGACCAAAGTCTCTGTGTGTGTGTGTGTGTGTGTGTGTGTGTATATGTGTGTGTGTGCGCACGTAGGTTTGCACACATGCATACGTGTGTGTGTTTATGTAGTTTGAACGCATACATATGGTTGTGTGTGTGTGTGTGTGTGTGTGTGTTTATGTAGTTTGATGGAGGGGAGCTGTCTGTCTGAGAAACTGAGCCTATCGGTCACTTCGTTCCCTGACAGCAGGCCTCTCGGCCTGGACGTCAAGAGTATGACCATGCATACTGCTCACACACACATATACACACAATGTGACCCAGTTTCCATCTGCCCATGAGTGCGTACTTTTCTGAGTGCATACCATACCCTGTCTCTTTTGACACACACCAGAGGTCATGATAAATCCCTTAGGGGTGGTTTTCTGGACACAGATTAAGTCTAATCCTGGACTAACAAGTATTTTCGATAGAGATTCTGTATAGAGTTAACTTTTTAGTCCAGGACTAGGCTTAATCTGTGTCAGTGAAACTGCCCCTTAGGGTTAAAACTATAATCTCCTAAATCAACTGAACCCCAGATCTCACCCTTTCCCCTAGCCTAGCAACTTGTCAATAGATTTTTGCTAATCTTAAGGAACATGTAAGCAATATGGCGGGAAGCCCAAGCCTATTGGAAACCTAATGAGCCATCAACATGTTGCTTATGGAAGAAAGGGGCCAAGGGTCGTGTTCAGTAGACACAAAACGGGAAAGAACGCTATGAAACAAGGTGGGAGGAATAGGCTATCAGTAGGTCCACTTGTCCAAGGAATGCTTGTTTTTGTTTTCCATTGCAAAACATTTTGCTACAGTGTGCCATAATGAACATGACCCTGGAATGCCTCTCCTCAGTGCTCTCAACAGTTGCATAGTTGTTTGTCAAGGCAACGACAAGTTGGCTAAAGCACGAACAGAACCATCAAGAAAATACTTCTGTTACTTCATTTACAATACTGAGATAACCATGTATAATCAGTTAACAATAGTACTTTAGCATAATTCCAGTTTGATGCAAGCTTTCGAGGACCCTATCTTAATAGCAAACATGAGCCTTATCAAGTGAACTTTTTCTAATGAAAAGATAGGCCTTGGTTCTGGGTTCAGAGATTATGTTGTGAAGGACATTTCTGTCACTGAAGGCTAGTGATAGCATAATACACGTCACAGACTACTGTAATAGCATTAACAGTAAAGTCACTGGGCTGCCCACATGAAAAAATACTACAGTTTACTATAGAATACTACAGTACTTACTATAGAATTCTATAGTAAACTGTAATATACAGTAGAATCCTATACTACACACTGTAGTATCCCTCGATCATATGTAGTACTTACTATAGAATGTTGTAGAATACTACAGTAAATACTACAGTATTATTCGCACAAAAAAACTGTAGTAAATACTACAGTAATGTCCGCAAAAACACTCCACTTTTTATCTATAGTAAATATTAAAGTTATTAATTTGCATATACCCTGCCCATATCACAATTGTGCCACCCATAAGTGAGAAACCTACATGCCAAGTATAGACCATATTGTGCTCCCTACAAGTTATAGAAAAGAGCAGAAGCTTTGAACTATTAATTCAGACCCCAGTCCTTCCTACAGGTTATGGAAAATGTGCTCTTTTAGTATTTCTCCAGTAGGTTTCATGAAGGAGAAAGCCTCCACTATAGTAAATACACTATAGTAAATACTACAGTACTGTCTGCAAAAACACAACAGTAAATACTACAGTACTGTCTGCAAAAACACAACAGTAAATACTATAGTATATACTAGTTTTATTTTATTACAGTATTTATACTAGGGTTAACTGTAAATACTACAGTATACTAAAGTAAATAATATAGTACTACAGTAATGTCCACATAAACACTACAGTGAATACTATAGTATTTATAACACAGTCCTCCATAGTATTTTTTCATGTGGGTGAGTCAAGACTATTTGGGAATCCCGTGGCTCCCATGGCTTCCAGCTCGTAAAAACAGGTGTCGGGATTAGGGGCTAGCACACTCCGGCTAATGTAATAATTATCAGCATGAAGCTTCTGTACACAAAAACCTTTCCAGACCGAGAGGAAACATCAACAATAAAAAGATAGGGCTCAAAAAGCCAGAGAGATAATGGAAGGCAGGGTTAAAAAGAGATAAGAAATTGGATATGTCACATTAGAACATAAAACATGTCAACTATGTACATTACCCAGTCAAATGTTTTAGAACACCTACTCATTCAACTGCTTTTCTTAATTTTTGCTATTTTCTACATTGTAGAATAATAGTGAAGATATCAAAACTATGAAATAACACATATGGAATCATGTAGTAACCAGAAAAGTGTTAAACAAATCAAAATATATTTTATATTTGAGATTCTTCAAATAGCTACTCTTTGCCTTGATGACAGCTTTGCACACCAACAGACAATGATCGATAATGTCAAAAGCCTCACTGAAGTCTAACAAAACAGCCCCCACAATCTTTTTATCATACATTTATCTCAGCCAATCATCAGTCATTTGTGTAAGTGCTGTGCTTGTTGAATGTCCTTCTCTATAAGCGTGCTGAAAGTTTGTTGTCAATTTTGTTTACTGTAAAATAGCATTGTATCTGGTCAAACACAATTTATTTGCCTTGATGACAGCTTTGCACACTCTTGGCATTCTCTCAACCAGCTTCATGAGGTAGTCACCTGGAATGCATTTCAATTAACAGGTGTGCCTTGTTAAAAGTTAATTTGTGGAATTTATTTCCTCCTTAATGCGTTTGAGCCAATCAGTTGTGTTGTGACAAGGTAGGGGTGGTATACAGAAGATAGCCCTATTTGGTAAAAGACCAAGTCCATATTATGGCAAGAACAGCTCAAATAAGCAAAGAGAAATGACAGTCCATCATTATTTTAAGACATTAATGTCAGTCAATACGGAACATTTCAAGAACTTTGAAAGTTTCTTCAAGTGCAGTCGCAAAAACCATCAAGCGCTCTGATGAAACTGGCTCTCATGAGGGCCACCACAGGAATGGAAGACCCAGAGTTACCTCTGCTGCAGAGGATAAGTTCATTAGAGTTGCCAGCCTCAGAAATTGCAGCCCAAATAAATGTTTCACAGAGTTCAAGTAACAGACACATCTCAACATCAACTGTTCAGAGGAGACTGTGTGAATCAGGCCTTCATGGTCGAATTGCTGCAAAGAAACCACTACTAAAAGACACCAATAAGAAGAAGAGACTTGCTTGGGCCAAGAAACACAAGAAATTGACATTAGACTGATGGAAACGTGTCCTTTGGTCTGTGGTCCAAATTTGAGATTTTTGGTTCCAACCACACTTAACCAGCATGGCTACCACAGCATTCTGCAGCGATACGCCATCCCATCTGGTTTGGGCTTAGTGGGACTATCATTTGTTTTTCAACAGGACAATGACCCAACACACCTCCAGGCTGTGTAAGGGCTATTTGACCAAGAAGGAGAGTGATGGAGTGCTGCATCAGATGACCTGGCCTCCACAATCCCCCGACCTCAACCAAATTGAGATGGTTTGGGATGAGTCGGACCGCAGAGTGAAGGAAAAGCAGCCAACAAGTGCTCAGCATACGTGGGAGCTCCTTCAAGACTGTTGGAAAAGCCTTCCAGGTGAAGCTGGTTGAGAGAATGCCAAGAGTGTGCAAAGCTGTCATCAATCATTTTGATTTGTTTAACACTTTTTTGGTTACTACATGATGTGTTATTTCATAGTTTATGTCTTCACTATTATTCTACGATGTAGAAAATAGTATAAATTAAGAAACACCCTTGAATGAGTAGGTGTTCTAAAACTTTTGACCAGTAGTGTATATAAATGGAATATGTTCCAAATAATTAATAAAAGTGATGCTAAAATAAATATGCTTCAATGGTTGAGCATATGTATATTTTTACAATTAAGGGGGTGCAATGTGATTTGCTGTAAAGCCTATTTACCAATTTGCTGTAAAGCCTATGTACCTATCTATTTTAGCGTGTCAGTAGAGTATAATGGTTTTGAAACAGGAATGGAACATTTAGATATATTACATGCATACATTTCCTGTCTGAAACTTTAAAGCCCTTGACATATAGGGATGAGTGGGGTAAGTCATGCCAAAGGGTTAGTTAATCCACCCCTTGTTTCTAGGAAACCATACACAAAATGAATAATGTGACCAAATATTTAGGAAGAGGTCATAATTTCATGGCGGCTGTGAAGGAATAAACCATAATTGAATACATTTACAAATATATTTATTGTGTTATAGATTTCATGATGCTTGTATCTAAACCAAAGTAGATTGTTTTTAGACTTTCATACATCAGTTAGGGTCTCTATAAGCTTCAATGTGAGGTCCTAAACCTAGCATGAAAGTGCATCCTTGTAGCTGTGTGGGCTAATATAGTCCAAAAGGTTCCATTTGGCTTAACATACCCCATACAAATTCTGATTACATTTTGTCATTAATATGCATAGTATTTTTGCAATTTGTCATGCATATGAAATCAAGATAGTGCATTTTTCAAAGGTGCTGGTAATATTTCATCCAGAATATACATTTGTAGACGTGGAAAATCTTGCCCCAAGGCGGCTCAATTTACCCAATACCAAGAGACCACTTTGTTTGGATAAGCTATGTTTTCAAAACTTAAATTCGGATTAATTTGGATTATTTCCAGTGATACACAATATCCGGAAATATATGTAGATATCTTTGTTAGAAATTGTATTCTCAAACAAGAGCAGTATACAAGCGCTTTACCTACAAACACCGTGCTGAGGCATTTCTCTGTTTCTCTGTCCATTCGGACATGAGTTCCACCTTCAACCTCTCTCTACGAACAAATAGTCCCACCACACTGTGGGCTGGCCAGACTTAGCTCCACAAACACACACACACACACACACACACACTCACATCCCTGCTCAACCAAGGGGCTTTAACCTGTTACACAACATCACTGTGCTTGCCAACCACGCACGTACATGCACACACACACCAATTATTCTTCAAGGGATGTTAATTGCAAAGTGAAGATGCCCACTGAACCCACTGTGTGACTCTCCAGATTTCTGTCTTGACAGAAGAGCAAACAGAGGACTACCTCTCCTCCTTCTCCTACTCTGTTCCTCTCCTCTCCTCTCTAGGTCAGTCCCACAGAGGAGTAAAGGGAGGGAGGGCACTGTGTAGTGGTTGGGGTGCCACTGCCAATTAAGTGTTTGGGAACACATCATTGCTTTCATTAAACGCTTCAACAAATCACTGGGGGAGAATAACTCACGGGCGAGGGCCCAGGCCAAAAGCTGGGCAGTTTACACTAGTACTGAAACACAGAGAAAAGACAACAGTCTTAGGCTACTGTGCCGCCAGTGTAGACACTAAGAAAGTGAAGCTTTGGATAAGTCACTGCCAATGTGCTTCATCACTGTCAACACCCTGAAGTTAATCACTGTCATATATTATCATATCATGGTGTTTCACAAGCTAGGGGTGTGTCTCAATAGAGTTACCTGCACTCCTTTCTTTTTTTCCTCTCTTTCAAAACATAAGCAACATCTTTTTCGAAGCAATGTGATGGATGCTATTGCCTGCAGGACATGATTTCACGGGTTCAGATCTTTTCTATCAGTGCAGATGGAGGAGGAGAGGAGACAAGGAAAGGACGGCAGTTTAGATTATTGAGATGCACCCCTCCAACCAGAGCGCAGGGTCTTGTTTTCAGTATGCATAAAACAAAAGAAAATGGGGTGAAATGAGGAAGTACTCCCTGAATATGTCCAATAAGAAACGCTGGTTTTCGTTTTCCATTGCAAAACATGTGCCCTTATGAACATGAACCTGGGGTGTATTCATTAGACATCAAACAGAAGAAAACTGACTGAAACGGGGAGGTAAGACCTGAACTAAGTTTCATTTTCCATTACAGAACGTGTTAAAACGTTGTGCCCCTCATGAACACAGCCCTGGTCCAAAAACTCTGGCACTGTCACAAGGAGAGCTTCTGTTTGCAATGATGCAGGTAATAGATATCTTACTAACACCTATTAATAACTACATCTTCTAATGACTTGAGCTGCTATGGTGTGACTGGACTACATACTTTGACATGTTGATGTAACCTAGTGCCAGAGACTGAGGTAGTGTCTATATATAAACATATAGTAGTGAACCATGCATCTGGATGAGCGAACCATTCAAAACCAAAATTCTCGTCAGTCAACTGTAAAATGTCACATACAAGACTCAAAGAAATCCTAACAGCAGGCCTTTTGCTCGCTTGATTTTGGGCAAGAGGACACTGATATCTTGAAAACTTGAATGTGAGACTGTATAAAAAGTGGACTGATGAAGATGTGAAAAAAAAAAAAGTGTGTTGCAAGAATAAATGTATTACTGAGATTTAACAACTTTAATGAAAGAAATTCAAACCTATGTCCATTTTATAACATATATTTCTCTCTCCAACATACAGGTGCGTAGCTTAATAGGTATTACCTTATGTACATTTGCATGTCAATACAGACTAACCACAAGGATAACCAAACTAAGAGGAGACATTCTGCTAAGGTTGGAGTAATGAGATTGGCTACTGTAGTTACAATGGGAGAGGAAGACCTCCATGGTCCATGGTTGTGAAGGGGGAACTTTCCCATGGTACTGAATATACAGCTAACTGCCAAAATAAAGCTATGAGTTAATTAAGCAATTAACATCCCATCATGCTTAGGGCCATTTATAAAAATGCCCAATTGCCCATTATTTTGGCAACCATGGGTAGAAGAGATCTCAGTGACTTTGAAAGAGAGATCTCAAAAGAGGTGTGTGTGTGTGTGTGTGTCTGTCTGTCTGTCACCAGATATCAACCCAATTGAACGCTTCTGGGAGATTCTGGAGCGGCACCTGAGATAAGGTTTTCCACCACCATCACCAAAACACCAATTGATGGGAGTTTCTCGTGGAAGAATGGTGTCGCATCCCTCCAATAGAGTTCCAGACACTTGTAGAATCTATGCTAAGGCGCATTAAAGCTGCTCTTGCGGCTCGTGGTGGCCCAACGCCCTATTAAGACGCTTTATGTTGGCGTTTCCTTTATTTTGGCAGCTACCTGTATCATCTTAGTGTGGGGGCCCTGACTATCTCAGCATCAGGTCCAAGCTGTGAAGTGTGTGAGGAGGACTGAGGCTAATTTATCTCTACATAAAACTTCACAGGCACTTCAATGGGACTTCTACATACTGAGGGTGAGGTGGTGGGTGTGTTGGCTATACCCATGTAACCACTTGGCAGTTGAATAAAATATTATCTCGGTACGAGCTTACTCCAGGGCACACTGTTAGGTAAGTGCCTTGATAATGCCTTGTAATGCCTTATAATGACCTACAAAATAAGGCCTTGAAAATACCTTAAAATTAAACTAAGGCATTGAAAATGCCATGTAATAGCATTAAAGAAGGTTGCAAACAGAAGGCAGAACCGCTATCAACGGGTTTCTCCTCCTTATACATGGGGATAATGAAAGTTAGAGATATTTTCAAACTTCTGCAAGCTAAACATTTCGCTACACCCGCAATAACATCTGCTAAATACGTGTATGTGACCAATACAAATGTGATGATTCTCTCTTTCTGTTTATTTACCAACCATTCAAAACAATAACTTTATCCTTTAGTGTTACAAAATAAACAGGGCTATATTTGGTCAACTTGAAAGTTGTTCTTTCACATTTTATATAGCTGGGATTTTTTCTCCCAAAAGTCTACAAAACAAGGGGCATTAAATTACGACTTGTAATTGTAAATAGAATAGCTAATTAAACAAAATCAAAATTTGAAGCCAAAGAAAGATGAAATAAAAGGCAACCAGGTAGAAAGCCAAAACTCCTCCTCCATCTTTTCCCTGTCCTGATTAGTCTTCAAATAAATAAATAAATGTGGATAAATTATACAAAAATATTTTTTACTTCAGATTTTAACTTTATAAGGCCTTCATAGAACTTGACCCCAGAGATTCCATTCCACAGAAACAATAGTTGTCAAACTAATCCGTTATGGGATATATTTAAGGCAAAATCTACTGTATGATGCAATGAAACAATAACATTGCTCTCCACATATTTAGTGAGCATAACTGTAAACTTTGATAACTCCTTTCAAATCTTGTCTGGTGGTTTTAAGCTTGTATTTTCTCCTGATGTCAACACTCATCATCTTCCTCACTATCCCATAAAGTGTACTTAATGGTGTCCATCAAGGGTCCAGGTCATTATCTCCTCTTCCTCCAAATATCCACACAATCTTCCTTTACCACTCTTCTTAGCAGTCCCACCCAGCGTTAAGTGTGAAGTTGTTTGTGAAGGCCAGTGTGTTTAGTGTTGGGGTGGTAGTCTGGCCCTTGGTCTCGGTCATGCTCTGGGTACATGGTGCGGAAGGTCAGGTTGATACGAGGCCCTCGGTCGTGGTACTCTTTGGCCACTGAATGCTGTTGAGGACACAAAAGCAAATAATAGTTCTGTGTATTAGAGTGAGTTCACTGAACTGCGTTAGTCAAGTACCTCCACTATGTTGTTTTTCTGTTTTACCACCATCACTTTAAGGAGCCTTCCCATAGCGGAGTTATTAAGTCGAGAGGCAAAACACACATGCACAGCTCACACACACACACAAGACAGACAGACAGACAGTAAGATCAGTCCTTTGTCCCACTACTCCTTGGCCTTGTATCAGAGACTCTCCCTCACTTGCCTCTCACTCTCTCTTACAGACAGACACAGACAGGACAGACAGACGGACACACACCCACTCTGTGCATGTCTTACTAGTGACTTGGCAGACGTAGTCTCACTTCTCACCTCCAAGCTTCAACCAAAATCAGATACACTGTTCGTTGTTTATCTAAAAACTGTCACCAGGGAACGAGTCTTGGCGAAGACAAACGCTCAGTCCGGATTTAGACGGGGAGAGTTACCACAGTGGTTACACAACAAGATCTACACCCCAGTCTAAATATTTAGTGTCCGTTTCAAACGGATGGTGAATTAACTAGGCGCTGGGTTTTTGTGAAAAGTAGCTTGATTAGGTGGGGGCAAGGTGGGGGCCAGACTAAGAATTCTCTGGGATGGGACTCCTGCCAGATGTTGCCATAAAACGCAGCTGACCTTTTTGTCTCAACACGTTTCTCTCTTTGTCTCTTTAAATTAAGGACTGGGCCTTTAAAGTGGCGCTTCTCTAGGGTCCAGTGTCGGGGCCAGGAAACTACGGCAACTGACTGTGGAGCAGGAGAGAGAGAACACGGGGTACAGCAGGATGGGAAGATTACACTGTCTGACAGGATAAATGGCTCCTACCGTCTTAGTGACGGAGGCAGGCAGTCCGGCGGTGTGATCCGACCCGAAGACACACACACATACACACAATCGTCCACATATACTTTTACACACACACACACACACACACACACATATTCGTCCCTGAGAGCAAATAAATTGCTTTCATTAAATCTCTGGTTTTTCCTTCCTCCTGCTCCCTATCAATCGCTCCGTCTGGCTGTCAATCTGTCTGTCTGGGAACTCTCTTACTTTACTTTCCATCACACAGCATTCTTTGTGTATAATAGGGAAACACCATAACAGTAACAGTCATAAATATGTGCAGTTTGTTATGGTGGCTAGGGTTATAAACAGCAGAGACACTGTGTTCTATAGTTTCAGGTCACTGGAAGTGTGGGTTTGGTGGAGGTAGTCTGGACACATTCACACACTTACTTGCTTACCGACACACACACACCCCCACTCTCTCCCCTAAGAAATCCTTGTCTGATAGAAAAGCTCAGAACCACAGAGACAGACATAATGTTCTTTACTTTAGAAAGTCTTTGCTGTTGTCTGATAACTCATAACCCACTAGGACTAAAGCCTGTTATCACATACCATATGATTAGAGAGCAACACGCACGGTCGGCTCACTGGGTTTTGTTGTTCCTGGCAAGGTCGATAAAGCGTAAGATTTTGAATACCGAAACATTTCTATTGGTGTTTCTCAACCTTTTTGCGCCAGGGACCAGCAAGCTACATGTATGGTCTTTCATTCTTGGGGGACCATGATCTATGGATGAACGTGAGCTTTATAGCTAGCTAACTCAATTGCCAATGTGTATTTGTTAAATGGAAATTGTGAATAAGAAATATCCCTAATAAATATAAACTCACTTTTACGTTGATGTGTGTACCTTGTTGACGAAATTAAATAAATAAGATATACACTACTGGTCAAAAGTTTTAGAACACCTACTCATTCAAGGGTTTTTCTTTATTATTACTATTTTCTACATTGTAGAATAATAGTGAAGACATCAAAACTATGAAATAACACATATGGAATCATGTAGTAACCAAAAAAGTCCCACTAAGCCCAAACCAGATAGGATGGCATATCGCTGCAGAATGCTGTGGTAGCCATGCTGGTTAAGTGGACCTTGAATTCTAAATAAAATCACAGACAGTGTTACCAGCAAAGCACCCCAACACCATAACACCTCCTCCTCCATGCTTTTCGGTGGGAAATACACATGCGGAGATCATCCGTTCACCCACACCGCTTCTCACAAAGACACGGCGGTTGGAACCAAAAATCTCCAATTTGGACTCCAGACCAAAGGACACATTTCCACCAGTCTAATGTCCATTGCTCGTGTTTCTTGGCCCAAGCAAGTATCTTCTTCTTACTGGTGTCCTTTAGTAGTGGTTTCTTTGCAGCAATTCGACCATGAAGGCCTGATTCACACAGTCTCCTCTGAACAGTGGATGTTGAGATGTCTGTTACTTGAACTCTGTGAAGCATTTATTTGGGCTGCAATCTGAGGTGCAGTTAACGCTAATGAACTTATCCTCTGCAGCAGAGGTAACTCTGGGTCTTCCATTCCTGTGGCGGTCGTCATGAGAGCCAGTTTCATCCGAGCGCTTAATTGGTTTTGCGACTGCACTTCAATAAACTTTAAAAGTTCTTGACATTTTCCGTATTGACTGACCTTCATGTCTTAAAGTAATGATGGACTGTCATTTCTCTTTGCTTATATGAGCTGTTCTTGCCATAATATGGACTTGGTCTTTTACCAAATAGGGCTATCTTCTGTATACCACCCCTACCTTGACACAACACAACTGATTGGCTCAAACGCATTAAGGAGGAAATAAATTCCACAAATTAACTTTTAACAAGGCACACCTGTTAATTGAAATGCATTCCAGGTGACTACCTCATGAAGCTGGTTGAGAGAATGCCCAGAGTGTGCAAAGCTGTCATCAAGGCAAATAAATTGTGTTTGACCAGATACAATGCTATTTTACAGTAAACTAAATTGACAACAAACTTTCAGCACGCTTATAGAGAAGGACATTCAACAAGCACAGCACTTACACAAATGACTGATGATTGGCTGAGATAAATTTATGATAAAAAGATTGTGGGGGCTGTTTTGTTAGACTTCAGTGAGGCTTTTCACATTATCGATCATCGTCTGCTGCTGGAAAAACGTATGTGTTATGGCTTTACTCCACCTGCTATATTGTGGAAGAGTTACCTGTCTAACAGAACACAGAGGGTGTTCTTTAATGGAAGCCTCTCCAACATAATCCAGGTAGAATCAGGAATTCCCCAGGGCAGCTGTCTAGGCCCATTACTTTTTTCAATATTTACTAATGATATGCCACTGGCTTTGAGTAAAGCTAGAGTGTCTATGTATGCGGATGACTCAACACTATACATGTCAGCTACTACAGTGACTGAAAAGACTGCAACACTTAACAAAGAGTTGCAGTTAGTTTCAGAGTGGGTGGCAAGGAATAAATTAGTCATAAATATTTCTAAAACTAAAAGCATTGTATTTGGGACAAATCATTCACTAAACCCTAAACCTCAACTAAATATTGTAATAAATAATGTGGAAATTGAGCAAGTTGAGGTGACTAAACTGCTTGGAGTAACCCTGGATTGTAAACTGTCATGGTCAAAACATATTGATACAACAGTAGCTAAGATGGGGAGAAGTATGTCCATAATAAAGTGCTGCTCTACCTTCTTAACAGCACTATTAACAAGGCAGGTCCTACAGGCCCTAGTTTTGTCGCACCTGGACTACTGTTCAGTCGTGTGGTCAGGTGCCACAAGAAAGGACTTATGAAAATTGCAATTGGATCAGAACAGGGCAGCACGGCTGGCCCTTGGATGTACACAGAGAGCTAATATTAATAATATGCATGTCAATCTCTCCTGGCTCAAAGTGGAGGAGAGATTGACTTCATCACTACTTGTATTTATGAGAGGTATTGACATGTTGAATCCACCAAGCTGTTTGTTTGAACTACTGGCACACATCTCGGACACCCATGCATACCCCACAAGACATGCCACCAGAGGTCTCTTCACAGTCCCCAAGTCCAGAACAGACTATGGGAGACGCACAGTACTACATAGAGCCATGACTACATGGAACTCTATTCCACATCAAGTAACTGATGCAAGTAGTACAATTAGATTTAGAAAACAGATTTTTAAAAACACCTTATGGAACAGCGGAGACTGTGAAGCAACACAAACATAGGTACAGACACATGCATACACACACAATAACATACGCACTATACACACATACACATGGATTTTGTACTGTAGATTATATGTGGTAGTGGTGGAGTAGGGGCCTGAGGGCACACAGTGTGTTGTGAAATCTGTGAATGTATTGTAATGTTTTTAAAATTGTATGAACTGCCTTAATTTTGCTGGACCCCAGGAAGAGTAGCTGCCTTGGCAGCAGCTAATGGGGATCCATAATAAATACAAATACAAAAGGGTGGCTACTTTGAAGAATCTCAACTATAAAATATATTTTGATTTGTTTAACACTTTTTTGGTTACTACATGATTCCATATGTGATATTTCATAGTTTAGATGTCTTCACTATTATTCTACAATGTAGAAAATAGTAAAAATAAAGAAAAACCCTGGAATGAGTAGGTGTGTCCAAACTTTTGACTGGTACTGTATGCTTTTTTTTTTGTGATAGATGGGTCGTGTTCATTAGGCACCAAATCAAAGAAAGTGGACTGAAACAGGGAGGGACTACCTGGACTTATCCAATAAGTAACACTCACTTTTGTTTTCTGTTTTTAAATGTTTTCCATTGCGTGCCCTAATGAACACGACCCTGGTGTTGTTGGGGCGTGTCCCTGTGTTTGATTGGCCGGGCATACCTGCCAGTCATCCTGTGTGGGACATAAAAGTAACTGCTAAAATAATGGAAACAGTTGAGTAAATGAGGGATACAAATGATATTGAAAGCAGGTGCTTCCACACAGGTGTGGTTCCTGAGAGTTTTAAGCAATTAACATCCCATCAAGCTTTGGGTCATGTATAAATACTTTGGCTACCATGGTTATGTCCACATAAGATGACAATGCTCCCATCCACAGGGCATTAGTGGTCTGGTCACAATGGTTTAATGAGCATGAAAACAACGTTAACCATATGCCATGGCCGTCTTAGTCACCAGATTTCAACCCAATTCAACACTTATGGGAGATTCTGGAGCGGCGCCTGAGACAGCGTTTTCCACCACCATCAATCAAAACACCAAATTATGTAATTTCTAGTGGAAGAATGGCATTGCATCCCTCCAATAGAGTACCAGACACTTGTACAGTCTATGCCAAGGTGCATTGAAGCTGTTCTGTCAGCTCCTGGTGGCCCAACGCCCTATTAAGACACTTTATGTTGGTGTTTCCTTTATTTTGGCAGTTACCTGTATATGGTGTTGTTAGGGTGTGTCCCTGTGTTTGATTGGCCGGGCTTACCTGCCAGTCATCCTGAGTGGCTCCTTCCATCATCAGGAGAGTGCCGTGAGTCAGAGGGATCCGCAGCCTCTCCACATACGTGTAGTCTCCGTTCTCCTCCTGACACAGACACACAGGGCAATAAAAAGCCCCCAACTGAGTCATGGGTACAAACTGTAACACCACATATCACATCTGTATACTTACACAACTAGCACAGTTAATCTACATTATGATGGATGAGCGTTACCACCGAGTTAGAAAGTAGTTGGTTATAAACACCGATATACCCACATTGAAAAAGACTATAGAATACTATGGTATACAGTGCATTCGGAAAGTATTCAGACCCCTTGACTTTTTCCACATTTTGTTACGTTATAGTTTTTTCCCCTTTTCAATCTACACACAATACCCTATAATGACGAAGCAAAAACTGGTTTTTAGACATTTTATAAAAATAAATATATATATGAAATATTACATTACACTTTGTTGAACCACCTTTGGCAGCGATACAGCCTCTAGTCTTCTTGGGTATGACGTTAGAAGCTTGGCACACCTGTATTTGTGGAGTTTCTCAGATTCTTCTCTGCAGATCCTCTCAAGCTCTGACAGGTTGGATGGGGAGCATCGCTGCACAGCTATTTTCAGTTCTCTCCAGAAATGTTCGATCGGGTTCAAGCCCGGACTCTGGCTGGGCCACTCAAGGACATTCAGAGACTTGTCCCGAAGCCACTCCTGCATTGTCTTGGCTGTGTGCTTAGGGTCGTTGTCCTGTTAGAAGGTGAATCTTTGCCCCAGTCTGAGGTCCTGAGTGCTCTGGAGCAGGTTTTCATCAAGGATCTCTCTGTACTTTGCTCCATTCATCTTTCCCTCAATCCTGACTAGTCTCCCAGTCTCTGCCACTGAAAAACATCCCCACAGCATGATGCTGCCACCACCATGCTTCACCGTAGGGATGGTGCCAGGTTTTCTCCAGACGTGACGTTTGGCATTCAGGCCAAAGAGTTCAATCTTGGTTTCATCAGACATGGTCTGAGAGTCTTTAGGTGCCTTTTGGCAAACTCTAAGCGGGCTGTAATGTGCTTTTTACTGAGGAATGCTTCCGTCTGGCAACTCTACCATAAAGGCCTGATTGGTGGAGTGCTGGAGAGATGGTTGTCGTTCTTGAAGGTTCTCCCATCTCCACAGAGGAACTTTTGAGCTCTGTCAGAGCATCAGGTTCTTGGTCACATCCCTGACCAAGGCCCTTCTCCCCCAATTGCTCAGTTTGGCCAGGCGGCCAGCTCTAGGAAGAGTCTTGGTGGTTCCAAACTTCTTCCATTTAAGAATGATGGAGGCCACTGTGTTCTTGGGGACCTTCAATGCTGCAGACATTTTTTGGTACCCTTCCCCAGATCTGTGCCTCAACAGAATCCTGTCTTGGAGCTCTATGGACAATTCCTTCGACCTCATGGCTTGGTTTAGACAGGTGTGTTATATAGACACATTCTGAATACTTTCAGAATGCACTGTAAATACTATAGTATTCACTATAGTGTTTTTGCGGACTTTACTGTAGTATTCACTGTAGTGTTCTTGCAGACTAAAGACTTAAGTCCGCAAAAACACTACAGTTAATACTGTAGTATTTACTGTAGTACTTACAGTAGTATACTGTAGTTCTGTAGTATTTACAGTTAACTATAGTATAAATACTATAGTAAAAGAACTGTAGTATACTGTAGTATTTACTATAGTGTTTTTGTTTTATCTTTGACATTGAAGTGGAGGCTTTCTCCTTGAGGAAACCTAGTAAAATAGCAAATGTTTCATAACTTGTAGGTAGGACTGGTGTCTTAACGGCTAGTTCAGAGCTTCTGCTATTTTCTATAACCTGTAGGGAACACAATATATGGTTTATACTTGGCATGTAGGTTTCTCAATTATGGGTGTCACGAATTGGGATATGCGGGAGGGGAATGGGCAGGGTACTGTATATGGAAATTAAATACTGTAGTATTTACTAAGTGTAGTGTTTTTGCAGACATTACTGTAGTATTTACTGTTTTTTTGCAGATACTACTGTGGTTTTTAATATAGTATTCTACAAGTATACTACAACAAGCTATAGTTAGTACTACACATGATCGAGGGATACTACAGTGTGTAGTATAGTATTCTACAGTATACTACACAATTCTATAGTAAGCACTACACAATCAAGGGATACTACAGTGTGTAATTGTATATTATTCTACAGTATACTACAGTTTACTACATCATTCTCAGTGGTGGAATATGTACCCAATTGTCATCCTTGAGTAAAAGTAAAGATACCTTAATAGAAAATGTACTCAAGTAAAAGACACCCAGTAAAATACTACTTGAGTAAAAGTCTAAAAGTATTTGGTTTTAAATATACTTAAGTATCAAAATTAAAAGTATAAATAATCTCAAATATTATATTAAGCAAACCAGACGGCACCATTTTCTAGTTAAAAAAAAATAATGTACGGATAGTTAGGTGCACACTCCAACACTCAGACATAATTTACAAACAAAGCATATGTGTTTAGTGAGTCCAGCAGATCATCAGTAGGGATGACCAGGGATGTTCTCTTGATAAGTGTGTGACTGGACCATTTTCCTGTCCTGCTAAGCTTTCAAAATTTAACGAGTACTTTTGGGTGTCAGGGAAAATGTATGGAGCAAAAAGTACATTATTTTCTTTAAGAATGCAGTGAAGTAAAAGTAAAAGATGTCAAAAATACTTTAGTACTTTACACCACTGATAATTCTATACTAAATACTGTAGTATTCTATAGTAAACTGTAGTATTTTTTCATGTGGGTAATAACATTGTATGAACAAGACTTAGGCTAACTGTCCAGATTTAGGCCACGGTAATCTATGGGAAACTACTCTCATACAGGTTTTTTTCTGGTTCATAAAGGGGCTAAATCGCAGGGGGCGTGGCAATGAGCGTGGTCGGCGCAGCGACATAAAAAAAAAAAAATTTGAGGCCCCCATCTTGGTGGTGTAGAGAAAGTATTGCATTTTTAAGCCAATTTAATGCAATTATACAAATTTCTCCATGGAGTGGAGAGATTTTTGCAGTTTAAAGCTAATTTCCTGCAGCTGAGAGAAAATGTTGCATTTAAAGCTAGTTTTGTGCAATTCTATGCCATGGCTAATAGCGTGTTCTTTTGCTCAAACATAAAATTAATACTGCAAAATTGTTTTTGCCATTTTTGGTTCTCGTGACTGTCTAGCTTTTATTTTGGTGATTGTTAGTTCTTAAAGATTATATTACTTTAAAAAAATATAGGTCCATAATCTTTTCTACATACTTTATATCTAGTTTTAGTCGTTTAAGTTTACACTGAAAGTGTTTTCCCATCCCCCCCAAAATATATAAATACAAATGTTTTCTTTTTTTACACTGTTTGGACTAAGGCGACCCGATATAACATTTGGGCAGCCCGCCCAGGAATGAAAATGGCAGAAAGATGCCTGCTTATACGTGAACCCCTATGAGTACTTGGCATTTCCATATCGGGTACTTGGGAAGACCCATAAGAACATAGGCCTACTGGTAAAATCAACATATGGGGTATTTCGGGGGGGTACTCCAAACAGAGCAAAACCTCATCCCTACACGATTGTAACTCATCCCTCTGTCTCCCCTCCAGTCTAATAGGCGAAGGCAGCTTGTGGAGGCTGAACACCCTCATGTCCCCCAGGCTGAGGGAGGCGATGATGGGCCTTACATCACCCACCCCATCTCTCCCATCCCACCTCCCTCCCTCCCCCATGATCCCAGTCTTACCGGTGCGGGCTGCTTGCGGAGGCTGAACACCCTCATGTCCCCCAGGCTGAGGGAGGCGATGGTGGGCCGTGTGCCCAGCGCGGCCTCGTCATCACTGTGCCAGCCGATGCTGTCTTTGCAGTTCCTGTACAGGTTGCACATCAGCGAGTTGAAACGGTGGCCACTCGCCTTCTCTATGGCGCAGCGCAGGGTGACCAGCAACGGGTGCCACTGAGGGAGGGAGAGAAGGGCGAAGAATGAGAAAAAGAGAGAGGGAGGTTATGTACCGCGGCTCACGTTAGATGCTTATAGTGCTTTTTTACAGTGTTTCACTATGTCTACAGTATTATTTATATGCTTAGCATTTCTTAGGGAAGTAGTAGGTTTAGGGAATCAGTATATAGATAAGCTGTTGTGTTAGCAGTACTAGCGTACACATTGGCAGAGAAAGAGAGTAAAAGGGAGAACAAGGAAAAGGTCAACTGAGGTAGAGCGAAAGCAAGAGTCCGAGAGAAATGGTAAGAGACTGAGCAAAAGTGCATTGTGGTTGAGATAAAGGGGAAATACATTAGTAAAATGATCACATCTCTTTTACAAGCTCAATGCTCATTAAATTCAGTTCCACTATCCTCTCATGCGGCAGAGGTGTATATATCATACCTGTGTGTTGGCCTCCATAGTAGAGTGGGCGTACGTGTAAGGCAGTTCTCCATACCAGCAGGTTAACCTGGGCTCCTCATAGGCCTCACCTATACAACACACAGTGGCATTACAGTTACACTATATGAATAATCTGTGTCCTTGGATAGTATAGTGATATAAGCACATTTTCTGTACATACACAGGTGCAGGCGCACACACACACACACACACACACACACACACAATCACTTCCTGTAGTGCATGCACATTGCACAGACACAGACACACACACAAATTAGTTGATTTAATAGAGCTGGGCGGCCAGAAACAAGTAAACAATCTCTAAATTGGTACTGTATTTGGGTCAAGGCAATTTGACAAAGAGGCGAAATCATGACTAGTTGGAGCTCTAGCAGGAACCAGAATAATAGTCTAGTGATATAAAGTATAATACATATGGACAGTAAACAACAAAACTGTGTAATTTCAGGTCCCAGTAACTTCATTGTAATGGTGATGTATACACACACACATATATATATTTAATTGTAAGTTTTACTTGATTTCTTGAGCAATTAGCAGAAAACATCCTCATAATTTGCATCCATATTTGACAGTGTGTGGGCTACTTAATGTGGTCATGGGCTACTTAATGTGGTCATGGGCTAAGTGCCTTCCACTGCTTTGTTTTACTCCAAGGGCGACATTTTCATGGTGCAAAAGATTTAAAACTATTTTGCATCGTGAAATAGTCACCCCAAATGAGGGAAACCTGCAGTTCCCAGGTCATCTTTATAAAACCTTGCTCCATCGCTCTTTTCTATGGAAGCAAGCACTAATACATTTCTCATTTGGGGGCATAAAAGAAAACAGGCTCAAAGCCAAAACGTCATTCCACTGTTCCCCGAGTTGAGACTTCACAGTTCATACATTAGGCCCAAAGCAAATATTTAGACATGATTTCATTTATTATAGCTAAACCCAAACCTTTCACTGTACCCATAAAAAGATGATATCAGGACAAGGATAAACAAAACTCTAGTCAGTCATGGGCAGCGTCCCAAATGGCACCCTATTCCGTTTACAGTGCACTACTTTTGACCAGGGCCCATAGGGTTCCAGTAGCGGTGCGTGGGTAAAATCATTGGGGAAGCCAAGCCAGGGGGGGAAAAAAGCCATATTACAACCTATGTGTTGTGATAATTGCATTGTTTGCTCTATTACCCGTTAGTTCATACACCACCGTGATATATATACTGAACAAAAATATAAACGCAACATGCAACAATTTCAACGATTTTACTGAGTTACGATTAAGATAAGAAAATCTATCAATTGAAATAAATAAATTAGGCCCTAATTTATGAATTAAACATGACTGGGCAGGGGCGCAGCCATGGGGGGGGGCTGGGAGGGCATAGGCCCACCCACTTGATTTAGAACCACGGAGAGTTACCGCAAGTCGCAAAAAAACAGGAGCTGCCGCAACTAACGTCATTCAACTTAAAGATACTGAAAACAAAACTTCAGCTAAATATCAAGTGGCTGTCCATGGTACTGATTTCAAATCAAATATGTGTGTGTGTGTGTGTGTGTGCAAGCAAGTAGAAAAAAAACATGTTGACTCACCCTACTTGTAGACTGAGGAACGCCAATGCCATCGTCCTCTCTTTCAAGTTAACAAAACAGTCTATGACTGTGTATACAGTAGCCTACACGCTTTTAGTTTTTGTTGTCCTAGACTAGGCTACCTGGCTAAAAGGCTTGCTTGCTAGCCTAACTTACTTTCATGGGTAACGATGAGCCAGCTAGTTAACGTTAGCCTACTATGTACATCTAGCTACATTTTGAACTTCCATCCTTTCAAGGCAGGGAAACAATGTATGAATTTATGGTTGGATAAAGTCCACAAGTCCAAATCCCTATCTTCATCCATGGCTAATTTACGAAGTACAGATTTTAGCTAGCTAGCTAGCCACCGGAGGACAACGACACAACGAGATGCAACAATTCACGTTTTTTCTGTCAATGACGTTTTGCTTTTGATGTTATTGGTGTGAAGCCAAATCCAAACTGGCTTCCCTTGACACTTTCTTTTGGTGCACCAGGACCATTCAAAGTTGAGCTCACTCAGTTCAGCTCAACGCTGATTGGCTATTCTTTTATATTTTCTTTATCAAGGGAGGCCAAATGCTCGCTGGCTTCCATTGCTATTGAATTCAATGCTATGGGCAGCAACAATGTTATACTCTTTTTGACCAGACAGCATCAGATAGATGGACTACACATACTGTGACAGAGGGGCGCAGTTACGCTCACTGATGTTTTCTCCGGTGAGATACATTCAGCCACTTGCAAATTGAAGGACAATTATGAAACACAGAGACTAAATAAATTATTTTATACTTCATATTTTTTTCTTGGTCTAATTTTTTGGGAAGCCTAGCCCAAAGGCTGGCAGATGGCGATAAAGAGTCATTTCCATCTTAGCTTCATTGTATGCAGCCGGCAATATACTCGTATCCCCGTGGACCAGTTCGTACCTAAAACATTCTACTTACAACATTCATGGGCCCCGTGTATTTCAGTTGGTAGAGCATGGCGTTTGCAACACCAGGGTTGTGGGTTCGATTCCCATGGGGGGGCCAGTATGAAAATGTATGCACTCACTAACTGTAAGTCGCTCTGGATAAGAGCGTCTGCTAAAATGATTAAAATGTAAATGCTAATCACATTAGCCATGTTAGTTCAACTGTCCCTTATACGGGACACCGATCCCGTAGAGGTTAACTATATTTAATGGCGAGAAGGTGGGAAAAAAATGGGAAAATATGCATACTTTCTTTATGAAACACAATTTTCCACCACCATGCAAAAGTGGCTGTTGCGTAAAAAAATGGTGTTCATAAAGAAAGAATGCATATTTTCCAAATTTTTCCCGCCTTCTCGCCATTAAATTTAGTTAACCTCTACGGGATCGGTGTCCCGTGTAAGGGACGGTTGAACTAACATGTGCTAATATGATTAGCATGAATGTTGTAAGTAACAGCAATATTTCCAGGACATAGACATGTCTTATATGGGCAGAAAGCTTCAATTCTTGTTAATCTAACTGCACTGTCCAATTTACAGTAGCTATTACAGTGAATAAATACCATGCTATTGTTTGAGGAGAGTGCACAACAACAAAAATCTTATCACGGCAACTGGTTTGATGCATTCACCTCTGAAGGTAAATAATGTACTTACATTCAGTAATCTTGGTCTGATTTGTCATCCTAAGGGTCCCAGAGATAAAATGCAGCATAGTTTTGTTTGATAAAATCCATTATTATATTCAAATGTAGGAACTGTGTTCTACAGTTTGAACCCCTGCCGTCTCTGGCTCCACACCCACCCCGCCCGGCCATCTAGATGTGTGAAAGTTAGTGTATAAGCTAATGATCCATCATGTATGACATTCCTGGTAGTGTGTAAACTTACATTTTGTATTACCATATCATTTTTGTATGTTCTCTATAGTTATGTACTTGAAAATGTATCAATTGACCAATTCGGCACATTTGGGCAGACTTGATACAAAATAGTCCAGTATTGCAATGCTTCAATGGATCAATCTGAAACTTTGCACACACACAACGCTGCCATCTAGTGGCCAAATTTAAATTGCGCCTAAACTGCAATATTATATTGTAGCCTTTCTCTAGCATTTCAAAGAAGGAACAAAAAAATAAATAGAAAACGCATGTTTTTTTGTTTGTATTATCTTTTACCAGATCTAATGTGTTATATATTATCCTACATTAATTTCACATTTCCAAATACTTCAAAGTGTTCCCTTTCAAATGGTATCAAGAATATGCATATCCTTGCTTCAGGCAGTTAGATTTGGGTATGTCATTTTAGGCGGAAATTGAAAAAAAAGCTACGATCCTTATGAGGTTAAGGAGGAAATCGACGCCTTGGCAGCCTGAATGGAGAATGTTTTAGGTACGAACCGGTCCACGGGGGATACGAATGTATTGCCAGCTGCATACAATGCGTTTGGATGGTAAGACAAAACCATCAATACCAGATCAATATCGCCATCTGCCAGCCTTCGGATTATTGGCCTCCACTTTAAGGCTCTGGTCAAAAGTAGTGCACTCTTTAGGGAATAGGGCGCTATTTGGGACACAGCCTTAGTCATGTAGAGCCTATTTAGAGTCTTGCTTGTGTAGGAAAAAGTGAGTCAATGTGCAGCAAGGCTATAAAGAGGAGTGGGTGTGTGTGTGTAGCAGTAGCACCCCTCCCCTATTTATTTTGAGTCACGCGCCTCCTTCGTGTTGTTGTCGTCTGCTACTGTGTCTTGCTCAATGAGAGACAGATGGGAAATCTGATGCAACCTCAATCAGGGCTGGGTTCCAATTCAACTTAAATGGTCTTTCCTTGTTTCCTTGTCTCTTTTCCTTCCGTGACCTATCATTGGAGAAGACTTGTCCTGATCCAGTCCTTCCGTCTTGTGGTCACAAAGGGAAGGAACCAAGGAATGGTGGGTAAAGGCCGCTATGTAGATAGCTATGGTTTTGGTAGGGCAATGATTAGCATGTTAGCTTGAGAATAGGAAGGGTTGTCGAGAATGAATCCCGGGTCAGCTGCACAGGGATGGTCGCTCTTACATTGGTACCAAATGTTCCATGACAATAACATTCTAATTGGGAGAAACTTCCAATGGCAACATGGCACCCATAAAAAAAATCAGTTTGCTCACCTCTGTATGCTATATGTACAGTATGGCTGTGTGGTCTACCTTTGGAGACATGATTGTCGACATACCCTGTCTGTAGTTAGTCTTCTGAGACCAAGGCAGCTCTGCTATCAGTTTACTGAAGGCCCAGTCAGCCTCCTCTGGTGGCAGGAACCCAGGGATCAGCCTCAGTCTGAGGGGGGAAGAGAATTGTTGAAGGGGGAAGCAGACGGGTGAAGTGGGTGGAAGGCAGTAGCTGACATAGAGATTCTGGGTTGTGTTCAGTAGACACAAATGGAAGGAAACGGTCCATAAATAGAGAGGTATGATCTGAACTTGTCCCCCCCCCAAAAAAAAAAAATGTCATTGTGAAACGTTTTGCTACGGTGTTCCCCTAATGAACAGGACCCTGTTGTAATTTATATGGTTGATTCAATGTCTATTGGACCTCCTTATGCATTAGATTCTAACTCACCTTGACACTCCTGATGGGGCATGGCTGATCTCATAATCACCGCCCATTCTGAGAAACAGGAAAGGGTGCATGTGTAAAGAATTGTTGTTATACTTCCACATTTTTCATTTTGGTTGTTTTAATGATGGAGTGGAGTAGATGATTGTTTGATCAAGTTACTCACTCCATCACCTTCTCTGTAGGGACATCTCTGACTGGCTGAGCAATGGAAAGGGAAAGAAAGGAGAGGAGAGAGAAAGAAGGGAAACTTATTAGTTGATCCTTGTTAGCCCAAGGCTGATTTAATCTCTCGTCAATGGCGACACCTCTTTCTCAAGAACTTCTTCTCTTGGAAAATATCTATTAATAATACAATAAAGTCCAACTTTTTTTTTTTTTTTACCTTAGCAGGCTGTTGATACTCAAACATCCGCTGTCCCACTCCCCAACCTGCAGGTGGTGGATTGGCACTTGGTTTCACAACACTGCTGGGATTGGGAATTGCTCCTGCCAAAAAAAAAATGTATATGCCACCATATGACCATTTAAAAACATGCCTATTACCATGGATGGAACTTCTCAAAATTACAGTACAAGAGTTGGGCTTGTATTCACAAAGTGTCTCAGAGTAGGAGAGCTGATCTAGGATCTCACCCCACCACCCATATAATCTTTCTTAATCATTACCATCTGAAAGGTAGTAAAACCGATCCTAGAGCAGCCTATTCTGAATCGCTTTGTGAATATAGGCCCTGGTCTAATTTAGTCAGCATGGCAGAGAGAAAACCTGTTGGACGTGGTTGTTTGGGCAGTGGTTTGGCCCAAGAGCCCTGGACCCTGGCACGCTGACGTTTATCCGACATCACCTCGAGATGAGGACCACGATTAGAGGTCGAAACTGGTTGAAACAAGCAGTCACTTTTAGTCTGCATATACTGCCACCCAGAGGCCAACTTTGTAACACAATCAATCTGCATGTTCTCTGAAGCTAGCAAGCTGGTTGTTCATTTGAAAAGACATGGAGAATTCTGTTCCAATAACACAATTTAGAATAAAAATGCATAGCATAAATCGCATGATTCTATCAGCTACCTAGCTAACGTTACAAGATAGCAACCTAACCGAATAGCACAGTGGCTAGCATGGTGGCCACCCATTTGGAGTTCATAGCTAGCTACTTACTAATTTACAGCTTGAGTGAAATGTATCACTAGATCAGTACATGGACTATGAAGGTCTCCAACATATTTTGGTATTAAATATCACCTTATTGCTTGTTGTTACTTGCCAAGAGGATTAGAACAAATTAAAACCGAGCTATCTACTTACCAAATTTGACAGCTCTATCCTGTGTTACTTGAAAAAAGTCCGCCTGGAACTTCAACCAAATTGAATTGTTCCTATTTACTAACGCAATCTAAACGGTCCAACAATTTTACAGTGTAGTCCCAGAATAATAATAATTATCCAATTCAAGCTGCAAATGTTATATCATAAATATCACATATATATATTAGTGCAAATGTAACCCCATGTCTTGTGTCATCCACCTTTTCCCCATCTTAATGTGACATTGCGAGGCTGTTGCTCAGTAGGTTGGTTCATATGTCCATCAGATATGGAAATGTCCCAGATGCAGTGCTTGACTTGAACTGAAATGGGTGTCGATACTCAATTTGGGTGCCGGTACTGTTTATATTTAGGTGCAGGAGCTCCATTATACTTTTGAGATAATATTCTATAAGAGGATCAGGAACTCAAGCAGTAGAACATTTTAGGTGCTGGTACTCAGCTCCGGTGAGCTCCTGCCCAAGTCAAGCACTGCCCAGATGTCTCTCCAATCTGTCTCCACTCAGATCTCAGGTTTCACTGAGCTTATTGACTTCAAATCAAATTGTATTTGTCACATACTTCGTAAACAACAGGTGTAGACTAACAGTGAAATGCTTACTTAAGGGCCCTTCCCATCAATTCAGAGTGACAAAAGGAAAAGGAATAAATAAAAAATTAGTAACGATAACTTGGCTACATACACGGGGTACCAGTACCGAGTTGATGTGATTGGCTATCATGTCCTGAACACCCAGAGGTTTACTCTGAGTAACCAGAGAGCTATACGGGTACAAAGACCTACTCAAATTCAATAGCTCGGCAGCTAAAATAAAAGGTCTACATGAATTTTCCGAAAAGAATAATGAGCCACCTCCTTTTTCTGTTTGGATGTTGTATGTAGTGGAAGCTTACAGAATGGATTTAGTACAATTTATTTATTTAATTAATATTATTTAATGTATCTGCCTACCACTGCTTTGTTTAGTGTAACGTGTTATTTATTTAATTTGTATATTATAGTGTTGACTAAAAAGATTGACACCGTCAGTCACATGCAGCGCCCCACAGGGGTCAGCGCTGGGGGCTATCTTGTTTTTAAACATGCTATGCTCCCTCTTGGTCAAATCCTCAGAGATTATAACATCAACTTCCTCTGCTATGTTGACGATACCCAGGTTTACATTAACACCAAACCGGACACCATCTCTGCCCTAGAAAAACTCAGCAGCTGCCTAGAGGACATCAGGGCAAGGACAAAAGAGAACTTCCTCTAGTTGAACAGTAGCAAGACTAATGCTATGCTTTTTGGGACACCCGAGCAGGTCATCTGTGCTGGAAACATCTAGGAGTCATGTTTGATCCTTATCTGTTCTTCGATGCCCACATAAAACAAATATGTAAAACGTAATTTTTCCATCTTAAAAACATTGCCCGGGTCATACCATCACTCTCCCAGCCAGATGCAGAGAAACTCATCCACACCCTCATCTTCTCTCGGATCGACTACGGCAATGCGCTGTTTAGGGGCCTCCCAGCCAAATCACTACAGAGGCTCCAACTAATCCAGAACAGTGCTGCTAGGGTCCTGGCCAGACCACATCACCCCGATCCTGGCCCAACTCCACTGGCTACCGGTCAACTACAGGATCGACTTCAAAATTCTCATGCTTGTATTTAAAGCCTTGAATGAAATCTGCTCCACTTACATCAAATTTGATTTGATTTGATCAGCGACATCATCTCAAGCAGCGAGCCACCTCACACTTTCCGCTCCAGCCACTCCCTACTGCTTCAAGTCTTCAAGACACTTCTCAGAACTATGGGGGACCGAGCCTTCTGCTCCCTTGCCTATGGAATGCTCTCTGACCATCTGAGAGCCGCTCCATCACTCAGAACTTTTAAAACAGGCCTTAAAACACACTTCTACAGACTGTCTTTTTCAAAGTCCTAGTCCCAATCTAAAATGTTTTTAGCACCTAGCCCACTATTGATTGACACCCAGCATCATAACACATAACCTCCTCTGTTGTAATGGTGAGAGGTTAGCATGTCTTGGGGGTATGATATTCGTGCATCACGAATCACTCAGGACTATCCGTAATCATGGTAGCATCCACATGAATGTAGAAGTGTTTAGAAACATATTATATTCTTATTTACAATAAAAGTGACTACAAAATGACACAATACATTATTTACCATTAATTTCTATTGGGAACAAAAAAAATTCTGGTTGAAAACGGCCTATGTGGTATTGATATGAGTCAGAAACATTTATTCTAGTGTCAAAATGTACTACAAAGTGTAAATAGGATCATTTTGGTCATAAAGTCAGTCTCGTCCTAAACAGAGCTTTGCGAGATAATTAGGAAAAAAAGGTATGTCACGGAATGAAGGGTACATAACAGTTTTCCTTGGAATGGGTTTATTTAAATCTTGCCCACATGCCCACAGCTAGCAGCACCCAATTAATCATCAATTTGGAGCGCTCTGCACATGACCCGATCGTAATGCCCAGCACACTGACCATAGTAAATTTAGTTTCACTTTGGATATCCATATGGGGCTAGTTAGGGAGCATCAGTAAATTACACAATGTGTACATGGGACAATATACTGTAGCTCAAAATTTAAATGACTTAAAAACCTCAAACCAACTATAAATTGTAGACGTTCATACACAAATATGAGATATCTGTACAATGCTGAGAGCCCGTACTGCAGCATTCAATGTCAGCAGAACTAACCTTGATGACTCATGCCGCACGACCAGTACAAGGCAAGCAGGTATGAGCTCCACAAAACCATTAGGGCTGCAAAAAGACAATACAGACTCAAACTTGAATTGATGTTTGACAACTCAGACTCGCGTCACATGTGGCAAGAACTACAGACTATAACAGACTACAAAGGAAAATCCAGCTGTGCAGTGCCCACTGAAGCCTCCGACCCAAATGAGCTTAACACATTTTATGCTTGCTTCAAGGCAGACAATACCGAGCCATCCAGGAAGACTCTCGCTGCACCGGAAGACCAGGTTCTTTCTCTCTCCGAGGCTGACATGAGGAAAACTCTCAAGAGTGAATACTCACAAAGCCGCCACCCAGATGGCACCCCTAGCTTCATCCTCAGAGTGTGTGCTGACCCATGGCAGGCGTCTTCTCGGACATCTTCAACCTGTCCCTCTCCCTGGCTGTAGTCCCCACCTGCTTTAAGGAGACCACCATCGTCCCAGTGCCCAAGAAAAACAAAGTGACATACCCAAATGACTATCGCCCTTTCACGCTCACCTCGGTCATCATGAAGTGCTTCAAGAGGTTGGTCATGGCCCACATCAAGGCCAGCATCCCAGGCACACTGGACCCACTCCAATCTGCCTACCGCTCCAACAGATCCACGGAAGATGCCATTTCCATCACTGTTCACACAGCCGTAACATACACTACATGACCAAAAGTATGTGGACACCTGCTCATCGAACATCTCATTCCAAAATCATGGGCATTAACATGGAGTTGGTCCCCTGTTTGCTGCTATAACAGCCTCCACTCTTCCGGGAAGGCTTTCCACTAGATGTTGGAACATTGCTGCTTGGACTTGCTTCCATTCAGCCACAAGAGCATTATCCCAAAGGTGTTCGATGGGGTTGAGGTCAGTGCCCTGTGCAGGCCAGTCAAGTTCTTCCACACCGATCTCGACAAACCGTTTCTGTATGGACCTCGCTTTGTGCACGTGGGCATAGTCATGCTGAAACAGGAAAGGGCCTTCCCCAAACTGTTGCCACAAAGTTGGAAGCACAGAATCGTCTAGAATGTCATTGCATGATGTAGTGTTAAGATTTCCCTTCACTGGAAATAAAGGGCCAAGCCCGAACCATGAAAAACAGCCCCAGACCATTATTCCTCCTCCACCAAACTTTACAGTTGGCACTATGCATTCGGGTATCCGCCAAACCCAGATTCGTCCATCAGACTGCCAGATGGTGAAGCGTGATTCACCACCCCAGAGAACGCATTTCCACTGCTCCAGAGTCCAATGGCGGCGAGCTTTACACCACTCTAGCCGACGCTTGGCATTGCACATGGTGATCTTAGGCTTGTGTGTGGCTGCTAGGCCATGGAAACCCATTTCATGAAGCTCCCGACGAACAGTTATTGTGCTGACGTTGCTTCCAGAGGCAGTTTGGAACTCTGTAGTGAGTGTTGCAACCGAGGACAGACCATTTTTACGTGCTACGCGCTTCAGCACTCGGCGGTCAGGTTCTGTGAGCTTGTGTGGCCTACCACTTCGCGGCTGAGCCGTTGTTGCTTCTAGACGTTTACACTTCACAATAACAGCACTTACAGTTGACCGGGACAGCTCTAGCAGGGCAGAAATTTGACGAACTTACTTGTTGGAAAGGTGGCATCCTATGACAGTGCCATGTTGAAAGTCACTGAGCTCTTCAGTAAGGTCATTCTACTGCCAATGTTTGTCTATGGAGAGTGCATGGCCGTGTGCTCGATTTTATACACCTGTCAGCAACGGGTGTGCCTTAAAGAGCTGAATCCACTAATTTGAAGGGATGTCCACATACTTTTGTCTATATAGTGTATCTGGACAAGAGGAACACCTATGTGAGAATGCTGTTCACTGACTACAGTTCAGCATTCAACACTATTTATTGTTCCCTCCAAGGTCGTCACCAAGCTCAGAGCCCTGGGTCTGGACACCACCCTGGCATGCGACCCTGGGTCCTCTCCAAATATTACTGCTGCACCATCGAGTGTCCTGACCGATTGCATCACGGCCTGGTACGGGGATTGCTCCGTCCACAACCACAAGGCCCCCCAGCGGGTGGGGAAGACGGCCCAGTAAGTCACCAGGACCGTACTTCCACTCATCCAGGACATCTACTCGAAACGGTGCTGAGGAAGGCATGGAGCATCAAAGACCCCACACACGAACTGTTCTCTCCCTTACAATCGGGCAGACTATCGGAGCATGAGGTCAGATACCAACAGGCTCAGAGACTCTCCACACAACATCACTGCTGCTACCAGACTCCCATTATACTGCTCAATTTACACTTGTCCCCACATCCCCCCAATAAGTGTAAATATTGTACTTTAAATTGTGCCTTATTGTATTATACTAATGCTAAAATGTTTATTATTTTCCACTGCCATTTACTTCACATTCGTATAATTTACTATTTCTTATTGTTGCATTGTCGAGAAGGAACCTGCAAGTAAGCATTTAGTTAGACGATGAATACCATGCGCATCCCATGTAGGGAATAGGGTGCTATTTGGGATACACCTTACCATTAAGGAACAGCTGATATTATGATCCCTTTTAAAACAGCATAGTTCTTGTTCATTAATATCCAGAAATGAAGTCTGAGTGGAAATAAAATACAGAGCACACTATTGTCCAGAATTTATTGTCAAATAATAGAAAGTTCAGATTAATCGTACAGGTGCAAAGCAGCAAGAGTTAGACTACATTGCAATTCCAAAATCCCTGATATTATAAAACTGGTACAGTTTCACACCTGAGAAATCTTCATGAGGCACCATGGTTAAAGTCTGGACATTGGTCAGAACAAGTCATACAGAGATCCAAGTCATACATAGACCAACACCCATACAAACAGAAAACAGTTGTGCATGTTGTTGAAGTTCCTCACCAACCCAAAAGGCCATCATGTACAATATATGACTATATATAGTACACAATCTTTGGCAATACAGTATGAGCCTGTAAGGCAAGTGTGTATATTAGCTTTTCAATGGAACTATTTTGTTCGTTCACAGCGACATAAGGCCTTCAATGTGCAAGACTCCTTCTCATTGGACGTGATCAATGCCAGCATGAACTGGAACGAATGTGGATGAGAATGAATTTTATAGAAGAAGAAAAAAAAATGTATTCAAAACCTTAAAGCTTGGACAACTGAAAACAGAAAAAACGCTAAGAAATACATCAGTGCAAGAAATCCCACCACATTTCTTTTTTTTTTTTTAAATACACAAAAATGTAAATATGCACAAAAAGCCAACACTCATTATTGACAATAACTCAGCTAGACAGTCAAGGAGAACAAGCTGGGGGGGTGATCGCTTGTAAACTTTTCAGGCACAGTCAGTGTGTAAACTGCACTTCATACTGTGCAAAGTACCTGAAGATTTGCGTGTGGCTTGCTTTTACGTACATGTATAAAAATATATATAAAAAAAGATTTGGCCCGCCACCATTCCTCTGCTTACAACAGCAGAGTAAAAGAAAATCACCCTGGTTAAAGGTCCAATGCAGATGTTTTTATCTCAATATCATTTATTTTTTGGGTAACAATTAAGTACATTACTGTGATTGTTTAATTAAAATGGTCAAAAATAACCAAAAATAGCTTTCTTAGCAAAGGGCAATTTCTCAAGCAAGGATTTTGCTAAGAGTGAGGGGACTGATTTTGCAGTTATTGGCAGAAAGGTTTGGAACTTTCTTATTGGTCTATTAACTAATTTACTGCATGGTGACATCACCATAGAGAACTAAAATTCCATCCCACCAAAACAGGCTGTAGTTTCAGGCGGTCTTTTCAAACAGCTCTTACACTAAAAGGGCATTATCATTTTCACAGTATTATTCCAACCTCAGTGTGGAAATGTATATAAAACACAGGAAGAAAATCACATTTGACTGCACTTGGCCTTTAAAGACTTCTCTGCAATTACTGAGAGCAGAGTCTTTATTTATTTTTGTTCCAGACACTTTGTTAGAGCTGCCATTTTGGTTAGAGACGTTATCGCTGAACCACTTCATTCAAAAGACGTGTCATACAACGTCAATATGGACTCCAAGGAAGAAATCCGTTAGCCTTAACATACAAAAAGGATCCTCCAAAAACACACGCGTGAATCATTCGACACCACTAACTAATGGACAGAGTCTGGGGTAGTCAGAGTGGTTGTATGGTAGTTCTATGGTCAGCTTCCATTCTCCATTCGTTCCTACGGGGCTCTTCTTAGTCGCTCTTCAGCCCGTCGCTCTTCCCGTTGCTCTGGTTGGCCAGCTCCCTCAGCTTTCTCCTCCTCAGGTAGCCAGTACGCTGGGCTCGGTTCATTCTTGCCCCAAAGTAGATGACCAGGTTGATGGGCACCAGGACAGTGGTCAGCCAGCCCTGAGGACACACAGAGGACAAAGGTCAGAGGTTAGTTGGAACTCAGTGTGGACATATACACATTGAGGACAAATTCACTATTCAGTGATGTGAAACTGATTGATCATATCAGTTCTACACATCACATTTCTTAAACGGAATGCTCTGCACCAAATGGAGGAAAACTAACTGAAAAAGGGAGGGAGTACATTGGGTGTGTTCAGTTAGGGGGGCTTTCACACCAAATTGGTTTGATTCAGTTTCCAGAACTCTGGTGCATTTAACCCCTTAGTTAGCTTCGTTTGGACTGGTATAAATGCTAATCGGCACTTGGGAGCGCACTAAACAACGCACTGTGGTTCACTCAAAAAGGGTGGTCTCTGGCTCGGTCTGATTCAATTCGTACCGTGGTGCGGTTCGCTGCAGGGGAGAACACAGTCCGGAACAAACACAGGAAAATAACCAGAGTTCACCATTATTATTGGTTGTTTGACGGCAAGCATTTGATGAAATGCATGCAGCATCATATAACTTGAGATCTGAAACATTATGTGAGTAGCAGCGCATTTATGAGTGCATCCGATGCAGGTTAGGGGAGACGAGGGCTATACAGTAGGTTACGGAATATAGCCCATTCACGTCGCAGTTATAACAGCTATTGCGCAGTTTGCTCCTGCATGTTGTTGGAAGACCAAAGTGAAAATAATATGAAGTTTGGGACACAGTATGATTGAAGTGATACTGTAAATGGATTTAACTTGATAATTTTTGACCAATAAACAAATGACTTGCACGGACATGTGGTTTTGTTTAGGAATTTTTGTTTGTTTGACATTTTGCAATGTGAAACCAGCCAGACCAAAAAAAAAAAAAACCTAATGTAACAAATAGTCTAGCTCTGATTCGAACTATAGCTAAAAATTGTGTGAAAATGCCCTTAGAGACGAAGCCCATAGCAAACAGTTGCAAAACTTTCTGCAAAAAAAAAAACGGTTTACTCCAAACCGAAAACGTTTTGCAACGTAAACAAGTTTTTCTTGGACAAATTCAGATAAGTCCCTCACAGTTGTTTTGTTTGTGTCGTTTGGCTTCCATTTAGTTCCTAGTGAATACACCCCTGGATTTGTCCAACAAGACATTCGTTTTTCGGTTTCAAACAAAACCAAAAAGGGGAGATGAGCGGTGGGTCCGTACCATGACTGCGTGGGGGAAGTAGCCGTTGGTCTGGTCCTGCAGTCCGATGGTTGTCAGCTCAGCCGCCACATAGCGCTCCGGGGTGGGCTTGTCCAGTGTGGGCTTCCTGATACGGGTCATCTTGGTCGCCACAAAGAAGGGCAGCACGCTCTGGAGGACAGACAGGTTAGCTTAAAAATGAAACAATGTATAATATACAGCAAATGTATCCACGTTAAAGATGAGTTACTTCAACAGGTCACAAGGAGTTAAACAAAGAACAGCCTTGTAGCGTGAGCCATAAAAAGGGAGGCATGACTGTATGGTGCGGTACTGTGCTGAGGATCAGTCCGCAAGAAGAAGCCATACTAGCTACCTTTGTGGAACTGTCAGAGGTCATAAGAACCGGAAAGCAACTAGTAGCTAACGGGACCATGTTCAGTACACAGACGTTGTGGAACGTTGCAGATAAATGCCAGAGAAGCATGTTTGTTCTACATAATACAAGTCTATCTGAACGTTGGCCCACATTGTGTCCTGCTGAAAGTGGCCCAGGTGAACAGGATGAGTGTTCTCACCTGGACAATGATTCCCTTTGCCTTGTACTCCTCCTGAAGTCCCCGGGAGAAGAAGTCCACAAAAGCCTAAAGGAGAGAAGAGATATTGACCATTATTACCACTTCCCTTACTGAACTCCAGCTGCAAGAATGGGATAACCAAAAAACACAGCTTTGCTAATAATACTCATTTGCCATCATTTCTATATGTAACAAATCGTACTATGGAAAATGTGTAGAGTATGGAGGATGGATGGGCACCACAGGAGGTTGGTGGCACCTTAATTGGGGAGGACAGGCTCGTGGTGATGCCTGGAGTGGAATGGTATCAAATACATCAAAACACATGGTTTCCATGTGTTTGATGCCATGCCATTCGCTCCGTTCTGAACATTATTATGAGCCGTCCTCCCCTCAGCAGCCTCCTGTGATGGGCACCAATAACTTTTTTGTATAGTGCTTTTCAATACAAGTAACAAAGTGCTTCACATCATGATATAATACAATAAACCAACAACAATGCTCAATTGTCTTACACAGAATTTGAGTTGTGGAAGTACAGAGATCAGGGTAGAGAAGTAGTTCTTGCATCTTTAACAGCAACATTGTAACTTCATCATATCCTTAATTATCTCATAGAATAGTTGATGTTCGCAGGTCTTCCATTTACGTTCAGCATTTCTATGTTACTTTTTAAAGCACGAGTGTGGTCATTTAACCAGGATGAGACACTGGCAGACAATTTGTTTTATTAGTTACAGTACCAGTCAAACGTTTGGACACACCTACTCATTCCAGGGTGGTTCTTTATTTTTACTATTTTCTACATTGTAGAATAATAGTGAAGACATCAAAACTATGAAATAACATATGGAATCATGTAGTAACCAAAAAAATGTGTTAAACAAATCAAAATATATTTTATATTTGAGATTCTTCAAATAGCCACCCTTTGCCTTGACAGCTTTGCACACTCCCGGTTCCAACCGTTGTGTGTCATTGTGAGATGCAGAGTAGGTGAACGGACGCTCTCTGCATGTGTGGTTCCTACCATGAAGCATGGAGGAGGAGGTGTTATGGTGTGGGGGTGCTTTGCTGGTGACACTGTCAGTGATTTATTTAGAATTCAAAAAGGCACACTTAACCAGCATGGCTACCACAGCATTTTGTAGCGATACGCCATCACATCTGGTTTGGCAAAGCGTGGCTACTTTGAAGAATCTCAAATATATTTTAATTTGTTTAACACTTTTTTGGTTACTACAAGATCACGTGTTATTTCATAGTTTGTCTTCACTATTACTCTACAATGTAGAAAATAGTAAAAATAAAGAACCCTTGAATGAGTAGGTGTCCAAACTTTTGACTGGTACTGTATATCTGGTACCTAGAAAGGCAGTATGAGGGTTTGCGCTCAGGCTAGAATGAAAAGGCAGCCGGTGCGTGGGAGAGAAAATATCTGTGGAGTTCAAAAAGTACTAGCACTCAAAACCATGAAAATGAATAACCCAAGGAGGCCGAGATGCAAAAATACTATTAATTTAATCCATGCTCGAAAGAATACAAAATTGAAAGTGCTATATAAAAATAAAGGAACAGAGCATACGTGTCGGCCTTATGCCTTCATAAGTGCTGTAATATCTGGTGCCACAGAGTCTAAAGTCGTTGAAACCGTTCACCAAATCATCAGTGTGAAGATAAACAGGATCAATGGTAGGGGACAGAAAAGCATTCATACATTTACTAGCAGTTGTGGAGTTACTGATGCAATGTATATAAAGTGTGTATATTTAGAATGTATAACCGTGTGTGTGTGTGTGTATGTGTGGAGGTCTACCATTGGCACTTGCCTTGGAAGAGGAGTACACAGTCAGAAGAGGGACGGGGTACATGCCACTGGCAGAGGAAATGTTGAGGACCACACCTTTGGACCTGAAACACAAAAACCAAAGTGAATTACGAGTTTTTCTTTCTGCCACGGAGTGCCAAAAGAGCCTCCTGTCCGTCACAAAAGAGTCCAAGCAGCCTAGTGCCACTGTAGACTGCCATACACACTACATCAGTCGCTGTGCGGGTTGCCATGGTAGCGGCTTGCTCACGCAGTTAGCACCCCGGTTGCTGCAGTGAAAACGGGGTTGGATAGCCCCTCACATGGCACTAAATGTGCCCCGCCTTTCCATTGGTGCAGAGATCCCATGTGATTCATCAGAGCCAAATCGGAAGAGGGTGCACTTCGTGTGAATTGAAAAGCAGCTGGTCAAAATGGGGAACAAAGGGGATAGAAAGGAGGAGGGGAGTTGGAGCTGGGTAAAAGGGCATCCTCTGTATAACACTGTTGAACTCATGTCCTAAACACATGAAACCTATGTCTTCATATCATGGTCATTCTAATGGAGAACATTTAGGCTTTTCTAATGTAGGTTCCAGCATTAGAATAGCCTGGGTGCCAGCCTGTTCCCTTATGAAAAGGAATAGCAAGCAGTGGGATGATAGCTAAACAGACTGGTACCAGGATGGTATTAGAAGGGAGGGCGTAAAAAAAAAAAAAAAAAAAAAAACTCAGGTTGACAAAGGATTTGATTTAGCATTTGTAGTTTTACAGCGCAGCATTGTCATGTGGATGAGCGTGTAAAAGCCATTTAAAAAGAACTGCATCCGAGACAAACTTGAACAGACTATCAATAGCGTCAAATAAAAGTTAATTTATAAATGTGGCAATAGCACTTAAAGAGAACAAACTCACCTCTCAACCATTCTGGGCAGAACTAGACGAGTCATCTGAAAAGGGAGCAGGGAACGAGAAAAAGGTAAACTCCTGAGCAACAGGTCAATTACCTGACAAAACAGCATGGTCAGGAATCACACTGGCTGTGCCATACACCGTACATATGAAAAAGAGACCATATGGGACACAACTACATGTTACATTTTATACAAATATTCAACTTCCAGACAAATTGCCATTTCAATGGACGATAACGTGATCTATAAAAAATACTGAATGCCAAGGGAATTAAGTCATACAGGACCAGCGAGGAAGTTTACATTACCGCTACAGATTTACCCCAGTGGCATTATGGGAGATGTATGGCACATTGGTACATTTCAGCCGCGTGGGAGGCAAGGGCGAGCGAGAGAAAGAGAGCGAAAGCGGGGGAAGAAATGGTAGTGCGTGGGTGGTGAACACAGACAGCGTTGGTGTAGTTCACCGTTGCTCTGGGAACCGCTGGGAAACTGCAGGTTGCATGGCAGCAACAGTGGAGGAGAAGGGGAAGTGTGAAACACGGACGCCCATCGACATGCCATCTGTGCCAGTGTATGGTCAATATGTTGCACAACTAAACACCCTGCTGCAAAGAAACCACTACTTTGCCTCGGACAGACAACGTGCACACAATCTGTACAATAAGCACTGAAAAACTAGATGAATATCTATGGTATAGATACATGCATAGAGCTGCCCCATGGTATAGATGTATACACGCATAGAACTGCTACAGAAGCAAGATAACTATTACCTGGCAAACAGAGGTCATGTTGACGTTGATCATGTTGGTGATGAACTAGAATGAAGAAAAATAACAATTAGCTTTTTACACCTACTCTACCCTCTTAACTCCAAAGGCAAGTGAGTCCCTTCTGTTAGCTACTGCTAAAGTACAGTACAGATAGGAACTTTGGCTATGTTAAACAGGCAGCCCCATTCTGATATTTTGCCCAATTACTGGCAAAAAAGCTGATTGTTCGAAAGACCAATTCGTAAATACATTTTACTGAATTCAGCTGCCTGTGTAAAACGCAGCCTAATTGACACAATTGGTTTACAAGCATTTCGCTATACCTGCAATAACATCTGAAAAACATGTGTATGTGACCAATAAAATTTGAAGAGGTCTCAAGTAACCAATGGTGACCCTGTGCTTCACTCAACAGAATTAACTCAAGAAAAACTCACGTTGTCCAGGTCAGGAATATGCAGGAAGTACTCAGGGTAGGGATAGGAGATCCCCACATTATTCACTGTTGAATAAAATAGAAGACAATGAGACCATTGTTACTGCAAATAATAAAATTAAAACTGGTGGCTTTACACTTCCGAACCACCAGGAGGCAGCAGGACCTTCCAAATGAGAGCCAGGCGTTCATAACATGTTGTTTTTAGAAAAGAGCCATACAACCGCACCTTAAACTGGAAGAGCAAGCCAAGCAGCACATGAACTTATGGGCTCTCTCACAAAGAACAATGTATTACCTGAATGTGACATTGTCACACCCCAAGAATGTGGACAGACATCTTTCTGTACTAACACATACTAATAAAACTCCTGAGGTACTTTTGAATAAAAACATTTTAAAACACTAGTAGGAGTCTAATTATAAATGACACCACTGCCTCAAAAGCTTACCACTTGTATTGCTTTAGCCTAGTGTTGCCCAGGTAACTCCAGGGTTAGAACTCAAGACTGACTGACAGTAAGCAAAACGCTAACATGCATGCCACACAACATTGTCAGTCTGTTCTGGTGCTGGGAATATAGAAATGTAAAAACAATGACAGAATCACACACACCTCTGCACGACTGTCGTCAAATAAAAGCCCAACGGCAAAAGTGTGCATGCACGCAAGCGTCGTTTATCAGTGTTGATTATGAGACCGATGACAGTATGTGGTTTGTGGGGACAGTGTACAAAACATTAGGAACACCTGCTCTTTCCATGACAGACTGACCAGGTGAAAGCTATGATCCCTTATTGATGTCACCTGTTAAATCCACTTCAAAAATCAGTGTAGATGAAGGAGAGAAGACCGGTTAAAGAAGGATTTTTAAGCCTCGAGACAATTGAGACATGGATTGTGTATGTGTGCCATTCAGAGGGTGAATGGGCAAGACAAAATATTTAACGGGGTATGGTAGTAGGTGCCAGGCGCACCGGTTTGAGTGTGTCAAGAACTGCAACGCTGCTGGGTTTTTCACACTCAACAGTTTCCCGTGTATCAAGAATGGTTCACCAACCAAAGGACATCCAGCCAACTTGACACAACTGTGGCAAGCATTGGTGTCAACATGGGCCAGCATCTCTGTGGAACGCTTTCGATGCCTTGTAGAGTCCATGCCCCGACGAATTGAGGCTGTTCTGAGGGCAAAAAGGGGTGCAACTCAATATTAGGAAGGTGTTCCTAAAGTTTTGTACACTCAGTGTAGAGAGACAGGATAATGTAGTGTGCAGACATGTGGTATACAGAGCCAAACGGTGAGGAAGGCGAGACCAAAGGAACACCTACCCAGCACTCCGATATCCAGTCCAGCCAGTCCAGCCTCGATCTTAGGGTAGATGTCCGACAGGCCAAAGTCCACAGCGATGGTCCTGGTCTCCACCTTGTACTGGTCCTCTGTGGACAGGAGGAAAATAGAGTTGGGTTAATCACACACACTCAGCGGTTGCCCCATCGAACACCAAAGCTGCCATTGAAAATACACAACTTTCCTCTTCTCAAACAGGAGAGGGTGCTGTGTACCAACAAATAACCCTGAAAACTCCTGTCCCTCTCCTTCCCTTGACATGCCTGCTGCAATTAGCATGTATAAGACTTGTTTGTCTGATGGGCAAGCCGGTAAATTCCGAGAGGAAAATTCCCAGGATGCGCCAGTCACAGAGAGGGATACGCAGGCAGGAGTGACCACTGCTGGATAGGGGTGACATTTTCACAAGAGGAGAGAGAGAAGTCTTGTGGGCTGGAATATCCCCATGAACCGACACACTATATTCATGAAGCTATATTTAGCTGGTGCCATTGAGAATTTTTTAAAATTAATAAAGGGTCCAAGACTGAGGGGGAAAGAGTTGGAGTTGGTCACAGGGTTGGTATGGGGAGTCGGGCTACCAGATTAGGTAGGTTTGGGTTGCCAGGGGTTTGGAACATTGAGCCCTGCTCGTGACTACCCATCACCCCCCTCTGTGAACCGTCGGCACGACAGGGGAAATTGCACCCAAGGTGACGGCTTAGGAGAACAGAATCCAGTCGCTTTTACAGTGGCATCATCGGAAGGCCAGAATGTATAAGAATAGGGTGTAATTTTCCAAAATAAAGGACCATCCATTAAAACGCAGTGAGGAAACATGACCACTGACTTATGCAACCAAACATACGATTTTGGTCATGCTCATTTAAAATAAAACATCTCCCCTTTTGTCAGTGTGCTGGTATCTTTTCTGCATTCGATTTGTTTTATTCGGCACCTGAAAAACAATTGCACAGCACTGAGAATCTTCAAAATCAACCAATATATACACCCAATTCCACACCCCAAAAAGGAACCTAAGGGCTATAAGGGAAAGGGGACAAACGGACATGCGTCAAGGCAGGCCTGCCCATACGGACATCCTCCTCTTCCAACACCCTACAGCTTTCCATCTGAAAGGCTTCCAGGCTTTCGCCGAGGTTTGTGTATGCCAATGTTCTGTAATGACGTACACAGGCTAGCCTTTAGCGAGGGCTGGGGAATCTTTTTACAGTGGCCATATCTTGTACATCAGCAGACGTAGAGACTTGGTTGACGAGGCACACACACTATACTCCACCCATTAGAATGTCCGACAGACAGTCAGAAAGGGGTACACACACACTTACCAAGCTGCCTGGCGACATCATCCAGCTTGTCCTGGGAGCGACTGATGAGCATCATGGCGAACCCTTTACGAGCGAGCTGAAAGAGAAAGATGGATGAGTACACTAGAACACCGGTAAACCACAATCACTGAAAACTGTATTGAACCAGGGAACTCTACTGTTCTTAAAATGGAGACTTAAATGGTTCAATAGGAATCTAGTTTCACTGTTGCCTGGGCCAACTGTCTTGACTAAGCCTTCACTACTCCTCTAAACACATGCATGGCCCATTGACAAGGGTGCTCCAACTCAACATGGAGCTGAGTGGTAGCCTTGTAACCACCACGCTCGTGTGGTCCTGTCCTTCTATCCTTGCGGGGACCTGAAATCCCCCAACGTCCCCACAAGGATAGTAAAACAAGGAAAATGATCCCGCGTGGGGACATTTCCCACAAGGACAATGGCTATTTTAAGCTTAGGGGTTAGGGTTACAATTAGGGTTAGGCGTAAGGGGAAAATAGGATTTGGAATGGAAATTAATTTTAGGTCCCCACAAGGATAGAAAAACAAGTGTGCGTGCAAGGGCCCTTTTCCACAATAATAGGCCTGGAAGAGCCCTCCCTCCCTACCATGGCCTGTGCGTCATGGAGCTTTTCCCATGGAGGAAATGAAATAAATGAGGGGTCATGCAGGAAACTCACCTCCTCCGCATAGACTTTACCGATGCCGTCTGTGGCTCCCGTCACAACTGGAGAGAAAAAAAAAAAAAAAAAAAGTCAGTACTCATGGTTGCATGTTTCGTCACAATATTGTTTTAAACGTTTGTTTTGGACTGATGTCTGACTGAGCGTTCTACTCAATGCATCGTCAATAAGCGCTGATGAAGATTATCAAAAGTGCATTAGTGTGGCTTGGCAATACAATGACATTCAAAAGGAGGAAAATTATTTGTAGGAAAACCTTTTGTCATTGATGTCACCAGATTGACTTTAGATGCCGTATAACGTTAGCTAGCTAAGATTGAGGGGAGGCCACTGGAATTTAGCTAGCTAACGTTAGCATTGCTAGCTATTTCTGACTAACTTTGCTAGCTAAAGACAACATTGCCATCTGTCTAAAGTAAATTTGACATGATAATGCTGGCAAAGTTGTTTCCTACTAAATATGACTACTTTAGCAATGTCATCGTATTTCCAGGCTCTATAGTGGAATTTAGACTAAACAGTAGTTAGCTTCCGTCCAGAATGACTGGGCTTATCACCACTTTAGGGCTCTATGAATAGGTTCTGTTTACATTTTGCAGCCTGGCTCCAAGTCACTATACACCACACCTGAAACAGTGTTGACTGCTAACATATAGTGGGGAATATACAATATTGGGGCTCCAACATATACAGTAACACAAGTGTCCTCATGCAATTCCTGTCAAGGCTTTCAAAGAAAAAAACTAATTGCAGAGAAAATTCCTGTCTTAGCCGAAATCATGACACGCCTTCATTTCTGGTCAGACTGCTTCTTTGGGTTATTCAAACAGCTCAGTACAGCAACAGAGTTGACAGTACTGCATCCTTCACGGGTGACTGGATAGCAAACGCGTCAAAAGAAAAATCAGTGACAAACGCAAATCAGTTAAGGAGACACACCCAACAATCTTGTTCGTCCATTTTCATGTGGATTAACTCACGTGTGGTACTGATGATTTTATTTTTTGGTCTAAATGTTAGCATTAAAGCTAAAACTACATTTTAAACAAGGCCTCTTGACAATGCTCTTTACAGTTGGCTGAAGAGATCATCTCTTGCAACCACTTTGCATGGAACTAAAGACATTGGAGGGAAAATAGGATAGCTAGAGGTACAAGGAGTCCGGACGGATGTTCTTGTGGCATTCTCGGCTCTCCTCGCTTTGTCAAGACAAAACACATCTATTTTTAGCCAGCTTCACCCCTATTCCATGCCTGACTGATCAACAGTCACACCTCTTGCTAACACTACCCAAAGCCACCCCCCAATCCACCTAATGCAGGATTTTTAGGGTGGGAAGCTAAGTGGGCACCAATGCTTACTATTCCCCCAGCACGAACCATTGTGCACTATGAATAGCACAGAGGAACCAATCCATGGCTGATGAAAGATTCATACAGGCAGTAGCCATTCTCTAGCACCAAGCTGGAGAGGGGGGAACAAGGAGGGAGGGGAGGAGTGATGACGAACAAGGAGCACGAGAATGAGTGGAGGGAGGGAGAGAGGGATCCTAGGGGTAGCTAAAAATAGAAACGGAGAGAGGACAATAATGAGTGTAAGGAGGGAGAAGGGGTGAGAGCGAGAACGCAGTCAAAAATGAAGAGAGAAGCGGATTCTGGTTATTTCCCCCCCATATCTTAAGAATGAAACGTTCCTTGGCAGAAAAGCCTCAATGGGCAAATGACTGCGTCGCACAAGGCTATCTGCAGAATCAGGTCGAGACTATAGAGAAGGAGATGGTACACTCCCCTGCACAATGGGCTACACACATTGAGTATAGACAGACTAAAGACTACAGTATACCAACGCATCCCTCAAGTAGAAATGCCATATTGTGAGCTACTATAGATGGGAGCTGTATGCAGGATAGTGAGCCAAGCAGATGATCGTGAGATACAGTGCCTTGCAAAAGTATTCATCCCCCTTGGCTTTTTTCCCCATTTTGTTGCATTACAACCTGTAATTTACATGGATTTTTATTTGGATTTCATGTAATGGACATACACAAAATAGTCCAAATTGGTGAAGTGAAAAAAATTACTTGTTTCAAAAAATTCTAAAAAATAAATAACGGAAAAGTGGTGCGTGCATGTGTTCACCCGCTTTGCTATGAAGGCCCTAAATAAGATCTGGTGCAACCAATTACATTCAGAAGTCACATAATTAGTTAAAAAGCCCACCTGTGTGCAATCTAAGTGTCACATGATCTCAGTATATACACACACACACACACACACCTGTTCTGAAAGGCCCCAGAGTCTGCACCACCACTAAGCAAGGGGCACCACCAAGCAAGCGGCACCATGAAGACCAAGGAGCTCTCCAAACAGGTCAGGGACAAAGTTGTGGAGAAGTACAGATCAGGGTTGGGTTATAAAAAAAATCTGAAACTTTGAACATCCCACAGAACACCATTAATTCCATAATTAAAAAATGGAAAGAATATGGCACCACAACAAACCTGCCAAGAGAGGGCCGCCCACCAAAACTCAGGAACCAGGCAAGGAGGGCATTAATCAGAGAGGCAACAAAGAGACCAAAGATAACCCTGAAGGAGCTGCAAAGCTCCACAGCGGAGATTGGAGTATCTGTCCATAGGACCACTTGAAGCCTTACACTCCACAGAGCTGGGCTTTACGGAAAAGTGGCCAGAAAAAAGCCATTGCTTGAAGAACAAAATAAGCAAACACATTTGGTGTTCGCCAAAAGGCATGTGGGAGACTCCCCAAAGGTACACTGGTCAGATGAGACAAAAATTAAGCTTTTTGGCCATCAAGGAAAACGCTATGTCTGGGGCAAACCCAACACCTCTCATCACCCCGAGAACACCATCCCCACAGTGAAGCATGGTGGCAGCATCATGCTGTGGGGATGTTTTTCCCCCCCCATCGGCAGGGACTGGGAAACTGGTCAGAATTGAAGGAATGATGGATGGCGCTAAATACAGGGAAATTCTTGTGGGAAACCTGTTTCACGGTTCTATGGTTTATGTTCAAATGGCCGCAAACCGTTTTGTGAACGCAACCGCATAGGTTCATTATATGACAGGGGCAGTGTTTCATCAGGACTGGAAGTTCTTGCACTCAAGAACTCCTTGAACTCCCTCCCCACCCACCCTTCTTCACCCGAGACTTAACCCTACTCAGCAACACATTCTCTTTGAGGGAACACCAACCGTATTGTCCCATGGATTGGTTGGCTGAACCGACAAAACGAGAAAGACTGAAACCAAAAGAACGGAATGGGTGTAAGGGCGGTAGGAGAGGTTCTGAATCAGCACCGACCACATTCCACAGAGCTATTAACATGTGGAACGTCAAGGGTTTGCAACTCGCACTAAAAAAGTTTAAATATGCCTACGGAATCTCACGGGAACTGTAGGGTGTATGGATTTGTGCACGCACACACCTGTCAGGGGATGAGTCGTGTGTGTATGTACTCAGAGCATTACTGCTTACACACTTTCACCACTGTGTGTTTTCATGGCCACCGGATACTGTATTCACGTCGGAATAAAAAAGAGGGGAGACTGAGGGATGGGAGGGGGGTATTCACAAGATAAGGTAGAAAGGGTGAGTGGGAGAGAGAAGGAAGTGTCATGTTCGCATATCACTCCCTCTGCCTACGGGAAAGATTAATAGGAGAGAGGAGATGAAGGGGCAATAGGAATTTTTGAACCCTGATTCCCCCCCACCAAAAAAAAGATTTGCTCAAGATCATTTCCTTGTAGATTATTAAATGTAGGACATTCTGATCTGCAAAACTGACTATGTACCCACTTAGCCCCTCCCTCCTGTAACTCCTGAATGGCTACACCGCTCCCTTACAGTATATAAAAGTACCATTCCCTCAATAAACTAATGTTGTCAAGGAGGGAAGGACAAATAATTTGTTGCAAGTGGATATCCTAATTCACCCTCACTGTATAGGTGGCACGTTAATGTGAGGTATGATAGAACGTCCAAAATTGCACACTATTATTCCCTATAAAGTGCACTACTTTTGACCAGGGCCCAATAGGACTCAAAAGTAGTGTACTATATAGGGAATAGGAGGCATCATCAGATGCCTCCACAGACTTGACTTCCTATCCCGTCGCCCCCATTGCGTTGTGCTCTACACCTACAGTACAGTCGGAAAGTATTCAAACCCCTTGACTTATTCCACAGTTACGTTACAGCCTTCTTCTAAAATGGATTACATTTTCCCTCAAGCTACACACACACACAATACCCCATAATAACCAAGCAAAAACATTGTATAAATTAGCACATTTATAAAAAATTAAAACTGAAATATCACATTTACATCAGCATTCAGACCCTTTACTCAGTACTTTGTTGAAGCACCTTTGGCAGCGATTACAGCCTCGAGTCTTCTTGTGTATGATGCTAGAAGCTTGGCACACCTGTATTTGGAGAGTTTCTGTCATTGTTTTCTGCAGATCCTCTCAAGCTCTGTCAGGTTGGATGGGGAGTGTCGCTGCACAACTATTTTCAGGTCTCTCCAGAGATGTTCAAGTCCGGCTCTTGCTGCTTTTTTAGCAAACTCCAAGCGGGCTGTCATGTGCCTTTTACTGAGGAGTGGCTTCCGTCTGGCCACTACCATAAAGGCCTGATTGGTGGAGTGCTGCAGAGATGGTTGTCCTTCTGTAAGGTTCTCCCATCTCCACAGAGGAACTTTTGAGCTCTGTCAGAGTGACCATCGGGTTCTTTGTCACCTCCCCGACCAAGGCCCTTCTCCCCCGATTGCTCAGTTTAGCCAGGCGGCCAGCTCTAGGAAGAGTCTTGGTGATTCCAAACTTCTTCCATTTAAGAATGATGGAGGCCACGGTGTTCTTGGGGGACCTTAAATGCTGCAGAAATGTCTTGGTACCCTTCCCTAGATCTGTGCCTCGACACAATCCTGTCTCGGAGCTCTACAGACAATTCCGTCGACCTCATGGCTTGGTTTTTGCTCTGTCAACTGTGGGACCTTATATAGACAGGTGCGTGCCTTTCCAAATCATGTCCAATTAATTGAATTTACCACATGTGGACTGCAATCAAGTTGTAGATACATCTCAAGGATGATCAATGAAAACAAGGATGCACCTGAGCTCAATTTCAAAGGGTCTCCTAGCAAAGGGTCTGAATACTTATGTAAATAATGCTTGTTCATTTGTAATAAATTAGCAAAAAATTCTAAAATCGCTTCATTATTATGGGTATTGTGTGTAGATTGATGAGATTTTTTATGGAATCCATTTTAGAATAAGGCTGTAACGTGACAAAATGTAGAAAAAGGGAAGGGGTCTGAATCCTTTCCGAATGCACTGTAAATACTACAATGAGAACAACCAATGTTAAGACTTACATTTACTCATTCTAACCAAAATTCCATTCCTCCGAAATGCAACAAAAAAAATGTTGTAAGATCATATATATATATATATATATACACACACACATACACACATATACATACATACCACACACACACATATTATAGTGTAATAAATCGCACATCACCCATTCAGTCAACATATCCACCCATGGACTCAGAAAGGAACATTGTGTCCAAACTTCCCATTGTTAAACTTCAGTCACACACACACACCACGATTTTAAAATTCCCCTCATGTGAGTCGAGCATTACGGTCGGTGACGCTCCACACAGAAAGGGGCTACGCAAGCAGGCACACAAGTGATACCACAGCGACTGGCGCTCCTCAACTGAGAGGATACGCACGCTAAGAAAGGTGTGGGGGAAGAGGGGAGGTGCGGTTACTGTGTGTCCATGGACACCTTTTTACTGTAGAATTGGAATGTCTACTGAAAAAAAATAACAATTTCAAAGAGTTTACTGAGTTCATATAAAGGAAAATCAGGCAATTGAAATAAACTCATTAGGCCCTAATCTACGGATTTCACATGACTGGGCAAGGGTGCAGCCATGGGTGGGCCTGGGAGGGCATAGGCCCACCAACTGGGGAGCCAGGCCCAGCCAATCAGAATGAGTTCTCCCCCCACAAAAGGGATTTATTACAGATAGAAATACTCCTCCCTCCGACGATCCCACAGGTGAAGCCGCCAGATGTAGAGGTCCTTGGCTGGCGCGGTTACACGTGGTCTGCGTTTGAGAGGCCGGTTGGACATACTGCCAAATTCTTTTTTTTTTTAAACGACGTTCGAGGCAGCTTATGGTAGAACAATTAATATTCAATTCTCTGGCAACAGCTCTGGTGGACATTGCTGCAGTCAGCATACCAATTGCACGCACCCTCAACACTTGAGACGTCTGTCATTGTGTTGTGTGACAAAAAATTCACATTTTAGAGTAGCCTTTCATTGTCCCAGCACAAGGTGCACCAATGTAATGATCATGCTGTTTAAATCACATTCTTGATACGCCACACATCAGCTGGATGGATTATCTTGGCAAAGGACAAATGCTCACTAACAGGGATATAAATACATTTGTGCACAGAATGAGAGAAATAAGCTTTTTGTGCATATGGAACATTTGTTTAAATTATGCCCTGGTGGGTGGAGCCAGTTGCACTCAGTGCTCAACGTCACGTAGCCGAGCTAACTGCTGCATATTGACGTTCCCCCCTCCGACGCACAGTGGAGCTGTCCCTGCCTGCCGTCTGCTCAATATTCATATTGAGGGCTAAAGAAAGCAGCGCGAGGTAAAAATAGCAGCGAGGAACCGAGCGCAGCCTCGTCTGGATCTCGCCTGCCTGCCGCAATACCAACAAGAAAGGAATGGACACTGGAAAAGGGGAAAACACCTGCTATGGCTAAAAACGGGGTCTACACTCCGCAATGTATCCCAAAAGAAAAATATACATAACGACATTAGAGCAGTGCAATGATCCTTATTTTAGCATCCTATTGCTGCACAATGCACGGCTGTATAGAACACAGCGCTGTAGCTCCCGAAAAAAAAACTGTGCAAATCTAAATGTGTGCGTAACTAAAAGTGGATCCCCGTCCCTCACTAAAGGCCCAATAACAGTCTTTGTGGAGAGGATGCGGTCCTCGTGTGGCCCCTTCTCCTTTCCTCAGGAGCCGTTACGTAATCTGTCCCCTCTTCCTCCTATCAACGAGCCAGCCCTCCCCTGCCAGAGAAAGTTGTGTGGTGGGGAGGCGGGCTGCAGTAGAAGATCCAACGTGCACGTCCACCATCCTCCACCCACCTCTTAAACACGTTGCTTTAAATAGCAGGAAGTCACATGGGCAAACAAACAGTCGACAACTACTGCTTGATTGGAGCCGAAAAAAAAGAAAGAAAAAAAAGAAAAGTCTACTTCAGAGTCGCCCAGGACCGAATATAGCATCTATATTTGGGTACAGTGTGCAAAAATAGCCTCCCACAGTCACAGGCTTGTTCTTTTCCTTCATATCGCAACTTCTCTCTGTGGGGGATTATAACTTATTTAAAAAAGTATCAAATAAAGAAAGGGAAGGAATTTATTTCAATGGACAATAAACTGTTGCAGATAGAAATTTGATGACCAGAAAAGGCTTTCCTTTAGAACAGTGTAACTATGAATCCCTACACCATTCTAAAATGAAAGCCATGTGTCCATTGCAACACTGCAATGTCACTTTACCTCCTGTGGCACCTGCCAATCATACAATTATTGTTACCATTGCAGTAGCATAACCGTAGAACTTTTCAATTGCAAATGGTGGCATGTTGCATAACAAAGTCTACATTATTGTAATGTTGCATGACAGAGTAGATTTGATATTGTAGTTATGAGGTCTAGATTCAGATTAAAAGTATGTTATCGATCACTACATTAATGTTGTTACCTAACCTTATCTGCAAGACAAAATAGCACTTTATAAAGTCTGGAGCCAGCATGTTTCTCTGCAGAGGGGTACCAAAGTGCTCTAGAGAGATTGCAGACACCTCGACAGGAGACAGAGCAGGAAAACCCAGTAGGACAGCATTATGATACTGAGACCAGAGCCCGAGACCAAAGCGCCATTTGGGACCCAGCCTATGTAGTGCACTAAATAGGGAGCCGTTTGGGACATACCCATGGGCTTCAGTTGAACCCTAACCCAACTCCCATCTTACGTACTCTTCCAATAAGGTCTTGGTTATCGAACATTGTGGAGACTTTTGAGACATGCCTCGTCGACAGTGTGCAAAGCTCTACAGTTAAGAGCTTTTGCCAAGGAGGAGGTAACCAATACCCCAAACTCAACTGTAGAGCACAATGTCAATGCATGTCTTTAATCCTTCACTGACTACATTCTGCCAAACATATCCACAATGTTCTCAGACAACCAAGACACCATAGGAAGTGTGTGCAAGAGGAGAATTGGGTTAGGGTTCAGAGTTATTGCCTAGGAGGTAACTATTCCAATACCCCAAAACTCAACTGAAACAGATCATAAGCAATAAAGAAGTTGATTTATGGTGCAATACATAACAGGTGTCACCACATTGTGATGTGCATGTACTGACTTGACAATGCAACTGCACTGATGGAATCTGGTTCTGTGCATGTTGGGCTATCAAATCAACAACAAGACACTTATGTGCAGTCCTACGCAGTGAATAGTATTAATTTCACCCCATTACAACAACTATACTGCTAAGGTGGGCTCTCCTAACTTGGTGGAAATGTACTTCATACCCGTGAGCCTAAGCACTAACACCCTCCGTTCCTCACAAAGGTGGAATAAACGGACAAAAAGGAAACCAAAAAGAGAGCAGGTTTGAACCACTCATTCATACATGGACTGACTAAACGGAACAAGTTGACTGGAATATCCGGGTTTTTTTTTGACAAAGTGCAAACGTGGGCTATTTAAAAAGGAAACATATGGAACTTCCTTTTCTAACAAATAAAGAAACACGAGTCGTGACAGTGGAGCGAGAAATAGAGGGGGGGGGGGGGGGGGGGGCTCGCAGAGGGGAAACAAACAGATGGAAAGAAAGGGTAAGAAATGAATGAGAAATTGATAGGAAAAGATAGAATAATAGGAGATGGAGGATGGAGATAGGGTGGCTAGGGAAGGAGTGGTGGGGGCTTGAAATAAGGAGCTACAGCTTTCTCTACCCAGCAGCCCCAGCTGCAGCACGTGTCACAGCGCGTGTTCGTCACATGAAAGGCAACGCTGCGCTCGCCAACCCCCACTTTCTTTCAAACCCCCCGGCTTCACGCACACCATTCACAACACTAGGGGGAAGCACATTCAAAATCATAGCTTGAGCTGCTGACCCTTCCTCAGTAACAGGCACACATTCCATTCACATATATGCATGTACCTTACAATGAATGAAACACTGCACCTATTCATGACATATACACCAACTGATAACTTTCTTCAAAAGCAGAAAAAAACCTTTGCATTTCACCTTTAAAACAAGTTTCCCCTTTTAAAAAGATGCATTTCCGCGCATCCTTATGCTGTTGCCATCACATAGTCGCAACCAAATAAAAAAGGGTCCTTTAAGTTGCGTAAGAACTGATCAGTCTTCCATGTCACCCCTATGCTGTAACTCCTGAATGGCTACACCCATCCCTTAGATTATGTAACAGTACCATTTGCTGAATAAACTAATGTCATCAAGGAGGGGGGGGGGGGGGGGGGAGAAAGGGATGAGAGGAGTTAGAAGAGAGGTTGTGTGCCAAGGTGCATGTCAAATGCCCTGCGGAAGTCGCTGCCCATCAACGGATGAAATACACAGCAGAGAACCTAGTCTCCCTAATGTTGAATCAAATTTCAAAAACCTTTTCAAGAGCTACATCCTTGGAATAACCTTTCAAAGTCTCCAACACTACAGTCATCCATTCTATTAATAGATTTACAGAGGCAAAAACACCCCCCTAGAATCCTACTCCTTGGTTTGATCCACTCCCCTAGAAAGGAATTAGAAGCTTCTGTACTGCCCCCCCCCTACCCACACACGCAATGATGTATAGCAACTGCAACAGACACTGGCATCCTTATGTAAGATGTGCTGCTCTGTGGGCTAATGAAGAGAGAGAGGGGGGAGGGCGAGAGCAAGAGAGTAAAGGGAGAATTTCTACAAGATTGCGATAGGTTGAGTCTAGAAATAACTGCTTTACATGTCTCCTATTAAAAAGGTGATCGCTGAGCTCTATGATAAGTATATTTATGCTACAGAATATTGAGGTCATTTCTAAAGCCTCAACTATTCATTTTTCAATACAAAAACATCACATTTTGGATATAAATCTAATGTTATTTATATATGCGTAGTTCACTTGAATTTCATATCTATTGGATGACACTGCATACCACATAACTCGCTATAGTTAGTCTTTATCAAGAGCTTTAGTCTTGTACAGATAATGGGTAAGGCAGGAGTACAAGAGGGACTCAAGGTGTATGACTCCAAACCTACCACCAGGGGGGGTCCCCTCCACTCAGGGAACACCACAGCCTCGCTGGAGCGTCCAAAGGAACGCCAGTAAAATCATTGCGTAGCTGGGTAAATGAAGTGTGTGCAAGAGATGCAGCCAATGTCCTAGCAGGCTACAGCAAGACACAGATGGAGGGTGAAAGAGGGGGCATAAAACTTAAAATGGAGATTTGAGAACATCTCCACTTCTCATGAATTTCTTCACTAGTGTAATTTTAGTAATACTCTCGGGCTGGTTTCCCAGAACCAGATTAAGCCTAGTCCTGGACAACAAAAAGTGTGCAATGGAAAATCATGCTTTAATAAATTTACTTTTAATCTGTCTGTCTGCATATTTCAAGACATGGCATTTGGGGGTGTAGTGAGATACCTGATGGGTTGGACGATTCTCTACTCATCACTCATCTTGAAAAAAAATGTATACTAAAAACTCGATAACAATCCGACATCATTAACACAACAGAAAAATCTAATGACTTATTTAAAATATTGAAAGTGCGTGGGCTACAGAGCGAAACAAAATGGAGCAGTTTCAGGCCATGTGGTGGAAAGTGATGCAGGCACTGGAGATGGGGTTGTGCGCTAATGGTTCTGGGCAGGTGTGATGTAGTTCATGTTTGTATGGTCTTGTCGTTTGTATAGTTTATAAAATACGGACATTTTATACAAACATTTACACACTACATTACCAAAAGTATGTGGACACCTGCTCATCGAACATCTCATTCCAAACTCATGGGCATTCATATGGAGTAGGTCCCCCCCTTTGCATCTATAACAGCCTCCACTCTTCTGGGAAGGCTTTCAACTAGATATTGGAACGTCGCTGCGAGGACTTGCTTCCATTCAGCCACAAGAGCATTAGTGAGGTCGGGTACTGATGTTGGGCAATTAGGACTGGCTCGCAGTCAGCGTTCCAATTCATCCCAAAGGTGTTCAATGGGGTTGTGATCAGGGCTCTCTGCAGGCCAGTCAAGTTCTCCCACACCGATCTCGTCAAACCATTTCTGTATGGACCTCGCTTTGTGCACAGCGGAATTGTCATGCTGAAACAGGAAAGGGCCTTCCCCAAACTGTTGCCACAAAGTTGGAAGCACAGAATTGTCTAGAAAGTCATTGTATGCTGTAGCTTTAAGATTTACCTTCACTGGAACTAAGGGGCCTAGCCCGAACCATGAAAAACAGCCCCAGACCATTATTCCTCCTCCAAACTACACAGTTGGCACTATGCTGTTGGCAGGTAGCATTCTCCTGGCATCCGCCAAACCCATATTCGTCCATCGGACTGCCAGATGGTAGACTAATTCATCACTCCAGAGAACGCGTTTCCGCTGCTCCAGAGTCCAATGGCAGTGAGCTTTACACCACTCCAGCCGATGCTTGGCATTGTCATGGTGATCTTAGGCTTGTGTGCGGATGCTCGGCCATGGAAACCCATTTCATGAAGCTCCCGACGAACAGTTCTTGTGCCGATGTTGCTTCCAGAGGCAGTTTGGAACTCGGTAGTGAGTGTTGCAACCGAGGACAGACGATTTTTACGCTCTTCAGCACTCGGCGGCCCCATTCTGTGAGCTTGTGTGGACTACCACTTCGCGGCTGATCGGTTGTTGCGCCTAGACGTTTCCACTTCACAATAACAGCACTTACAGTTGACCGGGGCAGCTCTAGCAGGGCAGAAATTTGACCAACTGACTTGTTGGAAAGGTGGCATCCTATGACGGTGCCACATTGAAAGTCACTGAGTTCTTCAGAAAGGCCATTCTACTGCCAATGTTTGTCTATGGAGATTGCATGGCTGTGTGCTCGATTTTATACACCCATCACCAACGGGTGTGGCTGAAAGAGCCGAATCCACTAATTTGAAGGGGTGTCCACATATATAATTTACAAAAGTGTACATACATATACACACACACTGCTTTTTAGTCCAGGACTTAGGTCCAGAGAAAGCAGCCCTTGAAGTAGAAGTTGGTCTAGGATCAGATTCTCAACCTTTAATCCAAACCTTAGCCATAGCGGGAGAAAACGTATCTGATACTGTATCAGTGGTTTGGGGCTACTTTTACCTACTCCAACCCAGCTACCACTACAGGCACACTGTTCTGACAGTGGCTTTGGGCAAGTGGAACTCGTCAGGCAAGATCTGTCACTTGTGTTAATAGCCAGGCCATGGGTGTTGCAATGGGAACTATGGGTTGAAACCTATGAGCTAAGTCAGCAAGCATGGCATCTTTTTCTAAAGATAGGCCCTCTGGTATACACGTTGCAATAATGTAATTCTATACTCTGTTGAAGATGCCAACAGACATAGGCCTACAATAACCTGAACAAAGATTTTGGTATGACAGCCATTAACAAGTAACCTGGTCCCAGATCTGTTTGTGTGGTTTAAACAATGACCATAGGAGTTGGCAAGACATCACAAACAGATGTGGGATTAGGCTATAGTGAACAGGCTGTAAAGTGACTCGAGAGTGAGTGTGTGTGTGTGTTGTGCAACCTAGCTGCTAGACCTGTGCTTCAGGATCAGGAACCAGTTTCCCCATACCATGGCATATTGTCACCTCCAACTGTGCATACTAGGGACTGTCATTAGAAATGTATGTGAGAAGAGACTGGTCGGACTGGTACTCCTATGACTGTTGGTTTCAGGGTGAGCATGCATATTTCACACCACAAATTACAAAAATCTAGAAATACCAAGGTGGCACTTTAAACGAAAAATAGCCCCCCCACCACACAAAAAACATGAAATAAACCCAATTATTAGTTAGCAATTATGAATTATAATATTACAGTTTTGCCATTAGTATATAGTGACTTAGGCTAGTGGCAGCATGCCAAACCTCAATGTGCAACAATCAATGTGGAGATTGGCTCCAAGGGTTACATTCGAACGACCATACAACGTGAGAGCCATGACATGATTTCGGAAATGTGTCGCAATCTCTGACAAGGCAATGACCGATCACATAGCTAGAGCGCTGACGTACAGTGGTACCCCAAAGCATATAAACCGAGAGAATCAAACTATGCCATTACACATTCAAACAGCATTCTACCAATGCGACACGTTGGATTCCGTCATCTAACGCACATGGCATTCATTTTGTACCAAATGATAAAATCATCCAAACCCAGAAACAATTTTAAACGAGCGTCGTGAGGCAGAGATAAAGATTTAGCTTTAAAACAATACACTGTGCATCATCGTTTTGGATAAGATAACATCTAGAGGATGGTATGGGGAGCTCGGCAAATTGCGCAGCAAGACGAGAACGCGCTTTTGCTCCAGACTCCGTAGTATTCTCGAAAGAGACTGGATAACTGGGTCAAGCGAGACCAAGGCTAGTCTCCGCATTATGCAAAGACACGATCCTAAAATGTCTGAATAGCGAATATACTTTTATTTGACCAGAATGGCGACAGAAACCCCTTGTTTGAACAACAAAACTTTTGAAACAAGAACACTGGATACGAAAGAGACCAAATACAGCTGGATGCTTAGAATGAGGGAAAAAAACTACCATAAATCAATTTCAAGCTAATCCGATAAGAATATTGAAAAATTAAGATCAATCCATTTGATAACCATCTAGGTAGCCTATTAATTGAGTCAACAACAAAAAACACATGGCAACAATTTACGCATGACCAAAATATAGCCTGGGGTATATTATAAACTGTTGAATAACCTATGAAGTTAACATTAGAGAGAAATCTATATTTTGGTTAAATCCAAATATAGGTCACGTCTTACTTGGGCATATATATCATGTGGATGGGCTAATGTCGTTCAGTGTGCCGCTGGATGAATTCTCACCACATATTACCCATCTCTAAATGAGCGCACAACCTGCGCAATTTGGTTTGTGGTTCATCTATACTGGACATCTTTGTCCTTTCTAAAGGAGGGCGAAAAACTATGCTGGTTTGGAGTCTGGAACTTCAGTCATGGGTGCTGAAGTGCGGCTGTTGCAAACTGGAAAGCCAATTTAGCTAATAAGCGTGATCTTGTTAACCTGTTAGTGCGTTTACTCGATAGCCCTGTTACACAACTCTACTTTCTAAAGTCGTTGATACGTCAAATATAACGAGAACGCAGTATTTTCTGGATTTATAATAAAGTTTGCCTAAACATCCTAATTTTGACATTTTCTTGTCGAACTCAAGGCTTCTTGAGCAGCCTTCGTGACTTGTTTTTTTCCAGTAAGGAATTCATGTGACCAACTCACCTGCCCATTTGCCCAGTTTCGGCGAGAGCAACTGTCCATTTCCCAAGACCCAAATCCGAAAACCTTGGAGGAGTCGGTGGAGCACCCACAAAGATAGTGAGGCCACGGTGAATGCCCCGACCCAGAAGAGCGGCGTCTCGGCCATACGAAGCATGTCCTCCACGTTCAACGAATGCATGACAGCGGCTTTTCAGTGACTCTGTGGAGACCTCAAATTTAGGCAATGTGCTCTAATTTCAAGACACAATGTGCGAATCCCTTTATAAGGAGGTTGTAGCATCACACACTCCCATAACACTAGTCTATCCTGATTTAAACACACACCCACCACCTACTCTATAGCCTGCCTGCAAACCCACCTCCGCTCGTGATTGGTTATAACAGCTGTCTAACAATAGAAACTGCCCACGGTTTGGTGAATTTACATGTCAATCACCAAGACTCCATTCCCATTCATGCATTGGGCGAATTCGTTTTGCATGGCCCGGTGCTCCGGATAGACGTAGTTTGTACATTTTAGACTATTCCATTGGTCCTTAACTGGACTCTCCACCGCCTTGGAGCACCGGGCCATGCAAAACGAATTTGCCCAATTTTCTATATGAAGGAGGGTGGCTAAAATGTGGTCGTAAGTGAGGAGCGATTGGGTGTACATTACGGCAACTTCTCTTCCGAGCCTTTCATTGGCTCTTGTTGAAACAGGTTTTTCAGTTTCAGTCAGGATTATGAAACCCTTCAAACCCACGCGTTAAAAAAAAACTGCCCACACCACTTTATGAATGGAAGGATGCTCCGATTGGTCGAACAATCATCTATCCACCCGCCTCCCGGAGAGTTTTTGGAAAGACGTCATTCGATTATGAAATCAGCTTGCACCCTTCTAAACATGACTCATTCACCTATTTTAAGCACCCTGGTACCATTATATTGATAATTCCAACAAGTGATGGGACACACTACACCGATAAAGCTTAGACGCACCCTAAAACAGAACCAACCACTCGCGGCCGTTTTTCTTTTGCTTACATTTTATGAGCACAAGAGCGCCCAAGAGCACCTGTCCCCCCAAAAAACTACAAACTCCATATGGCCATTTCATTTTATTCCCATGATTCGCGAGACTGCTGTACCCTAGTCAGAGAGGACGAGGCAAAGCGAGATGTTTTACTCCGTCCAAAATCTGTCCACGGAAATAAGACCACGAACTGAGGAATTTTTGTATGGAGGTCAATGAGAGAGTGACGAATTATAAGTGCTAATTTGCTGCGTGAGGCTTATTTGATTGAATAGAAGTTTCATAATGGTCAGGTTTTTACGAATGCACTGATATAAGTGGACACACGTGTCATTTCGCCAACTTTGTGAAAAAAAGCCTTCATATCGGAGTAGTACCTGTTGTTCACACGCGATATCTGCCCTCTCAATGGCTAGAATGGTCCCACCTGATCTCGCCTCCAGCTTGCCTTCCATCTTTCAGGACTTGTATCTCCATTGTTAGAGCGGTCACTCGATTATCTTGTCAATATAATATAAATTCTTCCCCATAGTACATTTCAGAAACACGGAAGAGATGGGATGACGTATAATGATTAACGGGAGAAAAGTGTTTCCCTTACATAAACACAGAGACAGTCATTGAATGTCTAACACTTTATTCCATCGCACTGTACATCTGTGAACCATACAACTCGAACAGGATTATTGAGAGAACATTCCTCCCCTTTGCGGGATGTCACGACTCTGGAGAGTTGGGCATTTTGATGTACAATGCATTAGCTTGCAATCCAGACAGAAATTCTCACAACAGTGTAGCCTAGGCTACTTTTGTCTTCAAGACCACCCACTATCGCCATACTAGCTGTATGCTTACACCGACATGTAACTAAACATAAAATATGGACAAACCAGCAATGCCTGAGTATAACTGACATGTGTAATGTACTCATCAACATTTGCTTGTTAGGAAAATCGATTGACTTTTGAGAAATCATCATGCAATTATTTGCATTTTTTGACAGAAGTGAAGATACCGAAATATACGTGACAGATGGAGCCTATATGGATTGGGTGAACTGGCTTTTCAGCAGTTTATAACTAACTCCCTTTTGTAGCCTATTTGACATATCACCAAACATCTATTCTTACATGCATATCTCTTAACATGATAGGCTATTACTCAAAAATGGGTTATTAATTAAGACTTAGCCTATTATTTTCATCCTGCTTAGATGACCAGGCTTATGAATATGATGTAAATCAACTTGACCAACTATAGTGTTGTTATCTTATAAAGGTCCATCAGAATTCATCTATAAATTAAAGACAGTAAAGAGGCAAATATGTACAACAAGCATGTATTTTGACAGGATCTTTCAGCATTTGAGATCCTATGAAGGTGCATAAAAGAGACGTTCTACGTATCAAATGAATACAACAATTCCATATGTACAAATAGGATATAAATACATTGATATATTCAGCACACTTCATATGTTACGTCCATCTGTACGAGTTGCATTTGTAGTTGTTCACACTGATCTCAGACCCCACCATGAACATCTGAAAAACAGTCATTCAAGTAATGGTCAATGACACTGCAGCCAAAAATAGTGGATTTTTAAAAGCCAAAACTAGAAGTGAAATCAACAATTCATCACCCCCTTCACACACACATATTCTGAATGATTTAAAACAGCAACAACCTCAATGCTGAAAATATTCCACAGCTTCTCATCTCCAGCAAAGTAGTGTCCATATTTATCCAGCCATAACACAACTCACAGCTACTTTTTCAATCTGTCATTATCTGCCATGATTTCAAATATGACAATACATAAATAAAATAAAAACAGCAGCAAACTGTAAATATTCTTCACGACTATGTAGCTACTCTAAACACCCGACAGCTTCTTTTGGTACAGTTTTATACTATCGTGCCCTGCAAAAACGTTTTCTCTTTTGGAGAACATGTTGGCACATGTCATTTTTCAATGGAACATCACGTCTGGAATTATAGACTATCACGTCTGGAATTATAGACAAACATGTATTCGCACATGCCTATACGCAGACACACACATCGATTATACATAAACAGAAAGTGTTTCCAGTAACACAAACAATTTGCCATTTACTGAAATTGCAATAGCCCCTTTGAGGGAAAATATCAACAAATTCCAGAGTCTTGTGCAGTTGGAATGGGACAAACTCAAATCAGAATTATAGAAAATATATGGACTCTCATCTTGACAATATTCTGAAACTCCTGGGTGTTGCATACATTTCCCCTGAAACACACAGCCACTCCCCTAGTATCGATACATGCAGGTGTGCCATAGCCAATCCACACGATTGCTGAATAAGTGTCTGACAAGAAAAACGAGGCAACTATACTTTCCCTCATTTTTGTCCAGTTCATATAACTTTGCGCCTATTTTAAACAATCACATGTGCATGTTTATCTCTGTTTTGCACTAAAAGTCCACATTTGACATTTGTTATATGCCAATCAATCATTTCCTTGATGTGTATGTGTTTAAAATGGCCTGTAACAGTTATACAAAGAGCGCGACATTTCAGCACCACGGTTCAGTGGACAGCGATCCTCGTCTAGCAGCACCCACCTCCGCCACTCACATGCTCCCAGATTTCTAATGTTTCCTCCGTATCCATGCAGTTGTTTAGGATTTTTCTGGATTGTTTTTTTTTCAAAGACCAGTATGTACAAATATGCATTTTTCGAGCTCTTCCCTGCTGCATGTGCTTCCAAATTCTATTTGAATTTACAGACCTGCATTTCAAGCATCGGATCAATCCTAACCTGGTCACACAATTAAACTGCCATGTTTAGGCTACCTACTTGCTCTAATCTTTTGACAACTTTTGAAATAGGCCTACACAATATTAAAGTGGTAATTGTACACCATCATTTATGTAGGAGTAATGAGCAACATAATGGTTTCCTGACAAACGTATGCACATCTGTCACAGTACTACACATGCTGGATTTTCAAATAGGCTACCACAAAACTGCCTGCTCCTTCACAAACGAGTAAACCGTATTAAAAGTTAGAAGAATAGCAATACTCTACAAATCCCAAGCATAGTCTTCTTACCATGTAGCCTATGTATCAATAATGTCAGTTCTAACTTTATCTAACACTTCTTAACAAACTAACAATCTACTGGGCAAACACTGGTTGAATCAACGTTGTTTGCACGTCATTTCAATGAAATTAAGTTTAACCAACGTGGAATAGACGTTGAATTGACGTCTGTGCCAAGTGGGAAGCAATTTATCATTATCATACTCTTACTACACAGAACACTTGAAACACAAACACACTTCTCTCTCTCGCTCTCTCTCTCTCTCACACACACACACACACACAGGTATCAATCATTTCAGTTCTAACTTTATCAAACACTCCCTAATAAACTAACCAGCAATTTTATTTTGTCTTACTTTTACTACAGATAACATATTACATTTTATATGAAATTAACATATTATTTCATTAAACTCTGAAAAACTACAGCACAGTGATAATATTTGTGTGGTCAAATCAAATCACTACACAAGGTCATACATATAGGCTACATGATTTTGCTAGCAAAAAAGTCTACCTGTATACTGCTAAAATGGATTACATTTCTTAGAGAGAGTACTTCAAATATTTTTCTAGCAAGATATTCATGCACACCCTTTTACACACACACTCCTCTTACACACTGTATACTGTCACACACACTCTCTTCAAACACACACACTATTTTCTCTCTATCACTCACACTCAATATTATCTGGGAGTTCAAAGGACACTTGTGTATTCTAGTAGTCTAATCATGAATCATCTGCATCAAAATTGACTTCCTACTATGTGCTGGTCATAGCCTATATATTAATAGCCTAATATATATTTTTAAAAGTATACTCATTAAACATAAACAAGATTCTAAATAGTTTCTCTTGTTTCGAAATTGTTTGAACCTTTTCAATGTTTATTTGACGGAAAACCCCACAGGATTGCAGTCAAAAGACATATGCAATTACAGTATTAACGTTCTGAATGTTGTCTGTATGTTTATGGACAATCAAACTGTACAATTTGGTTTCATCACATGGTTATAGCATAGACAATGACTGTGTCCCAAATGGCACCCTAGTCCCTTTATTTGTGCACTACTTTTGACCAGAACCCCATGGGATGTATACAGTGGATTATTACCTGTGACTGTTTTCTTCTGTTGGGAGAGTGACAGGTGTGTATCAGGCTTGGTCCAGGTTCATTGGAATGCCAGGTGAGAGGACACACACACACTTCTCCTGTAATGCAAACAAATAAACATTGTATTTCAGCCCCTCAAGGATACTAAGGTTTTCTGACAAAATGTATGTTCTTAGAACAACGTATTGTATTGACTGTTTCTTTCCATCTCTCACCGAAACACAAAAAGATGAACAGCCATTTATTCACTGTAAAGACATACATCCTTTCAAAACACACACACACACACACACACACAGCCTCTCTCCCTTTCACACACTTCGTAAACATTGTATACACACTCATGTCACACACACACACACTTCTCTTTACATGTTGGAGTTTAACCTCTTAAGGATCTGACCCTTTTTTTCAATTTTCGCCTAAAATGACATATCCAAATCTAACTGCCTGTAGCTCAGGACCTGAAGCAAGGATATGCATATTCTTGATACCATTTGAAAGGAAACACTTTGAAGTTTGTGTAAATGTGAAATGAATGTAGGAGAATATAACACATCTGGTAAAAGATAATACAAACAAAAAAACATGCGTTTTCTATTATTGTTTTTGTTCCATCATCTTTGAAATGAAAGAGAAAGGCCAGAATATAATATTGCAATTTAGGCGCAATATAGATTTTGGCCACTAGATGGCAACAGTGTGTGTGCAAAGTTTCAGATTGATCCAATGAAGCATTGCAATACTGGACTATTTTGTATCAAGTCTGCCCAAATGTGCCAAATTGGTCAATTGATACATTTTCAAGTACATTACTATAGAGAACATACAAAAATGATATGGTAATACAAAATGTATGTTTACACACTCCCAGGAATGTCATACATGATGGAAAATTAGCTTAAACACTAACTTTCACACATCTAGATGGCCGGGCGGGGTGGGTGTGGAGCCAGAGACAGCAGGGGTTCAAACTGTAGAACCCAGTTCCTACATTTGAATATAAAAATGGATTTTATCAAACAAAACTATGCTACATTTTATCTCTGGGACCATTAGGATGACAAATCAGAGCAAGATTACTGAATGTAAGTACATTATTTACCTTCAGAGGTGAATGTATCAAACCAGTTGCCGTGATACGTTTTTTGTTGTTTACTCAAACAATAGCATGGTCTTTCTTCACTGTAATTGGACAGTGCAGTTAGAGTAACAAGAATTGAAGCTTTCTGCCCATATAAGACATGTCTATGTCCTGGAAATATTGCTGTTACTTACAACAGTCATGCTAATCACATTAGCACCTCAACAACAGCAATATAAGCATCCAATAGCTAGTCGTAAATATATTTCACGTTCAATTAACAATGGGATACTTTACAAATGGAACAGGAATATTTACTACTCTTAGTTATTTTTCTGTTCTAAGAATGCTTTCTGTTCTAATCTCTTTATCAAACTTTATATGTTTTAGGGGACATGGAGGACAAGAGCTTTAAATCAATGACCAATTCACTATAGCTACCTAATGCAGTATTTGCACATATTTGTGAATATTATATTAAGAACATAAATGTGTAGTTGTAAATGTGTGGCTTTATATTTGGATTTATACTTCCAGTAACTTATGAAACAAAGTATTTTAAATATAAAATACATTTTTCGACATAAAGGCATGCCCACCAATTCATGCATGATTTGCTTGTTCACACACAGCATCATTTTATGAAAACTATAGCAGCAGGAAATGACAGAATCTGACGGCAAAATGTCTGTAAAATGGTAGAAATGTGCGTCATACCATTACGGGGTGCTGTGTCAAAATCAAAGGTGGCACATACCCCTGTCTGCCTGGTCTACATTAGAAACATTACTTTAACCATGTTGATTTTAGTCAGTTTCATTACAAAGCATGTTGGGAAAGATGCTCCTTTTTGCCATGTTTGATATTCCATGTTTTATCCCATCCTGGTTTACACCGACACACACCCAGCATATATGAAAGGTAAAAAAGGGGACATTTTAGCACAGCTCTTATCTATGCAACTCTGTGATAAAATAAACATTAACCGTATCATATTTACTGTATATATATATACAGTAAATATATAATCTGATCAATATATAATGAAAGTTCACATATCATAAGAATCCCTTCCCTGTTTTTCAGTCGTATGTGTACATGCGTGCGTCGCTTTCAGCACTATTAAACGCACTCACACACACCACAATCATGAACACACTGATTTGTGCACTGACGACACCCCTGAGATGAATGCTCTCTGCCAGACCTGTGTGTGTGCATGAGCCTCATCCTAACGTCCCCTCTACCCATCTCTCCGTACACACACCCACTTCAGCATACACACTGACACCATACTGTGTCACCCCACCCCAAATCAGTGACCACGCTTACCACCCAGAAACCTCTGTATCGAACAATGTCAAGTAACACTAGAGAACAGAATTGCTGGTCAATTTGATTAGCCATTTCAGGTTGAGTACGGTAAGAAGGCCATAATACATAAGATCTAACTGCATCATATGCAGTACAACTAGACTCATATAAGTCAATGATTCCACTTGAACAAGCTACAGATGCAAACTCAAAATCACGACAGCAGTCTCTCTCTCTACTTATACCTCGTCTCTGTAACTTTCGGGACTGTTCTCCTTCTATTCCACCCCCCGGCTACCTTCGTCCTCTTCTTCTCCTCTTCTTCTCCCAGGACAGACATATCCTTCTTTTTCACCACTTCCCCCATTTACGAAATCATGTATTTTACAAATCTCCTACTAACACAAGAGAGAAAGACACAGAGAGCGTAAGACTCTGCTCATAACAATGGGAGTAATATACTACTATTGCTATGATGACACTTTTTTGGACAGATACAGTGCAAAAGTCACACGTGCAGCAAATTATATTATACCCGTTGTCAAAACAATCCAGACGCAATCGTGTGCGTCTGGCCATTCAAAAATTGTTTTATTCTCTTAACTCAAGAACTGATATACGCACAAGCAGAGCTCCAGATTTGTAAGCACTATTTCTCCTGAACAATTTGGGTATTATATGTTGTCTTAAAGCACTATTTAAGTGCCTTGATGTTACATTTGCATTCAAAATACCTTGGGAATTGGAGATACTTTAGAATAATGAGGATGGTTGCCTGTCAAGTGAATTCAAGGAAAATACTAAGCATAAATAATCAAAACAACACATTTCAGTAGGCCTAGGGTTTCCCAGGTTTCCCAGAAATCCCAGTTGGAAGATTCCTGGAATCAGGAGGGAATAAGCATGAATTCCGGAATCCTCCAATCATGATTTCTGGAAAACCAGAGAATTTTAGGAAAGGTACCGGAATTTTACAATCCTAGATAGGTCCCACATGTGGTGCTGTGTCACACTCCGTTTTACATTACTTATAAGGAACTGTGTCATTGCCCCGAGCGGAGCACATGTTACATGGGGGTACAGTAATTAACAGAGCACCATTCTGTTCGTGTTCAGGTAGGAGGAGTGGTGCTCATCTTCGGGGCAGGACTCTGACTGTGGGAGTCACAGTCTTACCAGCCCACAGGCATCGCTGGACAGACTGTTCACAGTTCCTGAATGTGTTGGCAAGATTGGCTTTGTTACTTCGGTGGGGAGGACACACACACACACTCAAATGCATAAACACAAGCATGCACACACACACACACACACACACACAATGGCTGCCATGTTTTATCAAGAAGGTTGCTGTTGAAATGAGTCACCATACCACAGTATAAGGTACAGTGAGATTGGATAAAACTTTTTAACACACTATACTTTCCACGTTCCAACAAGTTTGTCATTTTTCAAACTAAAGTAACAAGGCTTTAAGTTTGTCAAAAGTATTATTGTTTGTTGACGTAGTTGAACGTGATAAAACACTACATGTTAGCGGTTCCTATTACATAACCTTGCACATTTAGCCCTATGCTAACCTGACCAGGTGGCAGGGATTATTTCCTGTAACAAGTTCGCAAGTATGGATCCACTGAGTCAAAAATAACCCAGTGACTGCACCGACGTGCTCTGGTACAGACACACACATCACACACACAGACACATCACACACACACACACACACCGTTCATTGAAATAGTTTAAAGCTCCAATTTACATTTGACCTCCTAAAAATGTACATCCCCTTTTGTTTTTAGTATACAAGCTAGTTTCCAGAAACAGCATCCAGTCAGAATATCTGCCAATCATATCTGTGTCTCTGTTAAAAAGTACAACAACAAAAAACAGGACTTGTGCTTTTATGAGGTTCCATTGACATTCAGGGTGTCTTTCTCTGTTTCTGGAGACTAAAAGCAAATGTACTATTTCCCAGACTGAGATTAAGCCTATTCCTTGATTTGTAAAAAACATTCTTAGAAGAATCTCTATTGACATCGTTTTTTAGTCCAGGACTAGGCTTAATCTGTCCGGGAAACCGGCCCTAAGAGTTTGCACCTATACAGTTTTCTTTTTATAAGGGAAGACAAAACTAAAAGCGATCAATTGTTGAATTGGTAACTTACCTTAGTAAAGTATTTATCCTCCCCCACCCCTCCCCATGTAACTCTTCCCAAGTCATTGCTGCTGGATAATGTGTTCGCACTAGACTCAGTTCAAATCATTTAAAACCTTGATACAGCAAGCATGAACTGTAAATCGTTAGAATAGTTAGTTAAAAACCTATAGCAATCTGGTATAGGCCTACAGAGTAACTATTTGGAATGGTTCAAATACCTGAACATCTGTGGGAAGGTAACATACAGTTGACATTATAGTTAAGAGAGTATACTGATGTGTATAGTGTATATAGTATACAGATGAATCATTGATCGCTTCATGAACTGCCCTTTTTCTACCTGTATATGTCCTTGTCTATGCTTGATTCTGTGTAAGAAGGCCATAAGAAATAACATAAGATCTAACCGCATCAAATGCAGTACAACCAGATTCATATAAATCAATGGTTCCACTTGAACGAGTCACAGGGATTATTTTAAAGTGACGAAAACTCAAAATGACGATTCTGTGTATTAATGTATGCACAGAGCTGCAACCAAAATATCCCCATATGGATAATAAAGTCATCTTATCTTTACAACCCAATTAATGAGCGTGGTTCAATAGTTGAAACCCAGTAGAAAGCCAGCAATTACTAACAATGGTTAAAATAGTTGAAACCCTGTTCAAAATGTGTAGACAAAGAAATGATTTGGAATGGCTCAAATAGTTCAAATAGATCCCAAGGAACAGTTTTTTTTACAAACCTTCCTTTACATCCCACTGTCTTTTCATTCTTTAACTCTCTCTTTTTTATCTTCCTCAACTCATTTGGTTCTCCTTTTGCATCCTTTCTTTTTGTTTTGCCCTTTCTATATTTGTCTCTATGTATTTCCATCTCATTTATTTGCATCTCTGTGTGTGTTGGTTTGCAAAAACAGACGTTTACTTGATGTTTGAACAAAACTATGTTGATTCTTTAGTGGTGGAATGATAGAGTATCAATATGCTGCTTTGACACACTTTCACAGACAGACACATACACTCACTCTACATTAGTAATATTTTTGGTTTCATATGTACTGTATAGGCCTAACACACACACACACACACACACACACACACACACACACACACACACACACACACACACACACAATCCATGAATACGTAAGACTACTTGTTTGTACAAGTGTACAAACCTGCCCAGTAAATTCATTCTTCCTATTGCTACAACAGAACTTGTCAAACACAATGAAACAGAAAAAGTAACATGTTTTTTGGTGGGCGAGAGAAAAGGTGAACACAGTAACAATGAACTAAGCACAGATTGGTTTGTTAGCTTCAACTATGGACTAATTGCAGGTTGAATGATGCTGTATCTACAGTATTTTGCACATGATTATTTCTGCAACAATGTTGACCACATTTCTTTGTGTTATCATATATTCAGACTAGCGATAGAGAGAGAAACTCTTGATATTGGTTTAGTAGAAAGATCAATGGAAACCAATTTCAACAATCACTACAATATGAAATACCCTGATATATAATTCTACATGATAAACTTCTACAATGTATTATTTTCTGTCAGAACAATTGTCTTGATAGATATTAGATATATTTATAATTTCAGCTTCAATGGTCAGTCTTGAATTTGATCCCTTCTACAATTTAGCAAAATACAAACTGATTTAATCTGTGATTCAATTTTACATTTATTGTATCCAATTAAATTATGTACTAAACTAACCTTTTAGAAATAAGCGTTTATTTTCATGTCACTTTATATTATGACATATTTCCTTATAAGAGTATGAGAAACAGCTAATTGCTCATTTTCGTGTGACTTGAATGAGTCCATATCATACAATTTTGTTGTCTCAATTTACTGTGATGTGGTTCATATTCCTTCTCAACTGAGGCCACATAACTTTATTTTAATACAACAAAACCCTTTGTGTAATAAAAGTAAGTCAATTGGCATGAGTATAATTTTTTTCTATTTTGGAAAATGAAAATATAATATTCAAAACTCGAACAAATACACACCTACAGTATAAATCAACATACTTTCAATGTATTTGGGCAATATCTTTTGTTGCGCTGGTCAAATTCATCACTAACATCGTTTATGAAGTAAAAGTGAATTTCCAAAAAAGGTGATAGAACAATGTTATGGGGCGGCAGGTAGCTTAGTGGGTAAGAGCGTTGTGCCAGTAACAGAAAGGTCGCTGGTTCTAATCCCCGAGCCGACTAGGTGAAAAGTCTGCCGATGTGCCCTTGAGCAAGGCACTTAACCCTAATTGCTCCTGTAAGTCGCTCTGGATAAGAGCGTCTGCTAAATGACTAAAATGTAAAAAAATGTAAATGTTATTATTTCATTTAAGCACTCCCTTAAATGCTCATTTTCAATACAGTCATCTTTTCAGAAAGATTACTCTATAAATTCGATATCATTTAGTAATTTGTTTTGTTAAAAATCTATTTCTGCAGCAATGAATACTAAGTCAAATCAGAAAGGATAAATACATTCTGTTTTGAACCTCATAGTGTGTGTGTGTGTGTCCAAGAGAGAGAAAGTGTGTGTGTGATAGTGAGTCAACGTGTGCGAACATGAGGGGCATCATCATAACTGAGAACTTTCAAATGAATGTGAGTATGCATGGCATATGTGTGTTTGTGAGCCTGCATGTGTGTGTGAAAGTCAAGACATTCCCTTTTGTGTCCGTGTCCGTGTGTGTCAGATCCATCTATGTCAGAGGCTCTATAGCTCTATACCCCCTCCCAAAGTACCACCCTTCACCCCCCTCCAGTAGGCTGAGTCATCCCTCAGCCTGCCCCATTTTCCACCACCGCCGTACGACGACGGGCACCTCTCCTTCGCTCAGAGATGGGAGAGAGAAAGGGAGAGATGGAGGGGAAGGGTGGGGCCGGCCGGCCGGGTGTAGGGCAGCTGCCAGCCTGGTACAAAAAGTGCCACATGTTTCAGTTTGACCTAGAACTCACCCTAGCATACATTTACATTTTAGTCATTTAGCAGACGCTCTTATCCAGAGCGACTTACAGGAGCATTTTAGGGTTAAGTGCCTTGCTTAAGGGCACATCGACAGATTTTTCACCTAGTCGGCTCGGGGATTAGAACCAGCGACCTTTCGGTTACTGGCACAACGCTCTTACCCACTAAGCTACCTGCCGCCCTTATGCATGGATAATGTGTAACTACTTGAAGTATTCCTTTTAACTCCTAACTTTCTGCGACGTCAAACAAAACTGAGCATTTGTTATTGGAAGAATGCAAGGGTGTATTCACAAGGAACCAAACGGAACCAAAGTTGAATTTCGAATCAAATAAAATGTTATTTGCCACATGCGCCGAATACAACAGGTGTAGACATTACAGTGAAATGCTTACTTACAAGCCCTTAACCAACAATGCATTTTTTAAAGATATATTTTTTTTAAGTGTTAAGTAAAAAATAAATAAAAGCAAATAACTAAAGAGCAGCAGTAAAATAAAATAATAGTAGGGAGGCTATATACAGGGGGGTACCGGTGCAGCGGCTAGTCGAGGTAATTGAGGTAATATGTACATGTGGGTAGAGTTAAAGTGACTATGCATAAATAATAAACAGAGTAGCAGCAGCGTAAAAGAGGGAGGTAGGGGTGGGGGGGGCAGTGCAAATAGTCCGGGTAGCAATGATTAGCTGTTCAGGAGTCTTATGGCTTGGGGGTAGAAGCTGTTGAAAAGCCTTTTGGACCTAGACTTGGCGCTCCGGTACCGCTTGCCGTGCGGTAGCAGAGAGAACAGTCTATGACTAGGGTGGCTGGAGTCTATGACAATTTTGAGGGCCTTCCTCTGACACCGCCTGGTATAGAGGTCCTGGATGGCAGGAAGCTTGGCCCCAGTGATGTACTGGGCCGTACGCACTACCCTCTGTAGTGCCTTGCGGTCGGAGGCCGAGCAGTTGCCGGTGATGCAACCAGTCAGGATGCTCTCGATGGTGCAGCTGTAGAACCTTTTGAGGATCTGAGGATCCATGCCAAATCTTTTCAGTCTCCTGAGGGGGAATAGGTTTTGTCGTGCCCTCTTCACGACTGTCTTGGTGTGTTTGGACCATGATAGTTCATTGCTGATGTGCATACCAAGGAACTTGAAGCTCAACCTGTTCCACTACAGCCCCGTTGATGAGAATGGGGGCGTGCTCAGTCCTCTTTTTTTCCTGTAGACCACAATCATCTCCTTTGTCTTGATCACATTGAGGGAGAGGTTGTTATCCTGGCACCACACGGCCAGGTCTCGGACCTCCTCCCTATAGGCTGTCTCATCGTTGTCTGTCATCAGGCCTACCACTGTTGTGTCGTCAGCAAACTTAATGATGGTGTTGGAGTCGTGCCTGGCCATGCAGTCATGGGTGAACAGGGAGTACAGGAGGGGACTGAGCACGCACCCCTGAGGGGCCCCCGTGTTGAGGATCAGCGTGACAGCTGTGTTGTTACCTACCCTTACCACCTGGGGGCAGCCCGTCAGGAAGTCCAGGATCCAGTTGCAGAGGGAGGTGTTTAGTCCCAGGATCCTTAGCTTAGTGATGAGCTTTGAGGGCAATATGGTGTTGAACGCTGAGCTGTAGTCAATGAACAGCATTCTCACGTAGGTGTTCCTCTTGTCCAGGTGGGAAAGGGCAGTGTGGAGTGCAATAGAGATTGCATCATCTGTGGATCTGTTGGGGCGGTATGCAAATTGGAATGGGTCTAGGGTTTCTGGGATAATGGTGTTGATGTGAGCCATGACCAGCCTTTCAAAGCACTTCATGGCTACAGACGTGAGTGCTACGGGTCGGTAGTCATTTAGGAAGGTTATCTTATTGTCCTTGGGCATAGGGACTATGGTGGTCTGCTTGAAACATGTTGGTATTACATACTCAGTCAGGGACATGTTGAAAGTGTCAGTGAAGACACTTGCCAGTTAGTCAGCACATGCTCGGAGTACACGTCCTGGTAATCCATCTGGCCCTGCGGCCTTGTGAATGTTGACCTGCTTAAAAGTCTTACTCACATCGGCTATGGAGAGCGTGATCACATAGTCATCCGGAATAGCTGGTGTTCTCATGCATGCTTCAGTGTTGCTTGCCTCGAAGCGAGTATAGAAGTGATTTAGCTTGTCTGGTAGGCTTGTGTCACTGGGCAGCCACATCCGACGAGTGTCAGAGCCGGTGTAGTACGATTCAATCTTAGTCCGGTATTGACTCTTTGCCTGTTTGATGGTTCGTCGGAGGGCATAGGGGGATTTCTTATAAGCATCCAGGTTAGAGTCCCGCTCCTTGAAAGCGGCAGCTCTACCCTTTTGCTCAGTGCGGATGTTGCCTGTAATCCATGGCTTCTGGTTGGGGTATGTACGCACAATCACTGTGGGGACGACGTCATCGATGCACTTATTGATGAAGCCAGTGACTGATGTGGTGTACTCCTCAATGCTATCTGAAGAATCCCGGAACATATTCCAGTCTGTGCTAGCAAAACAGTCCTGTAGCTTAGCATCTGCATCATCTGACCACTTTTATATTAACCGAGACACTGGTGCTTCCTGCTTTAGTTTTTGCTTATAAGCAGGAATCAGGAGGATAGAGTTATGGTCAGATTTGCCAAATGGAGGGCGAGGGAGAGCTTTGTATGCGTCTCTGTGTGTGGAGTAAAGGTGGTCTAGAGTTTTTTTTCCTCTGGTTGCACATTTGGCATGCTGGTAGAAATTAGGTAGAAAGGATTTAAGTTTCCCTGCATTAAAGTCCCCGGCCACTAGGAGCGCTGCCTCTGGATGAGTGTTTTCCTGTTTACTTATGGCCTTATACAGCTCCTGTTTGGCTGTTTCAGAACAGCAACATTTGAGGGAAAGTGCTTAATATATTTGGGACTTTTGTAAGTATTTGAAATGTGTGTGCGGCTATATTGATCATACCTTACTCAGAAGCAGCCGGGAAGAGGTGGGGGCAGTAGGGCATCATAACATTACTCAGGACTCCCTCTGTCACACAGTCAGGAAGGCCCTGACAATAGGGAAGAAAAAGAGAAAGAGGTGGAAAGTGTGAAAGATAGAGAGAGAATGGGAGACAGAATGAGAAGGAGAAAGAAAGAGGGAGAGAGGGGCAGAAAAGAAGACAGAATACCAGCAGGCTCGGAGACAGTTTCTATCTACAAGCCATCAGACTGCTGAACAATTGAACTGGACTGACCACCTGCACTGACTCTCCGCACCTTAGCACACATGCACTCACTCACTCACGCACACCCACATAGACACATACACATACACACACACATCACAACTGCTGCTACAAGACTCTTATTTACTATTGCTAATATTACACAATTTAAACACTTGCCCCCCAATCCCCCCTTCACTGATACATGTGTAAATATTGGACTATAAAATGTGCCTTCCTGTATTATACTTATGCTATAATGTTTATTCTATTCTACTGAGCCATTTACTTTATGTTTGTATTCATATCTTTTATCATTTCTTATTGTTGTAGCATTGCCGACAAGGAACCTGCAAGTAAGCATTTAGTTGGACGGTGTATACCATGTGTATCCTGTACATACGGTGTATATACCATGTGTATCCTGTACATACGGCTGATGAACTTGAAAAAGAACGAGCGAGAGACAGAGATTGAGAGCGAGAATGAGGGAGAAAGAAACAGTGAGCGAAACAGGGGAGGGGAAAGGAGAGAAAACAGTGAGGGAAGAAGGTGATAAATTATAGAAAAACAAAGAGAAACAATTTGTGATCAGCTCTAATTCTGCCTGTAAGATATAACACCAGGCTCATAACATACTATTGTAGGTTCATTACTGTATCAATATACACACTTACAGTACAATGAAAATAATCATGACACTAGCTATAATCATGAGTGAACAGTGAGTGAACATGAATATGAACGTTAACAGTGAATGTGAACGACCACTACACATGACCATAAAGAGGAACAGTTTTTACAAAGAGAGGCCATTGCTTCAGCTCAGCATAAGACAGACATGGAAAGGGGCATGAGCTTCTGATTAGATCCCCAGTGTCACTCTCCAGATAGCCCTCAACACCAGTCATAGTATGTATATCATAATAAGTTCATAATATCTATAGGGCCAAGGTCTGAGGTGACTTAGTCACATAAGTAAAAGGTCCTATGGCCCAAAAAAAAACACACACAAAAACACACAAATAGGGGGTATTAAAGATTCAGCACCGCTCAAGCGGACAGCGACATAATCCCAAAGTTCAGCACCACATGACGACGGACAGCGACCGTCTCAGGTGCAGCCACTCCCCACTGAGAGAATCTCTAGAAATAAATCCAGGAAGGCCTAAAGAGGAAGCAAGGAACTATTTGAGATTCAGCACCACTCAAGTGGACAGAGACAGGTCAGCACCACATGATGGTGGACAACAATTAAGGCCTAAACAGGAAGCAAAAGGCCTGAAGGGGAAGTGTCCCAAAGAACTCTACTCTATGCTAGACTCTTTGGCGATATTGATTTCAAACATACGCATTTAAAATGTTAAATAATAGGGAATACATCTGCAAATAATTGAAATGGACTTCTCCTGTGTTTTCCACTACACCTACAATGTGTTTAATGGTTTTCCTCCTTGCCTTTCTATCAGTGACTAATCTGGACATAGAAAATCACGTCTGAAAGCTTTGGCCAATCACTATCAATGAGTAGATGGATGTCCATTCAGTGTCCTGCAGCTACGAAAGGAAACAAGTTTGAAAGTTTTGTCTAGGCGCTACCTGTTGATTGTACCTGTTCAGAGGTAGAATGCCCTCCTGTCCAGTCTATAACCCACTGCGCTCTTTTGTATTCAAGGAACATTTAACAGTAGCTTAACTGAGAAGTTACACGTCTCCATCATGCGTTAAGAGGAATCCCCACTGTTCTCTCCTGTCCAACCGTGGTCCATTCTATTCAAAAGCTGATTCGCTTCACAAGTATGCAATGTGTAACCATCTCCTGAAAAAAGCATTTGCTTGCTTGACATTAATAGGCCTCTGAACACCTCCCCTACACACACACACACACACACACACACAATACAACATCCTTCACAAATAAATGAAGGACACAAGGAACTATCGTCTTACAATGGTTGAGTTCTTCTCATTAGTGAGACTGGTATCAAACTACAATAATTACAACCACATAGAAAAGAATAGGACCAAAAGGCCTTGACTAAATATCTGTGTGGCCTAGAGCACAGAGGCTGTGTAGTCCTTTGTGTATAGAGCCCAGCTACAGTGTGTGTGTGTGTGTGTGTGTGTGTGTGTGTGTGTGTGTGTGTGTGTGTGTGTGTGTGTACCTACATGTACGTATGCATGCCTTATGTTCACGTGAGCAGAACATGTTTCCCCTAAAAATAAACAAAGACATTTGGAATGAGAGAAAAAAGCTTTGTGATGATATGAGTCACGACAGAAGTGAGTGATGACGTTCTTCCATTCAAGAGGAAAGGTCCCCATTCTTATCTGTTTAGAGGGCTAGACAGTCCCCTCACCCCTTTTGGCTAACAAATCAGGCATCTGGAGGACAAAAACAGGTATTTCTAGATGTGGTGACCTATACGGTTGTATTGTATATAGAAAGAGCTCCTTTATGTCCTAGATGGGAAATGCTACAGGACATCAACTGACTCATCCGAGAGCATTTTTAGCAATTGGTTTTACTACAAATTCCGGTCTATTGTGGTTTAGGTATAAAAAAAAATGGAAGCATCATTTTTGTGAGTGGAAGTTTTTGATTGTGTGCTCATTTAATTTGGGGGGCATTTGGTAGGCCCTACTCATCTCTCTTGCACAATGAACACACTGAATCAGTGACAAAGGTTGAATGTTCTAAATATCCTTGAAAGGTTCATGCTTTTCAAAATAACAGGAGGCTCAAGGCTTTATTCAACCTGACTGTTTCCTAAACCCATACATACTGTTTCCTAACTTCACATATCTCTCACAGAGACAATAGGAAAACGCACCCTGAATGACAAATACTGTACTAGTCATACAAATCTCACTATTAGCTGGTAGATTTTGAGGGACACACCTTGATAAACCCAGCCCAGAGGTTTTACCACAAACTCACGGTCTTTGAGACTTAAACCTTAGTAGTTTTAAATTAATAATCCCCGCGGGCATAATTTGTCACATGACATATTGATAACAGTGTTTTCTTGTTGTAAACTGGTTGTCTGATTGAGAAGACGTCATATAACCAGATTACAACCAACAGGTCTCTGTTACAAACAGGGAAATACTTTTCATGACAAAATCAAGGCGTCATGGGAAAGACTTCATATTTTGGTTGATATCTAGTCAGATAACCAAAATACAACCAGAATACAACCAGATAAAGACATCGTCTTTTTCTGGTTGCTAAAAATACGCTTACAAAACATTATTTTACAACCAGCATACAATCTGGCCATAAAATATGTCATAATGACAGTTTTGCTTTCTGGGATACATGTTCAAAATGTTCAAAATGAAGACAATTCCCCAAAGAAGTCTGAGCATTGAAGAGTTCTGCTTGTCACTCTCTGAACAAAGATGTGAGTTGCATGGTCACCATTTTCCACACCTTTACACAGAACTACATTTGTACTGTATTTGGTGAACTACACGGTATTCTACAGAATTTAGTCCTCCGTGCAGGTCAATAAGTCTGACTCTAGTGCTTGATTGACCAACATTTTGACCAGATTTCACACTGGATTTATGATCATGACCAATTATAAAATTGTGTATCCCAAATGGTGCCCTATTCCCCATATAACCCTATGGGCCCTGGTCAAAGGTTAGGGTATATAGGGGGCTATTTGGGAGGCACCCTATGACTATAATTTTGGTGTAACTGTTGCACCACTATAGACTTGCTATTCTTTAACAAAGCACATAGCTACACCTCTCCTCTCCTTCACTTTATCTCTGTGTTCAGACATACTACACTGCTATGGAATGATGCAAGCCATCAGAGAAACACACTAAAAACATTGCAAAGCAAACTCTTCAGAAATACAGTTTTCATACATGTCAATCAAGTGAATAGGGCCAAGATATCATTATGAGACTGAAGTTTCCCCTAGGTAAAGATCTAGGATCAGTGAGGGAAATGCAAAACTGACCCAAGGTCAGTGTCTAGGAACATTTTCACCCTGCACCTCTCATGGAGCCTTCATTGGCCCGCCTTCTCATTACTCAATAAATGCCATTCTTATTTTCTGTGATATTCACTAACTGCATAAAATGTAACATAATTGGCCTTTAAACGTTGTGTGGTAGACAAGAGATATATATAGAATATATACTTTTTTTGTTTCCATGATTTATAACACATTAGTAACACACATTACCCACCAAAACACATTTCAAAAAATAAGTAGGGCCAGACAGGCCTATTTGTGAACTATATCTAGGCCTACTCCACATGTTCTCGCACGCTATGTCACAGATCAGTAAAATTAGGCATATGTTGCCTACCCCTCATACATGCACTGGAAGGTGTCAAACCTCGATAAAACAATTGTCCTTGTTGTATTGGGGTCTCTTAAAGATATTAATCTGTAATGACATTGCTGGCCATATATTTCTAACAAAGGACTGCAATGATTTACCATCTTGCTGCCAAATTCATGGACGGTCAACTTCTGCTCACGTGCGCAGCTGTGATAATGCCCCACAAATGCAATTTCAAAGGCAAGTCATTTTTGTTTGACGTCATCTTTCCAGTTGCCTATGTTAACACTCTTGGGTTAACAATTACCTTGTGCTGAACACGAGAGAGGACCAAGAGGTGGTGATTTTAGTGGTCCACGGGTGATAGGCTGGCTCCCTTTCTCAATGGAGATGATGAAATCCCAATCGAGTTGACGTTTCTGGCCAGGATGTCACATGGCGTGGGGAACGAACTTTCGAGCCCTTCGCCTTCAAGTTATCGTGCCTACTTCTTCCCTCACCTGCAGAAAACGAAAAGACAGGCGTATCATTATTTCTGTAATTGTCATTAAAAGTGTACAACATATTTGGGTGTAAGAGGGGAGTCCCGTGCGCACAAATACAGAGCCTTTGAAAGCACGTGGAGCGAGAATGAAGGCCCTTCGTCAACGATGCCCACTGAAACATCCTCAAATCACACTAATTCAATGACTGTCTCGAAAGGTTCTAAAACATGTAGTCTTGTTGGTTGCCCACATCTAGTTCGAATCTCTTCCGAGACACTTTTTAACAATTGTTAGAGAATAAAAAATATGCATGGCTAGGCTTTGTCTATCCATATTGCACCACGCAAAAAAAAACTACAAAACAAGACTTTATATTTGGGCTATGGCATTGGCATTTATTGCATGCAGTTGTGTCCAAATACAAAAACACGCAATAGGTAGGCTATACTTATCCGAAATGCACATTACAGCACCAATACAATACCATGCGAAACAGTGGTTTTGTCTCCACTGTTAAGTGTTAACCATTGTATGCTACTTTCTACTGTAGGCCTATGACTACTTGTTACACTTTAGTCACGGGGTGTTGAGGGTTTTTACAGCACTAGTGAATTGTCAGCTGTCTCATCATTTTCACGATAAGAGGTGACATGAAGCCTAATTTATGATGTTTATTTAGAGACTTGACTAACTTGAGCTGCAGAGTGACAGAGTGTGACGGCACTTAAATCGGGCTGATCAATAACAAAGGCCCGTGACGCTGTCCATGGTGCTGAAAATTTAAAGGGATGCAAGACCGTGGTCAGATTGGTGAAAATCTGACGCTGTCCATGGTGCTGAAGTGGAGTGAACTGTGCGACCATTGCGAAATTTTCAGTGAAATGACACTGTCCATGGTGCTTAAAAGTTAAGCGGGTGCAAAGGTTATGCAGGTAGAGACTCCCCTTCACGATACAATACTGCTCTCTTTATCATTATTTTGAGTTAACCCGCCTTTATCGACCTAACAAATGTGTTTCTTTGTCATAGGAAAACAACCTTTGACCTCTAGAGATAATCACAGGGAGGGAATCCCACATCTTATACATTAGGAAGTTACACTCTAAGCTTCAGCTGAGTTTGTATGTATGTTGTTATAGGTCAGAGATACTTGTCATTTGATAAAGCCAAGGAGATGTGATGTCATTCAACTCCAGAGGAGAAGTAGGCTGATATGAGTTCTGTAGCCTAAGCGAACTGTATTCACTATCTTTTATATATATTTACTTTCCTGGCAAAATCATTGATACGTTATCTTTCTATGGGCAGCCTATAACAGGGCCCTCATCGTGGTTTTAATTGTTTGTTTTTATTTTGCATATGATTAATTATTTTGATTATTGATTTTTCTCACTTTGAATAACAACTATTTCCACGTGACCAACATTTACGCCAGCGGTCGACGTAGGTGACCAGTTATGCCCAGGATTGCAATGCTATTACGTCATTCTTATAAATAGCCAACACCTGACTGTAGGGATTAGTAGCCAAATATTTTGAATTAAAGGAGCAAATACTATTCCCACATTCATATAAATGCCCCTGAAACATTTGAACTGGTGCGTAATGGCCGGGTATACTCTAAACTCAGGGACAGTATACAGTGCTCTCCGTTATTATTGGGACAGTGAAGCATTTGTTATTATTTTGTCTCTATATTCCAAAAGTTTGGATTTGAAATCAACCAATGACTACGAGGTTACAGTGCAGACTGTCAGCTTAAATGTGAAGGTATTTTGATCCATATCGGGTGAACTGTTTATAAATTACAGCACTTTTTGTACATAGCCCTCCATTTTAGGGCACCAAAAGTATTGGGACAAATTCACTTATATGGGTATTAAAGTAGTCAAACGTTTAGTATTTGGTCCCATATTCCTAGCACGCAATTATTACACCAAGCTTGTGACTCTACAAACTTGTTAGATGCATTTTCTATTTGTTTTGGTTGTGTTTCAGATTATTCTGTCCTAATAGAAATTAATGGTAAATAATGTATCGTGTCATTTGAGTCACTTTTATTCATTAAGGACTATACGTAATCATAGTAGCATCCACATTAATGTAGAAGTGTTTACAAACATATTATATTCTTATTTACAATAAAAATGACTCCAAAATGACACAATACATTATTTACCATTCATTTCTATTGGGCACAAAATAATCTGAAACACACAAAAAAAATAAAGCAAATGCATCCAACAAGTTGGCAGAGTCACAAGCTTGATGTGATAATTGCGTGCTAGGAATATGGGACCAAATACTAAACTTTTGAATACTTTAATACACATGTAGGCCTAAGTGAATTTGTCCCAATACTTTTGGTCCCCTAAAATGGGGGGACTATGTACAAAAAGTGCTGTAATTTCTAAACGGTTCAGCCTATATGTATAGAAATTCCCTCAAATTAAAACTGACACTTTAACCTCATAGTCGTTGTATCACTTCAAATAAAAAGTGCAGGAGTTCATAGCCAGAAGAATACAACATGCTTCACTGTCCCAATAATGACTGTAGTATAGGGCACTGTAGTATAATTAAGCTACCGGTATAGCTATGCTTTTTTACTTTGCTTTTCGGGTGTAAATCTAATTGTGTCGTCACTGCACTATTTTATTATATCGAACTGGACAAAGAGTAAAAAGCTGGGAGTTTTATTTTCATGGTTTTGCGCATGTGCACAAGCGTGATGCACACGAACGACACTCCATGCTTTTGGAAACAAACTCGAGGAATATGTCGGAGTTTGTCAACGGATCAAATTGGTGTTCCAATCAACTTTTTTCCTCTCTTATATGGGCCAAATATATAAGGATGTGCTCTATGCTTTAGGCTTGGTGAAAGGGGTAGTGGTGGGCGATGCTCGAGGGTGAATAGGCTATATCATAACATTGGGAAGAAAAACGTGTGTGTGTGTGAGTGAGACAAAGAGACAGCAGGCTGAATAAAGCATTTCAGCCTCTCTGCTAGTCTTACAGAACGGCCGCACACACAGCACGGCTCGTTCTCTCGCTCACACACTCTCGCCGCATGTTCATTTCTCATATATTCAAGTGTGTGTATGTGTGTGTGTACTGTTTGGAGACTGGGACATTTAAATGAATGTTGTATTTCCCAAGTGCACGCAGGGCAGAGATGTCCAAGTACCCACTCCTCTCCTCCCCATTCTCCTCATCTATCCTCCCACCGTCTCTGAATGGAATCACTCTGTTTCCCCACGTGCAACTTGTTCATTCCGAGGGTGTCCCTTTGTTTAGACTTAGGCTACGTCTCAAATGGCATCCTATTACCTATATAATGCAATAAAAGTACACTATATAGGGAATAGGGTACCATTTGGGTCCCAGTTTATTTATCAGCAGGGCGTTCTGTGTACTGCTGAGGGGACTACACCGATCGTGTGGATCTGGGGGGTGGGGTGCTAGACGAACTGATTGGCATCACATTACTCCAAGTTGAGTCCAAAACATTTTCGGAAACTCTGGAGCTGAGAAATCTTTTAAGTATCCCCGGGTTGGGAGGCACACCAAAGTTTAGAAATGGGACGTAAGCCTAACGATACAAACAAACAAAAAAGCAATTACAAATAGCACTTAACAATTATATAAAGTAGGCTTAATAGAAATGATAACAATAATCAGAATAAAAATAAGTATGAAAATAATATGAATAATATTTGTAGTAAAAATTATCATGTGAAAAAGCGAGAGGGAAAAAAAGAGATGTGTTGTTTTTTTTATCCACGAAGCGTGCTTGCAAGACGTCTTGCGATGTGAGTCGGCGAATGCGCCCTCCGCAAATGCTTTTTGGGGTAAGGGCTTCCCAGCTTGTTAGATACGTACAGCAAGCCCAGACCGCAAAAAGATTCGCGAAGGACTGATCGGCTTCTGCCTCTACGTCCTGTCGAGAGTCCATGAGGTTTAAGAAAGTGACATCAAGAAAGACCGCTTCCATTGCCCATCCCGGATTGGGTCCATTCAGCCATCGGCAACACGAGGCAATTGTGTGCCTCCAACTCAACCACACACTACGAGGCGAGGAATGGGGTTTCCAAGCGAAGCTACATCCGAATGCCAACGCTACTACGTTCTACCGCTGTCCATGGTCCTAAATCGCATTCCTTCTCGGTAGTTTAATTTCTCCCCCATCTCCCCTTGAATGTCTCACTACTCCCTCTCGAATATAATTTGGTCCAAATGTACAAATGTTTAAGCCAATGTGGTCAATTAGGCTCCGAGTATCGGAAGCAGCACTGTTTTTGTTGTTATTATGGTTTTATATATATATATTTATATATATTCCCCTTGTTCGTTAAGTCTGCGCTGGAGAACTAGCTCGCTCTAGCCGCTCGAGCCGTCTGGGTAAGGCGGGAGCAAGCAGTAATCTGCTAGCAATAAATATAGAGCAGCGAGGGACCTTATTGGAGCAAACGAAAACTCGTCATCGACCAATCGGTGTCTTGCTCATATAGGGGCCCCCCTTTTTGAAAAAAAAAGAAAAGGGAAACCAAATTGTGTTCTAGCTGGCGAAAGTGACTTGATAAATGCGACCGAATAGGGTTATGTACACAGAACATCTGGGTGGATTTTATATATCGATTGATTGATTCTCGATTTGCGCATGTATTGCAGCTTGGCTACGGCTAAGCATGTGAGAGATACACATATCGGATCACAATGAATTTTATCGAGTTAAAATGACGAAAAAAGAAATGACAACAGGTTGGCTAGTTAAATCCTTACTGCATCACAAGTGACAACCCGTCATTTTAATACAATTGTATATAGGCTAGACATGAACCATTTTGAAACACTAATATGAATATGGCACCCAGAACGCATGTAAACCAAGAGTGGGAAAGCGCTGTCCCTCCTCCACACGATAACAACAACATGACAAGCATCTGAAGCGATTCTATTGCATGACCAGCGAGAGTTCACTGGAGGGTACCACTGGTAGTGACGACATGGGGGTCTCGAAACACACTTGTTGTCAAAGTACCACATGTCAAGGATTCAGAATTAAAGCGCAATATATTGTAATAAATGCAATCCAGAATGGCAATGAAGGCACCTACATAGTATCATTAGCAGTAGTCGGAACAAAACACTAGAATGATAATGATAACAAGTCAATGATAACAATAGTCACCCAGCCCAATTATCAAACTCTACACACACCAATAGTTAAACAATCTTTAATAAACTTCATTAATTAAGATGAATCGGGAAAGTTACAGAATAGTATAACTCTACTTACCCTTTAGGTTTTTTTCTCAGTGTTTTTAGACCCCATCAATTTGTTATAAAAAAAAAAGTACCACAAGAGCCCCGGTATACCTACTCCCCTTTTGGGACTAGATAAGTTACTGTACGGAGTAGGATGTCGGGTTCACGATCTATATCTGGATCCTCCCTCCTCAATCTGTGTCTCGTTTTATCCCAAAACAACCCCCCCCCCTCCCTCCCCTCCTCCTTCCACCCCACCATCCCTGTAACTCTCTTCTCCTGCATTCAAGTTGGTGCCAGGGTCAGTAAAGCAAGATAAAGGAACGAGGTAGCATTCAGGGGGACAGCAATGCAAATGTATCAAAAACGTTTCCCAATCCCCATTTGTCGCCCTGCTGTAGATTTTTATTGGGTGGTCTTTTCATTTGCGACGTCTCTACAGTCAGTCACGACCCCCCCCCCCCCCCCCCCCCCAAGCCCCCCGCCCATCTGTCTGCACTGCACAGTGACTGCCTCTCCTGACGCAGCCAACGTTCGCATTACTCACTTTAGCAGTCACGACTCAAGAATCCGTGTTGTTTCCACTGAAATTACACGGCTGGCATTGAATTATTGAAGGAAGGAGATCTGGCCCTATCTGGTGCTTCGTTTGGCAAAAGGAAGGCTAAAGGCGGAGGTTTTTGAATGGTGGAGGTAATATAGCAGGTGAATGGTTCCACACTCTATCACAACACGAGCCAGCCATTGAAGATTTATTTTTCATGACAATGTGGATGTCGTGTACTGCAACTCTTCTCCCGCGGCGAAAAGAATGCTATATATAGGCTTGTGGACAAAAGTCGTGCGAGGACTGTAGCTATGAGTGAGTGAGCATGATTCTTGTGTGGCGTGAACGAAACTGCAGGCAGATACAAGCGTTGTTTGAACTCGATTCGATATTTTCACTTTATTTTATACATCATCACTATGTTGGCTGTGATTGCTTCGACATCCCGCCGGGCAAAAACTGGTTGAATCAACATTGTTTCCACGTCATTTCAACCCAGACAATCTATTTGATGACATTTAATCAACGTGGAAAACTAAATGGATTTGCAAAAAATCGTCAATGTAAGGGCATTTCGTCTTTTCTTCACCCAACTTTTAACCTAAATCCAATGACATGGTGAAATTGTTTGTTGATTTCACGTTAGTTGACAACTCAACCAAATGTAAATCAAAACTAGACGTTGAACTGATGTCTGTGCTAAGTGGGATGACACTATCGTAATTGGATGGGTGATTCCTTGCCCATTTGGCAGCCCAATATCTTGTTGTGGAATCATCAATATAGACTAACCCCCCCCCCCCCCCCCCTCTCCTTGCTCTGTCTACCACATCTACAGTACAACGCAAAGTTACTCTGGAGAGAAGTCTGACCAAAATAGAATTTAGACGGGATGGTCAATGGCCCTCAAATCACGATCACTGGAATCGTACTAAGTACACTGAGTGTACAACACATTAGGAACACCTGCTCTTTCCATTACATAGTCTGACCAGGTAAATCCAGGTCAAAGCTATGATCCCTTATTGATGTGACTTGTTAAATCCACTTCAATCAGTGTAGATGAAGGGGAGGAGACAGGTTAAAGAAGGATTTTTAAGCCTTGAGACAATTGAGACATGGATTGTGTATGTGTGCCATTCAGCGGGTGAATGGGCAAGACAAAATATTTAAGAGCCTTTGAACGGAGTATGGCAGTAGGTGCCAGGCGCACCGGTTTAAGTGTGTCAAGAACTGCATCGTTGCTGGGTTTTTCACGCTCAACAGTTTCCCATGTGTATCAAGAATGGTCCACCACACAAAGGCCATCCAGCCAAATTGACACAACTGTGGGAAGCATTGTAGTCAACATGGGCCATCATCCCTGTGGAACGCTTTCGACACCTTGTAGAGTCCATGCCCCGACGAATTGAGGCTGTTCTGAAGTCAAAAGCGGGTGCCACTCAATATTAGGAAGGTGTTCCTAATGTTTTGTACACTCTTTGAATAGCGCTGCTTCCCATCTCTTCCCAACGAGGTTGTACTTGTCATAAAGTCATGCATATCGGATGCAAGAGCAGCATAGCCGAAAAGCAGCACTGAAACGCGAATGGTGACTCGCGGTTTAGCCGGCAGTAGTTCATTAAGACGGATGAAAACTTTCACATTGCTTATGCAAAGGAACAAAATGATTGGGGATGCTGCAGAATATGGTTTTACATTAAAATAAATACAATCGATCATAGCATACGGTATAGCCTATAGGTAACCAAATACACTCACGATAGTAATGGATGACGTGGACAGAAGGGTACTCCAAGTCTATCCGCCTATAGCCTCCCTGCCTGTGCCTGTACATCATCTGGTAAAACTATTCAAATTCAGGCGGGAAGAGTACTTGCAAACGGGGGGGGCAATCGGTAGTTTCAGGTATTACCCTCCGATAACGCTCCGTGAAAGAGCAAACGTTTTTAGGCTATCGTTCATTGAAATTGCATTGGTTTCCTCTCAAACCGCGGTTTGGTGATGCACGGAACGCTCCCCAGTGCCACTCATTGTATTTTCAGCACTATTACTGTTGGACAGCTACCGGGTTTCCCCCAAGTCCGTGCAACGTTTCAGGATACAGCTCCCCCTTTCCTAGCTGCTCGTTTCCTTCCTCTTCAACCCCCCTCCTCCTCCTCCATTCCTGTCTTTATGCCTCCTCTTTAAAAAATGAAAAAATAAGGAAAAATGTGCGCTCATTCAGCGCTCATTAGAGAAGGGTTTTCCCTTGCAAGCTTATGGTTTTTGCGGGAGGAAAGAGATGTGAAAAGAGACTCAACAGCGCCAACAGACAAAGGAGTTCTCACTTATTTACCATTGCGGAGATTCCCTTTCTTTAGAGAAAGGTGCATGGTTTAATTTGAATGTTGTCAAAAACTATTTAAAAAATATGCCGATGTATCCATGTCAAGACCAAGAATGATGGTATTTTTCTGTTACTAATTTACATTGTGAGCTAAATGTGATGGGAAGCACGACAAGACACGACACTAGACACGCACCAGAACATGCAAAAATGACACACAGAGAACCTACATTGAATGAAAAACATTGCACGTGCAAAGTATCACTTACCATAGCAGGGACCACTTGCTGAAACGAGGGAAAGAGAAATATATGCATTTAGAATTCATACATAAACATGTTTTACAGAAACAGAGGCAAATTAAATGGGATATTAACAAATATTCAGTCCCATGGTTCATATAGCCTTAATCATGGCACGTCCAAGTTTTCTCAGGGTCGCCTTCCTTTTTATACAAGTGATACCCTCCGTCTATTTCTGGCGCAGGATCAAACCCTGCTGCTATTTTTAGGTTGCAGTAAGGGGGGAAAAACACTCACAAAGGCATCGCTCAGGGACGTTACGTGTAGTGCATGTAATGTACATTATTTTGCCTCTCCAACTCTGCACAAGAGCCCCCTCCCCGTATCTCAAAACACAGTACTTTACTCCACTAATATCTCTCTCACTCCTTCTTTTCATATATTATTATCGATATTTGATTGCGCCTGCTCTCGCTCAGCTCTTCGTAGCCTTCTCTCGCCCTTGTGTCTCCATGCAACTTTCGCTGAAGAATTCACTACGCAGCTGTTGGTTGGTTTGCAATTCACAAAATAGCCTACATACGAAATAGAATAGGTCCCTTCAGATAATAGGGATAACCCCACGTTATCCCAGTGTTTTTTGCTTTTAGTCGGCGGAGCACAGTAAAAAACAACAACTAATAATTAAAAGCTTGCTGACCAGAGAGAAAAAAGCCGTATTTTTTTGTGAGGGGCTGCGACAGTTACTAGGCATTGACGTCACGTTTAGATTCTCCCCACTTGACAGATATGGCCTATAGCGCTTGATTAAAGACGCTGCTTTTGCTTTGGATAATAAAATGGTAGGGGAATATTAAGGGCGGAGAGGCTAGAAACAGCCTATGCGTCTCATATAGCTCCTTAGTATGAATGAACAATTCTGAAATCTCCTTCTCCCCCTCCACTGTCTCTCATGCGCTTTTATCGTCCACTGGATTGGTATGAACTGTTGTCGTGAGGCTTGGTTCCCATCCGTTTATTTTCTAGGCAAACATTCTAGCCGAGCTAGTGAGAATAACAATGCGATCTCTACGTGAACTGGTTCCTCTGTTCGCTCGCTGCGCGTACCCACGCGCCAGACTCGCTTACCCACGGCATCGTCAGCGCAAGCACAAGCACACCAATACGACGGATACAACCTATACACACACCCTAGACATAAAGTCACTCTCGCTCTAAATAGTCCCTCTCGTATCCTTAACCCCCCCTCTCTCTCTACAATTTACATCCCCTATAATTCCTTCCCTTACTCTCCTCTCCCGGGCTCATCCTGACGTCCTGCCAGCACCCCGCGTGGAAAGTCACGAGACGTCAGTGTGTGCAGTCTGCCCAGAGATTGGCGGTTATCCTCGAAAAGTCATCTCAGATGAAGGGTTGCACCCGTCGCAGCGGTTGATGCTATTTATATCGCGTATTGGCTTGTATTATACAGTATAGCCATACTGTATGTCAGCTTGCTGCTGCAGGTTTCACCCCGCTGTGGAGTGCAAGTTAGGGCAGTCTCTGACACTAAGGGCGAGGGGTGAGTTGAGATGGGGCTTTTGGATAGCTATAGGAATGCAATTGCTAACTAGAAACCTTATGATCATAAACGACTCGTACTGTTATCATTTTTGCACTGCAGTTTCGCACCTCCTCCTTTGCTCTCTAAACTGTTGAACAGTACTCCCATCTGTGATGTTGTTTGAGGTTTCCCCCTTGCCCATTTCCCTCATCTCTTCCATCCCTCCATCTCGCTGTCTTTCAGCCGCCTTTGATTCAGCTGCAATCATTCAATCAGTGAACCAGAATCAAATATCAATGAGCGGGACTATCAGTGAAGCGCACTGAGTTCGCCGCACGATGTCGCCACACTCAGCCCGATACCTCTCCCTCCAATTCCCCCCTGGAGCATGGACTTCTGCTAGTTTCAATGGAGCTTTCTCTCGGTTTAATGAAAATGTCAGCTGGAGAATTTGTTTTAAAGAACCAGTGTCTCCCTGACTCTGAGCGCAGCCCGGACCGGCCTCCCACCAAATGCCAGACAATGCACGGTGGCGGCACTTCCCTCCAAACACACAGCGTGACGTGTCCTGCTTGTTGGTTATCCAAACCAACCAGCTAACGAAGGACCACAGCACACACACACGCGCATTTTTCTCACCTGAGACAGCTGTAAGAATACAGTCTCCCACCTCTACTCCCCACACAAATGATACCAAATTTATGGTGCAAAGCCCTGATGAAAGAAAAAAAAATGGATTACAGGCCAGCTCCTACCTTAAGGAACTGTACTCTTTGAATAATGTATACTGCATAGAAATCTATTTTTAAAGGATTTTATCAAGCGCCAGCCCAGGTGTATAGCCAAACGTTTGCCTAAAATAGCGTAAACTCACTTTTTGTGTGTTGAGAAGTAGCCTAACTATTCATCTTCAAATCTTGGAAACGCCCTGTTGAAAATTGTCATCCCAGACATTTCATATGGCGTTTTATATCTGCCATCTTCCTGAAGTTATCTAAACTCAATGTTCATTTCAGTTGGAGCCACGTGACGCCTAGTTAACAAAGTTGTTCAACTTTTCAGTTTGTGTCCCAATATGGGTTTTAAAAGCAATTTCAATTCACCCCCCTTAACACAGTGACGCTGTCCATGGTGCTGAAAAGCTAAGGGAGTAGCACTTCGTGACCTGCGGCGATATGTGCACGGTGGCGCTGTCCATAGTTCTGAAAAGGTAAGAGGGCGCAAACAAAGCACTGTGTAAAAACCATGGCGAGATTGGCAGCACAGTGGCGCTGTCCGTGGTGCTGAAAAGTTAAACAGCGCAAAGGTTGTGCGTTGAACGGAGCTCCTGCATCACACTGTTTACTGCGTATGTTTCTCACCTCATGCGTGTCCATATAAACGAGTAGACCTATAGCCTATATTGACCAATTGCAAGTTAGTTCTTTCTTTGTCATCATAACAAGACTTATAGGTCATTTTCATTTGCCTTTAGGACACGCATACAGTCTAGCGAAATAATTACTCTTGAATACTTTTTTTCACACGCTACAAAGCAAAGGGGGTCACCAAAATAATCTGTGACCTACCTACGCAACTACTAAAGTAAGCTAAATGGTCAAATAACTCCGTCTATGTAATTCGGATGACGTGCATCAGCGGGATATACAACAAGTGCTCACTGACACAAATCCCCCCTGAACGTATTATCAAAGTGTAGTAGGGTAGCCTACAAAAAGTGCTTACCTCTTAGCTCTTGAATCAACTTTACAGCTTTGTCTATTACGCGCCGTGTGCGGAGCTGCCATGCACAGCTATAGGCTATGTGCCATGCTCTCTGTTACTAGGCATCCCAGCAGAGGAGTGGGCTAAGCCGAGGAACCCCGGCACGTGAATACGCCTACGCATTAGCGCAGCCCGCACTGTCTACGACTCACTATGTTTATTGCGGATCTCTCCCAAAGTGCACAACTCATAGTAACTCTGAACAACATATCCACTGTCCATATCGCCACAGTGTTAGTTATCATAGCCTAAACGATAACAAAAACGTTTTTTCACATGCATGTGTTCAGATATCAAGCTATGTAGCCTAGGCTAAAATATCTGTTCATGTAGGCTATCAGTGCAAAGGTTGCATAATATAGCATGCTTCAAGATTATGCTGAACTAAAGTCTCATCATAATTGCGTGTAGTAGGCTACCCTGATTGCCAGGGTTAAAAGATACAACTTTCTGCACCTCTGGAGTAGTCACGATTCCAGCTGGTACAAAATACATTACTTACCTGTGTAAGAAGTCTTGTCTGGTTGTGCTCGAGTGGTCTACAAAGGGCTTCATCTGAACGAGAGGCTTTTTGAGACAAAGAAAGTGAAAGAGCTCTAGGTCGGAGCCAAAGCGGGACAGTCTGCACCTCTTGCATTAGGACGGCGAAAGGGGGTCACGCCGTGCGCGTCGTTTCAGTTCTCTGTCTGGGGCGAACATATTTGGTGTTCTTGTTAGGAACAGGAACAGAGCGGGAACACCGAGTTACGGCGTGAGTCAACTGATTAAAGAAGCCCGCCAAAATCGGGGTCATTTTAATCGTCATCATAGGCTATGCGATGCGCACCGCGACAAATGTAATGACTAGGGAGCAGGGAAGTATGAATGATCCGTGCAACATGTGATATTGACTTATGTCCCGCTCCATTCATAGTGTTAGACGACCAGGTAAAACCAGCTCTCACGCATCGAGGATGCAACAGGATCTCAAACAACAGCAATTGAGTCAAAGAACGAAGTTTAGTGTGAAGAGAATAATAGCCTATCAATAGGCAGTCTTTCTTATAATGGCTATACAATGGGCAAACTAACGGCTTTACCGCGGAGACACGTTCCCGGGTATTGGGAGACAACTAAAGGAGTTCACATGCAACCACAGGCACACCGCTATCCTCAGCCCGCTTCACCAGTGTGCTATTGACCTGCATTGACGTCATTGCGTCATTATGTAGGCCTATCCCTTAGAAACACTGACTTTCAAAAATAGTATCAAATTAATTCAGCTGGCAAAGGGAGAGAACGAGGGTAAATATACGTTTCACCTTACCTTGTTTTACATCAGAGATTTGTTAGTTTAGTACATGCATAAAAAGCCTTCATTAGGTAATTTTCCCCATTTAACCCTTCGTGCTGCAAGGCAACTCAGACCCAGAACACAGTGCAATTGCCAAAAGACATGTAGGCCTGGGGGCGGGCAGACGGCCAGACTGACTACACCCTACACATAAGAACAAGTAGCCTCAAAGACTGACGTGCTACAGGTATCTACTGCCTTTGTGAGAGCTGAGCTGGGCGTCATATTAGTAGGGGAGCCTTTGTTGATGGGATGTATCATCTAAAAACAAACTACAGAATCCATTCACATATAGCTTTTCATTGAGATGATATAACATACAGTACCAGTCAAAAGTTTGGACACACCTACTCATTCAAGGGTTTTTATTTTCTTTTTACTATTTTCTACATTGTAGAATAATAGTGAAGACATCAAAACTATGAAATCACACATATGGAATCATGTAACCAAAAAGTGTTAAATATATAATATATTTTGATTTGTTTAAGATTCTTCAAATAGCCACCCTTTGCCTTGATGACAGCTTTGCACACTGTTGGCATTCTCTCAACCAGCTTCACCTGGAATACTTTTCCAACAGTCTTGAAGGAGTTCCCACATATGCTGAGCACTTGTTGGCTGCTTTTCCTTCACTCTGCCGTCCGACTCATCCCAAACCATCTCAATTGGGTTGAGGTCGGGGGATTGTGGAGGCCAGGTCATCTGATGCAGCATTCCATCACTCTCCTTCTTGGTCAAATAGCCCTTACACAGCCTGGAGGTGTGTTGGGTCATTGTCCTGTTGAAAAACAAATGATAGTCCCACTAAGTGCAAACCAGATGGGATGGCGTATCGCTGCAGAATGCTGTGGTAGCCATGCTGGTTAAGTGTGCCTTGAATTCTAAATAAATTACAGACACTGTCACCATAACACCTCCTGCTCCGTGCTTTACAGTGGGAACTACACATGCGGAGATCATCCGTTCACCCACACTGCGTCTAACAAAGACACAGCGGTTGGAACCAAAAATCTCAAATTTGGACTCAAGACCAAAGGACACATTTCCACCAGTCTGATGTCCATTGCTCGTGTTTCTTGGCCCAAGCAGGTCTAATCTTCTTATAGGTGTCCTTTAGTAGTGGTTTCTTTGCAGCAATTCGACCATGAAGGCCTGATTCACACAGTCCCCTCTGAACAGTTGATGTTGAGATGTGTCTGTGACTTGAACTCTGTGAAGCATTTATTTGGGCTGCAATTTCTGAGGCTTGTAACTCTAATGAACTTATCCTCTGCAGCAGAGGTAACTCTGGGTCTTCCATTCCTGTGGCGGTCCTAATGAGAGTGAGTTTCATCATAGCGCTTGATGGTTTTTGCGACTGCACTTGAATAAACTTTCAAAGTTCTTGAAATGTTCCGTATTGACTGACCTTCAGGTCTTAAAGTAATGATGGACTGTCGTTTCTCTTTGCTTATTTGAGCTGTTCTTGCCATAATATGGTCTTGGTCTTTACCAAATAGGGCTACCTTCTGTATACCACTCTTACCTTGTCACAACACAACTGTTTGGCTCAAACGCATTAAGAAGGAAATAAATTCCACATATGAACTTTTAACAAGGCACACCTGTTAATTGAAATGCATTCCAGGTAACTACCTCATGAAGCTGGTTGAGAGAATGCCAAGTGTGGCAAAGCTGTCATCATTAAAATATAGGCAAGATTATGTCAAATAATTATATCATAGTGAGAATTTGCACCATTATTATGTTGTTCTTAACTGTTTTGTTACAGACAAATTGTTACAGGCTACTGCACGACCGCAAACGTAGATATTGAGGTGGCGCCCTAGAAATGCGAGGTGGCGCAGTCCATGGTGCTGGAAAGGGCCACCAACGCTAGGCTCCTATGCGTGTTGAGGCAAAGGTAAACCTCGAGTTCAGTAAGGCTACAGTATCACATTAATACGTAACCATTGGCCACATGAGCATAGCCTACACAACAACCTCTAAATAATTATGATCTAACCAAACTACAAATAGGCTTATATGGTAATTAGCAAAATATGAACATTGGAAAGTCACATTGTGTGTCCCAAATGGCACCCTATTCCCTATATAGAGGACTACTTTTAACCAAAGCCCTATGGGCCCTGGTTAAACAATGCACTACATATGGAATAGGATGCTATTGGGACGTAGTCATACATCTCACCTCAAGAGTGTCAGGTACCTGTCAAATGTCACTAATTTCTTTCCTTTATAATTTCATCCTCTGCCAGCATGGGGTTGATAGAAACACATTTTAGAAGCTGAATGTTACACATCACCCTTTACACATAACCTACAGAAGTATATGGTGGGGGTTTGTTTGAATTTCAAGCTCAGATTAAGGATCCCTTTCCTCCCCTCTCCCATTTCTGCCTGTTTATTTTTCCATCTCTCCTGCCTAAATGATGTCAATGGAAGCTGAGCTATAGGAGCTATTTATAGAATTCCCCCCAACCCACCCCTCGGCATCACGTGGTTCAGAGCTGCTGTACTATAAGCACCTTAATAGAAGAGTCTGCATGAATAGAGGCGGTGGATATTTATCAACGGGCGGGTGCCCTGCCATTGTCACATTTACCCACTGCGCAACACCCGTTCAAAAAAAAAAAAGTGCGTGGGTGTGTTTGCGAGTGGGTGGGTGTGTTTTCTTCTTCATTTACCCGAAACCTTTATGTGCAAACGTGTAGCTAGCTAGCTGCCTGCAACTCGCACCCATTGACAGGGATTGCACACACACGCTCTCACATTGGGTAAATTCATTCATCCCTTCACCCAGTCATTCACAGAATTCCCCCCGAGGTTCCCGAATGAATAGATTAATGAATTTGGGAATGCACTTGTTCTTCTAGTGAGTGTAGTTTGCAGTATACCGCTGGGTTTTTAAACCAAACACCCGAATCTTCGAGGACACAAAGTACACAGTGTTCCCTCCTTATGAGTTTTTGGAGCCCTTTATGCATAGACCACATAGCATTGTGCTTCTTTTCTTATCACTCCCCCTAACCCCCTCCAACCGGTTTCCGTCTCTCGCTGTTCACATGCTATATTACATAACGAGGCTTTAAGTCTCCCTCCCATCACAAATAAAGGCAGGGTTTGCTGCACAAGCGTCTTCGTTTGAGAACTGAAGTCTATTTTTATTGGCTTTGTATTTCTGCAATGTGGCAGGTGATAAAAATACACTAGAACCCCCACAGAGTTTTCAAACACAAATCCTGTGTGTGATATATATATATCTCAATCAATATCATACAGTAGCCTATATCCATCGTCGATCAGCTAGAGCATCAAAACAATAACAAAACATTAATGTAACCGAGACCTTTGTCAGAAATACTTAACATAAGGAGAATAAATCCCTTTTAGATACGCATTGGGTCACAGTATTGTGTTTTGAGCTCAAGCTCGGTTATAATTCGACCATTTATGTTTTCACATGCGATGGGTTTTCTACTGGGTCATAACCACGAATCTTTTTCGATGTATGGCGATGATGATATTTATAGCAAGCTGTGTATATTCACTACAATCACACGTGTGGCAGCACTCCTGCTGAAGTTGACAAGCTAGCACTCACTGGCTGCTATATTTATCATGCCTCGCGGTGCTGTTACTATTCCCAGAATTGTACATGAGGGGGCAGGTGGTGTTTTTTATGAAAGGGAAGAAGAAAAACGTTTTTGTTCACAATTGATGCATTTATTTCTCCTGTAGGTACATCCCTGCCCTGGTGTCTTGTCTGCATTGAAAACTGCTGCATATATACGTTAATCACTGACGCATCAATGACTAGAATCTGTCCATGGTGGTGAACCGTACAAGGCCCCTCTCAGACCTTGTAAAGCTATGGCGAGATCTTGCTAAACAATGCATTTATCTGGAGAGGTCACGGAGCCTACAAACATAATGATATTCAAGGTACCCTTCCTGCACACGGGTCCTCTAAGGATAAAGACTGTGATTCGATATGAAGTTGCGTTTTGGGATTGAATGCCTATATGATCAGAGGCTTTAGAGGCAGGAGGTGCTGTTGGTACTTTAAGTCTAACGACCAGGGCCGTTTCCATAAAGCGTCTCAGAGTAGGAGTGCTGATCTAGGATAAGATCCACCGTGTCCATATAATCGTATTCACTGTGATCTAAAAGCCAGAACGGATCCTAGATCAGCCCTCCTACTCCGAGACGCTGGATACATACGGCCCCAGGTAGCTGAAATAGAGTTTAGGGAGCAATAGAGCTCTATTGGGGTTCTACATCGTATAGTCTACCACCATCAATAAAGGCAAGTCCACCAATAGAGGCCGGATACGTGTCACCATTCGAGAACGCTCAATGAGTTTCTCTACGTTTTTAGGACTCACGTGGTTCTCCTGCTCTCTCCTTCTCATGTTGACTACTTACTGAGGAACCGTATCAGCGCTCAGACTTTCTCTTTCTCTTCTTTTCTCTTCCACTCCTGGTGTTGCTGCCACCCACTCCTCCCCCACCTCCTGGTTATTTTCGGCTGTGTGTTCGTGCGCGTGTGTGTGTGTGTGTGCGCCAGGCTCCGGATGGCTGGTTTGGGAAATACCTGGTCACGATCAATCAGGGGAAGGTTTAGCTAAGAGCATGTCTCCCCCTACTGCCTGGAAAAGAGAATTGCATGCATATACAGATGGTAGTTAGTCGATGCATACAGTACATAAACGCAAACACACATCACAGGAGGTCGGTGCCACCTTAATTGGGGAAGATGGGCTCGTGGTAATGACTGGAGCGGAATTAGTGGAATGGTATCAAACACATGGTGTCCATGTCATGTGTTTGATGTGATGCCATTCCATTTACTCCGTTTCAGCCATTATAATGAGCCGTCCTCCCCTCAGCAGCCTCCACTGACACACATAATATACAAAACACCCCCTTTTGCCCTCAGAACAGCCTCAATTCGTTGGGGCATGGACTTGTCGAAAGCGTTCCACAGGGATGCTGGCCCATGATGACTGTCTCCTGAGTGGCGCAGTGGTCTAAGGTACTGCATCGCAGTGCTAGCTGTGCCACTAGAGATCCTGGTTCGAATCCAGGCTCTGTCGTAGCCGGCCGTGACCGGGAGACCCATGGGGCGGCGTGCAATTGGCCCAGCGTCGTCCAGGGTAGGGGAGGGAATGGCCGGCAGGGATGTAGCTCAGTTGATAGAGCATGGCGTTTGCAACGCCAGGGTTGTGGGTTCGATTCCCACAGGGGGTATGAAAAAAATAATAATAATGTAAGTCGCTCTGGATAAGAGCGTCTGCTAAATGACGTAAATGTAAATATGACTCCAATGCTTCCCACAGTTGTGTCAAGTTGGCTGGATGTCCTTTGGGTGGTGGACCATGCTTGATACACCCCGGGACCACCCATACACAAAAAAAATGTATGCACGCATGACTGTAAGTCGCTTTGGATAAAAGCGTCTGCTAAATGGCATATTATTATTATTATTATACAAATGGAAAACTGTTGAGCATGAAAAACTCACCAGCATTGCAGTTCTTGACACAAATCGGTGCGCCTGGCACCTACTACCTTAAATATTTTGTCTTGCCCATTCACCCTCTGAATGGCACACATACACAATCCATGTCTCAAAGCTTAAAAATCCTTCTTTAACCTCCTCCCCTTCAACTACACTGATTGAAGTGGATTTAACAGGTGACATCAATAAGGGATCATAGATTTCACCTGGATTCACCTGGTCAGTCTGTGTCATGGAAAGAGAAGGTGTCCTAATGTTTTGTATCCTCAGTATGGTAAAGAGAAATAACAAATGATCAGGATTAAAAAGAGGGCAACAAAGGTGAAAAAGGAGAAGTCAAAGAGGCTTGTAAGACAAGAGAATCTGGGAGACAAAGGTTGCATCCCAAATAGCAACCTATTCCCTATTTAGTGCACTCAGTATTGCCAAGAGTATAGCAGCGGTAACTTGTGCAACTCAAACGCCCTGAGAGGAATAGACTAAGTGTACACTTCCAATCAGATGCCGCCTCTTTGTATTGGTCCCACCCATGTCATGATAGAGTCATATTGCCCTTAAGTGCAGCTCTAGGATACGTCTCCCCCACCATAGATCTGCAGTTACTTACACCTACACCAATGCATGACAATGTCAGCCAAGAAGGTCATGATGTTCTGTCTCCACTTGACAAACATGACTGACTCATTACAGAGGAACGATTTTCCACTCTGGGTTGAAGAGAACGGGATTCTCTCTACCAGACTACCAGGGCTGTGTTCAACAGGGCACAACGTTGTGCAACATTTAATTGAACAGAAACTGTGTTGTTCTGAACGACCAGTTGAAGAACGTTGTGATTATGGTGGCTCAGAGGGTGATTGTGTACAGTGTATTGCTTGTATTGAGCTGCTGCACACGTTTTGTCATTTCAAATGGTCACACTCATGTTGATCAGTTCACACCCTGCTACACCCACAAAATCGGAGCAATGTTGAAGAGCTGTGTGTGCAGTTGGGGAAAACGTGTAGTTCAATTTACACCGTTACGAAATGTAGCAAAACGTTTCACGAACTGAATGCGCCCCAAGTTTCAAAGCTTCTCTTACCAGATCTCAGTGGTCTTAGAGTGGGATGGAATCAGTTCTGCAATGCAAAGAGAAACAAAATACATAATGAAGCTTAAATGACTAGTTTGTACTGTAGGAGATAAAAATAGATCCAGTGGTTTTGATGGAGGGACAAAATGTTGGCCTGTGTTGCCCTCTAGTGGAGGACCTCAGGGCCGTATTAAGTTTCTGAGTCTGTAGTACTGATCTAGGATCAGTTTGGCATTTTAGGTCCAAATGAATCCTGGATCATTTACATTTACGTCATTTAGCTGACGCTCTTATCCAGAGCGACTTACATTATTATTTTCATACTGGCCCCCCGTGGGAAACAAACCCACAACCCTGGCGTTGCAAACACCATGCTCTATCAACTGAGCTACCTCCCTGCCTGCCATTCCCTCCCCTACCCTGGACGAATTGTGCGCCGCCCCATTGGTCTCCCGGTTGCGGCCGGCTACAGCAGAGCCTGGATTCGAACCAGGATCTCTAGTGGCACAGCTAGCACGTGCCTTAGACCACTGCGCCACTCGGGAGACTAGATCAGCACTCATACTTTGAGATGCTTTATGAATATCGTCCCAATTGTTCAAACTCAATTATAAACTGGTTTGTTCGAGCCCTGAATGAGGATTGGCTGACAACCGTGGTATTTTATTTTTATTTTTGTTATTTCACCTTTATTTAACCAGGTAAGCCAGTTGAGAACAAGTATATCAGAATGTGGTATATATTTACTATTCTAATTATATGTTGGCAACCAGTTTATAATAGCTAAGGGCTGTATCCAGGCACTCCGCGTTGTGTGGCGTATAAGAGCAGCACTTAGCCGTGGTATATTGGCCATATACCACAACCCCTCAGGCCTTATTGCTTAAAGAACCAACAGCAGCCAGGATGTTCTTTGCTGCATCTCAGCATCCCAAATGGCACCCTATTCCCTTTATAGTGCACTTTTCTACTCAAAAGTAGCGCACTAAATAGGTTATAAAGTGCCATTTGGGATGTGGTCCCTGGTCAAAAGTAGTGCACTTAATAGGGAATAGGGTGCAATTTGGGACACAGGCTCGTCTTGCTATTAAAGATTCCGCAATAAGAAATAACCGGGGACTAGAAATCCCAAACGCTTAAATTGTCCAGTTAAAATCTCACTTTTAAAAGTTCATATTCTGTTATTTCATACCCAAATAATGTGGTTGACTCATCCTATACTCGATTTTGTGGCCAAGGTATAAATTGGAGAGAAAAGCTTGTAACTCAAACAGACCGTTTAAAAAATGCTTGCTATTTCCTCATAGAACATGATGTCATGTAGGCTCACTCGGATGAATATTTGTAATGACCGGTATAGGCACACACCATTCTGTTGTTGGGGTACACCCACACAATTCCAACACAGAAAATCTGCTTTTGAACAAACTATTTCACTCATATTTTAATTAATTATAGGTTATATTTAATAGAAATCTGGAAACACTGGACAGTTACTTTAAAAATAGTATGGTATGTGTGTTTACTTTCAGATTGATATCATCATCACTGTCACGTGAGTTTGATCTTAACCTCATCCTCAGGCGAATTGTTACCGCATGTAACAGAGAGAGCCTATCAAAAGAAACAAGAAGGGTCTTCATTCAGGAGACTATTAATGATACGATAATACATTTGATATTTAAAGTCCATCAGCTCCATTGAGAAAAAACAAAAACCATAGAAATAAAAATATGAACCCATATGACCCCAAATATGAACCATACTAGACCACGTTGAAATTGGATGTTTATCAGTTCGTAGTTGGGCATTTCCCACAAGCAGCCTTTTGCTTCACTGAAAAACAAACAATGTATTTATATAAAGAGGTGAAGTGAAACTACCATCTGCTTCAGAAACATTTGAGAGGGAGAAAAATAACCTCCTCCACACACACATGTCCCCACATGCAGACCTGTAGCTCCCACTGTGAGCCTGTGTGTGTGTGTGTCTCTGCGTGTCGAGCTAAGCCAGCATGTGTACGACGCGTGAGTGAGGGAGAGCGCGAGTCGGCGCTCCATCCGGGTGTGTAAAATAAAGAGCTTTCTAAACAAGGCAGGCGCTATTTTTAGCTCCTTCAATTAGTGAGCCCCGATTCTACACTCCCTACTTCAAAGCAGTTGTGCGCCGCCCCACGGGTCTCCCGGTCGCGGCCACTAGAGATCCTGGATTCGAACCAGGATCTCTAGTGGCACAGCGATGCAGTGCCTTAGACCACTGTGCCACTTACACAGACATTTCTCTATCCGACTACACACAGAAATGCATAGAATTACTTACGATCTAGCAGTCTTGTTTGCCTGTGATTATAAACACCCACACTGTGTGACAAGACTGGACATTGAATACTGAACTGTCATACCTTCTGCCAGTGTGTGACACCATATGATTCTGTTCACTCTCCTCAACAAGTCCTTGGAGAGGCCCTGCCATGTTGTGTAGTTCGGTTGAGTCCTTGTCAACAGCCGTTTCATCTCTCCCTCTGCAAAGTGTCAATTTTCTTCTTGCCAGTGTCCAAGGTGCTGAAGATGAGGGTTAGGCTGAGGTCTTTAGAATCATCAGCAACCTAAGCACAAGGTTTGTTCCACCTTTAGATAGGGGTCACATCAACACACTATGTATATATACACAAAAGTATGTGGACACCCCTTCAAATTAGTGGATTTGGCTATTTCAGCCACACCCGTTGCTGACAGGTGTATAAAATCGAGCACACAGCCATGCAATCTCCATGGACAAACATTGGCAGTAGAATGGCCTTACTGAAGAGCTCAGTGACTTTCAACGTGGCACCATCATAGGATGCCACCTTTCCAACAAGTCAGTTCGTCAAATTTCTGCCCTGCTAGAGCTGCCCCAGTCAACTGTAAGTACTGTTATTGTGAAGTGGAAACGCCTAGGAGCAACAACGGCTCAGCCGCGAAGTGGTAGGCCACACAAGCTCACAGAACGAGACCACCGAGTGCTGAAGCGCGTAGCGCATAAAAATCGTCTGTCCTCGGTTGCAACACTCCCTACTGAGTTCCAAACTGTCTCTGGTAGCAACATCAGCACAAGTACTGTTCGTCGGGAGCTTCATGAATTGGGCTTCCGTGGCCGAGCAGCCGCAAACAAGCCTAAGATCACCATGCGCAATGCCAAGCGTCGGCTGGAGAGGTGTAAAGCTTGCCGTCATTGGACTCTGGAGCAGTGGAAACGCGTTCTCTGGAGTGATGAATCACGCTTCACCATCTGGCAGTCCGATGGATGAATCTGGGTATGACGGATGCCAGGAGAACGCTACCTGACTGACGAACTGACTTGTTGCAAAGGTGGTATCCTATGATGGTGCCACGTTGAAAGTCACTGAGCTCTTCAGTAAGGCCATTCTACTGCCAATGTTTGTCTATGGAGATTGCATGGCTGTGTGCTCGATTTTATACACCTGTCAGCAACGGGTGTGGCTGAAATAGCCGAATCCACTCATTTGAAGGGGTGCCAACTGTACAGTTTGGTGGAGGAGGAATAATGGCCTGGGGCTGTTTTTCATGGTTGGGTCTAAAAAAAAGTTTATGTCTATTCAATCTTCTCAGATCTACAGCACACAGTGGTCATGATACCTTCATCCTCCTTTGACAGCAAGGTCATTTGGTTCACTCATTCAGTAAATAAATCCTAGCAAGTGCTCAGCCCATAACAAAATAAAATGGGCGTGTTCAGTTGGTTGAACATTTATATTTGCTATGTTTTACAACAGTACGTACCAAACATCATGTTTTCCCAAAATGGTGCAAATACCAGGAGCTTGGAGGTTAGCTACAGATTGTTAAACCAGATGTGATTTAACCAACAATTTTTGGTATCCATTACTGGGAGTTACAGGTTAGGTACTATTTGGTGTAGCACAGAATCTTCGACTAACCTTAGCGATACGGTCTTCGTCCTCGATTCGTGGAAAAATGTAGTCTCGTAAAATGTCTGTGTCCGGTTGAATTTAGAAAATGCTCCTTAATTAAAATACTTTTCTTGCTCCATGTGTACACCGCCATCTTGTCTATTTCAAGTCTTCTCTCATTAAGACAGGTGGGTGTCCACCCCAAAGTGCCACATGTCATAACAGACACCTGACTAGGCTACTAGCTACTACTAACGTTAGACATTTAAGTTTCGCACATGACAAAATCCCACAATTTTGTATCCGTTTCACACATCCATGTGGTTTTATGGAAAACATATGAATGAGCTCCTAACATATATATTTTTTGTTTAAACCTAGAGCCTTACGGATTTGTCAAATAGCAGTCATGTACGCTACCATTTGTACTATCATTCCTAGGTGGCGCACACTGCTGAAGCGGTTGACTTGAAACCAATAGTGCACTTTAACCATGGTTTTGAGACCCTCTCGCATTAAGCTTTATTGGTTGAGGAAAGAAACTGATCTCTGCCGGTCCTCGATGCTAGATTCAAAACGCATGTGACGAAGTGGATAATGCATAGCCTAAAATATAAGAATATAGCCTACACTATCTCCTCGCCAGGAGAGGGCGTAATCACTGTATGGGTAGGCTCCACCATGCTTCCGCCTCACCGGCCTGGAAGCCGAGGCTACATATGGAATGTGGTGGTCAATGTGGTTCATCATGAATTGAGGTGTACCATACAAAGTCCCATATGCATTAGTAGGTTATTTCATAAAGAGGACACTTTCTGATGTGAATGAATGTAGGCATTAGCTATATTATTGATTGGAGTTCCTATAGTAACCTACAGCAAAGGATAATCAGAGTTAGATGACTTTGTCAAAGAAGTAATTCACCATCTGATACTAATACAGCCAAGTGTCTTCCTCCATTAAGACGGTCGATTCGAGTCCTCCGGAATCGCGATAAACCCCTTTAAAAATAATGGCAACACTGCCATCTGTAGGATGGTGGGAGTGCAACCTATCCTACTACTGTACACTTTGTAATGCTCATCCTCGAGTCATAACGCATGTGACAAAGCAGATAAGAAAATTGCATTTAAAGCATTGTAGTGCTACATTTAGGTGTACACGTCCATGTAATATAGCCTATGCAATACGATTATTAGGCAATAGCAGTGTGTTTGTGCGCAAGGCTGAAAGAGGTAGCTCCTTATAAAATGTATTGTTAAATCTTAATTTTTTAACTGTTGGCTGTAGGCTACGTCCCTTTTCAACACACTAACACAATACATGCAAATCTACATTTCAAAGGGGAGGAAAAACATGTGAGATTCCAACCCTTGCCACAATTACAAGGCACTTTACAGAGAGCAATTTGACCATTCAGTCAAATACAAGTGATAGTGAACGTGCGGTTGGACTGAGGTATGAACAAGTATTGGAAGTCCAACGTTCTGTCACGTGCCAGTAAATCGGCAATTTTAATTGGCTGAAACGCATCGAACCTGTTTAAATTTAAATGGTTGCTTATGTTCACAAGTAAGGCCCCCATGTCCTCAATCTGCCTTGGCTGGTTTGAATGACTACCTATGTCCAATTAATACAACTAATAATGATCTGTGCTATTTGGCGTCACAACCTGTTTTGTGGAGGAAATAATCTAGTTTTACTAACAAAACAAAAAAACTGAAAACATCGAAAACCAATGTTGATCTAATTTTAACAAGGTGTTACACAAACAAAGGGAGCAAGGTGGTGAGACTTCAATACAAGTTTATGATAAAATTCAGATGAAAACTTCATTGTCGATTCATACAAAGTAGCGAAGAGAGCAGGCCAATCCAAATCCAAGCTCTAAAAATGTAAGGATTAAATAAAAATATAGAAAGAATGCATTCGTCACCATTTTGTAAAACAAAGAAAGACGTTCCGACATCTGACAAAAATATCAAAATCAGGTACAACTTGGCAGTCTCTGGTTCCACAAAAAGACACTCATAATAATAAAAAAACTAAAACACGATGATCTACTTGAACAACCGCTTCGCCGGGGAACAGTGTCGTGGTAGAAACAACTGGTAGAAAAGTCTGAAGCCCAGTCTCCTTGAAGTGGATTTACTTTGAGGGGGGCGTTTGGAGCCGGAGGAAAAAGAACAAGTGGACACGGGTTGAGGAGCGGTGGTCGTGGAGACCACCTCAGTTGCGGCAGGGATTCTGATGTGCTGCAGTTCAGTGTGTGATGGTGGACTCAGTAGATTCGGCCTCGGCTCCTGCCTCCGAAGCCTCGTCCCCGGCCTCCCCTGAAGCCTCCACGCTGCTCTGGAATCACAACACAGGGACAATAGACAGAAGGTCAGTATGAGGACTCATCATTTGAGTCAGGAGTTTTTCCTGACTGCTTTACCTGGCCAGGAAAGACTGGGCCCTAGTTTTAGTAATTTAGCGTGTTTGACGGGATAAAACCCGATGGCAATGTAGTACATCTCAAACAGCCTATAAAAAGGAAGAAATAATTGGGTCACATGGCCAGAGAAAAACTCCTGCCCCGACTCATCTTGTATTAGAGCTAAAAGGCGTTTTTATCTCAATATTAAATAATTAAATACCTTACTGTAATAGTTTTCCATTCAACTAGTCAAAAAGAAACAAGAATGGCTTTAAAGCAAAAATCTATTTCTCAAGCAAGGATTTTGCTAGGACTGAGGGATTTCTATTAACCTGAGCTGCTGTGCACCGTCTATGGCACGTGACGTGAACGAGCAAAAGTGGTGATGCTGCATTTACATGGTACGAGGTAGACGGCAAACCGGATGTCATTGTTTTCAATGAGAGCACGACGGTAAGTGCCATTGAGGCTGGCGGTGAACGCCGCCAAGGTAGATGGGACTTGCCCCCCAGAGTTAAAATATTTCAACTTTTGCAGTCTGCATTAATGTTGTTTTCTACCGGATGTTGATTTGCTGAAATCACCATAGCAACGCATACCATCGCGCTGGCTTGCTTTTGCCGTCATCAACTAACTTTCTTGTCCCACTATGCCGACTGGCATGATGGTTTTTGCATCCCTAGCCTAAACGCAGCATGAAGGAGGAGCGCCCTTCTCAAATCAAACAGGAATCTGCACCGCTCGGTCATGTTGTCAACAAGGCAGCATGGTGGATCGTCCAGAAATATCTCTTTTCCATAAAATATGTTTTAAATTTTCAAACTAGTTTTAATTAGGAAGGCAAATAAAGCCTTCATATCAAAAGGCAAGTGAATCCTACTCATTACTACACGTGCTCAATCTAGTCTATGTCACTTGTTGAGACGACTTCTCCAGTGCCTTTGAACGGAGCACCTGGCTCACGCCCAGGAGGCAGCCAGGTTCCAAAACAAATGCAATCACTTTTAACCAGGTACAAACTCCGACCACTGGGGGTAATCCTGGCCAGATAATCGAATCCCCTCACTGTCTGGGAGTGGTCTGAGTGAGGGGCCTAATGGGAGGGATATGTAACCTGAAAACTAGCCGTTATTGGCAGAGAGATTTACTACAGACCAGTATCCCTTCTTTCTTTTCTCTCCAAAACTATTGAGCGTGCCGTCTTTAGCCAACTCTTGCTATCTCTCTCAGAATGACCTTCTTGATCCAAACCAGTCAGGTTTCAAGACTGGTCATTCAACTGAGACTGCTCTTCTCTGTGTCACGGAGGCTCTCCGCACTGCTAAAGCTAACTCTCTCTCCTCTGCTCTTGTCCTTCTAGACCTGTCTGCTGCCTTTGATACTGTGAACCATCAGATCCTCCTCTCCACCCTCTCCGAGCTGGGCATCTCCGGCGCGGCTCACTCTTGGATTGCGTCCTACCTGACCGGTCGCTCCTACCAAGTGGCGTGGCGAGAAGCTGTCTCCGCACCACGTGCTCTCACCACTGGTGTCCCCCAGGGCTCAGTTCTAGGCCCTCTCCTATTCTCGCTATACACCAAGTCACTTGGCACTGTCATATCCTCACATGACCTCTCCTATCATTGCTACGCTGACGACACACAACTAATCTTCTCCTTTCCCCCTTCTGATAACCAGGTGGCGAATCGCATCTCTGCATGTCTGGCAGACATATCAGTATGGATGACGGATCACCACCTCAAGCTGAACCTCGGCAAGACAGAGCTGCTCTTCCTCCCGGGGAAGGACTGCCCGTTCCATGATCTCGCCATCACGGCTGACAACTCCGTTGTGTCCTCCTCCCAGAGTGCGAAGAGCCTTGGCGTGACCCTGGACAACACCCTGTCGTTCTCCGCTAACATCAAGGCGGTGACCCGATCCTGTAGGTTCATGCTCTACAACATTCGGAGAGTACGACCCTGCCTTACACAGGAAGCGGCACAGGTCCTAATCCAGGCACTTGTCATCTCCCGTCTGGATTACTGCAACTCGCTGTTGGCTGGGCTCCCTGCCTGTGCCATTAAACCCCTACAACTCATCCAGAATGCCGCAGCCCGTCTGGTGTTCAACCTTCCCAAGTTCTCTCACGTCACCCCGCTCCTCCGCACACTCCACTGGCTTCCAGTTGAAGCTCGCATCTGCTACAAGACCATGGTGCTTGCCTACGGAGCTGTGAGGGGAACGGCACCTCCGTACCTTCAGGCTCTGATCAGTCCCTACACCCAAACGAGGGCACTGCATTCATCCACCTCTGGCCTGCTGGCTCCCCTACCTCTGCGGAAGCATAGTTCCCGCTCAGCCCAGTCAAAACTGTTCGCTGCTCTGGCACCCCAATGGTGGAACAAGCTCCCTCACGACGCCAGGACAGCGGAGTCACTCACCACCTTCCGGAGACATTTGAAACCCCACCTCTAAGGAATACCTGGGATAGGATAAAGTAATCCTTCTACCCCCCCCCCCCCAAAAAATAAAAAACATTGTAAAGTGGTTATCCCACTGGCTATAAGGTGAATGCACCTATTTGTAAGTCGCTCTGGATAAGAGCGTCTGCTAAATGACGTAAATGTACGATTTGGAACTCTATTTGTTATTGGTCTATTAAACCTATACGGCCTGGTGATGTCACAAGGCAAGCCAAAAATCCACCCATGCAAAACCTGCTGATTAGAAAGCAAATTGTATTTTCAAACAGCAACTATCAGGACATAACACTTGTAACATTTTTACAGTTAGTTTCATCAGATGTTGTATAATATGATAACAAAACACAGAAAAAAACATTTTGGCTGCACTGGGCCTTTAAAAAGGATAGTAATATTTAGCTGGTGCCATTCCCTCCATTTAGTTGCATATTTCTCAATAGCTCACATAAAACAGAGGGCTCAGCTTAAAAACAATGGTGATTTTGGATTTCCTATCCTTTTAACACATTAGCAACATTTAAGCATCAGCATGTGCACCTCAGTCACTCTAGTAACACCCTCATATTCCCCATATAGGGTGTACATGGCACAATTAGGGTTGCAAAGCGTTATCTTCGGTAATTTTGGCAATTAACAGGTAATCTATGGTAACTTTGGTGATTTATACTTGAATAACTTACTCATATATAGTATTCATTTTTTGTTTATATCTGTATGCATATTGTCTATGAGTTTCAAGTGATTAGACCATATGGTTCAAGAGAAAATTGCCTATTTAATGAAAAAAAGCATCTAAATCAACAATGGCATTATTTTCAATGAACTCTGCAACTCTTCCAACGATTGACTCTTTTACATTTTAGTCATTTAGCAGACGCTCTTATCCAGAGCGACTTACAGTTAAGTGAGTGCATACATTTGTTCATACTGGTCCCCCGTGGGAATCGAACCCACAACCCTGGCGTTGCAAGCGCCATGCTCTACCAACTGAGCTACAACTGCCACCAGTTCGGCGCCAAAACATTTACAACAAAGACATTAAACATAGTAAAATATGTTTTACAGCTTTGTCATTCTATTTTTATTCTAAAATCACCTTACTTGATTATTTTATATGTTTTACATATGATAAGGCCACACAGAGGTCCAGAGATAATTAGACACCTGTGATAATTTAAAGTACCCAAAAGGCCACTAGATGTCATCGGATAAACTTAAAGAAACTTGAAGTTACCAAAATTCTGGTTATTTACTGGTAAAACTTTGAAAAGTTTCCAGTAATATACCCTCCCTTTGCAACCCTAGGCACAATACAAGATGGAAGTGAACAACATCCACCACACACACAATGGAAAGAAACAGTAGGCACCAAACATCTTTCCAGTTCAGTCATTGACTCTCTTACCCAGAGTGACTAAGTTACACCAAGTGCACTCGACAAAGGTAGATGAGACAAAACGTGAGAGAACCCATGAGAAAAACCCAGATACAACGTCTGTGCAACGTTCTACTGTTTGACATGCTACCCAAGTGCCACCCTCACCGTTGGTGAAGTTGCCAATGGTGGCGCTGTACTTGCCGCTGGGAGGGTTGTAGATCTGTCTCGCGTTCCTTCGGGGCAGGGGGGACAGCTGCTTCTTCATGGTACTGCCTGTGCCCATCTCCTCCCCGGATGGGCGCTTCTGACTGATGGGCACAGAGGGCAAAGGTCACAGGTTACATAGAGGTCACCTGGGGTCATAATGCTAACACTAATGTTGCGTTTTCAGTCTTATCTGATGAGGTTCTTGTGTTTGTACTGAGAAGTTGCTAGTGTCCATACATTGAAGTGGGCAGGTCAGTTGACCCATGAATTAACATTAAAAGGGACATTGCACTCCAAAATCAACATTGGTCAGACGTTTCCCCACACCATCAGTTGTATAGATCTAGCTACATAACTCATCCACAAATCTGGACACTACATGGTACTTATCTCTTCCATTCTTTTTAGATTGTGGCAGAGAGACGGATTTACATAAGATGGCCTGGGATGTGAACTCATCTTGACTACGTTTGAGGTCTGAACATTTCGGATTTTAGAGTGTAAGGTTAATAACACTTAATCAGAAACCCGATATTCTCGGTCACCAGATTACCCATGACAACATTTAAAAAAAGAGACTTACGCTACAGCCTCAGGCTTCTGGACAGGCTTCCAGGACAGAGTGACTGTGCTCTTGTACGATGGTGGGTTGTGGAAGAGATCCTGCAGAAAAGCAGAACAGTAATGAGAATGTTAGAGATACAACTAGCTATGTACAGTTGACCCAGTGTCTTTCAGGGTTGACCCAGTGTCTTTCGGGGTTGACCCAGTGTCTTTCAGGGTTGACCCAGTGTCTTTCAGGGTTGACCCAGTGTCTTTCAGGGTTGACCCAGTGTCTTTCAGGGTTGACCCAGTGTCTTTCAGGGTTGACCCAGTGTCTTTCAGGGTTGACCCAGTGTCTTTCAGGGTTGACCCAGTGTCTTTCAGGGTTGACCCAGTGTCTTTCAGGGTTGACCCAGTGTTAACACATCGAAGATGAACATCTCACCTTGATCAGAACGTTGATGTTGTTCGTGATCTTCAGAGCCACCACTTTGATCTTGTTCTAAGAGGGATGAAAACACAGATTACACTAGAACAGAAGGAACACATGATTAACAATGTCTCCAGAGACTGTTCCTGATTGAATCTGCATGATTCTTTGTGGCTGGTGAGATACCGTCAAGAGGAAACAAAGCAAGTCCTCATCAGAGAGCAAAACAGCTGCTAAGACGATACATACCTCGTCTGTCTTCAGTGCCTCTCCCGTCTTGCCTTGTAGGGCTACTCGCAGCTGGCGAATGTATACCTGCAGCCCTCTGGCAAAGTACTGTAACCTGAAGGCAGGAGAGAAGACAAACTAGGGTTAGAGTGACTGAAGAAAAAAAAAAAAGATGACATTACTGGCATCCAGACACTATAGTGTCTGGATTGTGGTCCTCTGTAGCTCAGCTGGAAGAGCACGGCGCTTGTAACGCCAAGGTAGTGGGTTCGATCCCCGGGACCACCCATACACAAAAAAAAAAAAAGTATGCACGCATGACTAAGTCGCTTTGGATAAAAGCGTCAGCTAAAATGGCATATTAAATTATAGTGGAGACCAGGGCCTAAAATGTACTTTTTGGTCCACCAGACACTATGGCAGATAGATCTACCGGTCACATTTGTCATCAGCCCAAATCTTTACCACCATAATTACATAAAAAAACACATTTCCATGCTTTGTAATGTTTCTAAAACAAGAAATGTATTAGTAAGAAGTAATGTGGTATATCGCGCAATTTCATTTGTGACCTGAGTTTTAATCAAAATAGAGAAAAACTGTTCAGCTGCCCCTTGAAGGGCGGGGGGTTACTATGGTAACGGGACCACTCGAGTCCTGTCACGTGTGTCTAAATACATTTACCTCACGGTGTATAAGACACCGGTCTGATTCGCGCCTGTCTGAGCGGACTGATCCACTGTGGATGGAACATATAACAAATGCGCTTTCTCCCTCGTTGGATAGCGGTCGCTGTCCACGGTTCTGAAACACAGTGTGCTGTTGAATTGGCGCCTTTTCCTAGACCATGTTGCTATGTGCATAATAGCAACGTTAACCAGCATATTGGTGTTGAGAACAACGCCACGGAGGAAGCAGCAGAATGAAGAGATGAGAAAACAGCCCTTGCCTTATTGTCTAAGAAAAGTGAGGAGAGGAAAACAAAATAATATTTATAACAATAATAATAATGCTCCTTTTTCTTGATAGCCTTATTATTACTATTATTATTATTGTAATAATAAATAATCAATCAATCAATCAATTTTATTTTATATAGCCCTTCGTACATCAGCTAATATCTCGAAGTGCTGTACAGAAACCCAGCCTAAAACCCCAAACAGCTAGTAATGCAGGTGTAGAAGCACGGTGGCTAGGAAAAACTCCCTAGAAAGGCCAAAACCTAGGAAGAAACCTAGAGAGGAACCAGGCTATGAGGGGTGGCCAGTCCTCTTCTGGCTGTGCCGGGTGGAGATTATAACAGAACCATGCTAAGATGTTCAAAAATGTTCATAAGTGACAAGCATGGTCAAATAATAATGCCATTATCATTAGTAGGCTTGGTATAGCAGCCTTGAATAACCACCATCGAACTGTAGGCCTAACAGCACATTGTGTTTAGTCTTAATACCGTAACTTACTTAAGCCTATATTTCATCACTTCTATAGGCTACTGTATCAATCAATCATTCATTCATTTGTTAATTTCATCACTTTGGAAAGTATTCAGACCCCTTTACTTTTTCCACATTGTTAGGTTACAGCCTTATTCTGAAATTGATAAAATCGTTTTTTACCCCTCAATCTACACACAACACCCCATAACGACAAAGCAAAAATAGGATTGACATTTCTGCTAATAATAAAAAATTAACGTTAAAATGACATTTACATAAGTATTCAGACCCTTCACTCAGTACTTTGTTGAAGCACCTTTGGCAGCGATTACAGCATCGAGTCTTCTTGGGTATGACGCTACAAGCTTGGCGCACCTGTATTTGGGGAGTTTCTCCGATTCTTCTCTGCAGATCCTCAACCTCTGTCAGGTTGGATGGGGAGCATCGCTGCACAGCTATTTTCAGGTCTCTCCAGAGATGTTCGATTGGGTTCAAGTCTGGGCTCTGGCTGGGACACTCAAGGACATTCAGAGACTTGTCCCGAAGCCACTCCTGCGTTGTTTTGGCTGTGTGCTTAGGGTTGTTGTCCTGTTGGAAGGTGAACCTTCGCCCCAGTCTGAGGTTCTGAGTGCTCTGGAGCAGGTTTTCATCAAGGATCTCTCTGTACTTTGCTCCGTTCATCTTTCCCTCGATCCTGACTAGTCTCCCAGTCCCTGCCGCTGAAAAACATCCCCACAGCATGATGCTACCACCACCATGCTTCACCGTAGGGATGGTGCCAGGTTTCCTCCAGACGTGACCCATTCAGGCCAAAGAGTTCAATCTTGGTTTCATCAGACCAGAGAATCTTCTTTCTCATGGTCTGAGAGTCCTTTAGGTGCCATTTGGCAAACTCCAAGCGGGCTGTCGTGCCTTTTACTGAGGAGTGGCTTCCGTCTGGCCACTCTACCATAAAGGCCTGATTGGTGGAGTGCTGCAGAGATGGTTGTCCTTCTGGAAGGTTTTCCCATCTCCACAGAGGAACTCTGGAGCTCTGGCAGAGTGACCATCCGGTTCTTGGTCACCTCGCTGACCAAGGCCCTTCTCCCCCGATTGCTCAGTTTGGCCGAGCGGCCAGCTCTAGGAAGAGTCTTGGTGGTTCCAAACTTCTCCCATTTAAGAATGGAGGAGGTCACTGTGTTCTTGGGGATCTTCAATGCTGTAGAAATGTTTTGGTACTTTTCCCCAGATCTGTGCCTCAACACAATCCTGTCTCAGAGCTCTACGGACAGTTCCTTTGACCTAACGGCTTGGTTTTTGTTCTGACATGCACTGTCAACTGTGGGACCTTATATAGACAGGTGTGCGCCTTATTAAATCATGTCCAATCAATTGAATTTACCACAGGTGGACTCCAATCAAGTTGTAGAAACATCTGAAGGATGATCAGTGGAAACAGGATGCACCTGTGCTGAATTGCGAGTCTCATAGAAAAGGGTCTGAATAGTTATGTAAATAAGGTCTCTGTTTTTTTGATTTTATAAATTTGCTAAAAACCTATTTTCGCTTTGTCATTATGGGGTATTGTGTGTAGATTGCTGAGGATTTTTTTTTTTTTTATGTAATCCATTTTAGATTAAGGCTGTAACGTAACAAAATGTGGAAAAAGTCAAGGGGTCTGAATACTTTCCAAATGCACCTGTAGATGTAACAGTATGTCAGAAGTTATAATACATTAGTCTTTACGCCAGTGGTGAAGTTACAGCAGCATCCCATGTCACAAGTGCGCTAGATTAGGGTTGAAATGGCTACAAGCTACTTCACCTTTAAGGTTTTGTATTGGTTTATTTTTTGTGACCAATGTGAATTTAAATAAAGAATAATTTTGGCAATTGTAATTAAATTGGTTACTTACTGTACATGTTATCCTTGTAAAGAGACTACGGTGAATGCTTTTGTTTATATGTTTTGTGCATATGAACTGAAAATAGAGCATATTTAATGCAACCCTTGCTGTTAATAGATTGCAAAGCAGCATACAACTGACCTAAACGTTTGGAAACTCATCCATAGCCTTAAAATGCATCTCAAGTGCAATTGCAATGTTTAGCTCACATCTGAAGGCTGGGGGGCATTTAGGATGTACCGCGGATCGCTAAAATATCCTAATGATTATGATCACACTTCCTCAATTCAAATATTATGGCGACACTATAGGAACGCTGGTTTAGAAACTTGGGAATCAAGCTAGAGTTCTCTGTGTGGTCCTATCACCTGTACATGTTGAAATACTATCTTCACACCTAGAATAACAACCTCCAGGCTTCGGTCATAACTGTCCATTTATTTGAAAAAAATGACAGGGGGCAGTTTGGAAAAAAAACGAGTCTTGTCCGAATCGTCATCTGGAATGACAGACATTCTGGAGTAAATTACATAACCAACGTTCTCTACGAGTAATACTACTCCCATGCGAATAGGTCTTTGGACAAGTGCATGTGTTGCATACATGTGTCACGTAAAGAGAGTAAGGGCTGAGGGAATAGGCCATGTTTTTCCTAAACAAATTAGGGATTTCGGTAACAGAACTTCTCAGTCAGAAATGGCTGTAATTAGGTTGCAGCTTCAACAACACAGACAGAACATAAACTGTGTTTATCGCGCTGTGGTGGTCGCTGCAGCAGGGAGGAGAGAGAGACAACAGGTGCTAGTCACTCGCAAGTCTGAGCCCGGCCCGGCACAATCAAATCAATTGCTAGTCGGACTCCCTCTAGTCATTTGTGTGTCTTAATTATTATTACCGAATGTAATGCTTGCACTGTAGAGCCCTGCAAATTGACCACCCGCAAACGTGGCTGGTGAAATAAACATTCTTACCCGCCAATACCTAAATCTACCCGCATTTGGCATGTGTTCATTTAATGCCCTGGAGGAGACTGATAGAAATTCAACAGAAACATTGCTATAACGCATGAACGCAGATCACTAAACTGAAAATGGTGCGAAAACACAAAAAGACCAGAAGATATATGCCAAACGTTCCCACAACAAACCAAGACTGATCAAAAAGACACACAAACGTTGACAAAACATTTGCTGGGGGGGGAACCCTTCCTCTACCTGATCTTGAAGTCTTTAAGGCGCTCTGCATTGATCTTGTCGATGAGGAAGTCAGGCAGCTTCTTGCCCAGCTGGTGGAAGCTGAAGAGGAGACATTCCACGTAGCTGAACTGCAGCTTGGGCTCGTCGCTCGTCGTGTTCTCGCCATTCTCACCCTCCGCCTCTGGGGGAAGCGGCATCAACTCCTAGACACAGGGAGGAAGGGGTTGATCAGTTCGCCTTTTACCAGCCAGGACCAGTTAAGGACAAAACACACCACAACGAACATCGGCTGGGCACACTAGATCACCTCATGGGTGTTGACGTAGCAGAGGCGGTTCAACATGTAGAATCGTTAGGAAATTAAAATGACGGCCAAAGTTCTGTGGTAAGAGGCGAGAGGATGGTCACTCGTTGCTTTTAGCTGTCGTTTGCACGGTCTGTTTTGTCCATTAGCCTTTTACCAGTCTGATAAAGCAGATTTACATGTCCCGGTCCAAAATCAACACCGACCCACTATCCCACGCAGTATGGTGAAAGCACACCGAAGTCCATTACAAGGCTGAGCTAGGCTGTTACTTACCAGAAGCTTCTCAAAAAGCATGGTGAGGTTGGCCTCCACCTTCTCCATGTCCCCACAGAAAGGACTCATCTCAGCAAGCAGCTTTAGCACCTACAAACACACACACGTCAATGACAATGCTATTATCCTGGCATGTTGGAGCCAACATTGAGGACTAGTTGCCTGAACTCTGTATGGTTGGTACAGGGGAGGGCGGTAACTGACCTCCAGCTGAATGTCCAGCTCTGCCACGGGACTGGTCAGGGTGCTGAGGTTGGGCAGGACGTGGTCACAGAAGTAGGTCACAAAGCGGGTGGAATGGACATTTTTCTGGAAGGGTAGCAAAGTTCAAGAAGTCGCAGAAAAAAGTTAATTATAAGAAAGGGGGGAGGGGGTCGTCTACTTGATGTGGTTGGTCGAATCAGGTCAGAACCTTGACCAATAAACATGCATAAACAGGAAAGTAGTAACAATGAGACGTAACGGCACAAACAGATACTGAATCTCAGGGTTCTCATCACAAGAGTAATTAGCCATTTGCAAACAATCAACAGTATGTGTGAGGTGACTGTGTGCGTGAGCATTGAGCAACACATTAGCACGATGTGTTTGGTGATACCGTGTGTGTTGTGAGTGGGAGACTGCAGTTTCCTCAGTTGGTAAACGTGTGGTGCTAGCAATGCCAAGGTCATGGGTTCAAATCCCACAGGGGGCACACACTAAAAGTGTATGCACTCCCTGTAAGTCGCTAAGAGGAGTACATTATTATGACTTGGACCTGTGTGTGTTATAACACTCACAGAGAAGAGGGGCATGGGCTGACCCGTCAGCTTGTGTGTTATAATGTGTATATGTATGCATCACTCACAGAGAAGAGGGGCAGGGCCTGGCGCGTGCACTGCAGCAAGCGGTCCACGGTGTCGGGGTCGGCGGGGTTCAGCGCCTGCTCCAGGAAGGCCTGGTCCACCACCAGCTCCACCAACTGCTGCCGCCCGCTCACCGTCTGCAGGCCCTTCAGTGCCATCAGGATGCGCATCAGCAGCACAAACTCCTCCCCCGTCACGTCCTCCAGCACCTGTGGTTGGAGGGGGAATGGTTCAGAGGTCAATGTGGGTCAGAGGTCAATGTGGGTCAGAGGGCTGAGACGTGTTCAGTAGGCACAAAGCTAAAGAAAACCAGACTACAACGGGGAGGGACTACATGGACTTGTCCAACAAGAAACAGTCATTTTCGCTTGCAAGACGTTTTGCTATGTTGTGCCCTAATGAACAAGATCCAGGAGTCAACGTGAGGCTGACCAGTTACAAATATATCCAACACACAACTAGATTACAGATCCCTACTATGAAGATCTTGTATTCAGTTTGCCAATAATAGTAAGAAAAACACATTCTACTTCATCCCATCTGAGCCCTTTCACAAAGTGCTCTACTAAACAGCCTCAAGCATGGAGTGTATCATCCCAGGTGATTCACTTTGATAGTTGCTACCAAAGCAGAGAGATATGGAACATACCTTCTTTGTCTCTGTGAACACATAGTCCTCCACGTCCTTGGTCATGGTGTCCTCAGGCAGTGTCTTCAGCTTGATGGAGAGGAACTTGATGGCCCTCTCCCTCACTATGTCCTCCCCCTGCAGGATCTGAGAGAAGAGGCCTCGCAGGGTAGCTGAGGCCGAGCAGAGAGATACAGGTTGGCTAGACAAAGTACTTAGAGGCTATACAGTCCTTCAGCCTTGGAGGGGAAGCCATGTTATGCTCACTTCAACAAACGACATCATCTAACTCTAATCCAATGCCCATTTCCCCACTTCATGTGGGATTGAGGCCTGCCAAATTTCTCTTAAAGCGTTGTGCGAGGTTCTACACAACAGATCGTGTGGAATAAAGTCCGCTTGAGGTATGAAAACATCTGAGAAACGACTATTTCTTCTTAACTACATTTGTATTCGTAGAGCATTGCATTATCCTGCCTGTTCACTCATGAAGTAGTCCGTCTTTTAACAATTGAAAGCCTATTCAAACGTGAGAGAAAAATCGACGCTTACCCTTTGCGTCCATCTTGAAGATGGAGACCAGCGCTGTGTTCACTTGGCTGAATTCGGCCGAATCATCTGTAAGCACCAACGTAGAAGAGAGTATAAATATTGGTCCCACAGTTTCACAGAAAGTACATATCTTCTGACAAACTACGCTATGGCATACATAATGTCCACTCCAAGGATACTACAAACAGTGTGGCCTAAGTGGGTCATTTTGTGTTCAGACGCTGCTGCTAGCCTGAGAAAAGGGAAGTCAAAGACAAGCACAGACCTGATAATAGTGCCGTTGATTGCACTTTATAGGGTGGTGCAGAAAGGGAGTAAGATAGGTTTTCATGTTGGGGGTAGGGGTAAATGAGGCAGCAGATAAGGTAGCGAAGGCGGCTCTGAAGAGGGAGGAGGTAGATGTGGTTGTCCCGTTAGGGGGGGGATGGAATGTAGGAGTATCATAGCAGAGGGGTTGACCCAGGAGTGGCAACATGAGTGGGAGAGAGGGAGGCAGTTTTTCTCTATCCAGAAGTCTGTGAGGAAGGTCAGCAGGTATCTGGGGAGTGAAAGGGTGGGGGGGGGGGGGGATGGGGTTCTGTTGACAAGGCTGAGGTTGGGCCATTGTGGATTGGGAAGTGGGTTATTGCTAGTGGGGAAACAACCAGATGGGAAGTGTGAGGAATGTGGAGAGGTAGATAATGTGAAGCATGTCCTGTTATATTGCAGGCGGTATGCTGAGGATAGGAGGACATTTTTCTGTGAGCTGGCCGAGTTGGGCGTAACCACATTTTCGCTTGTAACAATTTTGGCCTCAAATGACAGGCAGAGCGAAATAGCAAGGACGTTGTGGTTTCTCTATTCCAGTGGCCTGCACCTACGGGTGTGAGGCTATTAGAGAATTAAATGTGTCATTTGCACCCCAACCTGAGGAATACAGCGTCTTTGCCGGAAACGTACAAGAAGAAGTAGTAGGTGGGTTAGCTCAAGAGTACTGTACCTGTCTGGAGAAGCTGGGTGAGGATATCTGCTACCCTGACGATGTTCTCCCCGGCTGCGAAACGGGGGAGCTCTTTGATGGCCTGCCTCCGAATCTACAGGAGGAAGGAAGATGACAAACCAACAACAGGTGAGAAATGGAGTAGTGTGACTACTCTGATCAGGCATTACCCAAGTACACTTTTACATTGATTGATTGATTTCTCAAATCTAACTTCTTATGTTTCAAGTGTGTATAGTGGTATATGCATGTTATATTTTGTCAAATGAATTGTGACAATAGTATTTTCCAAATGGAAATGATAGTCCCACTGGGATCAAATCCTTACTGAGACGTCTTCATCCTCACACAGGTCAAGCTGAGCATTGATTGCCGCATCTGCCAGCTCTGGGAAACTGCTGAAGAATTTGGGAATGAACTGTGCAGCCAAGCGCTTCTCCTTGGGACCCCCCTTCACCCCATCAAGGATCACCTGATAGGCATATTTGTGCTGGAGAAGAGATGGAAACAAATTGATACATTCACAAGTTTGTAATATAGGACATCACTGTCCAACATGAATGCAAAAGCTTCCAGTGAATTGGTCAAAAGTGTTCAGTAGAGGACTAGAAAATTGAGCGTTCTGCCAAACAAGCCTGCAATGTTTGAAGCCCTTGGCATAGTAGCTAGCTAGCGCAGGATGTTGGTGGCATCTTAATTGAGAAGGACGGGCTTGTGGTAATGGCTGGAGCCGAATGGTTTCAAATACATCAAACACATGGTTTCCATGTGTTTGAGGCCATGCCATTTACTCCGGCAATTATTATGAGCCGTCCTTCCCTCAGCTGCCTGCTGTGTCAGCTAGCCTTTGAGTTTAACATTGTAAATCTTACCAACATGACAAGTTGCAAGAGTCATGGCGTAAATACGTTTTCGGCAGAAGCTGTGCGCGGGAATCAACATCAACTCATCTTGGCCAACTACAGTACTTAGATAGCTAACTAGCCGCTAAAATCGTCGTTAGGTATCTAGCTAACTACCCCGCTTGCTAGAAATTAAAGTTGATTGCACACAGCTAACTAGCGATGTTCCATGACTGAGCTAGCTGACAAGCTAAACTAAAAACGTCGGGTTACGTTAACTGAAATGAAGAAGGATTAACGTTAGCTACCTACATAGGCACATTTTAGCTAGCTAGCAAGCTAACACTTGTTTAGCATGTCCAGGCGATGCTAGCTAGCTGGCTATGTAGCCAATTCGTTAGCATAACTTTCACCTTTGGCTTCCACTGCTGATATAATTTATATGAAAAGGTAGCTATTCTGGAAGATATTTCAATTAGCTAGCCATTCATCTGATGCTTACCTGGTTCAGGTCCTCTGGCTTGGCATCAGCAAGGATCCCATAGTTACGATACAGCTCCTCGATAGTGACCGCCATCAGTGTCCGACTGCGTGTTGTCGAGATGAGAATACCAACAATATTCCACAGATATTACTTTCAATTCGTCCCTTTTAGTCCAGAATTTCTCCAAACAAAAACAACACTACGTTCTGGTAGTACTGTGTATTGGAAAAGGGGATGGGGAGGGGGGGAGGAAACGTATAGTATGTTCGCTGTGAACGAAACCACGCAGTCCGTTCCTACAACGTACACTAGCCTTGCTACCAAAATTAACATCAGGAAAGACTTTAATGCGCATGGGCCCGCTTCAAACAACATCAACGTTCTGAATGGGCGGACAAGATTCCCCAGTATGCAATGTTAATCTTCTTCATATTCCCTAAAATACGGTTGTTTATATTATTGCGTGCCGAGTGGAGTAATCAATTTGATAGCAGTGATGGCAAACACATATCCTATACATAAAGTAGGGGTACTGGCCCGTTCATTTACTTTATACTTTTTTGGCACAGCTCCTTAATAAATAATATACTCTGACCAACTCAAGCACATCTATAAACTTGTCTGACCTAACCTTGAGGCAAAAATGGTTTAATCCATGCTGTGTTTCAATGCACTAACCATAAATCCATGCCATGCAAAATCAACCGGAAGGTAGGTCAATGCCATAGAAAGACACATACAGCGGATACAGCGGATACACTCTGCCAGTTTCCTCAGGTGTGCTTGAGGCCCGTCACCTACTGGAAAACACACACAGCCTGAGTAAAGCCAGGGCAGGGGTTCCCAGACGTTTTCACTCAGGCTCCCCTTCCATCCCCGTGCGCGCGCGCCAGGTCTATTTCTATGGGCACAAGCACTGTTGCTGCAATTCTACACATTTTGTCATGGGGTGCAGAGAACATTTTGCAGTTTTAAAGCTAATTGTCTTGCAATTCTATACATTTTGCCATGTCTAATGTGTATTCATGTGATATTTGAGTGACTCAAACATTACTACAAAATCTATGGGCTAAGAAAACACAGCTGAAAAAAAAGATTTGATCTGGAAATTTCGGACAAGTTATAAATAGCTCTCTAAGGTTTGCAATGACTAACATGACAAGAGGAACTGATGATGCACTACCCAATCTCGAAATTGCACCTTGTGCATTCTACTATTACAACTTTCAAGAGTAGGTTGAAAGCCGGACTGAGTTGCCCCACAGTTTGGGAACCACTGACCTAGAGGACTGAAAAGCACAGAGGATTCTCTTTCCCTGTATAAAGTCCCAGAACAGACCATTGTAAATTGAGTGGGTTTAAACCAATACCTGACCCAAATACCATATGACTAAGTTGTCATAAAAAAGACTGATTATTATTAGGTGGTGGCATTCCTTCCAATATAATGGTGATTGAGTCCTACAGATTTCTCCTACGGATGAATTTGAACAACATTGATTGTGGGGTGAATTACATCTTTAAACACCCACCATAGTTGAGGTTACACAGGTTCCCGGCATTGAGGAAGAAGTGGGTCCTGAAGAGGTCTCCGAAGCCCCCTTTGCCTGGACGGAAAGGCAGTGGAGTATACAGGTGGACGGCTCCAGCCCAATACGCCTCACCTCCCAGGTAGTCACCTGTCATACCAACAATAAAACCACACGTGATGTGAGAATGTAACCTATCTTAAATCGGACTTTATTGAAACGGACAGTGGATAACATCTCACCTTCACTCTGAGGGCCGATGCTGTACATACTGAATCCCCTGACGCTAGTAGGACCACCGAGATAGAACCTAAGTGACACATAGGGGCGGCAGGTAGCTTAGTGGTTAAGAGCGTAGCGCCAGTAACCGAAAGGTCGCTGGTTCTAATCCCCGAGCCGACTAGGTGAAAAATCTGTCGATGTGCCCTTGAGCAAGGCACTTTACCCTAATTGATCCTGTAAGTCGCTCTGGATAAGAGCGTCTGCTAAATGACTAAAATGTAAATGTAAATGTAGATCAAAAATCATATTGTATTTGTCACAAGCTTCGTAAATAACAGGTGTAAACTAACAGTGAAATGCTTACTTACAGGCCCTTCTCAACAATGCAGAGAGGGAAAAAATTGAAATAATATAAAAATAAGGAATAAATACACAATGAGTAACGATAACTTGGCTGTATACACAGGGTACCAGTACCGAGTTGATGTGCAGGGGTACGAGGCAATTGAGGTATATATGTAGGGATAAAGTGACTAGGCAACAGGATAGTTAAAAAACAGTAACAGCAGCGTATGTGATGAGTCAAAATAATTAGTGCAAAACGGGTCAATGCAGATAGTTAAATAGTTAACCAATAGCTACTCGGACTAACTGTTTAGCAGTCTTATGGCTTGGGGGTAGAAGCTGTTCAGGGTCCTGTTGGTTCCAAGACTCGGTACCGCTTGCCGTGCGCTAAAAGAGAGAACTGGGTGGCTGGAGTATGACAATTTTTAGGGCCTTCCTCTGACACCGCCTGGTATAGAGGTCCTGGATGGCAGGGAGCTCGGCCCCAGTTATGTACTGGGCCGTACGCACTACCCTCTGTAGCGCCTTGTGGTCGGACACCAAGCAGTTGCAGGTAGAAAACCATTAAAGGGTCAAGAAACATCCTAATATACAGATAACATGGCAGGCCACGTTAAATCGTCTCGCGGGCCATGTTTGACACCCCAGCTTTTCAGTGGCGGTATTGTGGAATAGAGAGTACTGTCTTACCTGTCAGCAATGCAAGTTGGCTTATCTCCAATGGGCAGGAGGCACCCCCCCCAGAGAGATGCAGACAGGACCTGGAAGATAGAGGAAGAGGTCTCATCAAAGGTGCTCTCCCACTTGCTCTTTTATCCCACATTTATTCCAACCTGACCACAACCATTTGTCAACCCTCCATCAACAAGCTGTTGGTTATAACTTGTGTTTACTGTAAAAGTGATTATTACCAGTTCAATACTCAGACTGCATTCCAACTTTAGATCCATGTGTGTAACTAAAGTTCACACACACATTTCTTCTTGATAAATAAAACAATTGAGGTTCTCACCGAGTCCCAGAAGAGACGTCTGTTAAACTGGATCTCAAAGTCCTCTTTCAGGAAGCTGGCATCTCCTCCAGTGTATCCAGCCAACTCCTGCAAAACCACAACAATGCATCAGCTGAATGTGTTGTTGGTTCAACATGGTTTGGGAAATGGTTTAAATAGGAAATTATTACTGGCTGCAACACTGGCCAGGTAATGTAAACCTAAACACCTGGTTGATCTTCAGCAAGGCACCACTCCTGGGAAGGATTGCAGAGTTTCTGGTGTCGATGACCATGGAGTGCTATGATTGCAAAGGAGAGGAGACATGTTGATGAAAAGTTTTGTCTCAAATGTCTCAGTGGGTCAAATCCTAACTTGAGATCCACCTGCGCAAAACACATTTTTGCACACATTTCCCATTGACATCATCAATGCAAGATCTGCACAAAAGTCCAAATTAAGTGTACAGATCTCAAAATAGGATTTGGGCTCAAATGTATTATCATGATTAGGCAAGACTGCCTTCTTGTTTTGTGCACCAGAGGCATGGAATAGTCTACAATCCATGCTTCATCTAGATATGTCAGTGCCACTGAATGAATTCAACATTTTGATGGGAGACTGTCACAGAGGAGTGTAAATGCTTTAAAAAAAGTCTGGATCATGTTGTTGAATTGTATTGTATGTTTTTAATTCTGTAATGTATTGATTGTTGCTGCCTTCTTGGCCAGGTCTCCCTTGAAAAAGAGACTCTGGGTCTCAATGGGCTTTTCCTGGTTAAATAACGGTTAAATAAAAAAAAATAAAAAATCCCTGGTACTAAAGGTAGTTGTGGGGGGATTGTGAAGCGAAACTGAAGTCCCGGTACCGAGAGTGATGACTTGAGGGAGTGGCCGCTCTCCTCCCGGACTACAAACGATGCGGTACGCGTCAGACAGCCCAGCTCTCGCCACACACCCTCCCACTTCAGGGTGTGGTTTGTCTTCCAGAGAGGGAACTGTTTGTATGCAAAACAGTAAGGAAGAAACCAGAGAGGATCAAGCATTTGCAAAAGCATTACAGTAGGATGAAATTGAATAGTAAAATAGCTGAGAAATTCAATTCTACTCATATTAGTTAGCATAACAACAGCAAAAATAAAACAATCACTTTGGTTATTTCACATAGAGTCCGGAGGTAACACAGAGCACAGGAGTATACCACACGAGACCTTGTACAGTAATGATAAATTAATGGGAAATGATCTTTACACTGAATTCTGTGGAGACGCCACGATCAGTCTCTCTCAGCGAGCTCCATGGAAATTGGCCTGCAACTTTGTACAAGTTGACGGCGAAACTGCAACAGCCAGAGAAAGTCAATTAGATAGATACGACAAAAAGAGCTCAGGGAAATACAAAATAAACAACAACACAATTCACAGTTTTTCAAGCATTGCTAATGATGGAATTAGCAGCTTGGTTTTTCTCATACTTGCGCTCAAAGTGGCCAGGTTGGGGCTTGAAGAACGACAGCCCATAGGAAGTTTCTTTGGTGCCGTAGGAGAACTGGAAGGTGAGCTTTTCTGCACGACCGAAGACATTGGGCAGCTTCAGACCAAGAACCTAAAGTAGGAGGCAGGTAAACTAGTAAAAACATGACAACAGAGGACGGTACCGCAATAGCACTTGTAATCACCACCATGGCTCTTTCTAAATTAATCTTTCCTCGATTCCTGGTATCCGCTCTCCTCGCTTCCTTCTCAAATGCATTGGAGAAGTTCCTAGGGGGAGGGGCTTTGGACCTTCTCCTCCAATACGGTTGAGAAGCAGGCGAGGAGATAGGATGTGAGAAATGAATTGAAACGATGCACTGAATAGAGCCCATCACTCAGGAGTTCTCACCATGCAGCCTTCGTTATTTCCAACCATGGTGTTATAGCTGCCAGTCATACGTCTCAGCTCAGTCACATCAAACGTCACATCTAGTCCATTAGGTAAAGCATCCACCCCTGAAAGGAAGTATTGTTTTGTTGTGAGTGCTTTACCCACTTTCCCATTCATTTAAGTCTCTTCCAAAGTAACATACTAAACTTTGGACAGATACTGTTCAGATTCAGAATAGATCACCTTTCTAACCACAGTACCTTGTGAGGTATCGATGACAACCTCCACTTGTCTGAAGATACCAAGACGTAGGAGCTTCTGCCTGGCTTCGTGGGCTCTCTTCATGACCTAGAACAAACAGTAAACAAAGTTGATCATACTTTTGCTACAGTCTCTATACAGACTCCACACGAAAATCCATGGTCTGTACTGTACTGATAGATTCACTCACGTCAATCAAGTTCTTGGCTCGGAAGACATCAGCAATCTCGTATGTTAAGCAATCCTCCTTGGTTCTTCCGAGACCATCTATGTGTACACGTTGGACTATGACCTATAGGACAAATATATATAAAGGAATTATAATCTGCATTGACAGGCAACAATAAAAGGTAACTTTTACATTCAACCAAACAGAAATTATATTGGATTAAGTAACAACTTGAGCCAATGTGGTTTTCATTCAGGACTGAGTTACCAAAACACCTTACATCTTTGTTTTCAAGGACCTCTTGTTTTGACTCCTGCTCGATATCTGGCGTCTCAATGTCATCTGCATGAAACCCCAGCTCGGGTCCATGCATTGGCAGAGGATCAAGACTCTGCAACACATCAGAGTTAGTGATGAATACGATTACTTATCAGGCTATATATTGTATTGTAAAGCTATCTGTACAAAACTCATTAGCTGAACAGGTAGTTAGGTGGCTTTAGTGTTTTGGTCATTATGATAAGGTACTAGTTAATCTCAACATTTGTATTTGTATTTATTATGGATCCCCATTAGCTGCTGCAAAGGCAGCAGCAACTCTTCCTGGGGTCCAGCAAAATTAAGGCAGTTATATACAATTTGCAATATATTACATTTCACAACACATTAAGTGTGTGCCCTCAGGCCTCTACTCTACTACCACATATTTACAACACAAAATCCATGTGTACGTGTGTGTATAGTGGGTATGTTATCATGTGTGTGTCTGTACAAGTGTGTGTGTCTCTTCACAGTGCCCACTGTTCCATAAGGTGTATTCTTATGTGTTTTTAAAAATCAGATTTTACTGCTTGCATGAGTTACTTGATGTGGAATAGAGTTCCATGTAGTCGTGGCTCTATGTAGTACTGTGCGCCTCCCATAGTCTGTTCTGGACTTGGGGACTGTTTAGAGACCTCTGGTGGAATGTCTTGTGGGGTATGCATGGCACAGGAGGTTGGTGCCACATTAATTGGGGAGAACGGGCTCGTGGTAATGGCTGGAGCGGAATAAGTATAATGTTATCAAATAAATCAAACACATGGTTTCCATGTGTTTGATGCCATTCCATTCTCTCAGTTCCAGCCATTATTATGAGCAGTCCTCCCCTCAGCAGCCTCCACTGATGCATGGGTGTCTGAGCTGTGTGCTAGTAGTTTAAACAGACAGCTCGGTACATTCAACAAGTCAATATTTCTCACAAAGACAAGTAGTGATGAAGTCAAACTCTACTTTGAGCCAGGAGAGATTGACATGCATATTAATGTTAGCTCTCCTTGTACATTTAAGGGCCAGCCGTGCTGCCCTGTTCTGGGCCAATTGTAATTTTCGTAAGTCCCTCTTCGTGGCACCTGACCACAAGACTGGTATTTACAAGTCACATTCTTAAAAATGTAATTAGTTGAATTTACTGGAAATTTCAGACTGTGGTTTTAAGCATCTAATAATGCAAATAGTAAATGAACCACCATGCATATGATCAGTGGCTGTAGTGCGCGCGCTACACCGGTGCTGTTGTTGCAACTATGCAGCATTTGAACATGTTAATTTCCTTCACTTAGTGACAAGGTATGGACAGTTCGTGTTTCTGGAGTTTAGCTAGCTGCCATAGTTGGCAAGCTGTCCAACTGGGCCCCTTTCGCTTTGCGTGCTATGACTACGCTAGCTATTACGGCTACTGTACTCAGAGGTCATGCTTTCACCCTTTGCATTTTAAGCAGTTATCCTTACCCTAGCGTGAACGGTGCCCATGATTAGGTCTTGAATGTAATGTACTTCAAATGTTGGTGTTTATTTTACGAAATTAAGGGACATTTAATTCACACTCGGCTCAAGAGTATTGTAGCTTCGTGGACAGGGAACGCCATGGCACCACCAAAACCACGCCCCCTCATTCATCCTGGGGGTGTTCAAGATGTCAACGTTTCACAATATATTGCAAAACTAAAACATGTTGAAAACAGTTGCTTACTGTAAACACAAAACAATAGCGTCCACATAAAACCTCTTGATAGCCAGTAAAATGAATATTTTCTAAACTGAAGCTTTGCTTAGTTAACATATAATAACATATACTTGGATTTGTGTAGGACTTTTCGAACAGGTGCATGCCCATTGATGTATGGTGGACAAGCCGAGACAACTTACATTCAAGACTGTGACCATACTGGGTCCAGACAACACATGCCTGACTGTATAACTAATCAAATTTGACCATACATTTAATTATTATGAAGAGTTCATATAGCCATCATAGACATATCAGTCAAAATATCACACGCTCAGAGTGATGGGACAGAGATCTCCAATTTTATTTAGATATAAATGTTGCTGAGCTTCTCTGTAAGCCCTCCTTCCTGTAAAAAAAAATATAGAAAAAATGACAAAGATAGTCATATCACACAGTATCTCACAATAACAAACATTTGATCCAGTGAATGAATATTTGGCTTATGTTTGACTTAAAAGAGATCTATAGATCTTACGCCTCTCTCTTGAAGGTTTCCTGAGATATCTTGTCCTTGGCCACACCTTCAGGACACTCATTAAACTTCTCAATCCCCAAAGTGGTTAGTGCTGCGAAACAGAATCATACATAGTATGTTGAATGAGTGTTTCCTTGGGAGTGATGGAAAGGCATAAACATTGGGGTGTGGTATATTATTATTAGACTTATAGGCTTAGACTTATATAGGCCGAATCATTGGTATGCCCCCCACTTGTTTTTGATGCACTTATCTGATACAGTAGGTACCTCACTGTCCTATCCCCTACAAATTGTTTCTGGGCCATTGCCTCGCAAATGATCAAATGGACCATTTCTGTGACTCACCCTCCTTGTACTGAACAAAAGTGATGTGCCCTTGCTTGGTAGGGTCCAAGATTCCCAAAACGGCATCCAGGTTTGTGTCATTGAACAGGCTTGGGCAATCCAGTGACCGCATTTTGGACACTCTCAGTTGTTCAAGCTGTGTGATCAGGAACTCATTTGGTCTCTCTGTAGTAGAAACAGCACAGATGATGGGGAAAAATATGTATGTCATGTGTCAATATTCCACAAAGCTTAGCCTGCCCTGCTAGGTAGGCTATGTCATAGGAATGATCCTCCTGTTTTGCAGTAGATCAAACATTGGTCCTCTGTAGCACAGCTGGTAGAGCACGGCGCTTGTAACGCCAGGGTAGTGGGTTCGATCCCCGCGACCACCCATACACAAACAAAATGTATGCACGCATGACTGTAAGTCGCTTTGGATAAAAGCGTCTGCTCTGTGGCATATTACTATTAACAACTTATTTTAATAATAATAATAATAATAATATAATATAATATTATTTTCAGTATATCTCAACCATTCTCTTTTGCAAACTAGTGTGAAACAGATCCTGAAAAACAACACTGATTTGGGGGGGATTTCAATTACTAATGTTACCAAAGAGGATGCCAGTGATGAGTTTATTATGATGTCCCTATTTCCTAACGTTAGTCAAGCAGTCAGTGCAGTTAGCGTTAGCACAGCAGCAGGCTAGCTTACGTTTTACTTCAGCCACCAAACAAGATGGGAAGAAAATGTGAACAAATAATTTAAAAAAAGAAGTCTAACCTGGTCTGTAAAAGAAGAGCATGCTTGTTAAATTATCCATGAGTTCGATAATTTTGTGTTTTCTAAGATAATCTGCAGCCTCTTGTTCTCTTGGTGTCGCCATTCTTGCCGTCTCAAAAGTCTAGCTAGCTACATTGGTTGCTATCTATGGTTGCTATGGATACGCCAAAACCTCTGGCGCTGTCTGCGACAATGGTCGGCTGTGCGCGCCTGAATGATCAAAATCAGAATGATAACTTTCAGAATAATTTCAAAGTTTATTCATTAATAAATAATGAAACTCCGATTTTGAAATATATTTGGTGAAATATGCCCTTTCTACGATTTTTTTTTGTTGCGTGTGGACCCAACATAAAAGTATATTAACCCAACATAAAAGTATATTAAAAGCATAAACCCAATAAACATTTTATTCACATCTGCTGCTTAAAAACCCACTGAACATTTACATACATACAGTATCTGACATACTCATACTAGTCTGCGCAGTATCTATATCTGACATTCACACAGCATGTGGCAAGGCTGGAGACATGAGTGATCAATCAGAAGACATGGTTAAAACTTGAGATCACTTTGCTATGGCTCTCGCATCAAGAACAGCAAAGGGGTGTCTTCTCTGCAAGTAGTCCTATACTCAAGACCTCATTACATTTACATTTTACTCATTTAGCAGACGCTCTTATCCAGAGCGACTTACAATTAGTGAGTGCATATATATATATTTTTTCATACTGGCCCCCCGTGGGAATCGAACCCACAACCTCATGAGTTCTCCATGACAGTAGGTTCGATAAATGCAATTGTAGGCTCCTGACCTAAATAGGCTGAGGAGCCTGAAGCTCCAACCAGCCATCATTGCCTGAAGCAACTTTGAATAGAATTGGCACAGGCACATTTATACCACATTAGAGTCCTTTTCATAACAAATGTGATACGCACATGTACATCCATTTTGTTTTATTCACATTTGTCCCTTTGTGGTTTTTAAACATGTGCAATATGTACAAGGATTGCTCCAGAGTTAGATACTGTACAATAATTAATCAGTCTACTGAAATGGTCACTGTCTTTGGGCAGCAGCGGCAGCAGCCTCTTCTCTGGCTTTAAATCCCAGCAGTTCAGTCCTCAACTCGCCAGGTTTGGGAGGGATTTCTGGAATAGTCTGGCAAAGGGAAATAAAAGGTGCATGCATTACATTGGCGTATCAGCAACATTTCAAGCAATGCATTTACGATCTTATGAACAAGTATGCAAAACACAAGACAATGTGGACCCTTCATTTTACGATACATGTGGTCATATAATGAAAAAGCACATGGGGAAGGATAGGAGTTTGTTTCCATGCTTACCAGATCAGGTCTGTAGTACTGATGGACAACCTCTGCTCCGACAAACATAGATAGTACACTGGCACCAAACATCCGCAGGTACCGAGGCCAAGACACACCAGCAGGCATCTTCACATCAGCCAAGAGGACCAATCAGTTACCTATACAGGAGAGAGACAGACAGTGGTGTAGTGATTTGACATTAGCATAAAGCTGGAAGATTTTGATTGGTTCTGGATGGGTGGGCGTTGTGCTAACCCTAACCAGTACCCCAACATCATCCTTGAATCAAATAATCATCACAACATGCTTAGGGCTTGTAGTAGGGTACATTCATGACCTTCCATAATCACAGCCACAAGAAACACAGTTTACATGTGAAACACAGATTTTCTGATATTACATGGAACATCATCAGGGATCCATTGTCATACTGCTACAGTAGTTCTGTCTCCAAAATATCTTATATCCCATATATCTCAATCCTTAGTTATGTCACTTGGCATATGTAACGTTACCTAGCTAGCTGAGTAGCTAGCAAGCTAGTAGTAGATCTTTGGTCTTTGCTCCATAGTCAAACCACCTAAAATAAACACTTGCACTCAGCTATTAACATTACCTTGCTCTATTCTGAAACAGATAAAAGGCGAGTTTGAAGAACTGTTGTTTATAACAGAAATCTATTTATAATTGAAGCACATTGGCAGGTCACTTAGCTAGATAACAGCTCTGCTAACGCAGCGTTTCTTCTTCTTTAGAATGTTATGTTACCGGTGTGGGTAATATTGGCGCGCTACTGCCACCTATCTCGTTCCATTTTCGAGAGATGGAATCTGTAGTTGTGAAATTCTGAAACGACTTTTTCATTCTGGTCAAAAGCGTAATGTACCTACATTATGTAGATAAGCCACATTTAAATATAATGGGTTAATGGCACAAAAGCCAAGTTGATGTGAGCCCAGATCCATACTCCAACCCAGTAGGTGGCGACAATGCAAATACTTTTGCTAGGAAAAAGCCAACAAACTGAAGACAGATCCCCCCAATGTTCCTAAATGGTCTTTGTTTTGGGTGCATTGATCGCCCTCATTCGGTGCATTTGCTGAAAAGGGAATTGTAAACATATGTATAACAGGTATGTCTCTACACAACATATTTTATTAGTTACGCTAGCACGTTTATATACCCTCCTACGCAATTTCCAGAAAGCTTGTTTAGTATAGTAGACTGTGTAGCTAGAATGAATGTTGGTTGTCTGTAGCCCTTCCTACCACCAGACGTCTTTGTGGTGCTATGATAACAATCAGTTTGCCAAATCTAAAGACCTACAGCTTGCCAGTACTCCTACTGTGGTAACTTACAGAGTAAAGGCATATCATTGTAGCTAACAGAAACATGAATATTAATTTATTTAAGTAAATCCTCGTAAAGATGGAAGAAAAGCAGTATACGTCACTGACGGTTCCTACGGATTATCTCCAACAGTGGTGAGTTGTCCTCCAAATGCATTGGTGTTGGAGGTTTTGCATAAAATACAATTGTTGTGGAGTGTCAGTGCAGTCTCCATCAACATACATTTATGAAATAAATTGAATTTTGTAACAACTGACAAAACAGTTACTATTGTCGAGGCCTACACTAGGCTATGCATTATTGTCATCATCACAAACAACATCAGAAAAAGCATGCTTCTTATTGCAACACTGTACTTTTAAAATGAAGAAGCAATCATGGTCCTGTGTAGACAGACAGCCGGGAAGGAATTCAGAAAAACAGACAGACCGACAAACAAAGACAGCTCTACATGGTACATGATCAAATTTAAGATTTGCTAATAAAAAAATGTCATTGGAAGTCTATATGCAAAGTTACTCTGTTGATGCAGAGTATGAGGCAACGTGTCATTGATATGGCCATTTACATTTAACTAAAGTAATCCTAGACCTTAAAACATATGCATAATTAAAACATGGTCATTAATAGCACACATCCATATGAAATCAAATTATTGGCCCATGAGTAGGGCCATAAGTTTTTTCTGACCAGGAAACATGACATGTCAAACCAATGTGTGTGTGAAACATGTATTATTTGAAGGCCTCTATCATCTTTGTTGATGTAAACTCATTCTGAGATCCTAGGAGCATGAACAATTTGTCTATGGGCCCTCCGTCGTTTGTGCGTCATTTTGTTTGTCATCAGTTTCGTCTCATCTCGTGACAAATCCCATGAAAACAAAAGAAGATAGTGTCACCCCAGTCTGCCTCTTGTCCCGTTGTCTTCTCGACCTGTAGGTACCAGTCCACCCAGCAGCACCCCCAAGCTCAACATGTGATGCAGTACCATAACACAGGTCATATGGGTCATTACATGGAGGGATCCAGAGAGGACCGGGTCATGACGGAGCTGTCGGTCCACCAGGAGCTCCCTGTCCACCAAGAACTGGACTTCCATCATGACTTCCTCGGCCATCAAGAGCCAATTGTCCAACATCATCAGCCTGTGGATACATCACAAGGTATGTGATTACTGCCCCTCCCCCTACTTAGCCATGCAATCTACCATGTTTGCTTGGTAAATATTTGTACAGCTCGATTTGCCACTCTGTGCTCTCTTTCCTCCACATACCGTAAACACATTTCCCCAGTCCCCATCTCCCTGGTATTAACATGAACTGACCCATCCTCATGCAGTGCTGTTCCTGTAATCAATCGGTCAATCAATTCAATTATATTTGTCTAGCACCTTTTACAGAATCATTGGGCATGTTTGAGATTGACTACATTGCAGTCGGACTGCACAGGATCACTGATCTATAAATCACCTTGCTTCCCAGATAGGCACTCATTATGTGATCAAGATAAGTGATTCTGCAGCTCGCCTCAAACAGATTCCCCTCAAACTTGTTGATTTTCTTTATTTTAGCTCCAATGCCAGGGAAGAGAAAGAGAGGTCGGCCTCCCAAACAGAAGCCGGGGGAGGGCCAACCACAGGAGGACCACGATCAGGCAGAGGCTCTGAAGAAAGCCAAAAGGACCCTTAACCGCTTCAATGGCATGTCAGTGGATGAGGTTATGGCCAAAACCCTGCCAGACATTATTGACCACAACCTGGACATTTTGATAGTGAGTTTTAACATCATTCAATGAGTGACATTTTTGGAATGGGAATGTTGAGTAGGTCTTTTGATGTGAAGTTTGGCTACATTTGTTTTATCTGTACCGTTTCCCTCTAATGATAGCCCATGGATCAAACGCAAATGTTAGTTAGATTAAAGCTATTAATTACGTGAAAATCTAATCTCTAAAATAACTTTTCGTTCTCTAGCATGTTGCAATAATAAGGTATTTTATTATCCCTTTCTCAGATTGGTATCAATCCAGGACTATTGTCAGCCTACAAGGGACGACATTACCCAAACCCAGGAAATCATTTTTGTACGTTTCACTCAGTATTATTTTTTTCACTTCTATTTTCATATATCCAGAATATTGTAATATGACATACTGACTGCCTGATCAGGGTCATGTTTATTGGGGCACACCGTAGCAAAACGGAAAACAAAAGCTAGCTGTTCTTGTTGGACAAGTTCAGATAGTACCTCCCTGTTTAACTCGTTTGAGACAGCCTTCTTACGTTTCGTGCCTAGTGAGCACGACCCACGTTATTAGTAACATTATGATGAAAGTGACTGAGCTAGTTCTTGTTTCGGACCTTAGGGAAATGCCTGTTCCTCTCTGGTCTTACTGAAGAGCAGCTCAACCACATGCACGATCAGAGCCTACCGGAGAAGTATGGCATTGGCTTTACCAACATGGTGGAGAGAACAACCCCAGGAAGCAAAGACCTCTCAAGGTGTCAAACCCTTTTTTTGTTCAAATGTATAATAATTGTCAAATGTATGTTATTAAACGTGCCATCATAGTAATAATAGTTATAAAACTAACTTCCATGATGTGTTTTCTCTTTAGTTTAGAATTGTCATCATGGTTAATTGGCTGTTCATTGTCTAGGCTAACTGTGTTACTATTTCCACAGCAAAGAGTTTCGTGAAGGAGGCCATCAATTGGTAGAGAAGCTGAAGAAATACAAGCCACTAATTGCAGCTTTCAATGGAAAATGTGAGCACATTTTTGTAGAGGATATCAGTAATTACAATTGTAGTTTTTTATGCTGTCTTTTACAGTTAACTTAAAAAATATACTATTAAAAATGATGATGATAATCATTGCATTGCTCTTTGGCAGGTATTTACGAAATTTTCAGCAAAGAGATCTTTGGAGTGAAGGCAAAGAAACTCGAGTTCGGCTTACAGCCGTACACAATCCCAGAAACCGAAACGGTAAGTAGATTTACCAAAATAGTAAGAAGTCGCAAATGTTTGTATCATGTATCTTGATGTTTGTGGCCATTCTCTGTTCCTCTCATTGGCTGTTCATACTGTTGTTTTGGGGTCTGTTCAAGAGGGTGCAGCGTTATAGAATATTCGGATAGAAATGTATTGTGTGTAGATCAAGTTTAGTGTTTGTGAGTCATGTCGGCTCTGCACATTACATTCCTACCTGCAACGTTGCAAACATTTTCACTCATTAAATACACCCCAGGTGTGCTACTTGATGCCCTCGTCAAGCCCCCGGTGTGCCCAGTTCCCCCGCGCTCAGGACAAGGTTCACTTCTACATCAAGCTGAAGGAGCTACGGGACAAGATCAAGGGTGTGGCTCCAATCGCCCGTGAGGTGCAAGAGACGGAGTACCACTTCGACTTGGGACTTGCCAAAGGTAACTGAATTAGTCTCCCGTTGCCACACTTCAAAGTCTCGTTCACTTGGCTATTTCAGAACGAACATGAGAAAGCTGGAAACTGAATCTCTTATACAGTGCCTTCAGAAAGTATTCATACCCCTTGACTTATTCAACATTTTTGTTGTTACAGCCTGAATTTTATTTTTATTTTTTATCTACACACAATACCCCATAATGACAAAGTGAAAACATGTTTAGACCTTTTAGCAAATTTTTTTGAAAATGAAATGCAGAAATATCTCATTTACGTAAGTATTCACACCCCTGAGTCAATACATGTTAGAATCACCTTTGGCAGTGCTTACAGTTGTAAGTCTCTAAGAGCTTTGCACACCTGGATTGTACAATATTTGCACATTATTCTTAAAATAATTATTCAAGCTCTGTCAAGTTGGTTGTTGATCATTGCTAGGCAGCCATTTTCAAGTCTTACCATAGATTTTCAAGCAGATTTAAGCCAAACTGCAACTAGGCCACTCAGGAACATTCAATGTTGTCTTGGTAAGCAACTCCAGTGTATATTTGGCCTTGTGTTTTAGGTTATTGTCCTGCTGAAATGTGAATTTGTTTCCCAGTGTCTGTTGGAAAGCAGACTGAACCAGGTTTTCCTCTAGGATTTTGCCTGTGTTTAGCTCCATTCAGTCTCTCTCTCTTTTTTTTTTTTATCCTGAAAAACTCCCCAGTCCTTAACGATTACAAGCACACACATAACATGATGCATCCACCACCATGTTTGAAAATATGAAGAGTGGTACTCAGTGATGTGTTGTGTTGGATTTGCCCCAAACATAACGCTTTGTATTCAGGACATATAATGTTCATTTCTTTGCCACATTCTTTGCAATTTTACTTTAGTGTCTTATTGTAAACGGATGCATGTTTTGCAATATTCTGCACAGGCTTCCTTCTTTTCACTCTGTCATATTAGGTTAGTATTGTGGAGTAACTACAATGTTGTTGATCCATCCTTAGTTTTCTCCTATCACAGCCATTACACTCTCTTAACTGTTTTAAAGTCACCACTGGCCTCATGGTAAAATCCCTGAGCAGTTTCCTTCCTCTCCAGCAACTGAGTTAGGAAGGACGCCTGTATCTTTGTAGTGACTGGGTGTATAGATACACCATCCAAAGTGTAATTCATAACTTCACCATGCTCAAAGGGATATTCAATGTCTGCTTTTCTTTTTTTTCTTCCCATCTACCAATAGGTGCCTTTCTTTGTGAGGTATTGGAAAACCTCCCTGGTCTTTGTGGTTGAATCTGTGTTTGAAATTCACTGCTCGACTGAGAGACCTTACAGATAATTGTATGTGAGGGGTACAGAGATGAGGTAGTCATTCAAAACTCATGTTAACCACTATTATTGCACACAGAGTGAGTCTATGCAACTTATTATGTGACTTGTAAGCAGATTTTTATTCCTGAACCTATTTAGGCTTGCCATAACAAAGGGGTTGAATACTTGGACTCAAGACATTTTAAGCTATTCATTTTTAATTAATTTGTACAAAATTCTAAAAACATAATTCCACTTTGACATTATGGGGTATTGTGTGTAGGCCAGTGACACATCTCAATTCAATCAATGTTAAATTCAGGCTGTAACACAACAAAATGTGGAAAGAGTCAAGGGGATACTTTCTGAAGGCACTGTATACACTGAATATAATGTTATTGATAAGTAGGGTGTCCAATCAAAAACACATATTTTGAACAATGGGTAAAATAATATGTTAATTGTGTAGATAATCCTCTAAGAAAACAAATGGTCCAACTCTCATGTCTCTATCACAATCCATTCAAAAGTTATTGGAGTGTTTCCCTTGTAGTATGGCCAGAATTAAGGTGACTAAATCAATGGAAGCCAGAGGGAAAAAAGTGGTAAAAAAAATAATCTGGAAAGTTTAATCGCGTCAACTACACTGGATTCTGTGCAAGAATTAAGGCAACTGGCTACCTGACAGGCTCACTTTCTCGTTGAACTCCTGTTTCTTCTCAAATCCGCAAGACATAAAACAATATAGAGGTAAGATGGATATCGATTTTGAGACATGACATGTAGTATTTTCATATTTTAGCATACGTTATTAATATTAATGAGAAATTCCTGTTATTTTTCAAAGATTTCTCACAAAAACAAGCGTATCTCTGTGAAATGTCAGCGGAGCACTGAGCGTATACCAAGCTTTTCTTCAAAGCCTTTTACATTAATTCAGCTCATGTCATGCTAATTTTACTTTTTGCGACCCGCGGAAACAACTTTGAAGACCGACCACAAATTGAAAAATCCTCTAAAGTTATGAGAAACCTGCATGGCTATGTCAGAGCTTATTATCGGATCTATTATCTTACGAAATCAGACTTTTTGGATATAATGTTAATTATATGTTAGAGAAAGACCTCACTGAACGATTCAGAACATGAATAATAATTTGTCTTCTAAAATGTATTTTATAACATAAGTAAGTGAAATTATCACCAAAGTGCGTTTTCACCCACTCTGGGCACAGTGGGTGGACATAAGGAATAAGACTGATATGATAATAAGGATGCCATCATGTTACGCAAATTATATTCGGTCATTTGCTGTACAAAAATGTTAAATGAAGATACAGTGAGGGAAAAAAGTATTTGATCCCCTGCTGATTTTGTACGTTTGCCCACTGACAAAGACATGATCAGTCTATAATTTTAATGGTAGGTTTATTTGAACAGTGAGAGACAGAATAACAACAACAAAATCCAGAAAAACGCCTGTCAGAAATGTTATAAATTGATTTGCATTTTAATGAGGGAAATAAGTATTTGACCCCTCTGCAAAACATGACTTAGTACATGGTGGCAAAACCCTTGTTGGCAATCACAGAGGTCAGACGTTTCTTGTAGTTGGCCACCAGGTTTGCACACATCTCAGGAGGGATTTTGTCCCACTCCTCTTTGCAGATCTTCTCCAAGTCATTAAGGTTTCGAGGCTGATGTTTGGCAACTCGAACCTTCAGCTCCCTCCACAGATTTTCTATGGGATTAAGGTCTGGAGACTCCAGGACCTTAATGTGCTTCTTCTTGAGCCACTCCTTTGTTGCCTTGGCTGTGTGTTTTTGGTCATTGTCATGCTGGAATACCCAACCACGATCCATTTTCAATGCCCTGGCTGAGGGAAGGAGGTTCTCACCCAAGATTTGACGGTACATGGCCCCGTCCATCGTCCCTTTGATGCGGTGAAGTTGTCCTGTCCCCTTAGCAGAAAAACACCCCCAAAGCATAATGTTTCCACCTCCATGTTTGACAGTGGGGATGGTGTTCTTGGGGTCATAGGCAGCATTCCTCCTCCTCCAAACACGGCGAGTTGAGTTGATGCCAAAGAGCTCGATCTTGGTCTCATCTGACCACAACACTTTCACCCAGTTCTCCTCTGAATCATTCAGATGTTCATTGGCAAGCTTCAGACAGGCCTGTATATGTGCTTTCTTGAGCAGGGGGACCTTGCGGGCGCTGCAGGATTTCCGTCCTTCAAGGCGTAGTGTGTTACCAATTGTTTTATTGGTGACTATGGTCCCAGCTGCCTTGAGATCATTGACAAGATCCTCCCGTGTAGTTCTGGGCTGATTCCTCACCGTTCTCATGATCATTGCAACTCCACGAGGTGAGATCTTGCATAGAGCCCCAGGCCGAGGGAGATTGACAGTTATTTTGTGTTTCTTCCATTTGCGAATAATCGCACCAACTGTTGTCACCTTCTCACTAAGCTGCTTGGCAATGGTCTTGTAGCCCATTCCGGCCTTGTGTAGGTCTACAATCTTGTCCCTGACATCCTTGGAGAGCTCTTTGGTCTTGGCCATGGTGGAGAGTTTGGAATCTGATTGATTGATTGCTTCTGTGGACAGGTGTCTTTTATACAGGTAACAAACTGAGATTAGGAGCACTCCCTTTAAGAGTGTGCTCCTAATCTCAGCTCGTTACCTGTATAAAAGACACCTGGGAGCCAGAAATCTTTCTGATTGAGAGGGGGTCAAATACTTATTTCCCTCATTAAAATGCAAATCAATTTATAACATTTTTGACATGCGTTTTTCTGGATTTTTTTGTTGTTATTCTGTCTCTCACTGTTCAAATAAACCTACCATTAAAATTATAGACTGATCATTTCTTTGTCAGTGGGCAAACGTACAATATCAGCAGGGGATCAAATACTTTTTTCCCTCACTGTATGATCTCTAGATTGTCATGTGTTTGTCAAGGCAGTTCAGAGTGTTGAAGATGAGTAACCTTGTATTTCCTGTATCACTGTGCTACAGAGGATGCTAAGAGGATGGCCATCAAGGAAGAGCAGGTGGATCCTGAGTACGAGAACTGCGGAGGGGCACGCCAGGATGCAAGTCAAAGCACCAGCTACTGCAACATTTCCTCCACCAAAGAGACAGGTGAGAGTAGGTTTCTGAAGACAAGAGTGCTTGTATTTTTTACTTTCGTTAGTTAACCTGGGCCATCTGATGAGGCTGATAGAAAAGTAGACCCTAAAGATGAGACGAGTTAGTATCACTATTCATACAGGTTTTAGGTTTGTTAATCTAAAAGGACATATGTAATAAATATATTATGTTTATTTTTTTTGCTTCTTTCAGAAATGCCCAGTAAGGACCAAGCTACAGCAATGAGCCACATGCCATACGACCAGTGGATGACACAGTCGTTTGCGGACCAGATACCGGACATTAGCTGTAACAGTAGCAATGTACCTCAACCTCAGTTGGGAGCAGAAACCTTTTGAAGAAGGTCCCACAAGAAGAGTCATTGGGTCATACCGTTTCTGAGGCATCATAATGCATGCGTTACACTAGAAGGAAGATTGAGGGGAAATGGCCCATCTTGACTGGACTCCCATTTTCAAATCCTCTTTAAAACACAGGCCATTTCTTTCTTATTTTTTTAACTATTTATTGCATTTCATACAGCATGTGTCCAGTGTCTTATTTTTATATTTTTAAAGAATGGGACTTTGTCGTATCTCTCACTTGTACATGTGGAAGTGTAATTGTGCTCTGGAATTTTCAAGTTTGTTAATACAGAGATATTAAATCAGTTGTAAAACTGACATTGGCAGTTGTTTTGTGTGATCGCAGAACTTATTGATTGTACATTGTTCATTAGGGCACACCGTATCAAAACGTATTGCAACGGGAAACTAAAACAAGTGTTTATTTTTGGAGAAATTTGGATAGTACCTCCCCGTTTGCTTCAGTTTTCTGTTTAGTTAATTCAACAGCGGAAAGCTTTGAAGAAAACCGATAAACGGGGATGAACTGAAATGTTACGCTTTTTTTTTTTACAGTGTCACCTAATGAACACGACTCTAATTTCCATCTCCTGGGTTCACGGCCACCTTGCCAGCAGTTCCAGCAGGTCTCTCAAGGCCTTTTTGCACACAGACTGTTTCAGTTGCTCAACATCAGGTGAAGGTAGCCCCAGTTTCCTCCTTGTGACTGATGATTCATCTTAATCCTGAACCATACAGTACCAGTCAAAAGTTTGGACACACCTACTCATTCAAAGGTTTTTCTTTATTTTTACTATTTTCTACATTTCTAGAATAATAGTGAAGACATCAAAACTATGAAATAACACATATGGAATCATGTAGTAACCAAAAAAGTGTTAAACAAATCAAAATATATTTTAGATTTTAGATTCTTCAAAGTAGCCAGACTTTGCCTTGATGACAGCTTTGCACACTCTTGGCATTCTCTCAACCAGCTTAATGAGGAATGCTTTTCCAACATTCTTGAAGGAGTTCCCACATATGCTGAGCACTTGTTGGCTGCTTTTCCTTCACTGCGGTCCAACTCATCCCAAACCATCTCAATTGGGTTGAGGCCAGGTCATCTGATGCAGCACTCCATCTCTCTTCTTCTTGGTCAAATAGCCCTTACACAGCCTGGAGGTGTCTTTTGGGTCCTTGTCCTGTTGAAAAACAAATGATAGTCCCACTAAGCGCAAACCAGATGGGATGGTGTATCGCTGAAGAATGCTGTGGTAGGCATGCTGGTTAAATCACAGACAGTGTCACCAGCAAAGCACCCCCACACCATCACACCTCCTCCTCCATGCTTCACGGTGGGAACCACACATGCAGAGATCATCCATTCACCTAATCTGCGTCTCACAAAGACACGGCGGTTGGAACTAAACATCTCAAATTTGGACTCCAGACCAAAGGACAAATTTCCACCGGTCTAATGTCCATTGCTCATGTTTCTTGGCCCAAGCAAGTCTCTTCTTCTTATTGGTGTCCTTTAGTAGTGGTTTCTTTGCAGCGATTCGACCATGAAGGCCTGATTCACACAGTCCCCTCTGAACAGTTGATGTTGAGATGTGTCTGTTACTTGAACTCTATGAAGCATTTATTTGGGCTGCAATCTGAGGTGCAGTTAACTCTAATGAACTTATCTTCTGCAGCAGAGGTAACTTTGGGTCTTCCTTTCCTGTGGCGGTCCTCATGAGAGCCAGGTTCATCATAGCGCTTGATGGTTTTTGCAACTGCACTTGAAGAAACGTTCAAAGTTCTTGAAATGTTCTGTATTGACTGACCTTCGTGTCTTAAAGTAATGATGGACTGTCGTTTCTTTTTGCTTATTTTAGCTGTTCTTGCCATAATATGGACTTGGTCTTTTACCAAATAGGGCTATCTTCTGTATACCACCCCTACCTTGTCACAACACAACTGAATGGCTCAAACATATTAAGAAGGAAAGAAATTCCACAAATTAACTTTTAACAAGGCACACCTGTTAATTGAAATGAATTCCAGGTGACTACCTCATGAAGCTGGTTGAGAGAATGCCAAGAGTGTGCAAAGCTGTCATCAAGGCAAAGGGTGGCTATTTGAAGAATCTCAAATCTCAAATATATTTTGATTTGTTTAACACTTTTTTGGTTACTACATGATTCCATATGTGTTATTTCATAGTTTTGATGTCTTCACTATTATTCTACAATGTAGGAAATAGTAAAAATAAAGAAAAACCCTTGAATGAGTAGGTGTGTCCAAACATGACTGGTACTGTATATTTCACTTCAGCAGAGCAGCAGAGTAATTGCCAAATACATGAGACAGACATCTTACAATTTCACATGAGAAAATGTTCATGGAACCAGAATTGAATCACACCTTTCATTAAACAGAAATAAGCATGTCTTGTCTTATCGTAACCAAAATGTTTATGTGGAGGTGTTCATAATTTACAAGGATTGTAGCTGAGTCAAGCTTTCCTGACACACCTGTGATATACTGTCTGGGCACATCATGTCAATAACCAGTCTATAAAGTGTATGCTAGTGGCCAAATTCCTACTCATGGATTATGACTGTGATTCAATTTACTTACTGGGTTGTATTATCTCTTTTTGAGAAAGAAATCTTCCTCCCTGTAACTCAGTCTTGTTTTGATGCTATACTTTGTTGTGTAATTGAGGATTTATGTTGACCCTGAAGAAAATGTACATTATCCCATTCAAACCTAAAAGCCTGGCCTGAATGGATGCTGGACTTATCTGGTGTTGATGATGATGTTGGGTTTTGACAAAGTAAAATCTTCAATATCAAACACAAATGGTAGACAAATGGGTAAGTTCAGTTGTTCCTACACTGTAATACTCTATTGTAGTACTGTTGTAATTGCATAGTTTTTCGTTATTCCACAGCCACAAGTGGAATAGGGATTGTCCTTATAGAGTACCACAGTATAAGTCATAATACCCATAAAACCTAGCGGTCAAACAAGGAAATGGTTCCAATCATTTTTCCACCATTCATTTTTCCCATAGGGGATTTTAGAAACACTTAAATTAAGGGCTGTATTTCATGTAGGCTTACCCTGGTGTGGCGTTTTGATAACCGTGTAAATCTCTCTAGAACAAGGTGACTTATCAATATAGTCGCCTGTATTTACCCCCCCAAAATGAAATGCTAATTAGCTGTTAATGTGGCTATCATAAAGAACTACAAATGCCATGATGATCTAGAAGAGGCTGCCTAATCGAGGCAAAGGTAATAATCTCTGGATTAACAATCTAATATTAGCTAAATTGAGTGATTCATTAATTGGCAACATTTATTTAAATTGACAATTCAGTTTAGTGTCTTGTGTAAGTTTTAAATTGACACAATACCTGTTAGCGAAGGTGTCAGCTAGAGATGACGTGCAGGAGCTTGCAGGGATTTGTAGTCTTGCATGATGTCTACTTTGACGCTAAGGGAAATTTACATGGTTATCAAAATGTCATGCCAGGGTAAGCCTACACAAAACACAGCTCTTATTTGAAGTGTTTCTAAAATTCCCTATGGGAAAAATGAATGGTGGAAAAAAACGATTGGAAACATTTCCCTGTTTGACCGCTAGGTTTTATGGGTATTATGATACCACTGTGGGGCTCTATTGTGTAACAAATCTTTCAACACAATGCAAAACATGGCTAAAGTAGTAAAGAAACATGTTGATGCAATGTTGTTACTACACACAAAATAAGGTTCTTGAGGGGTTCTTTGTCAGGGGTGAGAGTGACGTGTAACCATTTTTTAGTTAGGGTGCTTTACTGCTCAGGTAGGGTTCTTTACTGCTCAGGTAGGGTTCTTTACTGCTGTGATGGTTGTGAAGAACCATCTTGCTCTTCACTTCTCCACCATGTTTTCCTTTATGCCATGAAATTCTACACTAAAAAGTTCCTTTAATTTTACGGTACACTACAGGCTACTGGTTGCAGTGAAAGTATGGTAAACAACAAGAAGTTACAGAATTGTGTGTATTTGTGCCAACCGTCAGTGGAAGTGTTGTACCAGTTTAAGTGGTTGATGGTTATGTTGTCAAAGGTTGACCACCTCTTTTAGCAATGTCAGTTCTGCAATCTTTGTAAGAGCATGTGACAAAGAGCTGCACTGTTAAGAGGTTACTGTGCATTTTACAGTAACTTAATGGAAGTTAGTAGCCTGGTAGTTGCTGTGAATTCTGCTTTATCTAACTGGCAACTAGCTATCAGTATCAAAAAGCTATCAACATTCACAGTAACTTAATAGCCAGTAACTGCCATTAACTTACTGTACTTTCACTGAACTTTACTGATTACAAGATAGCTCAACATTAGTTGACAACTACTAAGCATTCTTTGTGGTTAGTACACTTGAGACTCAGCCTCCCTCACCAGGCCTCAACCTTTTGGTTGACAGCCAACTGACCTTCCTGCCACACCAACAGGTTAGTGAGCATGACAGAGATCAGCCACAGTAACTTACTGTGAATTTTACAATAACTACTTGCAGTAAGCCAACAGTAATTTATCGAAAAATAAACATGAACTTCCTGTTGACCAACTGTCATTAAGTTACTGGAAAATGCACAGTAACCTCTTATTAACCGTGCAGCTCTTGATTGTCACAGGCTCTTACAAAGCTTGTAGAACTGGGAGTGGACAAATGAGGTGCTCAACCTTCATCAACTTAATGATAAAACCACTTAAACTGGCACACACTACCACTAACGATTGCCACAAATACACTATATATACAAAAGTATGTGGACACCCCTTCAAATTAGTGCTGACAGGTGTATAAAATCGAGCACACGGCCATGCAATCTCCATAGACAAACATTGGCCGTAAAATGGCCTTACTGAAGAGCTCAGTGACTTTCAATGTGGCACCGTCATAGGATGCCACCTTTCCAACAAGTCAGTTCGTCAAATTTCTGGCCTGCTAGAGCTGCCCCGGTCAACTGTAAGTGCTGTTATTGTGAAGTGAAAACGTCTAGGAGCAACAACGGCTCAGCCGCGAAGTGGTAGGCCACACAAGCTCACAGAACGGGACTGCCGAGTGCTGAAGCGCGTAGCGCGTAAAAATCGCCTGTCCTCGTTTGCAACACTCACTACTGCTTCTGGAAGCAACGTCAGCACAACAACTGTTTGTCGGGAGCTTCATGAAATGGGTTTCATGGCCGAGCAGCCGCACACAAGCCTAAAATCACCATGTGTAATGCTAAGCGTCGGCTGGAGGGGTGTAAAGCTGGCCGCCATTGAACTCTGGAGCAGTGGAAACACGTTTTCTGGAGTGATGAATCACGCTTCACCATCTGGCAGTCCAGCGGACAAATCTGGGTTTGGCGGATGCCAGGAGAACGCTACCTGCCCCAATGCATAGTGCCAACTGTAAAGTTTGGTGGAGGAGGAATAATGGTCTGGGGCTGTTTTTCATGTTTCGGGCAAGGCCCCTTAGTTCCAGTGAAGGGAAATCTTAACGCTACAGCATACAATGACATTCTAGACGATTCTGTGCTTCCAACTTTGTGGCAACAGTTTGGGGAATGCCCTTTCCTGTTTCAGCATAACAATGCCACTGTGCACAAAGCGAGGTCCATACAGAAATGGTTTGTTGAGATCGGTGTGGAGGAACTTGACTGGCCTGCACAGAGCCTTGACCTCAACCCCATCGAACACCTTTGAGATGAATTGGAAAGCCGACCGTGAGCCAGACCTAATTGCCCAACATCAGTGCCCGACCTCACTAATGCTCTTGTGGCTGAATAAAAGCAAGTCCCCGCAGTAATGTTCCAACATCTAGTGGAAAGCCTTCCCAGAAGAGTGGAAGCTGTTATAGCAGCAAAGGGGGGACCAACTCCATATGAATGCCCATGATTTTGGAATGAGATGTTCAACAAGTAGGTGTCCACAAGTTTAACATATTTTAGACCATGCCCCCAAATATGCTAATGAGCCCCTGGTTATTCTCGCTTCTCTTCCTCACGAAGAGTATCTCTACTCTAGCTCTCATATCGATTGGATACCTGTTTTCCTGCTTAACTGCTCACAAGTGAACCATGATAGATATCGCTGCCGAGCGTAGGTCTTCAGACCCTGTCGAGAGGTTAGGTACTAACCATTGTGTTCCTCACAATGGCCACTGCTATCCCGTCCCAGGATGAGCCTATCACTCAAACCCCCACGTTCTAGTGCTTGCGGTTCCATGATTGCGGGAAAGATTCCCACCCTCTATGCATCAATTGCTTGGATTAGGAACACACCCTAGAGGTGCTCAAGAGGTGAGCACTGCAGACTGCTGAAGAGAGCAGGTCTGAAGAGGAGGCTTAAATGTGCGTCTATCTTGCCTCCGAGCCAACAGCGATAGCTGAGGCTCAGCTCTCCGCAACAGAGCCAAGTTGGGCCGAGGTCATGGATAGCCTAAACTCCCCCCTCCTCACTGTCTGACGACGTGGTGTCAGGGGAAGACGAGGATGACAGAGAGATTAATTTTATGGATATCCTTGAGATAGCGCAAGTGATTGGGACGACCCCCGCCTGGACATGCGCAATAAGAAGGAATCCGGGTTTGGCAACCCTCTCACTGGCTCACCATCTCAGCCTCTCGCGCCGTGTTACTATCGACACCAGCGCCTCACTCCCTGGGAAGGCGGAGCACTTTACTGCCTCCGTTTTTATCAGAAAACGTACAAGGCCTCAGCCCAAGCAAGAGCTCTTAATGTGACCTTTTTATTGTTAGCATATCAGGCTTAGCAACTGGACTCAGACACCCTAGACCCAGATGCTTGGGAGGAGATCTGTATGATTACAGACCTGAACCTCCGTGCCTCCCGTAGTGCCATCTGTTAGAAATTGCGTAATTCAAATCTGGTATTGGAATAAGAGAAAACATAATCAAGAGATATTCAATCCAAGCTAAATTTATTATATGCAAAATGTATATAAGTATGTTGGTTCGTATACGGGCTCACTGAAATACCACGCAGGGCAGACAGAGAACTGATCCATTGTTACAGGTTCTTCTTCAAATACTCTGACAGAGATATTTCCCACTCCCTGCTGGCCAATCAGAGTAGAGACTGAGCGTGGTTTAGACTTACTCAGCCTATCGTTGGCACACAGGCTGGTCCCAGTCCCTTGGCGCTCCACCGTTGCACACTGTTGCCAGGCATACGTTTTTATCATAACAACCTGTGGAGTCAGCACCCAAAAGACACCGTTCCACTGTACTGTAAGTACCTACGTTCAAGGACGGTTCACAGACAACGGTTCACAGACAACAAAGAGGCAGTGTTCGTATCTGTAAGAAATACAAGTCTTATCTGTAAGAAATTCAAGTTTTATCTCATCCTAGCCCCTAACGTTCCTCACATGAATCACAGCTTGTTATGTGAAACAATTTATATCAGTACAGTACAAACCTTTTATGCTTTAATCATTAATGCATTCTTTCTAAGTTAGTCATCACTCCAGTTATGAGAAAATCCCCACACATCCAAGGCTGTGGTCGTATCATGAGCCTAGCGGTGGTGGGAGAAAGGGCTTATCCAACCTAACAGACAAAGAAAAGGTGGACCTCCTGGATGCCCCAGTGACACCCAAGGAGTTGTTTGGGTACACTATCGATGCCATGCGGCAGAAGTGTGACATGCAAAAGAGAAGCCTGTTTCAGCCTGTTGGTTCCTGCGTCTCGCCCCAGCCGCCTCACAACAGTCTTACGCCGCAGCCACAGCAAGGATCCGCCCCTCTATCCTTCCTAAGAGAGGTAAGATGGGTTGGCCAACCTGGGCGCAGACCTGCCGGCTGGATAGGATAGTGTGCAGGACCTACGGCTCTCTGCCCTACCCTCTCTCTTTGGGTTTAATGGTTGCTACTTCTTCCCCTCTCCGGGTTTCGCAGCAGTGGGAAAGCAGGGCTGCGTTAAGACAAAACCCTATTCTCTATGCAGCAGCTCAATTTGTGATTGTGCTCACATGAGAAAATGGAGGTCAAAATGCACTATGCCTGCCCATTATCCTCTATTCTGACCAATAGCAAAAAATCCAGTCCTTTTAACTACATAGATCTGTCCAGCAAGGTTGTCTGCTCAGTGCTCTGCTCTTTGCTATTGCCCTTGAACCCCTAGCGATAAAAATAAGGGATCTTCCTAATATCCACCGTCTTAAGGTGGGAAGCATAGAAAGCCGCTATCGTTAAATGCAGACGATGTGCTCCTTTACCTCTCAGACTCAGTAGCCTCTGTCTCTAGCCTACTAGGGCTAATCAATTAATTTGGCAAACTGTCTGGCTACACAATAAACTGGGGCAAAAGTGACTTCATGTGTCTCTCTGACAATATTACTGCAAGTGAGCTAGAGAGGATACCATTTAAAGTGGTGCATGACCACTTAACCTACCTGGGACTTAAAATACCCCAAAAACCAAAGCTCATCTTCAAGCTGGTTACAAAACTTGAACAAAAAATAGAGAGCTGGAGAATATTGCCTCTATGCATGATGGGGAGAATAAATGCCCCCAACAATGTTTATCTTCTCAGGTTCCTTTGTCTTTGCCAGAATCTCCCAATTTTTCTTACCTCTTCATTTTTGAAAACCCTGGACTCAACAATCATGCCATTTATCCGGGGTTAAAAACCCCATCATATTTGTAAAGTGCACCTGCAAAAGCCCAATGAAAGTGGAGGCCTACCCATCTTTAAACACTACTACTGGGCTGCAAATGCCAGGGTGTAAACTTAATGGCGATTGGGTTTCCCTGATGTGTTAGACACTGATGCCATCCTGTGGCGAAGTTTGGAAGTCAGTACCACAATAAATACCTATTTTACGGCCATGTTTTTCTCCAAAGCAGAGTGCCCAAACAAATTAACAGGCAACAACTTTGCTTTGAGATATTCTTAAACAATTCTAAACCAGATTAAGCATGTTTATAAAGTGCCTGATGCCTCTGTATAAACCCCAATACGCTTTAATCATTATTTTGTTTCATCTCGGTCTCATAAAGGTGTTTGTTGAATGGAAGAAGGGGCTGGCCACAATTGAAGACCTACAGTATACAGTCGTGGTCAAAAGTTTTGAGAATGACACAAGTATTGGTCTTCACAAAGTTCGCCGCTTCAGTGTTATGAGATATTTTTGTCAGATGTTACTATGGTATACTGAAGTATAATTACAAGCATTCCATAAGTGTCAAAGGCTTTTAAAAGACAATTACATTAAGTTTATGCAAAGAGTCAATATTTGCAGTGTTCACCCTTCTTTTTCAAGACCTCTGCAATCCGCCCTGGCATGCTGTCAACTAACTTCTGGGCCACATCCTGATTGATGGCAGCCCATTCTTGCATAATCAATGCTTGGAGTTTGTCAGAATTTGTGGGTTTTTGTTTGTCCACCCGCCTCTTGAGGATCGATCACAAGTTCTCAATGGGATTAAGGTCTGGGGAGTTTCCTGGCCATGGACCCAAAATGTTGATGTTTTGTTCCCCCAGCCACTTAGTTATCACTTTTGCCTTATGACAAGGTGCTCCATCATGCTGGAAAAGGCATTGGTCGTCACCAAACTGTTCTTGGATTACATTTACATTTACATTTTAGTCATTTAGCAGACGCTCTTATCCAGAGCGACTTACAGGAGCAATTAGGGTTAAGTGCCTTGCTCAAGGGCACATTTACGTCATTTAGCAGACGCTCTTATCCAGAGCGACTCACCAATTGGTGCGTTCACCCTATAGCCAGTGGGATAACCACTTAAAACATCTTGGATGGTTGGGAGAAGTTGCTCTCGGAGGATGTGTTGGTACCATTCATTATTCATGGCTGTATCCTTCGGCAAAAATGTGAGTGAGCCCACTCCCTTGGCTGAGAAGCAACCCCACACATGAATGGTCTCAGGATGCTTTACTGTTGGCATGACACAGGACTGATGGTAGCGCTCACCTTGTCTTCTCCGGACAAGATGTTTTCCGGATGCCCCAAACAATCGGAAAGGGGATTCATCAGAGAAAATGACTTTACCCCAGTCCTCAGCAGTCCAATCCCTGTACCTTTTGCAGAATATCAGTCTGTCCCTGATGTTTTTCCTGGAGAGAAGGGTCTTCTTTGCTGCCCTTCTTGACACCAGGCCATCCTCCAAAAGTCTTCGCCTCACGGTGCGTGCAGATGCACTCACACCTGCCTGCTGCCATTCCTGAGCAAGCTCTGCACTGGTGGTGCCCCGATCCCGCAACTGAATCAACTTTAGGAGACAATCCTGGCGCTTGGTGGACTTTCTTGGGCGCCCTGACGCCTTCTTCACAACAATTTAACCGCTCTCCTTGAAGTTCTTGATGATCCGATAAATTGTTGATTTAGGTGCAATCTTACTAGCAGCAATATCCTTGCCTGTGAAGCCCTTTTTGTGCAAAGCAATGATGACGGCACGTGTTTCCTTGCAGGTAACCATGGTTAACAGAGGAAGAACAATGAATTCAAGCACCACCCTCCTTTTAAAGCTTCCAGTCTGTTTTTCTAACTCAATCAGCATGACAGAGTGATCTCCAGCCTTGTCCTCGTCAACACTCTCACCTGTGTTAACGAGAGAATCACTGACATGATGGCAGCTGGTCCTTTTGTGGTAGGGCTGAAATGCAGTGGAAATGTTTTTTTGGGATTAAGTTCATTTTCATGGCAAAGAGGGACTTTGCAATTAATTGCAATTCATCTGATCACTCTTCATGACATTCTGGAGTATATGCAAATTGCCATCATCAAAACTGAGGCAGCAGACTTTGTGAATATTAGTATTTGTGTCATTCTCAAAACTTTTCACCATGACTGTTGGGGAGTAGTGAACTACATGTAGTTCAACTAGTAATGTAACTACATTTTGCAGCAGCTTGGTGGTAGTTGAACTCAATTCAAATCTTGGAAGTTTTTTCAGTAGTTAATTACTTTCTTGCCATGTAGCAGTGACTATAGCTCAGCATTCAACACCATAGTACCCTCCAAGCTCATCATTAAGCTCGGGGCCCTGGGTCTGAACCCCGCCCTGTGCAACTGGGTCCTGGAATTCCTGACGGGCCGCCCCCCCAGGTGGTGATGGTAGGAAACAACACCTCCACTTCGCTGATCCTCAACACAGGGGCCCCACAAGGGTGCATTCTCAGTCCCCTCCTGTACTCCCTGTTCACCCATGACTGCGTGGCCAGGCATACCTCCAACTCAATCATCAAGTTTGCAGACGACACAACAATAGTAGGCCTGATTACCAACAAAGACGAGACGGCCTACAGGGAGGAGGTGAGGGCCCTGGGAGTGTGGTGCCAGGAAAATAACCTCTCACTCAACGTCAACAAAACAAAGGAGCTGATCGTGGACTTCAGGAAACAGCAGAGGGAGCACGCCCCTATCCACATCGACGAGACCGCAGTGGAGAAGGTGGAAAGCTTCAAGTTCCTCTGCATACACATCACTGACGATCTGAAATGGTCCACCCACACAGATAGTGTGGTGAAGAAGGTGCAACAGCGCCTCTTCAACCTAAGAAGGCTGAAGAAATTTGGCTTGGCACCTAAAACCCTCAAAAACTTTTACAGATGCACAATTGAGAGCATCCTGTCGGGCTGTATCACCGCCTGGTACGGCAACTGCACCGCCCGCAACCGCAGGGCTCTCCAGAGGGTGGTGCAGTCTGCCCAGCGCTTCACCGGGGGCAAACTACCGCCCTCCAGGACACCTACAGCACCCGATGTCACAGGAAGGCCAAAAAGATCATCAAGGACAACAACCACCCGAGCCACTGACTGTTCACCCCGCTATCATCCAGAAGGCGAGGTCAGTACAGGTGCATCAAAGCTGAGACCGAGAGACTGAAAAACAGCTTCTATCTCAAGGCCATCACTGTTAAATAGCCATCACTAGGCGGCTTCCACCCGGTTACGTAACCCTGCACCTTAGAGGCTGCTGCCCTATATACATAGACTTGAAATCTGGCCACTTTAATAATGGAACATTAGTTACTTTAATAATGTTTACATATTTTTGCTTTATTCATCGCAAATACTTTTTCATGCTATGAAAAAGTATTTGCCCCCTTTCTAATTTTCTCTACTTTTGCATATTTGTGATACTGAATGTTATCAGATCTTCAACCAAAACCTAATATTAGATAAAGGGAACATAAGTGAACAAATAACACAACAATTACATATTTATTTAATTTATTTCATAAACAAAGTTATGCAACACCCAATTCCCCTGTGTGAAAAAGTAATTGCCCCCTTACACTCAATAACTGGTTGTGCCACCTTTAGCTGCAATGACTCCAACCAAATGCTTCCTGTAGTTGTTGATCAGTCTCTCACGTCGCTGTGGAGGAATTTTGGCCCACTCTTCCATGCAGAACTGCTTTAACTCAGTGACGTGTGGATTTTCAAGCATGAACTGCTCGTTTCAAGTCCTGCCACAACATCTCAATTGGGATTAGGTCTGGACTTTGACTAGGCCATTCCAAAACTTCCAATTTGTTGTTTTTTAGCAATTTTCATGTAGACTTGATTGTGTGTTTTGGATCATTATCTTGCTGCATGACCCAGCTGCGCTTCAGCTTCAGCTCACAGACTGTCAGAAGCTGATGTGGATGCGGTGTTGGAGTCAGGCGCAGGACACAGAAGCTTAGTCGAAAACGACTTTAATTGTCACAAAGACAAATACAAAATCACGGGCCTCAAAACACAGGAGGCGAGCGATTACGCAAAACGTGCGTAAAACACTAACAACTAGAAAACAAATACCATTCACCAGCGGACAGGCGGACAACAACACACAACTGCAAACAAAACCAAAGGAAACTTATAGGTGACCTAATCAATACATAATACGAAACAGGTGCACCAACAAGACAAAACCAAACAAACATAGAGAACATCAAGCGGTAGCAGCTAGTACTCCGGGGACGACGAACGCCGAAGCCTGCCCGAACAAGGAGGAGGAGCAGTCTTGGCGGAATTCGTGACACAGACGGATGGTCTGACATTCACTGGAATGCAGTGTTTGGTTTTCGCCAGGCATTACTGGAACCATGTCGTCCAAAAAGTTATACCTTTGAATCATCTGTCCATAGAACGTTATTCCAAGAGTCTTGATGATCATCCAGGTGCTTTTTGGCAAACTTGAGTCAACTTTCTGGACGAGATGGGTCCCATTATGCCTGGCGAAAACCAAACACTGCATTCCACAGTAAGAACATCATACCAAAGGTCAAGCATGGTGGTGGTGGTGTGATGGTTTGGGGATGCGGGTAGCTTTAGTGTAGCTTATTGAGCTGACAGACATTTTTCACTGTTTCGCTATGGTTTTAGTCATCAATCTAGCAAGAGGGAAATATTTTATTAATGTAGTAGTGTCCCCCTCCCCAGAAAGCTATGACCTTTGGCTTTCACCTGGAATTGTTAATTTATGACAACAACAAAAAACACTTTTCAACCCATATGATCTAGTACACAATAAAAGTATAATAATACATATACAAATATGATGGTATGATAAAACAATCTATAAATGAATGAATTCACCTTTTCATACTTTATAATATGTCAATATATAGTTATTATCTGTTTTAGGAACATCTACCCAAGATTTTTCACCTTCTTTATTACTTTACCAAACATATACTGAACAAAAATATAAACGCAACATGTAAAGTGTTGGTCCCATGTTTCATGAGTTGAAATAAAAGATCCCAGAAATGTTCCATACGCACAAAAATCTTATTTCTCTCAAATTTTGTGCACAAATGTGTTTACATCCCTGTTAGTGCACCTTGTGCTGGGAACAATAAAAGGCCACTCTAAAATGTGCAGTTTTGTCACACAACATAATGCCACAGATGTCTCAAGTTGTGAGGGAGCATGCAATTGGCATGCTGACTGCAGGAATGTCCACCAGAGCTGTTGCCAGATAATTGAATGTTAATTTCTCTACCATAAGCCGCCTCCAACGTCGTTTTAGAAAATTTGGCAATACGTCCAACCAGCCTCACAACCGCAGACCACGTGTAACCACGCCAGCCCAGGACCGCCACATCCGGCTTCTTCACCTGCAGGATCGTCTGAGACCACCCACCCGGACAGTTGATGAAACTGAGGAGTATTTCTGTCTGTAATAAAGCCCTTTTGTGGGGAAAAACTCATTCTGATTGTCTGGGCCTGGCTCCCAAGTGGGTGGGCCTGTGCCCTCCCAGGCCCACCCATGGCTGCGCCCCTGCCCAGTCATGTGAAATCCATAGATTAGGGCCTAATTAACTTATTTCAATTGACTGATTTCCTTATATGAATTGTAACTCAGTAAAATCCTTGAAATTGTTGCATTTATATTTTTGTTCAGTATATAATGACATTAGAGAGTCAAAATCTGTTAAATTTGTGAAGATCTAAATCAACAGTTGGACCATTTAAACAGCGTGCGTCCCACCTATAGACAAGGGGACAAGGGCTATGTAAAGGGCTCGATTTTGTTGTTTTGAGCATATGCAATGTGTCTGCATCCGACATAAAACAAATGTTTGACTTCCACACAAAATTACTTATTTACTTATTTTAGGTTTAAGGAAGTGTGTAGGTCGCATTCTTTATCGTAGAGCTATAAAAGTGTATTTAGATCTGCCTGCTCGAGACAAATTCAGCGATTTATTTGCCATGGCTGTGCCCTGAAGCAGTCGAGCTGGATAAATGTTTTTCTAAGGACCGCCCCTTTGAAGTAACATTGCAGTGAAGTGATATAAATGAATGTAATGATGCAGCCGACAGAGGACATAGTCCTAGGAAGGTCTGGATGGCGGTCTTCTGACTTGAAATGGTGGGAAATCAATAAAATAAGTCATGTAAACAGTAGTAATTCTAGTGCCCAATTTCGGGGACTGTCAGCTTATTAGCTTAACTTCTTACAGAGTGAAGTAATTGGTAGCTTGGTCAATTTTCAGAGTAGCTTCCCCAACAGCAATTTGCATCATTTAACCAGTTAAAGAATACACTTGAACTCTAAGTCAGACAAACTTTGAAACCCTCACTGTGCAATGCTCATTTTATGACCTGTTATTGTCCTCTCCCAACTCAAAACACCTAGTCTTCCAGTTTGTATCCTTTTTCTCCAAATATACAGAGGCCTCTACTAGTCATCTCAAGGAGACCTGGTGTGAAGAGTTGAATATTGAGATCTCCGATGATATCTGGGGAGAAGCCCTGTCTAGAATGAATTACCTCTTGTTCCATCCATGCCAGGTATCAATTGATACAATAAAGTAATGCAGACTTCATTACTTCAAAAACAAACTACATAGAATCTACCCTCAGGTTTCCCCAATGTGTGACAGATGTAAAACCTCAGAGGGCTCATTGACTCATCTTTTTTGGCAAAGCCCCCTACTAAATGACTTCTGGGTGAATGTATATATATTTTTATGGTATTCAAATGTGTATGAAAGGGCCATTGAACCTGACCCAGAATTAGCTCTCTTCAGTTGTTCAAAATCTGCTCTTAAGTCATTTTACGAGGAACAACAAGCTTTGATGTTCAGAATGGTGGCTGCCAAAAAAACATCTTCCTCACAGAATGGAAATCACCAACTTCCCCTTGCTTCCGGAGATAGTTAGCGGAAATGATCAACACCATAAACATGGGGGAAAAACACATTTCTACAGCACTAACTACTCCAACAGATTTCTAAAGATTTGGAGTCCATTTCTTGATCTTCCGGATAAAGACTGATTGTGAAGTAATTGTGAACGCTTACCTGACTACTTGTGTTGTTGTCATGATTATATTGTTGTCCTATTGTTGTTTTATGCCTTAACCAATATTCCACTTTACAGTGTATATGTCTGGCAGCTTTGTTTTTGTGTTTTAGTTTTATATTGAACTGGAAAATAAAATCCTTTAAAATAAAGAATGAAGGGGCCTCTGGAGTGGCGCAGCGGTCTAAGGCACTGCATCGCAGTGCTTGAGGCGTCACTACAGACCTGGGTTTGATCACGGGTTAGGGGAGTGTTTGGCCGGCCGGGATGTCCTTGTCCCATCGTGCTGTGGTGGGCCGGGCACATGCACGCTGACACGGTTGCCAGTTGTACGGTGTTTCCTCCGACACATTGGTGCAGCTGGCTTCCGGGTTAAGCGAGCAGTGTGTCAAGAAGCAATGCGGCTTGGCAGGGTCATGTTTCGGAGGACGCATGGCTCTCGACCTTCGCCTCTCCTGAGTCCGTACGGGAGTTGCAGCGATGGGACAAGACTGTAACTACCAATTGGGGAGATAAAAGGGGTAAAAAGTAAAAAAATAATGGATGATGACCTCCACCGCAGCTGTGGAGTGGGTGACGTCAATTGCCAGAGGGTCAGCCTGCAGAACTGGCAAGTGTCCTTTTTTTGTCCAACTCCGGTGTGCATATTGTACTGCTTGCATTGCGAGTGCACACAATAGACTTTAATTTGCTGATTCGTTTCCTACCTCCTCGCCATCCGTATATTTTCCATAGGGTCCTGTATTGAAGGCCATCCTTGAGCCCCTTACACAGGGTTGTTTCAATCTGTTCGAAACTTCTGAGGAATCCTTGTTTGTAGTGGAGGAACGTTGCTGCCATTTCTGAATCTTTGGTCCTGCCTTAAATGGATAGGCCTAGTTTACCCAAATCACAAAATGACACATTGGTTTCCTTACCCTGTAAGCAGTCTATGGACAAGGTATGACAACAATCCATGCTTCGGTTTAGTTTCCCTGGCACTGTTTACAAATGCATCTGTGGCACAAATCCCATTCCAATCATGGGACCCATATGAGCTTTTTTCGCACTTCATGTTCAAATCATCTACAGTGCCTTCAGAAAGTGTTCCAGCCTTAATTTAAAATGGATTGAATTTAGATGTTTTGTCACTGGCCTACACACAATACCCCATAATGTCAAAGTGGAATTATGTTTTTAGAAAGTTTTACAAATTAAATAAAAATGAAAAGCTTAAATAAATTCGGAAGTGTCATGTCTACTCTCGCTCCTCACCTCCGGAGTTCGACGTTGCCGGTATACTAACCACCGGTCCTAGGATCCATCATACTCTACAGCCAGTCGACCCAGCAAGCCAGCACAACAGCCCATTCAGCAACCCGCTCAGGTCAGCGATGCCCGTTTGTCCCTCCCGGATAAATATGACGGCACACGATCTAAATGCCGTGGCTTCCTACTTCAGTGCTCCCTCTACTTTACGCACCAGATGGGAGCTCCCACCACCGAGGTTGTCCAAGGTTGCCATGGTTATTTCTCTGCTGACTGGGCAGGCGTTGGAATGGGCCACGTCCGTCTGGGAGAGAGGAGAGGAGGAGCTAGATTCATATGAGGGGTTCATGGCTCTGTTCAAATGCATCTCCGATCATCCCCCGGAGGGCAGAGAGGGGGGTGAGCGTTTACTCCAATTACGGCAGGGGGACCAGACGGCTGCCGAGTACACACTCACCTTCCGGACAGTAGCAGCATCCAGCGGATGGAACGAGCCGGCACTTCGCACGCTATTCAGAAGAGGTCTGCGCAAGGAGGTCCAGACGGAATTGGCCTGTCGAGATGACAACCTCTCCTTGGACACACTCATTGCGATGGCCATCCGTCTGGATAACCTACTTCGGGAGCGTCGGTACTATCATCGCTTCGCTCCCTCCCTCAGTGAACACTCTGGATCAGAGCCTGAACCCATGGAGGTAAGGGTCACACGCCCCCCCGCGGCAGAACGACGCAGAAGGAGACAGCTGGGGCTCTGTCTGTATTGTGGTCAAGGAGGGCACCAGGTCCAACGGTGTCTGGCACTTCCTAATCCGGGATCCACAAGAGCAGAGGGACGGTCACGTGATCTTCCACTTCCTAGGGCAGGAGAGAGTATTCCATCTTCATCACTTTCTGCTAAACTATTTTTCGTGTCCATCACACTAGTTGACTGTCCCTCATGTACTGTGTCTACAGCGTTGGTGGATTCTGGTGCCGCAGGGAACTTTATTGACCAGACCCTTGCCTCCTCTCTTAACCTCATCTCTTACCCGCTCCCCTCTTCTTTCCCAGTTCAAGCCCTTGATAATCGGCCACTAGGATACGGAACCATCACCCACATCACCCAACCACTCACCCTCACCGTGGAGTCCATTCATCAGGAGAACATCCCCTTCTTCATCACCAGTGCACCAGGTCACAAGATCATCCTCGGCCACCCTTGACTTCAACGCCATAACCCCACCATCTCATGGTCGAGAATGAGAATCACCGACTGTTCACCCGAATGGCGGAGGACCTGCTCCCCTGTCCCCTGTGGTTCCACGTCGGTTGACCTGTGGTTGCCCTTCAGCCCAACATCCCGGAGGTATACCAGGACCTGCGGGAGGTATTCTCCAAGACCCGCCCCACCCGTCTTCCTCCTCATTGCCCCTGGTACTGTGCCATCGACCTGCTGGCAGGGTCTGCACCTCCGCGAAGACGCATCTTCCCTCTGTCGGTGGCTGAGACCCAGGCCATGGAGGATTACATCCAAGAGGCGCTCCAACAAGGTTTTATCCACACGTCCACTTCTCCTGCGTCGGCTGGTTTCTTCTTCGTGGCCAAGAAGGATGGAGGGTTACGTCCATGTATTGATTACAGAGGACTCAATGAAATCACCACAAAGTACCGTTACCCTCTCCCGTTGGTGCCGGCAGCCATCGAACAGCTCCTCGGGGCCCGGATCTTTACCAAACTAGACCTGCAGAGTGCATACAATCTCATCCGCATCTGGGAGGGGGATGAGTGGAAGACGGCATTTAGCACAATGTCTAGTCACTATGAGTACTTGGTGATGCCTTTCTGTTTAGCCAATGCTCCGTCAGTGTTCCAGGCATTCGTTAACGAGGTGTTCAGGAACATGCTCGGACGCCAGGTGGTCGTGTATATCGATGACATCCTGGTCTACTCAGCTACCCTGGAGGATCACATCACTCACGTTCGAGCAGTTCTGGAACGCCTCCTGGCTAACCACCTGTTTGTCAAGGCTGAGATGTGCCGATTTCATCAGAAGGCTGTCTTCTTCTTAGGCTATCAAATCACCGGTCCTGGGATCCATCATTACGCACACCTGGCATCAATCATTACGCGCACCTGCACATCATCATGAGGCACACCTGGACTCCATTACCTCACTTATTACCTCCCCTATATCTGACACTCCCTTAGGTTCTTTCCCCAGTCAGTATTATTCCTGTGGTTATGCGTAGACGCTACTGCTACGTTGTCTCGTTCCACGTTTGTTGTTTTATTAGACGTTTCACCTGCACCTGCTTCTCGACTCACAGCGTCTTCATTACAAGGAGTAATAATCTACTTAACATGTCACATAATAAGTTGCATGGACTCAATGTGTGCGATAATAGGGTGTAACATGATTTTTTAATGACTACCTCATTTCTCTACCCAACACATACAATTATCTGTAAGGTCCCTCAGTCGTGCAGTGAATTTCAAACAAACATAGATTCAACCACAGAGACCAGGGAGGTTTTCCAATGCCTCGCAAAGAAGGACACCTATTGGTAGATGGGTAAAAAAAAAAAAAAAAAAAGCAGACAATGAATATCCGTTTGAGCATTGTGAAGTTATAATTACACTTTGGGTGGTGTACCAATACACCCAGTCACTACAAAGATACAGGCGTCCTTCCTAACTCAGTTGCAGGAGAGGAAGGAATCCAATTGTAACTTTAAAACAGTTAGAGTTGAAAGGCTGTGATAGGAGAAAACTAAGGATGGATCAACAACATTGTAGTTACTCCACAATACTAACCTAATATGACAGAGTGAAAAGACAGAAGCCTGTACAGAATACAAATATTCCAAAACATGCATCCTGTTTGCATCAAGGCACTAAAGTAATTCTGCAAATAATTTGGCAAAGCAATTAACTTTTTGTCCTGAATGCAAAGTGTTATGTTTGGGGCAAATCCAATACAACATGTTACTGAGTACCACTCTCCATATTTTCAAGAATAGTGGTGGCTGCATCATGTTAGGGGTATGCTTGTAATCGTTAAGGACTGGGCAGTTTTTTAGGGTAAAAAATAAATGGATTGGAGCTAGGCACAGGCAAAATACTAGAGGAAAACCTGGTTCAGTCTGCTTCCCACCAGACACTGGGAGATGAATTCACCTTTCAGCAGGACAACAACCTAAAACACAAGGCAAAATCTACACTGGAGTTGCTTACCAAGAAGGCAGTGAATGTTCCTGAGTGGCCGAGTTACAGTTTTGACTTAAATCTACTTGAAAATCTATGGCAAGAGCTGAAAATGCTTGTCTAGCAATGATCAACAACCAATTTGACAGAGCTTGAAGAATAAATGGGCAAATGTTGCACAATCCAGGTGTGGAAAGCTCTTAAGAGACTTAACCAGAAACACTAAGAGCTTTAAATCGCTGCCAAAGGTGCTTCTACAAAATATTGACTCAGGGCTGTGAATACTTATGTAAATGAGATATTTCATTTTTTATAAATTAGCAAACATTTCTAAAAACATGTTTTCACTTTGTCATTACGGGATATTGTGTGTTGATGGGTGTCACGTCTACTCCCGCTCCGGCGCTCAATGTCACCGGTCTACTAATCACCAGTTCTGGCAACCCATCTTTACCCGCACCTGGCAACCATCATTACACACACCTGCGTCTCATCAGTCACACCTGGACTTCATTACTCCATTGATTACTTATCCTTTATATAACACTATTTTGTTATCAGTCATCAGCTAGTATTGTTTGTTTCTATGTCAGATGCTTCTCTTTTTTTGTATTGGTCCATGTTTGTTATTATTAAACTCACTAACTGCATCCTGACTCCCTGCGTCTACATTACAATGGGTGATTTTGGGTGTTTTTTTTATTTATATAATCCATTTTGAATTCAGACTGTAACAACAAAGTCAACCGGTATGAATATTTTCTGAAGGCACTGTATAAGTGACTTTGTTGTGCTTCACAATCAATTTTACATACTTTCAGGTGCTTTGGACATGATGTGTGGGGAAAAAAAAGAATGCTAATATCGGGTCCATGACTTGAATGGGATTTGTGCCACAAATTCTAAAACGTTAGCATTTGGAAACCGTGCCAGGGAAATAAAAACGCATGGATTGCTGTCATACTTTGTCCATAGATTGCTTACCGGGTAAGGAAACCAATGTGTAATTTTGTAATTTTGGGGAATTATCCCTTTAATTTAGTCCAAGAAGTGAGAGATGAGAGGAACATCAAGGCTGGTATTCGAATCCAAACAATAGGCTCAAAAGACGATTTAATGCCTACATACTTACGCAAAAAAACGGTTCTGGTCAAGATGTTAACAAATCACAACAGGAACAGTAGCTAGCTAGCGAAACACAAGAGTCATTGTCTGTTCTTTTGAGTTTTGAAGTTGAGTCTTTGCCTGACAAAGTGAAGTTAGGATATATAAGTTATCCTGTACGAGCTTATGTGCCGAATACATTACGATGTTACAAGTGTCAAACTTATGGGCATGTGTCAGCAGGGTGTAGGAGGGAGGTTCCAAGGTGTGAGAAGTGTGCAGAAGGGCATGAGACAAAGGAATGTGTAGCATTGGGGAAAGTAGTGGTATGTGCTAATTGTAGGGGTGCCCATGGGGCTGGGGATCAGAAATGTCCCGTGCGAGAGAGGCAGGTTGAGGTTTCCAGGGTAAAAGTAGTGAAGAAGTTGTCATATGCTGAGGCAGTTAATAAAGTAGAGGAAGATGGGTCAAGGGGAAGGAGTGGTGAGAGTAGTAGATATGTACCAGTACAGAGGGATAGGTCAACAACTGATAACCAGGTGGCGAATCGCATCTCTGCATGTCTGGCAGACATATCAGTATGGATGACGGATCACCACCTCAAGCTGAACCCTGGCAAGACGGAGCTGCTCTTCCTCCCGGGGAAGGACTGCCCGTTCCATGATCTCGCCATCACGGTTGACAACTCCGCTATGTCCTCCTCCCAGAGTGCGAAGAGCCTAGGCGTGACCCTGGACAACACCCTGTCGTTCTCCGCCAACATCAAGGCGGTGACCCGCTCCTGCAGGTTCATGCTCTACAACATTCGGAGAGTACGACCCTGCCTTACACAGGAAGCGGCACAGGTCCTAATCCAGGCACTTGTCATCTCCCGTCTGGACTACTGCAACTCGCTGTTGGCTGGCCTCCCTGCCTGTGCCATTAAACCCCTACAACTCATCCAGAATGCCGCAGCCCGTCTGGTGTTCAACCTTCCCAAGTTCTCTCACGTCACCCCCCTCCTCCGCACACTCCACTGGCTTCCAGTTGAAGCTCGCATCCGCTACAAGACCATGGTGCTTGCCTATGGAGCAGTGAGGGGAACGGCACCTCTGTACCTTCGGGCTCTGATCAGTCCCTACACCCAAACGAGGGCATTGCGCTCATCCACCTCTGGCCTGCTGGCTCCCCTTCCTCTGCGGAAGCACAGCTCCCGCTCAGCCCAGTCAAAACTGTTCGCTGCTCTGGCACCCCAATGGTGGAACAAGCTCCCTCACGACGCCAGGACAGCGGAGTCACTCACCACCTTCCGGAGACATTTGAAACCCCACCTCTTTAAGGATTACCTGGGATAGGATAAAGTAATCCTTCTACCCCCCCCCCCCCCAAAAAAAAATAATTGTAAAGTGGTTATCCCACTGGCTATAGGGTGAACGCACCAATTGGTGAGTCGTTCTGGATAAGAGCGTCTGCTAAATGACGTAAATGTGCCCTTGAGCAAGGCACTTAACCCTAATTGCTCCTGTAAGTCGCTCTGGTTAAGAGCGTCTGCTAAATGACTAAAATGTAAATGTAAATGTAAACTGATATATTTTTCAGTAAGATTGGATTTTTAGCATTTATAGCAATGGTTATTAATTGTACTGCAGGGATGGAACGTAAGTCTAAGAAAATTGAGGTTGTGGTGGCAGCTGCATAGAGGTATCTGGGTGTGCGAGACTTGACATCAGAAGAGTTACAGGGAGTGTTAAGTGGTGATGTCCCATCATTTCAGGTTGAAGGCATGAGGTAGGAATGAATATATTTAAATAGTGGAGTGGGTGGTGTTAATGATTAATAATAATTTTGAATTTGTGAGTGTAGTGTTAGATGGTAGGGTATTTCTTTATTTTATTTTTCAAGCAAAATATAAGGGAGTTGTACACCAGTCTAGTAGGTGGCATTGGATACCAACCGCCGTTAAACCACTATCAGTCACCATTAATCAATACAACTGCATATTTTCCTCATACTTTCCCTCATTTTTTATTTTTTTTGAAGTTTTATTTTAAAAAATCAGCATGATTTCAGGAAAATAAAATCTTTAAGATTCCAGCAACACGAAGGTAGCACCTCAGTGGAGCATTGCTGTGTGCCACAATGTGTGGCAACGGTGAATTTCAATTCTGTGTTGAGCTTCCACACATTCCCCATGTTAGAAGTTAGAAGAGATGGATTGTAAATATTCGACTTGACAAGTTCACTGTAACAAATCACACCGAGGTCTGCATCCGTCCTTTCCTAGCTGAGGACTTGATTGAGCCTTCGACCAGCACCGGGCGCAGAAGATTAAATATTAATAAGTTGTATCCTGTTTGCAATGTAAAATAGCTTGCTACCTACGTTAGCTAGCTAAAGTAGCTAGCTAACCACCTTAAAAGTTGTCAATGTAGCTCGACACACATTTTTTTTTAAACCGTTTTGTTTCTTGCACATAGGGGTAACAGAAAAAGCCTTAATTTGATTAACATCGTTCAGTCATTTGCGGGAGATCTAGCAGACAGCAGGTGTAAAGTGCCAAACCGGTACCTAGCTTGATGTTAACGTAGCAATGGAAGTTGACTGGCTGGCTGAGTAGAATGCATAACTACAGTGTCATAACGCGTCGCTAGAGCCAATTAATTGAATAATATAGGCTAAGACTGTTAGGTTGAATACTTTGACTCTGGGTGTGTTAGTTTTGTGAATAATTCACATGAAACTTTCACTTTAATGGTCAGCAACTAGAGAGATAGTGACCAGAGTTTTACATTTCCCAAGTTTATTGCACATATCAGCAGGGATGTAGTGCTGCCATAGTGCAGGGGAGGGGCGCTCCCTCACTTTATTCAATTTGAGAATACACGCTGCTGGTAAAAGATATTTCTGGAAAATGAATAATGATACATTCTCAAATTCTATTTAATTACCACAAAAATTCCATGAAAACGATAGAATGAGAATGACAAACTAAATAAATATGTAGGCAATAGCAGCCTATAGGCAGGTAAATGTGGTTTCTTCCCCATCTTCTCCCTCTGGCGGAGCGCGAATGATGAATAATTGTAGTGTGTGCAAAGGCCCATAGGTAGGAGGATTTACCACTTTGAGCGGGCCAAATCCGACATAACAAGAACTGCCACAGACAGAACTCCAGGGGTTGCTAAAACACCAAAGAGATCTAGGATCCAAATTCACCACGTGTATGCCTTGATGTTCATATAACTCTTGTGCAGTGGAACCCAGAACCATATGTGACCACTTGGTTATGGTGCCGTCCTTTCAGCACCACGATTTGAAGGGTACTCAAATTGCTTAAAATAACCTACGCCTAATAGTCCTATTCATCACTTATTATTATTACAAATAGAAGATTATAACTTCTCACAATGGTGCTTGTTTAGTAAAGTTGGATCAAAGCTCAATCAAATCAATGTCTTGCAAGATCACAATGAATAATTAGTATTTAACAGAACCTAATATAATAGTATATAGGCATACTGTAGCATAGTAGGCCTATATGTAACACCAAAAACACCTCAATCATTTCTTAATTCTACCTGAATAGTAGCCGTTTAAAAACTATTCCTGGGCCGCAAATGGCCCGCATGGCGTAGTATGGACAACTATTTTTGTGGTATGGATGCCACATGCTTTCACCTCAGTCCAATCGGGCTCTCTATAGTAGCATATGCAGAGTTTACACCAACCAAATATTCATTTTCCAGCCTTCTTTTCCACCCCATATATTGATGAGTCCCAATCATGAAAATGTCTCCCCTCATCAAATCCCCTCCCACTCCCTTATCTATCACTATCGAATTGAAACGGCAAACATGCCTGCAAGTTGTGTCAGAGGCTTGGAAGCCAATGGAAAACAACCTCGCGAGTTTAAAAGTCCGTAGAGCAAACCAACGGTGATATGGGGGAGTGAGGCTTGGGTTATATATAGTTTTGCAGTTCATATTAGCATAAATCCCTGATGTCAATAGAAATGTTTGTCATACATGCACTAAACGTTGACGTATTATTTTAGGAGAAGAATGTTTTACTTTGTTTCCCTATTAATCATGTTGGTATCTCCCCATGTCAAAGTTGACGTGCATACGGTCATGTCTTTCTTTGTTACTTGCTACGTGCTAGCAAGTCCAAAGGGAAAGTGATAGAGTACAATCGTTTTCAAGAAAAAAAACCACATTCAACCATATCTGTAAGAGGTATGTATGCATTTGATCAATTACATACGATTCGTATCCATTGGACAGCGAACCAGCTCATTGCTAGTTTGCAAAGGTAGCAAGTCATTCATCCATGCTATTTAGCGCAATAGCTAGCTAAGCTAGTTAACGTTAGCTAGCGAATATAGCTATGCATGCTAGGTATCGATCTATCTTGGCTATCCATAATCGATTAGATTTTGATTGAAAGTACACTATAGACGAAGTCGGGGTAGAATGTGTGTTGGTGTTTACTTTGTTGACAAACCAGCTACTAAAGCGGCACTAGTTTAGCACAAAATGGATCATTTTGACTTTCCTCCCTGACACTGTTGCTAGCTAACGTAGCTAATTCAGAAAGCCAGACATTGACAATGAACAGGAAATGTGCTATATCCAAATCAGAATAATAATGTGTCCTCAACATGAATATTGATCGAACGAACAAAGTAAATCCACCATAAAGATGGAAGAAAAGGTGTATGGAGCACTGCCTGTCCACTCAGAATATCTTCAACAGTGTTGAGTTCTTATCCCGTCAAAAAGAAGCCCAGGAGGACGCCGATTGAACGAAATCCCCCCATGAATGGCCAAATGTTATGAATCTGAAATAACAGCATGTTTTGATTGCATTTATTCATTGTGAAACCTACATCTATGAAATCCTATAACCTAATGCATTGAATTGAGTTATTCACAGAATTACCGTTGTCTTTACTTGCACGCCTAACTGATTGTGCATCTTATGATCTGAGATCCAATCACACACAGACGCATATATACACTATATATACATATGTACATACAGTTGAAGTCGGAAGTTTACATACACTTAGGTTGGAGTCATTAAAACTCGTTTTTCATCCACTCCACAAATGTCTTGTTAACAAACTATAGTTTTGGCAAGTCGGTTAGGACATCTACTTTGTGCATGACACAAGTAATTTTTCCAACAATTGTTTACAGACAGATTATTTCACTTATAATTCACTTCATCACAATTCCAGTGGGTCAGAAGTTTACACACACTAAGTTGACTGTGCCTTTAAACAGCTTGGACAATTCCAGAAAATGATGTCATGGCTTTAGAAGCTTCTGATAGGCTAATTGACATCATTTGAGTCAATTGGAGGTGTACCTGTGGATGTATTTCAAGGCCTACCTTCAAACTCAGTGTCTCTTTGCCTGACATCATGGGAAAATCAAAAGAAATCAGCCAAGACCTCAGAATCTTTTTTGCAGACCTCCACAAGTCTGGTTCATCCTTGGGAGCAATTTCCAAATGCCTGAAGGTACCACGTTCATCTGTACAAACAATACTACGCAAGTATAAACACCATGGGACCACGCAGCCGTCATACCACTCAGGAAGGAGAAGCATTCTGTCTCCTAGAGATGAATGTACTTTGGTGCGAAAAGTGCAAATCAATCCCAGAACAACAGCAAAGGACCTTGTGAAGATGCTGGAGGAAACAGGTACAAAAGTATCTATATCCACAGTAAAACGAGTCCTATATCGACATAACCTGAAAGGCCACTCAGCAAGGAAGAAGCCACTGCTCCAAAACAGCCATGAAAAAGCCAGACTACGGTTTGCAACTGCACATGGGGACAAAGATCGTACTTTTTGGAGAAATGTCCTCTGGTCTGATGAAACAAAAATATAACTGTTTGCCATAAAGACCATTGTTATGTTTGGAGGAAAAAGGGGGTGGCTTGCAAGCCGAAGAACACCATCCCAACCGTGAAGCACGGGGGTGGCAGCATCATGCTGTGAGGGTGCTTTGCTGCAGGAGGGACAGGTGCACTTCACAAAATAGATGGCATCATGAGGAAGGGAAATTATGTGGATATATTGAAGCAACATCTCAAGACATCAGTCAGAAAGTTAAAGCTTGGTCGTAAATGGGTCTTCCAAATGGACAATGACCCCAAGCATACTTCCAAAGTTGTGGCAAAATGGCTAAAGGACAACAAAGTTAAGGTATTGGAGTGGCCATCACAAAGCCCTGACCTCAATCCTATAGAAAATGTGTGGGCTGAACTGAAAAAGCGTGTGCGAGCAAGGAGGCCCACAAACCTGACTCAGTTACACCAGCTCTGTCAGGAGGAATGGGCCAAAATTCACCCAACTTATTGTGGGAAGCTTGTGGAAGGCTACCTGAAACGTTTGACCCAAGTTAAACAATTTAAAGGCAATGCTACCAAATACTAATTGAGTGTATGTAAACTTCTGACCCACTGGGAATGTGATGAAATAAATAAAAGCTGAAATAAATCATTCTCTCTACAATTATTCTGACATTTCACATTCTTAAAATAAATGGTGATCCTAACTGACCTAAGACAGGGAATTTTTACAATGATTAAATGTCAGGAATTGTGAAAAACTGAGTTTAAATGTAGTTGGCTAAGGTGTTTTTTATTTATTTTACCTTCATTTAACTAGGCAAGTCAGTTAAGAACACATTCTTATTTACAATGACGGCCTACACCGGCCAAACCCGGACGACGCTGGGCCAATTGTGCACCGCCCTATGGGACTCCCAATCACGGCCGGTTGTGATACATCCTGGAATCGAACCGGGGGTCTGTAGTGATGCCTCAAACACTGAGATGCAGTGCCTTAGACCGCTGCGCCACTCGGGAGCTATGTAAACTTCTGACTTCAACTGTACATACATACAAAAGTATGTGGATACCCCTTCAAATATGTGTATTTGGCAATTTCAGCCGCACCCATTGCTGACAGGTGTATAAAATCGAGCACACAGCCATGCAATCTCCATTGGCAGTAGAATGGCCTTACTGAAGAGCTCAGGGATTTTTTTACGTGGCACCGTCATAGTATGCCCCCTTTCCAACAAGTCAGTCTGTCAAATTTCTGCCCTGTAAGAGCTGCCCCGGTCAACTGTAAGTGCTGTTATTGTGAAGTGGAAACGTCTAGGAGCAACAACGGCTCAGCCGCGAAGTGGTAGGCCACACAAGCTCACAGAATGGGATCACTGAATACTGAAGTGCGTAAAATCGTCTGTCCTTGGTTGCAACACTCGCTACCAAATTCCAAACTACCTCTGGAAGCACTGTTCGTCGGGAACTTCATAAAATGGGTTTCCATGGCCGAGCATCCGCACACAGGCCTAAGATCACCATGCGCAATGCCAAGCGTCGGCTGGAGTGGTGTAAAACTCGCCACCATTGGACTTTGGAGTAGTGGAAACACGTTTTCTGGAGTGATGAATCCCGCTTCACCATCTGGCAGTCGGACGGACAAATCTGGGTTTGGTGGATGCCAGGAGAACGCTACCTGCCCGAATGCATAGTGCCAACTGTGAAGTTTGGTGGAGGAGGAATAATGGCTCCTGTACGTCACTCTGGATAAGAGCGTCTGCTAAATAACAAAAATAATAATAATAAATAAAATATATATATAGAATGGCTTTACAGTCCAGTTCTGCCTAATCTAGGAGACTTAAAATGCAGGTGTTATAGGGAACATCACAGGTTATTTCTATGATATGTAGAAGCTGTGTCTACTGTATGCTACCTCATGAATATGGTGGAGGTACCTTTTCTGGACATTCTGGTACCTTTTTAAAGATTCTGAAATGTCCTGGAGGGCATGGTGTACTTTACAGGTCTCACTACAACAGCGTTTCCCAAACTCAGTCATCGGGCCCCAAAGGGTCCACATTTAGGTTTTTGCCGTAACACTACACAGCTGATTCAAATTATCAAAGCTTGATGATTAGTTGCTTATTTGAATCAGCTGTGTAGTGTTAGGGCAAAAACCAAAACGTTTTTGCCCTAGGACCGAATTTGGGAAACCCTGTACTAGAATATACACTGAGTATACAAAACATTAGACTGATCAGGTGAATCCAGGTGAAAGCTATGATCCCTTATTGATGTCAGTTGTTAAATCCACTTCAAATCAGTGTAGATGAAGGGTTAAAGAAGGATTTTTAAGTCTTGAGACAATTGAGACATTAATTGTGTATGTGTGCCATTCAGAGGGTGATTTAAGTGCCTTTTGAACGGGGCATGGTAGTAGGTGCCAAGCGCACCTGTTTGTGTCAAGAACTGCAACACTGCTGGGCTTTTCACGCTCAACAGTTTCCCGTGTGTATCAAGAATGGTCCACCACCCAAAGGACATCCAATGAACTTGACACAACTGTTGGACGTATTGGAGTCAACATGGGCCAGCATCCCTGTGGAACGCTTTCGACACCTTGTAGAGTCCATGCCGACTTATTGAGGTTGTTCTGAGAGAAAATTGGGGGGTTGCAACTCAATATTAGGAAGGTGTTCCTAATGTTTGGTATAGTCACTGTATTTCAGTTATAGAATTAACACTGGGGGTCCTTTTCTTTTGTCTTCCTTCTACAGGATTCAGTCTACTCAGCAGCTTCAAGCTCTGCAGGGACAGTGTCCAGGCATCAACCACCACCACAGTCCTCACCCTCACTACGCAGAGGGACCAAGAGAGGAGAGGGTCATGGCACATATGGCTGTCAATCATGAGCTCATGGCTCAGCAAGAGCCCGCCAACTTAGTGAAAGGTACCCTGGTTCTTTATTCCCACAGAGCTGTATTCAATTAAAATAAGGACATGATCCTCAGTGTATTTATGGCCCGATGGATTTAAAGTTGATTAATTTGTGGGAGAAGTGTTCTATGATGCATTTCCCCACAGATTAAAAACAAATGTCTCATCGACAAATCAGCGTTCATGTGACAGTCGAGGCTAGTGTGAATGTTCACAGCAAGGTGATTGGAAGATCTCTCCCTCTTGCAGCTCCAGCGAAAAAGCGAGGGAGAACGGCACAACCGAAGGAGCCCAAGCCACCCAAAATGCCCAAGCCACCTAAGGAGCCCAAGCCACCCAAGGAGCCCAAGGCACCCAAGGCCAAACCGGGCCCCAAGGCCAAACCGGGCCCCAAGCCCAAGAAAGGCAAGGAGGGTCAAGAGGCAGACGGCACGCAGGGGAAAATAGACGAGACCTTCAAGAAGGTCAAGAAGAAAAGGGACCGCTTCAAAGGCATGACTGAGGATGAGGTCATGAGTAGAACTCTGACTGACATCCTTGACTACAACCTGGACTATGTTATCGTGAGTTCAACGCTTTTGTCGCTTTGTGCCAGACAATTATTTTATGATGTGCGCCAGACAATGGAGCTACTTGATTTGTCCAATAAGAAATGCTCATTTTCTATTTCAGCTGGAAGACGTTATGTCTTGTGTGCTCTAATGAGCACAACCCGGTAGTATAATGTGCAACTCTTTGTGCAACTTTTTGTTCTAGATTGGAATCAACCCAGGTCTGGTGGCAGCCTATGTTGGACGATGGTTCCCTGGCCCTGGAAACCATTTCTGTAAGTTGCTTTAAGTATATATTCAGTCTCTTACTTTGAAAACATTTACAATCTTCTTCTTGTGGTCCTCTGTAGCTCAGCTGGTAGAGCACGGCGCTTGTAACGCCAAGGTAGTGGGTTCGATCCCCGGGACCACCCATACACAAAAAAAATAAAATAATGTATGCACGCATGACTGTAAGTCGCTTTGGATAAAAGCGTCTGCTAAATGGCATATTATTATATTATTATTATTATTTGTCAGCTCTTTCTTTACCCCAACGCCATTTATGAATCAAATAAATTGCTAAGCTTTAAATTCAAGGCAATGTTATGTTACTCATGCCGAACAGGATGATGCAGTTGTATGCTTAGTGCGCAGAGCATTAAGATCTTCACCCCAATTTCAGAAAAATAATGGTACAACGAATTAATGAATAGTTATCCTCTTCAGGGAAGTGCCTGTTCTTGTCCGGATTCACTGATGAGCAGCTTAACCACATGAGCGACACCAGCCTGCCAGAGAAATATAAGATCGGCTTCACCAACATGGTGGCAAGGACAACGCCTGGAAGCAAAGACCTCTCAACGTAAGCTTAGGAAGAAAATAATAAAATCCGTCAGTCTGCAATGTGCTAAAGAATAATGAGTGAGATGATAGACATTTCTGTCTCGAACAGTGGCCACACAGCAAGCTGAATTCACATATACTGTAGATGGAATACAATGTATGACTCAACTTATGTTTCTTCACAGCAAAGAGCTACGTGAGGGCGCCTTAATTCTTGTCGAGAAGCTGAAAAAGTACAAGCCACTTATAGCTGTTTTCAATGGAAAATGTAAGTAGCTACATGTATCCCTGCTAGAGGAGAAAATTCCAGTGGCCAGAACTTTCCATTGAAATTGAAATTCCATATTAACCATTGAAATACTGTTTATTCTCAGGTATCTATGAAATGTTCTGCAGAGAGATGTTTGGTAAGAAGCCCAAAAAGCTTGACTTTGGTCTGCAGCCACACAAGATACCGGACTGTGAAGTGGTAAGGGTTCTGCTACCTGGTAGTGTGTGTTGTGGTGCTCCAGATACTGTATTTTATGATGAATGGATGATAAAGAAATGAAGAGTTGAAAGAAAACGTACTTCCTGGATTAAGGTATTTTTCACAATAACTGGTCAAAGTGTCACCTTTTGACTAAAGATTCAAATCTAACAAAAACTATTTGAAATAGTCAACATTAACTATGATTATTGGCATTGAGCATACAGTGGAAGTACAGTGCCATTTCCCTTTGAAATGACTCATAACCCTGCCCTCGCCCCTACAGGCATTGTATCTGATGCCCTCGTCAAGTGCCCGCTGTGCCCAGTTTCCCCGTGCCCAGGACAAAGTGCACTTCTACATCAAGCTGAGGGAATTGAGGGACCAGCTCAGGGGCGTGGGCAGATCTGACGAGATTCAGGAGTTGGAGTACACCTTTGACCTGGGACTGGCCAAAGGTAAGAGAACGTGCTGCAGTCAGTGCTATAATGAGTATTCAGACATTTGCATAATGTACAGTGAGGGGAAAAAAGTATTTGATCCCCTGCTGATTTTGTAAGTTTGCCCACTGACAAAGAAATGATCAGTCAATAATTTTAATGGTAGGTTTATTTGAACAGTGAGAGACAGAATAACAACAACAAAATCCAGAAAAACGCATGTCAAAAATGTTATAAATTGATTTGCATTTTAATGAGGGAAATAAGTATTTGACCCCTCTGCAAAACATTACTTAGTACTTGGTGGCAAAACCCTTGTTGGCAATCACAGAGGTCAGACGTTTCTTGTAGTTGGCCACCAGGTTTGCACACATCTCAGGAGGGATTTTGTCCCACTCCTCTTTGCAGATCTTCTCCAAGTCATTAAGGTTTCGAGGCTGACGTTTGGCAACTCGAACCTTCAGCTCCCTCCACAGATTTTCTATGGGATTAAGGTCTGGAGACTGGCTAGGCCACTCCAGGACCTTAATGTGCTTCTTCTTGAGCCACTCCTTTGTTGCCTTGGCCGTGTGTTTTGGTTCATTGTCATGCTGGAATACCCATCCACGACCCATTTTCAATGCCCTGGCTGAGGGAAGGAGGTTCTCACCCAAGATTTGACAGTACATGTCCCCGTCCATCGTCCCTTTGATGCGGTGAAGTTGTCCTGTCCCCTTAGCAGAAAAACACCCCCAAAGCATAATGTTTCCAACTCTATGTTTGACGGTGGGGATGGTGTTCTTGGGGTCATAGGCAGCATTCCTCCTCCTCCAAACACGGCGAGTTGAGTTGATGCCAAAGAGCTCGATTTTGGTCTCATCTGATCACAACACTTTCACCCAGTTCTCCTCTGAATCATTCAGATGTTCATTGGCAAACTTCAGACGGGCATGTATATGTGCTTTCTTGAGCAGGGGGACCTTGCGGGCGCTGCAGGATTTCAGTCCTTCACGGCGTAGTGTGGTACCAATTGTTTTCTTGGTGACTATGGTCCCAGCTGCCTTGAGATCATTGACAAGATCCTCCCGTGTAGTTCTGGGCTGATTCCTCACCGTTCTCATGATCATTGCAACTCCACGAGGTGAGATCTTGCATGGAGCCCCAGGCCGAGGGAGATTGACAGTTATTTTGTGTTTCTTCCATTTGCGAATAATCGCACCAACTGTTGTCACCTTCTCACCAAGCTGCTTGGCGATGGTCTTGTAGCCCATTCTAGCCTTGTGTAGGTCTACAATCTTGTCCCTGACATCCTTGGAGAGCTCTTTGGTCTTGGCCATGGTGGAGAGTTTGGAATCTGATTGATTGATTGCTTCTGTGGACTGGTGTCTTTTATACAGGGAACAAACTGAGATTAGGAGCACTCACTTTAAGAGCTCGTTACCTGTATAAAAGACACCTGGGAGCCAGAAATCTTTCTGATTGAGAGGGGGTCAAATACTTATTTCCCTCATTAAAATGCAAATCAATTTATAACATTTTTGACATGCGTTTTTCTGGATTATTTTGTTGTTATTCTGTCTCTCACTGTTCAAATAAACCTACCATTACAATTATAGACTGATCATTTCTTTGTCAGTGGGCAAACGTACAAAATCAGCAGGGGATCAAATACTTTTTTCCCTCACTGTACATCATTAACACAAGCTACATTATTATGAAAAGGGACAGTATGACATTTCATTTTGATATGAAATGAAAATCCATCACAGTCCTGCCCCATCTCATGGTCTCAATGTATTCATAATCACCTGAAGGAGCTTTTTGAAAACTGTCTTGTTTACCAGATAAATTACCAAAAAATACATTGAATTCATTGTTTTTCTCCCCCTTACAGAGGACGCCAAGAGAATGGCGATCAAGGAGGAGGCGTACGACCCAGGCTATGAGGCAGCCTTCGGCGGAGCGTACGGCGAGGGCGGGTCCGGGCTTGAGGAGGGCCAGAGCAACGGTCACTAACTTCTCGTCGGCTGTAAACACAGGTCAGCACATAAAGACACAAAGTATGGACCATACAAATATAATGAGAAGTAACTATTTCTATGGTGGGGACTCGTCACAGGACACTTGAGTCGTAAAAGTGGTAGTTAACCCAAACTACGAAAATACTTATGCATCCTCACCTTGAAATGAGTCTAGATGCCACGAGGTATTGTGATCCACACACTGGATTTGTATGTGCCCTGAATTCCTCCTCCTGACTCTGCTGTAGATCTAAAGGGGCTGAATAGGTGTAAGTAATATGGCGGAAATTACATCCAGCCTATTAAAAAGGCATATTTTGCGTATTCCTATCCAATCCCTTCAGATCTACAGAAGTGGCTAGGGGTCGATTTGGAATGCAGGGATAGTATACTATACGCAGTCACATAGAGCCCCACAGTGGGCGTGTCATAAACCCTAGCAGTCAAAACAGGGAAATGGTTCCAATTGTTTTTCCACCATTCACTTTTCCCATAGGGGATTTTAGAAAAAATAATTGCACCCCTTGGGGTCCCCAGGACCGAGTTTGGGAAACGCTGAACTACAAGCCAGAGGATGGGTACATTGTTGTTTTGCAGTTCTCATAGAGATTTACACACTTATCAAAACACTTATCAAAACACTTATCAAAACGAAGAAGAAGAAATGGACTACTTTAAAATAGAGAAAGCCCTCAATGGTGCTGCCCATGCTGTCACAGAAGCCGTAATACCACAGATACAAAGAAGCCCGATCTAGCGACCTCCATGCCTAAAACACTTAACTACCTGTTCCTAACAATGGGCTCGAGGTAGCATGCTCAAATGACCTCACCTCAGAGCTTTAAAGGTATTTTCTTCTAATTTCAGACGCTGCCAAGAAGGCAAACACTTACCAACCTCCTACGGCCGCCACCACCACAGAGGGACAACTCCCAGACAGACAGTGGATGATAAAGTCTTTCACTGATCAGATTCCAGACATTGGTGGCTCTAAAGAACCACAGGCATGGGCGGGCAATGTATAAGAAAGGGTAAATGGCTCCTAACGAGCCCTATCTAGACGTGCACAGACCTCAACCCCACACATCCTTTACCCTCCCTTCAACAAGAAGCTGCACCTCAGTTTGAAGACTGAAATGATAGTTTTTTTAACATTTTTAATGGATTTTTTTGCCGAGTAGGGATATACACTTGACTAGTTGATAGATGGAATTGTCTAAATTGATCATTTTTAAAGGATTTGTGGAATATTAGCTTTTTGATCTGGTTTTGTCATACCGTGTGTTTGATTGCCCGCAAGGCAGTCTTTTAAATATGTGAAATCAGGGATTTGACAATTTGTTGTAAACTGTACTTTGCCACAGGCTGGCACAGTAGGTATAAGCAAAGCATGAATACTGTATTTGTTAATGCTCTGACTGACAGTACAAATGGCCCTAAATCAAACTTTTACACACAGGTCAAACAGTCCTAAATGAACCTGTGGCAAAACACATACAGTAAGATGATACTGTAAGTAATGCATTGTGAAGTTTAGGATTAGCTAGTATTCTACTTTTATAAATTCTGTACCTTGAGGAGAACAGGTACTGAGTGATATGTGAACGAACTTGACACATGGTCAAAAAGTGATTCCACAGAGGGCAATGTCTTCACAAGCCTTTTATCATGGAGTTGCAATACTCAAGATGGGTGCTATATATTTTATTTTGCTTTATCTTATATTTAGTATGTTTCTGAAAATGTTGATAAAATTATGGGGATTTTCTATTTTACTTGACATTGTTATTTTTTTTACTTTGCAGCCTGAAAAGATAGTATCAGGTAATATTGTTTTGTAAGAGTTCTGAAGGTGTGTTTATTAAAAACCTTGTCTCTAGCCTTCGTTCTGTTAGCAGGTCAATAAATTATCTTCTGTTGCATCCTGAATGACTAAACCCTGATTCGTCTTCATAAAAAAACAAAAAAAATGTTTTTAAATGATTTGCAACGGATACGAAAAATGAGTTTTGGACAGGATGTCCCTTCAATCAGTGTTTTCCCCCGTTTGGTGCCTAATGAACATGACCCTGTTCTTTCTTCCCTTTTTCCACATTTTGTTACATTACAGCCTTATTCTATAATTGATTAAATACATTTCTTTCCTCAATCTACACACAATACCCCATAATGACAAAGCGAAAATAGGTTTAGACATTTTTGCAAATTTATTAAAAATAAAAAAACATCTTATTTACATAAGTATTCAGACCCTTTGCTATGAGGCTCGAAATTGAGCTCAGGTGCATCCTGTTTCCATTGATCGTCCTTGAGATGTTTCTACAACTTGATTGGAGTCCACCTGTGGTAAGTTCAATTGATTGGACATGATTTGGAAAGGCACACACCTGTATATATAAGGTCCCACAGTTGACAGTGTATGTCAGAGCAAAAACCAAGCCATGAGGTCGAAGGAATTGTCCATAGAGCTCCGAGAAGGGATTGTGTCGAGGCACAGATCTGGGGAAGGGTACCAAATCATTTCTGCAGCAACTTCTTCCATTCTTAAATGGAAGAAGTTTGGAACCACCAAGACTCTTCCTAGAGCTGGCCACCCGGCCAAACTGAGCAATCGGGGGAGAAGGGCCTTGGTCAGGGAGGTGACCAAGAACCTGATGGTCACTCTGACAGAGGTGGGAGAACCTTCCAGAAGGACAACCATCTCTGCAGCACTCCACCAATCAGGCCTTTATGGTAGAGTGGCCAGACGGAAGCCACTCCTCAGTAAAAGGCACATGACAACCCGCTTGGAGTTTGCCAAAAGGCACCTAAAGGACTCTTAGACAATGAGAAACTAGATTCTCTGGTCTGATGAAACCAAGATTGAACTCTTTGGCTTGAATGCCAAGCGTCACGTCTGGAGGAAACCTGGCACCATCCCTACGGTGAAGCATGGTGGTGGCAGGACCATGCTGTGGGGATGCTTTTAATCGGCAGAGACTGGGAGACTAGTCGGCATAGAGGTCCTTGATGAAAACCTGCTCCAGAGCGCTCAGGACCTCAGACTGGGGCGAAGGTTCACCTTCCAACAGGACAACGACCCTAAGCACACAGCCAAGACAACGCAGGAGTGGCTTCGGGACAAGTCTCTGAATGTCCTTGAGTGGCCCAGCCAGAGCACGGACTTGAACCCGATCAAACATCTCTGGCGAGACATGAAAATAGCTGTGCAGCGACGCTCCCCATCCAACCTGACAGAGCTTGAGAGGATCTGCAGAGAAGAATGTGCCAAGCTTGTAGCGTCATACCCAAGAAGACTCAAGACTGTAATCACTGCCAAAGGTGCTTCAACATAGTACTGAGTAAAGGGTCTGAATACTTAAGTAAATGTGATATTTCAGTTTTATTTGTTTATTTTATTTTTGAAAAAATGTCGTAACCTGTTTTTGCTTTGTCATTATGGGGTATTGTGTGTAGATTGATGAGTGAAAAAAACCGATTTAATCAATTTTAGAATAAGGCTGTAACGTAACAATGTGGAAAAAGTCAAGGGGTCTGAATACTTTCCGAATGCACCTGTAGATGTAACAGTATGTCAGAAGTTATAATACATTAGTCTTTACGCCAGTGGTGAAGTTACAGCAGGATCCCATGTCACAAGTGCGCTAGATTAGGGTTGAAATGGCTACAAGCTACTTCACCTTTAAGGTTTTGTATTGGTTTATTTTTTGTGACCAATGTGAATTTAAATAAAGAATAATTTTGGCAATTGTAATTAAATTGGTTACTTACTGTACATGTTATCCTTGTAAAGAGACTAAGGCTGGGATTCAATCAGAAACCAAGCTATAGTGGCTTGACATTTTAAAGGACATTCCTAAAATGAATCTGACATCTGCAGCGTTTACCTTGAATGCGATCTGTGAACGCAGTAACATTGCCTTTAAAAGTAGCAAAGCCCACAAGTGCGATAGGTATATTCAGCGAAATTACATTGCCACGACCAGCACCACAGATATTGAAATGAGCGAGATGCAATACTTAGCTCTCACACAGTATCGGCGCATGAGCATGGGTTCGCTTCACGCTGTTCACAGCGTGGTAGCCAGGGCACCAAAACAGCGGAGAAGTTGAACCTCACGCTTCAACGCTCTTAGTTTTGGAAATTGACCCACTATGCTCTTTACTTTCTGCATCTACGTCATATTGCTGAGTCTACCTTTAATTAATGTAGATGTACAGTGCCTTCAGAAATAATTTACACACACTTTTTCCACATTTTGTTGTGTTACAGCCTGAAGTAAAAATGTAATTGAGATTTTGTCACGGGTCTTCACACCATACCCCATAATGTCAGTTGTAGTATGTTTTTAGATTTGTATACAAATTAATTAACATTTACATTTTACATTTTAGTCATTTAGCAGACGCTCTTAACCAGAGCGACTTACAGGAGCAATTAGGGTTAAGTGCCTTGCTCAAGGGCACATTAACGTCATTTAGCAGACGCTCTTAGCCAGAGCGACTCACAAATTGGTGCGTTCACCCTATAGCCAGTGGGATAACCACTTTACAATTTGGGGGGGGGGGGGGGGGGTTAGAAGGAATACTTTAGCCTATCCCAGGTATTCCTTAAAGAGGTGGGGTTTCAAATGTCTCCGGAAGGTGGTGAGTGACTCCGCTGTCCTGGCGTCGTGAGGGAGCTTGTTCCACCATTGGGGTGCCAGAGCAGCGAACAGTTTTGACTGGGCTGAGGGGGAGCTGTGCTTCCGCAGAGGAAGGGGAGCCAGCAGGCCAGAGGTGGATGAACGCAATGTCCTCGTTTGGGTGTAGGGACTGATCAGAGCCTGAAGGTACAGGGGTGCCGTTCCCCTCACTGCTCCAAAGGCAAGCACCATGGTCTTGTAGCGGATGCGAGCTTCAATTGGAAGCCAGTGGAGTGTGCGGAGGAGGGGGGTGACGTGAGAGAACTTGGGAAGGTTGAACACCAGACGGGCTGCGGCATTCTGGATGAGTTGTAGGGGTTTAATGGCACAGGCAGGGAGCCCAGCCAACAGCGAGTTGCAGTAGTCCAGACGGGAGATGACAAGTGCCTGGACCAGGACCTGCGCCGCTTCCTGTGTAAGGCAGGGTCGCACTCTCCGAATGTTGTAGAGCATGAACCTGCAGGAGCGGGTCACCGCCTTGATGTTGGCGGAGAACGACAGGGTGTTGTCCAGGGTCACGCCTAGGCTCTTCGCACTCTGGGAGGAGTGAAGCTTTTGTCTTGAGTCAATAAATATTCAACCGCTTTGTTATGGCAAGCCTAAATAAGTTCAGGAGTAAAATAACGACGCCTATTAATAGATAAAAAAAAGAAAAGAAGAAGCCGACACGGAATATTCCTTTGCGTATGGTGTTATTAATGGCACTTTGGATGGTGTATCAATACACCCAGTCACTACAAAGATATAGGCGTCCTTTCTAACTCAGTGGCTGGAGAGGAAGGAAACCGCTCAGGGATTTCACCATGAGACCAATGGTGACTTTAAAACAGTTACTGAGTTTAATGGCTGTGATAGAAAACTGAGGATGGATAAACAACATTGTAGTTACTCCACAATACTAACCTAATTGACAGAGTGAAAAGAAGGACGCCTGCACAGAATAAAAATATTCCAAAACATGCATCATGTTTGCAATAAGGCACTAAAGTAATACTGCAAAAAAAAATGTGGCAAAGAAATTAACTTGGGGCAAACCCAACAAATCACTGACCACCTTTAACATGCACCCCAATATCCCGTTATTATTTTGGGATAGTAAAGTATTCTGTTTTTGAATTGCTGCATATAAACATTATATCCGTTTACAATACCCCGAAAAAGCATATATCCCGGTTATGAGAAGCCTGGGATATGCTGATCTTTGGGATACTGGGGCATGTAAACATCTTATCCCGTTTACTGTTGTTTTTCACTGTCTGTGCAGGCTCAGTTTCGCATATCATGGGTGTTGTGATGTTTTCATCTGATTGTCAAACAAATCACTTCAAGAAGTAGGCTACCTGCACAGTTCAATCCACCATAATAATTTATTTAGCTGATACTCTGTACTGGACCTTATAGTTTACTGGCTTAGGCTACTTTCACCCCTAATTTAGACACATTTCTGCTTATAATTTTCAACATTTGGTAGGCCATATTATAATTTCCGACATGGTAGGCCATTTGTTTGTCAACTATAGTTAGATACATGCAGCTTCTCTTCTGTCATTACTTGTTGCCCTAGAAGACTAAATAAAGTAGTGCTCACCAGAATAATGTCTTACATCGATAGAATTAATGCATTAGTAACCTAGTTAACACCAGTAAAGTTGTCTGTTTCGTTTAGGGACCGGGGAGAAAATGCAATAATTTAAAAACAGTGGAAACCGTGTATAAGGAAATGAAAAGCTGAGAAAACTGTAGCTCCTCCAGTGACAGGCATGAGGCAAGAGGTCTTGATTCAAATACAGGGCTTTAATGCTGGTCAACCCGTGAGAACTGGTTTAAAGAAAGAAAAAATACATTAACAAAATAATGCCATATGCATGTCTCACACATCTGGCGTTATAATCAAGCTCATACAGCTAGCCACTTTATGTATATTTTACACCAAAACTGACGCACGTAAACACAAACACCCTCATAGCAAAATAAGTAGTCAACAAACCTCATTGCTGCTTATCACACGGAGGTACTAAACATCCTTTTAAATGTCCTTTATCTTCTTCTGTATACTTTCTTTGTAAGTATGCACTTAAACACGATAACAGTGGAAAAATAATTCGCTTTTTCGCGGTAAAGTTTTCTCGGTGCGTCGCTAAAGGCGCTCGGGTGACAACACTCGGGCGGAACCAATAATTAGTTCCGTCTTGCTGTAAACGTACAATACAGAAGAAATTAAATAATAAAAAGTGCAAATACATGAAATAAACTGGCGACAGAGGCAGTTACACTCCCACCAAATCACAAGTGATTTCTTAAAACTTGGAGACAAACCTACTGCATGAATAAATAAAATGAAACTCTGTCCTAATAAACAACTAATAAACTGTGTGTGAGTGTATGATAGAACCATCAGTCTGCTTCTAGCAATGTAACTGTTTTCTGAATGGGTCTCTCCAGGTAAACAGGTTTGGCTGTACGCTTTCCTCTTCCATCCAGGGAGGAGTCACTGATGAGTAACTTGAGTCTCCTCACTCTTTCATCACTTCCAGGATAGACCTCGATGACTCTTGCTAGCTTCCATTGGTTTCGTGGTGTGGCAGCATCTTGTAACAGAACAATGTCACCGACCTTTGCATTTCTGCGATCTTTGGTCCACTTCTGTCTGTGTTGGAGATTCAGGAGATACTCTTTTTTCCATCGTACCCAAAAGTTGTTGGTTAAGAGTTGAACTCTGCGCCATCTTTTGCGGAGGTAGAGATCCTTCTTGACAAACTTTCCAGGAGGAGGGAGAATGATTGTGGATTTCATGGTCAAGATGTGGTTTGGTGTCAAGGGCTCTGGACTGGTAGAATCGTTCAGATGATCAGTGGTTAGAGGTCTGCTATTCACAACCGCCATAACCTCATATAGAAATGTTCGTAGGGAAGAGGAGTCAAGTTGCCTGGACGACTGTTCTAGAATGGACGCCAGGACACTTCTGATAGTGCGGATTTGTCTTTCCCAGACTCCACCCATATGACTTGAGGCAGGGGTGTTCATGATGAACTCGCAGCCCAAATCTTTGAGCTCTTCTTGATCCATCTCTTTCAGTGCTTCAATGAACTCACGCCTTGCTCCGACAAAGTTTGTCCCTTGATCACACCTTATCTGCCTTACTGATCCACGAATGGCGATGAATGAACGCAGAGCATTGATAAAGGCATCTGAGGTCAAGTCATCAAGTGCTTCAATGTGAACTCCTCTTGAACACAACGGACATAGTTTGTGCAACTGGTTGGCTTTGTCTTTGACCTTTGTCTCCTTATGATGTCTAAGGCGTTGAATTTCTTGAGAGAGAGTTGCTTCTTGGACCATCTTGATTATGGTCAGCTCCGCCTCTTTCCTTTCCTCCAAGTTCGAGGCCTCACAGGACTTTGGCTTGAGACCTTTGATTTCCTTAGCACGGCGCTTGAGTCTGGCAACAGCCTTCACCATTCTTGCCCAGTCTGAGAACTTGTGTAGACGATCTAAAATTGTTTTTGCTTCTTCTGCCTGAGTGTCATGAACCTGAGCTTTCTTGACCTCTGGGTCACTGCTCTCGATCTCTCCCACCATGACAACTCCAGTTGGTAGCTCTTTTTGCCAAAGAAGGTCTGGACCTGTGAACCAGTTAGAAGCTGTGAGTTGTTCTGCTGTGACACCCCTTGAGGCGTGGTCAGCTGGGTCATCTTCTGAAGCCCTTTCTACAAAATCAGATTCCAACACCTTGATGACGTCTGTTGGAAGGACTACTTCTTTGATCTGTGTTCTACAGACATAGTGCACTTCGTTTGGGAGATTTGGAAGAACTGATGTCACTTGCTTCACAATGACTTGATGGCTTATTCCAAAGGCATCTCCAAAGTCAAGACATGGGTTGCCATAGCCGACTACACTCCAACCCAAGTCTGTTCTCTGAGCAAAGGGCTCATTTTCTTCTCCAGCAACCACTTGTCTTGGTACAAGAGCTTGAGGACAGTTGTAGCCAATTAGTAGGCCGATGTCACAGCTCTGCAGAGGAGCAATTTCATCTGCAATGTGCTCAAGATGAGACCATGCCTTGGCAGTCTCTGGTGTGGGAATATGATCTCTGTTTGCAGGGATGAATTCTCTTGAGTAAGTTCCTGGCAGGTAGATTATCTTATCGGAGTAGAATCCTCTTATTTGTAGATCAGTCAGCCTTCTGCTAGGCACCACTGTATTTCTTGAAGCCATTGTGGAGAGCTTTAACTGGACTGGTTCATTTTTAGTGTGAAGCACCTTTGCTGTCTCTTCAAGGATGAAGGTCGTGTCACTCTGTGTATCGAGAAGAGCGTACACAAGAACTTCATGATTTGGCTTACTTGTAGTGGACAACCACACAGGAATGACTGAGGATGTATGGGTGCCTTTAACATTCTGGATAACTCTGTTAGATGTTACCTCGCGTAGTGGTTTTGTCACCCTTTCTTGTGAACGATCTGTCGTTCCTTCTCTTGACTTGTCACTCTCCATTTCTCCATCAGTCCTTGTTGACATTCCTCTTTCTTTGCTGCGATTATCGTGTAGGCAGGTTGGATGTCCTTTCTCACAAGTATCACAGATCCTTCTATTTTCACACTCCTTTGAGCGATGGCCAGGCTTCAGACAGCCAAAGCACAACTTCATCCCTTGAACAAACTTGACTCGCTCAGAGATGGTTTTATTCATAAATTTCCAACACTTGTGTAGACTGTGACCTGACTCACAAAAAACACAGCTTGTGGAGGAAGCTTTTTCATCTGAGTTAGTTGCTAGTACCTTTGCTCCGAGAGCTCTGTTCTTTAAAACATTGATCTGCTCACCTTCAGCAGGTTTCAGAGCATGGAGAGATGTTATTGGGTTATTTGCAATCTTAGCTTCACGTGTGAGAAACTTTACAAACTGCTGGAAGCTTGGGAATGTGTGACTTTCTTCCTCCACTTCTATGACCTTTCTGTTCCATCTCGAGGTCAGCCAGTCTGGAAGCTTTGCAAGTAACTTCTGGTTCTCATTGCAGTCATTAAGTACTTCGAGGCCTCTGATCTGAGTCATAGCAGCCTCACAGCTCCGAAGAAAATCAGCAAACTCTTGAAGTTCGATACTGCCTTTGGAGCTTATCTTGGGCCATGCCTCCAGCTTATCTCTGAATGCTTTGGCTATGAGGAATGGATTTCCATATCTTTCCTCGAGAATCCTCCATGCTGCGTGATAGGCTGACTCTGAACCAAGCAGGAAGTAGCTCTCTATAGCCTTTTTAGCAGGTCCACCCACATACTTTCGCAAGTAATATATCTTTTCTTCGGCTGGAATGTTTTTCCGATCAATGAGTGTCTGAAAAGAAACCTTCCAGTCATTGAATCTGAGTGGGTCGCCATTGAATATTGTTGGTTCAGGTATAGGAAGACGACCTGCACTGATGGACTCTGCAAGTGCTCTAACAAGAGCTGCTGTGCTGTCATCCTGCTTTGAATGTGCCCGGTCTTGTGGTGAAGAATGGTGCTGCAACAGATTATTTTCATGTTTAACTTCTTCCTTTTCCTTCATACAGACACTTTGATGGAGTAGACTGCTTATTTCTTTATCTGAGCACTCACTCTGATCATACACTCGCTGACGTGCCTTAGCAGCCTTTAACTTTTTAACTATCTCTAGTCGCTCCAGTTGTCTCCGCTTTGCATCTAGCACCTTTTGTCTCTCTGCAGCTTCAGCTTCAAGCCTTTCCAATTCCTCAATGCAACACTCTTGTTCTAGTAGTACTTCTAGAGTAGCTTCATTGGCAGCAACTTCAGCAGCGGCATCTTGTCTGCTAACAGAAATCCGACTTGAATGTCTGGAGCTGCTTTGAGCATGAGAGGACTTAGTGCATTGGGATTTGATACTTATCTTGTCTGAGGCTACAGACTTGAATATAGACGATGTCGCCCTGTTGCTTCGTTGTTCATCTCCTCCACCGTTATCTTCTGTCTCCAAACGATATTTTGCAGTTTGGATGATCTTCCTGGTTACTGCATCACAGTTGTCAATTCTGCGACGTGTGTCATGGTCAGGGTTGTCTATGCGCCTTAACTCATCATAAGCAATGTTCAGATTCTCTGAGGCAGCACTTATTTTGCTTATGTGTTCATGTAGCAGGTTGTTTGAGCATTGTCCACTCAAAGCTTGCTTGGTGTCTTTAGCAATAGCCTTCCACTCCTCATAGCTCACAGTGAAACGGTGAGCAAATCTTCTTATTTGCTCATTGTACAGTTCTTGGCCCTTTTCTGTTAACTTTCGGTCTCTTTGGCTTCTTCGTGGTGCTTGTGAGGAAGTGTGGTCATTAGCTCTTGTGCCTTTAGTAGCCTGTGGTTGCATGTCTATGCACTGCTGCTCTATACTTTCACCTACATTAACCTGCTTTCTCCCAGAGGTAAGACTAGGCTCTGACATTGTTACTTGGTATACTTAAATTTGGGTTAAATCTAATTTGGCCTGTAGCTAAGTGATTCAGCTCCCATTAGCTATTCACATTTATACTATTTTTACCACTAATATTATTTTTTAGAACATATTCACATCTACTTCACACAAATCAATATCACGTTGTTCTATGAAATGCAAAATTCAGTCTCTTGGTTGTAGCTTAGTTAACACTTAAACATACACACAACTATACCGTATGAATATGAAGGCAAAAATGTGTCAGTCTCTTGTGGGAAATAGTTTAAGCTTCTTTGCATCAGCTGGATTCATGGTAAGACGCCTGGATTCTTCTGTGGATGCTGCGGCTGTGTAAATGTCAGGAGCAGATGCACACTCTTGGATGTAGAGATGTCCCTTCTTGTCCATGGATCACGGCTCTTTGGTACTGTCTTCCTCGTCTACTCATGCAGAGCAGTTGAGTTCTCACTGTAGCTCCTCCAGTGACAGGCATGAGGCAAGAGGTCTTGATTCAAATACAGGGCTTTAATGCTGGTCAACCCGTGAGAACTGGTTTAAAGAAAGAAAAAATACATTAACAAAATAATGCCATATGCATGTCTCACACATCTGGCGTTATAATCAAGCTCATACAGCTAGCCACTTTATGTATATTTTACACCAAAACTGACGCACGTAAACACAAACACCCTCATAGCAAAATAAGTAGTCAACAAACCTCATTGCTGCTTATCACACGGAGGTACTAAACATCCTTTTAAATGTCCTTTATCTTCTTCTGTATACTTTCTTTGTAAGTATGCACTTAAACACGATAACAGTGGAAAAATAATTCGCTTTTTCGCGGTAAAGTTTTCTCGGTGCGTCGCTAAAGGCGCTCGGGTGACAACACTCGGGCGGAACCAATAATTAGTTCCGTCTTGCTGTAAACGTACAATACAGAAGAAATTAAATAATAAAAAGTGCAAATACATGAAATAAACTGGCGACAGAGGCAGTTACAAAAACTATTAAACATTTCTGATAAGAGTTCAATTAGTCTTGGGTGCATATTTTATGTGGTTGAAATACTGTCTGCTTATATAACAGCATCAAAGATAACAGTTACATGTCCATTAGCATTTTCTCAAGAGATGCTGAAAGAAAAAAATCTTATTTCTCCACTCCTGTTCCTGAGATAAAATGAACATTTGTTGTATAATTTTACTGCAAGAAATGCATAATTCTGCAGGAGTTCATATTATATTAGGCTACATGTGAGAGGTTATGTCCAGACTTCTGTTACTATTTAATTTAACCCATATTAATTTAAATTAGGAGTATTCTGTTTATTCACCGTTACAAGGATACTGCCAAAGGTGATTCTTATGTCATTCAGACTGTTTTGAAGTTGATACAACCGGCTATGATAGCTGAGGTTCATAGCTAGGTTCTGAACTAATATTTATATCAAACGTTTTAGGGTCCATACACAGATCGGCTACATAGCTAGCTACATATCCATAGGCATACAGGTATATTTATCCTCCACTGCACAATAAGCAAGAAAATAGTTAGCTTGCTACATTACTTCAGCTGCATTGCATAGCAAATATTAGCAAGGCAAGCTTACAAAATTGTACATTCCATTTGCAGTAGCTAAATGCATTATCTAGCTAGATTCTTCACATCCACTGTTTCACAAGACGACAGCCTGTTTTTTTTGGTTGTTTCAGGAGTCCCTAAAACATTAAACAACCAGAATTACAATTCCATACTCATGTCACAACGCCAATAAAGTTGGTCAGCTAGCTTGCTAAATAGTGATTTTCGTAAATTACCTTTATGACAAAAAAATATGCATAATCGTTTCTCTACATCAATTAACATATTCCTCTCAACTGTACATTTTTTGCATGATTGGTTATGACGTTATAATTACTTACATTTGCTTCCATTCTAGTATTTTTGTCAGCCATCTTTGCTGAAGAAAGTCTCCAGCCTTGGGTCGCATAGCGTCAAATTCGTCCTTGGAACCACTCGATATGAGTTGTCATTGCCCAGCGGTCACCGCTGGTGATTTGCATAAAGTTGGGAAAAGTTTAACATTTTTTACCCGCCTCCCACGCCACCTTCGCGCCGCCCAAAGGTCCCACGCTTCTCACCGCTTTCCTTCCATTGAAAATGAATGGGAAGCGGTGTTTCACCGCGCGAGTGGAGGACAATGTGTGTGAGCGACGTGCCCGACGCCGATTGGGACGGAGGTGTGAGTTTGGTGCGAAGAGCTCGAGTAAAGGATGCCCAGGTAGCGAAGAAGGACCGAAGTTTATTGCTCATATTTGATCGAAAGCGCTATGAATAAGTGTAGAAAGGGAGAGTAGGAAGTTAAATGGAGTCCCTTGAGAAAGCAAGAAACAGATGTATGTCAGGAGAAGTGCAGTATTATCATAAGGAAACGTATACCTGGATGACAGAGGAGGAATGGAGGGAAAAAGAGAGGCAGAGGAGGTCTAAGAGAGAGAGGGAGGAAGACTGTGAGCTTGAGTCTGTTAAAAATGGTGGGAAAGGGGAGAAGGTTTGTTAAATGTAAGCAAAGTGAGCTGAAGACAGGAGGAGAAATGGAAGTGAATGAGGGTGAAGTATCAGAGGTGGAAGGTGTGGTGAAGTACTCGGAGCCCGAGGATTGCACGGAGGGTCAGGATGAAGATGAGTCTGTGACAGTAGGAGTAAAGTTTTTGGAAAAAGTGGAGCCTTGCCTTTTGGCTGATCCAATTGTGGTTTCAGGATGGGAGAAAAGAGCATTGGGTAAAGTGGAATCGGTGAGGGTAACCAGAAGTCGTCTAGTGATAATTGTTTGTGTTTCTGTTGGGCAGTGGGAGAAGGCGCTCAGATTTAGACAAATGGGGGAAAGAATGGTGAATTGTTTTGCTCTCAAGAAAAGGGCGCCATTGAGAGGAGTGATTACTGGGGTAGCAGTGAATGTAAAAGTTGACCAACTGAAGGGGAAGATTCCCGGTGTGTGTGATGCTCGTCGTTTGGTGCGACACAAACGGGGGCGAAAGTGGGGAAACAGAAGAGTCATTGTCTGTTCTTTTTAGTTTTGAAGTTGAGTCTTTGCCTGATAATGTGAAGTTAGGATATATAAGTTATCCTGTAAAAGCTTATGTGCCGAATACATTACGATGTTACAAGTGTCAAACTTATGGGCATGTGGCAGCAGGGTGTAGGAGGGAGGTTCCAAGGTGTGAGAAGTGTGCAGAAGGGCATGAGACAAAGGAATGTGTAGCATTGGGGAAAATAATAAGTAGTGGTATGTGCTAATTGTAGGGGTGCCCATGGGGCTGGGGATCAGAAATGTCCCGTGCGAGAGAGGCAGGTTGAGGTTTCCAGGGTAAAAGTAGTGAAGAAGTTGTCATATGCTGAGGCAGTTAATAAAGTAGAGGAAGATGGCTCAAGGGGAAGGAGTGGTGGGAGTAGTAGATATGTACCAGTACAGAGGGATAGGTCAACAAGTTATATATGTTTCAGTAAGATTGGATTATTAGCATTTATAGCAATGGTTATTGATTGTACTGCAGGGATGGAACGTAAGTCTAAGAAAATTGAGGTTGTGGTGGCAGCTGCAGAGAGGTATTTGGGTGTGCGAGACTTGACATCAGAAGATTTACAGGGAGTGTTAAATGGTGATGTTCCATCATCTCAGGTTGAGGGCACGAGGTAGGAATGATTATATTTAAATAGTGGAGTGGGGTGGTGTTAATTATTAATAATAATTTTGAATTTGTGAGTGTAGTGTTAGATGGTAGGGTATTTCTTTATTTTATTTTTCAAGCAAAATATAAGGGAGTTGTACACCAGTCTAGTAGGTGGCGGTAATGCAACAAATTGGAAGCCAACCGCCGTTAAACCTCATCGAAGAAGAAGAAGTTTCACCGCGCGGTGAATTTTACAATTTTGAGAGTGTTCGTCACGTCAGCCTCGGAGAGCGAAAGCACCTGGTCTTCTAGAGCAGCGACAGTCTTCCTGGATGGCTCGAAGCGAGTATAGAATGTGGTAAACTCGTCTGGGAGGGAGGCTTCGATGGGCACCACACAGCTGGATTTTTCTTTGTAGTCTGTAATAGTCTGTAGTTCTTGCCACATGTGACGCGAGTCTGAGTTGTGGAACATCAATTCAAGTTTGAGTCTGTATTGTCTTTTTACGTCCCTAATGGATTTGCGGAGCTCGTACCTACAGTTGAAGTCGGAAGCTTACATATACTTAGGTTGGAGTCATTCAAACTCGTTTCACAAGTAATTTTTCCAACAATTGATTACAGACAGATTATTTCACTTATAATTCACTGTATTACAATTCCAGTGGGTCAGAAGTTTACATACACTAAGTTGACGGTGCCTTTAAACAGCTTGGAAAATTCCAGAAAATGATGTCATGGCTTTAGAAGCTTCTGATAGGCTAATTGACATCATTTGAGTCAATTGGAGGTATACCTGTGGATGTATTTCAAGGCCTACCTTCAAACTCAGTGCCTCTTTGCTTGACATCATGGGAAAATCAAAAGAAATCAGCCAAGACCTCAAAAAAAATTTTTGTAGACCTCCACAAGTCTGGTTCATCCTTGTGAGCAATTTCCAAATGCCTGAAGGTACCACGTTCATCTGTACAAATAATATTACGCAAGTATAAACACCATGGGACCACACAGTCGTTATACCGCTCAGGAAGGAGACACGTTCTGTCTCCAAGAGATTAACGTACTTTGGTGCGAAAAGTGCAAATCAATCCCAGAACAACAGCAAAGGACCTTGTGAAGATGCTGGAGGAAACAGGTACGAAAGGATATATATCCACAGTAAAACGAGTCCTATATCGACATAACCTGAAAGGTCGCTCAGCAAGGAAGAAGCTACTCCTCCAAAACAGCCATAGAAAAGGCAGACTACGGTTTGCAACTGCACATGGGGACAAAGATCGTAAAAATGTGTGGGCAGAACTGAAAATGTGTGTGCGAGCAAGGAGGCCTACAAACCTGACTCCAGCCAACCTGACTCCACCTTACACCAGCTCTGTCCGGAGGAATGGGCCAAAATTCACCCAACCTATTGTGGGAAGCTTGTGGAAGGCTACCCGAAACGTTTGACCCAAGTTAAACAATTTAAAGGCAATGCTACCAAATACTAATTGAGTGTATGTAAACTTCTGACCCACTGGGAATGTGATGAAGGAAATAAAAGCTGAAATATATCATTCTCTCTACTATTATTCTGACATTTTACATTCTTAAAATAAAGTGGTGATCCTAACTGACCTAAGACAGGGCATTTTTACTAGGATTAAATGACAGGAATTGTGAAAAACTGACTTTAAATGTATTTGGCTAAGGTGTATGTGAACTTTTGACTTCAACTGTACCTCCGTCAAAATCTCAATTTATCTCAGAGATTAAAGAAAACAAAATCCATCTTTAATAACTTCCTCCAGCGTGACCTCTATTATTGGAAGGGTTTATTGTCCAAAGCAGAGGGTCTCTCATGTTTTGTCTTCCCTGCTCTATCCCTATTTGTAGCTGATCAAACCAGCAAGGATATCAACACAACTTTCCTAGACTATATGGAAATATAAACAACACACATTTCAGAAGTCTGTAATGTCAAACCAAAGAGCTGATGGTGGGCTTGAAGTACTAGAGTTCATTATCAACAATACCTTTAAATTAAACTGGATAAAAATATGTATGCTTAGCTCTGAATCTACATGGTACTTCATTCCCTGTCATATTTGTATGACATTGGGTGGTCTTCAATTTTGTGCAACTATTCTCCAGCAAAATTACCCATTAAACTATTCAAATTTCATGAACAAGCCCTTTTAGCCTGGAAACTATGTTATGTCCACAACTTCTCCCCACACAAAGCACTTCTGTGGAACAACAAAGATATTGTTATTAAAACCAACTCTTTGTTCTTCCCTAAGTGGTTTGAAAGAAATCTTATATTTGTGCTTGATTTATTTGATAAAGAAGGAAATATACTCTCATATAGAAAGTTCTTAGAAACATATAACTTTCCAATACATTATAAATCATGTAATTCTATATTCAAGGCAATACCTTCAGGATTTACTCAATTAATGAAACGTTTTGGAGAACGTCAAGATAGATGCACAATTTATTTTAGAAGGTTGCCCCCTGCTGGATAAGACATGTAATAATACACTCTTAAGATAACTTTTTAAATCGAAGAACAAGATCTCTCCTAGAGGGAAATTCTTCTGGAATGCATATAAACTCAGCAAAAAAATTAATGTCCCTTTTTCAGGACCCTGTCTTTCAAAGATAATTAGTAAAAATCCAAATAACTTCACAGACCTTCATTGTAAAGGGTTTAAACACTGTTTCCCATGTTTGTTCAATGAACCATAAACAATGAATGAACATGCACCTGTGGAACGGTCGTTAAGACACTAACAGCTTACAGACGGTAGGCAATTAAGGTCACAGTTATGAAAACTTAGGACACTAAAGAGGCCTTTCTACTGACTCTGAAAAACACCAAAAGAAAGATGCCCAGGGTCCCTGCTCATCTGCGTGAACGTGCCTTTGGCATGCTGCAAGGAGGCATGAGGACTGCAGATGTGGCCAGAGCAATAAATTGCAATGTCCGTACTGTGAGACGCCTAAGACAGCGCTACAGGGAGACAGGACGGACAGCTGATTGTCCTCGCAGTGGCAGACCACGTGTAACAACAGCTGCACAGGATCGGTACATCCGAACATCACACCTGCAGGACAGGTACAGGATGGCAACAACAACTCCCCGAGTTACACCAGGAACGCACAATCCCTCCATCAGTGCTCAGACTGTCCGCAACAGGCTGAGAGAGGCTGGACTGAGGGCTTGTAGGCCTGTTGTAAGGCAGACATCACCGGCAACAACGTCGCCTATGGGCACAAACCCACCGTCGCTGGACAAAAAGTGTTCTTCACTGACGAGTCGCGGTTTTGTCTCACCAGGGGTGATAGTCAGGTTCGCATTTATCGTAGAAGGAATGAGCGTTACACCGAGGCCTGTACTCTGGAGCGGGATCGATTTGTAGGTGGAGGGTCCGTCATGGTCTGGGGCGGTATCTCACAGCATCATCGGACTGAGCTTGTTGTCATTGCAGGCAATCTCAACGCTGTGCGTTACAGGGAAAACATCCTCCTCCCTCATGTGGTACCCTTCCTGCAGGCTCATCCTGACATGACCCTCCAGCATGACAATGCCACCAGCCATACTGCTCGTTCTGTGCGTGATTTCCTGCAAGACAGGAATGTCTGTGTTCTGCCATGGCCAGCAAAGAGCCCAGATCTCAATCCCATTGAGCATGTCTGGGACCTGTTGGATCGGAGGGTGAGGGCTAGGGCCATTCCCATTCCCAGAAATGTCAGGGAACTTGCAGGTGCCTTGGTGGAAGAGTGGGGTAACATCTCACAGCAAGAACTGGCAAATCTGGTGCAGTCCATGAGGAGGACATGCACTGCAGTACTTAATGCAGCTGGTGGCCACACCAGATACTGACTGTTACTTTTGATTTTGACCCCCCCTTTGTTCAGGGACACATTATTCAATTTCTGTTAGTCACATGTCTGTGGAACTTGTTCAGTTTATGTCTCAGTTGTTGAATCTTGTTATGTTCATACAAATATTTACACGTTAATTTTGCTGAAAATAAACGCAGTTGACAGTGAGAGGACGTTTCTTTTTTTGCTGAGTTTATTACTGAAATTGAATGGAAGAAAGCTTGGTTGCTCCCTCACAAATGTTGTATATCAAATAAAGTCAAATAAATTCATTTTAAAATCTTACACAAAATATACCCTTGCAATAACTTGTCTAAATTCATGGACTTAGAGGACATATGCCTTTTCTGTGATAATGAAGGGATAACTATTATACAATTTTTTTTAGTGTGACTCTGTGATTTTGGAGAGTTAAGTAATTACATTTTTTATTTCATTAATAAGACCAATGTATTTACAATGAAAGATGTAATATGTTATTATTCAAATGAAAACAAAACTACTGAATTAGTCGTTAATTTCTTCATTCTCTCTAGTAAATTTTGTATACACAAAAACAAATATTTGAAATCTGTCCCCAAATGCAATATATTTTTACTTGAAATCCAATATTTAATAAAATCTCTAGAATTGGTCAATAACAACAACAAAAAACTGTATTCTTACAACTCTATCATAGGTTTATACAACTGTAACCCCTGATATTCTTTTATTTGAGGTACTTTAACTTTTGAAACTCAATTCATGTGTAGTATGTTTTTGTAATTTGTAATTTTTATTTTATATTTTTTACTTTAATGTTATTTTATGTTTCTCCAGAAAAAATATAGGTGTAGTGATGTCCTATGATTTTTTTGGTTATTGTATTGTAATTAGAAATTTAATTAAAAAAAATATATATACAGTATATACAGTACCAGTCAAAAGTTTGGACACACACTGGCTCTCATGAGGACCGCCACAGGAATGGAAGACCCAGAGTTACCTCTGCTGCAGAGGATAAGTTCATTAGAGTTACCAGCCTCAGAAATTGCAGCCCAAATAAATGCCTCGCAGAGTTCAAGTCACAGACACATCTCAACATCAACTGTTCAGAAGGGACTGTGTGAATCAGGCCTACATGGTCGAATTGCTGCAAAGAAACCACTACTAAAGGACACCAATAATAAGAAGAGACCTGCTTGGGCCAAGAAACACGAGCAATGGACATTAGACCGGTGGAGATTAGTCCTTTGGTCTGGAGTCCAAATTTGAGATTTTTGGTTCCAACCGCCGTGTCTTTGTGAAACGCGGTGTAGGTGAATGGATGCTCTCCGCATGTGTATTTCCCACCGTAAAGTATGGAGGAGGAGGTGTTATGGTGTGGGGGTGCTTTGCTGGTGACACTGTCTGTGATTTATTTAGAATTCAAGGCACACTTAACCAGCATGGCTAACACAGCATTTTGCAGCAATACGCCATCCCATCTGGTTTGGGCTTAGTGGGACTATCATTTGTTTTTCAACAGGACAATGACCCAACACACCTCCAGGCTGTGTAAGGGCTATTTGACCAAGAAGGAGAGTGATGGAGTGCTGCATCAGATGACCTGGCCTCCACAATCCCCCGGCATCAACCCAATTTAGATGGTTTAGGATGAGTCGGACAGCAGAGTGAAGGAAAAGCAGCCAACAAGTGCTCAGCATATGTGGGAACTCCTTCAAGACTGTTGGAAAAGCATTCCAGGTGAAGCTGGTTGAGAGAATGCCAAGAGTGTGCAAAGCTGGCTATTTGAAGAATCTCAAATATAAAATATATTTTCATTTGTTTAAAACTTTTTTGGTCACTACATGATTCCATATGTGTTATTTCATAGTTTTGATGTCTTCACTACTATTCTACAATGTAAAAATTTTTACAAATAAAGAAAAACCCTTGAATGAGTAGGTGTGTCCAAACTTTTGACTGGTATTGTATATAAAATACAACTGCTTGCCTTGTATGCCTCGTGCGCCACGGAGTCATCGGGATTCGTTCTGCTGACATTGAATGCTGTGGTACATGCTCTCAGCATTGTACGGATACCCAGGGTTTTTGGTTGGGGTATGTCCGGATTGTTATTGTGGGTACCACATCATCAACACATTTCCTAATGAAGCCTGTGACTGACTATGTATATTCCTCAGTGTTGATGGATGAGTCCTGGGTGGATGAATCTTTGAACATATTCCAATCAGTATTCTTAAAACAGTCCTGCAGCATTGCCCATCTTTACAAAGATTTTTGGAGCAAGACATTCCTCTTATATCACTTTATGATATCACAACAGGGATTACACAGTTGTCGTAGAAACAGTTCCAAGAACAGAAAAGCAATGTCACTCCATAGAATTAGGACACACTGGTCATTCCGCATGCAGACAATGTCAGAACAAGTGGTAAGTGGCTAAATCCTCGGAATGTTTTATTTCAATAGTTGTTTTCCTTACTTTATTGCGGCTTACTGTATTAAATGTGAGACATTACACGGAAATGAAAATAATGTGATAATACAGATTTGAGTAATTTAACTTTTTGCTATAAATAGCTTTTGTAATCTTAAAGGTGGACACATTGAATGAAACACCTGCCAATAAGATAATATTTGATTTATCAAATTGATGATTACTTGGGTGCTGCCAGATGTGGGCATGTGGGCAGGATTTAAATAAACCCAACCCAAGGAAAACTGTTACATACCCTTCATTCCGTGACATATTCTTTTCCAATTATCTTGTAAAGTTATCCTATTTACACTTTGTAGTAAATCTTGACACTAGAATAAATGTTTCTGACTCATATCGACGCCACATAGGCTGTTTTCAACCAGAAAAGTAGTTTTTTCAATTAATTCGCTCTTTAACTGATGAAAGCTAATTTAGTTTGTGAAGAAGCAGGATTGGGTAGTAGGGTCAGGATCAATATGGAGGCCTGTGGCCTGCATGTGTACTGTACTGTGTTTATAGTATGTTGGGATGATCCCTAGATTTGTGTCGGGACTATATCTTGTGGAAGGATGAAATAGTATGAATAAATTCATCAGAATAATGTTTTTAATGAAAATATGTCAATTTGAATATGTTGGTAACCCGTTGTATAAAAGTGATAATGCCATCGAAGCCAGTGTTTAGAGGATATATTGGCACGGTTTGCCAGCCCTCGACTTCGTCTCGGGTCTAACAACACCCATGCCAATATATCCACCAAACACCGGCTTCTCCCGAGTGGCTAGTGGAGCTGTGCCACTAGAGATCCTGGTTCGAATCCAGGCTCTGTCGTAGCCGGCCGCGACCGGCAGATCCATGGGGCGGCGCACAATTGGTCCAGGGTAGGGGAGGGAATGGCCGGCAGGGATGTAGCTCAGTTGATAGAGCATGGCATTTGCAACGCCAGGGTTGTGGGTTCGATTCCAGTATAAAAATAAAATAAAATAAATACAAACATATGTACTCACTAACTGTAAGTCGCTCTGGATAAAAGCGTCTGCTAAATGACTAAAATGTAAATTATCACTTAAGGCCAGGCACCACAGGCTAATAAGGATTTTTTTTACCTTTACTGTCATCAGACTGAAACTTTACCAGTTGAAAGTATACATAAATACAATATATTTTGTATTACAAGTTTCATTTATTTTTAAATTAAAGTATGCAGATGAGGCAAACCCTACTTAAATATGTGCTAATTTGCATATTACGAGAATGCGTTTTCAACACATTGCTTCAAGGCAAATTATCTATTTTTGTCTTATTGTGATAAGACACTCAATGGTCAGGCTTTTACATTACAGTTTATCAAAATATTGTCACTTCATGGAATTATTTAAAAAACACTATTCACGTATGACAGATGCATATTTTGCATATATTTACAGATAAAATGACACTTAAAATCAAAACAACACAAGATATTTTAAAAATCCTCTGTATTAGTTTGACTATAAGACCTAAGAACCTGTGTGTGGAATAATGTGAATGTACGTCCTTTGAAGACTGAGAAAAATGTATTGGCACAGCCGATAAATATAGGCTAATGCAATTAAAATGTACTTTCCATAAATATGACCATTTATGTCACATTAATGAATCTCTTACTCATATATCACTTCTAAACTGACAAATAAACATCAAATATACCTTTTACAAATACATCAGCACGTTTAATACATTTGTTTCAAGCAACAGAGCATATGCTTTGAATACTGGTCTGTTGGTCAAGTATGGAGTTTTGGGGAAATTCTCATATCACTTTGCTCAATTTGTCACATACAAGGCTTTTTGTATGGCTGTTGAAATGTGCAGAACATGAATCAGCTATGCCTGCCCCACATGTACGGCCCTCTTTGAGTTTGCTGGTGCCACTTTACTTTCTTGACTGTCATGGGACCGGCGCCTACGCTTGTCACACTCCATTGAAGCAGCATCAGCTCTCACAGCACGCCTTGCATCCTCCTGCTTCCAGTGTCACCAAAGTACTGTCAATCCACAATTTGTCTATCACATTTGATATAGCAGTGGCTCCCTCATTGAACGTGGCTACTGCAATACTGGATGCTGCATCAATGCGTCTTTTGCCCACAAAGACAGTTTTGGGGCATCGCGACCATATTAGAGTTCAGACATTCATTTGCATTCTGGGTTCCTCCGTGCTACATTCTTTTGAGGAGGTTATCATTTGACATCCTATGATATACAGGTACCATTTTCTGTGCAACCTCTATTCAAAAATGTATGGCCTCAATGGTTTTTGTGACTGGGTGGATCTTCACCATTTTCTAGGGCTCGCTGGTACCAGCACCAATGCACACACCTATCCCGTAGTTGGAAGTCAATCCTCTCTTTTGCCAAGTGCCATCAAAGGATCCATGAATGTCTATAATGGCATCCTCATCCTCCTTCAGCAACTCTGCTATGTCTGGGTCTGTATCTACGTATGCTCTTCTAATTAGCTTTGCAGCACTCTCTGACTGTAGCCCTCTCTGCAACTAAAGTAAAGTACTTATTATGTCTGTCGACATTACAGTCATAACTGCAGGACTAAATATCAGCATGTTACTCTATGTAAATATCTGCATGCTACCCTATGTAAATATTAGCATATCAGCATGTATTTACTTTATGTAAAGCTAATTTCTCAGTAATCACAGTACAGCCCTGTGACACTGTAGGCATGTGTGACAGTCTCATTGTATAGTTATGTTTTCCTATCAGTCTGTTTATTCACTTTGAATACATTTGCTGCAGCAAGGATATAAATATTATATATAAACAGCAAGTCACCTGACAATAATGGGCTACTCTCTCTTTTTATTTACCTGTCACTCTCCTGTCTCTGATATGAGCTGATACGCAAGGAATCCCTAGGACTTTGCTTATTTTCTTTAGAGCTGCATAACCAAGTCCAAGTTTGTGGGCTAGAAGAACCATCCTCACATTTACACTACCGTTCAAAACTTTGGGGTCACTTTCAATTTCCTTGTTTTCGAAAGAAAAGCAATTTTTTTGTCCATTAAAATAACATCAAATTGATCAGAAATACAGTGTAGACATTGTTAATGTTGTAAATGGCTATTGTAGCTGGAAACGGCTGATTTTTAATGGAATATCTACATAGGCATACAGAGGCCCATTATCAGCAACCATCAATCCTGTGTTCCAATGGCACGTTGTGTTTGCTAATCCAAGTTTATCATATTAAAAGGCTAATTGATCATTAGAAAACCCTTTTGCAATTATGTTAGCACAGCTGAAAACTGTTGTGCTGATTAAAGAAGCAATAAAACTGGCCTTCTTGAGACTAGTTGAGTATCTGGAGCATCAGCAATTGTGGGTTCGATTACAGGCTCAAAATGGCCAGAAACAAATAACTTTCTTCTGAAACTCATCAAATAACTTTCTTCTGAAACTCATCAGTTCTTGTTCTGAGAAATGAAGGCTATTCCATGCGAGAAATTGCCAAGAAACTGAAGATCCCGTACAACGCTGTGTACTACTCCCTTCACAGAACAGCGCAAACTGGCTCTAACCAGAATAGAAAGAGGAGTGGTAGGCCCCGGTGCACAACTGAGCAAGAGGACAAATACATTAGAGTGTCTAGTTTGAGAAACAGGCGCCTCACAGGTCCTCAACTGGCAGCTTCATTAAATAGTACCCGCAAAACACCAGTCTCAACGTCAACAGTGAAGAGGTGACTCCGGGATGCTGACCTTCTAGTCAGAGTTGCAAAGAAAAAGCCATCTCTCAGACTGCCCATCTTAATCTTTTATTTTTATTGGCCAGTCTGAGATATGGCTTTTTCTTTGCAACTCTGCCAAATGGTTTTGTGTCACAGTTGATGCCACACAGGGCTACGGGCCAGAAGGTTGAGAGTTCGCCGACCACCACGGACTCACTCTCCCTGCCTGTCTCATTATACTACGATCAGAACCGGCTGCAGACAGTAGCTATGTTTCCATAAACTTGCCCACTGATTTTTTCTTGACATTTAGAAAGTCTGCATAGAAAATAGATGCGACAATTGCCTGCAAGGGTGTATTTCCATCTTGTGTCGATGAAAAGGGCTGGACGTAATGACGTCACACCTAAAAAAAATGGTTTTAACAAAAACCTACAGTGTGGAATAAAAGTGTAGTGGTTGAAGTGTTTACATTACCCATTTAGGCAAATTGCGCATTAATAAATTGCAGACAGCCCGTATGCCCTCCCACCTATCTGTTTCATGTCTCAGGTAGCCCGCGAAAGCCAACATGGACAGAATGCAATAATTCACTAATATTTGCCATATTCTAATAATTCACGTGCCAACGTATCGCCACGGTCAGTGCAATGGTGAAACTTACACTCCTTTAGATCTGAAATAAATGGAGGTGTGGTATATGTGGTATATGGCCAATATACCATACCTCCTTTCCACCAACAGGTTTCTGTGCCAATGCTCCACACGCAACGAATAAGCAAGCTTCATGTCCATCAGATGCGTCAAACTCTTTGCGTTCCGGCGGAAGTCATTAATTGTCAATGGAGCAGTACGCAACTCTACGTTTGGGATGCCGCACTACGCCTCGATCACACCGACAATCTCATTGCATTTTGGTACACCGGAAGTTCATTCATTTCCAATGGAACTCTGCATTTGCCTTTCAGCATTGCATTGCATTGCAGAGGCAGTTGCACTGTCTTCTGTGTGGTGCATAAATTGGATTTATCGAACATATGCATCAAATTGTATGCGTAGATGGCTTGACGGAAATGGTAGCAGAAGGTGAAAGTTGAACTTTTGTTGCACACATATCCAGATTATGCTGTGTATCATTTTGCGCAATATGCTGTGTATCATTTTGCGCAATACGCTGTATGTGTGTTCGAGGCGCTAGGCTGTGGTGTGTTCTGTGTACTGCATGAGTTAAATATTTTCAACTCGTGCGTTGCATTACCATGTGGTGGTACAATCTAAAGTTAATAAAAGTTCCCCAAGGCAGGGGTGGCACCATAAAGAGGCCAAATGATGATGACTATTGTGTAGTTAGAGAAGAGAAGATATCGGCTGAAACTTTGTCTCTGGTAAGAATGGCACTGGGACAGTTCATCCTTACTACACTTGGGTAGTGCGCTCTGTTGGCCAGTTTTCACAAATCCAGCCATTCAACCAGCCAACAGAACTGTTCTGTGCGCAATTTAGCATGCCATCATGCAGGGCAAGCTAGTGATTTGAAATCAGTACTCTATATGGGAACAACCAGTTCAATGTATTTGTTAACATATAGACTAATATGTTATAAATTGTGTTCTTACACTGGTACAGTTATGCCCTATGAGAGATGTACAACTGCGCATGTGCGAAAATAAAGAGAGGGCATTTTCCCGCGTTCTGGTTGAAACACCAACGATGAACATGTGTGTTTATTCCTCCGTTAAGTAAGCCGGTATTCCTGTCCTGAAGATGATAGCACCAACAGGTTATGGGCCCAGGAGGGAACATGGAAGCCGATGGAATAGATTATGTTTCGACGGAGATGAAAAAAACTACGAGTTATGGGAGACGAAGTTTTTGGGACACTTGCGTTTGCTAGGGCTAAAGGCCACCATATTGAGCGTGGATGAAGATGAAGAAGACGGAGAGAAAAATGAAGAAGCCTACGCCGAATTGATACAGGTTTTGGATGATAAAAGTCTTTCCCTGATAATGAGAGAAGCAGCAGATGATGGGAGAAAAGCGTTGAAGATATTGAGGGAACATTATGCAGGTAAAGGGAAGCCACGTGTGATTAGCCTCTACACTGAGCTAACTTCTCTTCAGAAAGCCAGTGACGAAAGTGTTACGGATTATATCATTCGTGCTGAGACGGCTATTACAGCACTGAGGAATGCTGAAGAGACTTTAAGTGACGGGCTGTTGATTGCAATGATTCTGAAAGGTTTGCCCGAATCATTTAAGCCGTTTGCCATCCACATAACGCAGAGTGACGAGCCGACAACTTATGGCAAGTTCAAAACCAAGTTGAGGAGCTATGAAAGCACCGAGAAGTTTAGCGCCATTTCCACTGACGACAACGTGATGAAGGCAAGTAACATTAAAGTTAGCTGGCCAAGAGGAAGAGATAAAGGGACCGAGATAACCTGCTTCAACTGTGGCCAGAAAGGGCACAAGGCCCGGGAATGTAGTGTTACTGGAGAGCACAGAGAACGGAGACAGTGGTGTAGTTTTTGCAAGCGCTCCACTCATACTGACGCAAATTGCAGACGAAAAAGAAGAGACAATGTGAAACAAGCAACAGATGCTGAAGGCCACACATTTGCATTCAAAATAAGTGACTGTCAGGTTCGTGGACTGAAACATAAAGGGCTGATGGTTGATACGGGAGCAACGTCACATATAGTCACGGACATCGGGAAGTTTAAGGAGTTTGACGAGACTTTCAAACCGGAAAAACATTCCGTGGAGCTGGCTGACGGAACAAGAACGAATGGTGTCGCGGAGAGGAGAGGTGCAGCGGAGGTTTACCTGAGAGACAACACGGGTCGTCGGGTGAAAACAACGCTGACGAAGGCGCTGTACGTGCCGTCGTTTCCACAGGACATTTTCTCTGTTAAAGCAGCGACAGCCAACGGAGCTTCAGTCAACTTTCGACAGGGGTGTAACAAGCTCATCCACAAGAACGGTACCACTTTTGACATTGAGGAGTACGATAGACTTTACTATCTTAACACTGTAAGTGATGAAAATGATGATGGATGTCATGGGTACTATGATATTCACACATGGCACAAAATTCTTGGCCACTGTAATTTTGAGGATGTGTCAAAGTTAGAAAATGTGACAGAGGGAATGAAAATCACAGGTAAGATTGACAAATCTACCCTCAACTGTGAAATCTGCACACAGGGAAAATTTGTTCAGAGCAGAAACAGAGAGCCTGATGAAAAGGCAAAAGCAGCTCTTGAGCTTGGGCACACTGATTTGGCTGGCCCTATTGAGCCAGAGGCGAAAGATGGGTTCAGATATACTCTAGCATTTACGGATGATTATTCAGGGGCAGTTTTTGTGTATTTCCTAAAAGCAAAAAGTGATACTGTAAAAGCTACTGAGAAGTTTATTGCTGATGTGGCCCCTTATGGAAAAATAAAGTGTGTCAGGTCAGATAATGGCACAGAGTACACAGCCAAAGAGTTCCAGTCACTGCTCAGTAAGAATGCCATAAGACATGAAACTTCAGCCCCTTACTCACCCCATCAAAATGGGACCGCTGAGAGAAATTGGAGAACACTGTTTGAAATGGCAAGATGCATGCTACTTGAGAGCAACCTACCAAAGAAATTGTGGACATATGCTGTAATGACTGCTGCAGTAATTCGCAATAGGTGTTACAATAAGCGTGTAGGACAGACTCCACACTACATGTTTACTGGGAGAAAGCCTGATCTTTCAAAGATGAAATAATTTGGATCTGTTTGCTATGCATACAGACAGAACAAGAAAAAGTTGGACTCAAGATGTGAAAAGGGTATTTTTGTCGGGTATGATAAAAATAGTCCAGCATACCTAGTCTACTACCCAGACACTGGAAAAGTTCTTAAAAACAGATTAGTCAAGTTCGTTACAAAAGGTGTAGTCGAACGCCAAACTCAGACAGATTTGGAAATGAGTGATGATCTTCATGGGGAGAGATTTCAATCCCCCATGCCAAAAGCCAAGATGGCAGATCAAAATTCCGAAGAGACACAAGATGTGCAAAACGAGACTTCAGATAGTCAGAGTCCACGCTTTCCAGACAGAGAGAGGATGAAGCCTCAGTACTTAAAAGACTATGAGTGTAAAGTGAAGTGTGATGACCAGATACCACCTAGTGTTGACTACTGCTACAGAGTAATGTGCAATGCACCACAAACCTTCAAAGAAGCAATGATTTCACCAAAATCAGAGATTTGGGCTACTGCTATGAAGGAGGAGATGGATTCCCTTAGGGAAAATGATACATTCACATTGACCACACTGCCAGAGGGTAAAAATGCAGTGGGGGGCAGGTGGGTCTATGCGGTCAAAAACAATTCAGATGAGACTGAGACATACAAGGCAAGATATGTTGCAAAGGGATATAGTCAAGTGGCAGGAATAGACTATAAGGATACTTTTTCTCCAACTGCAAATATGACATCAGTACGTTGTTTGATGCAGCTAGCAGCTCAGTATGACTTAGAGTTACATCAGATGGATGTCAAAACAGCATATCTACATGCTCCTATTGACTGTGAAGTGTACATGGAGCAACCAGAGGGTTTTGAAGTCAGGTCAGATACAGGTGAGCAACTAGTCTGCAAACTGAACAAGTCACTGTACGGCCTGAAACAGTCAGGAAGGAACTGGAACAAAATGTTGCATGATCACCTTAGTGAAAATGGTTTTACACAGAACCCAGCTGATCACTGTGTTTACAACAAACAAACTGCAACAGAAAGGATCATTTTGATAATTTGGGTCGATGATCTAATTATCGCTGCTAGTGATAGTGACTCACTCACAAGTGTAAAAGAAATGTTAAGTGAAAAATTTAAGATGAAAGATCTTGGGAGGCTTAGACATTTCCTAGGCATTGATTTTACACAAAGTGAAGGGAAAATAAAGATGAGCCAAACAAGGTACATAACCAAGATACTGGAAAGGTTTGGTATGTCAGACTGTAAAACAAGGTCAACACCATGTGAACAAAAAACAAACTTTGATGGTGATGGTGAACCTATTGATTCAAAAAGGTATCGTGAAGTGATAGGCAGCTTGATATATGTTATGACATGTACAAGACCGGATATCAGTTGGATTGTCAGCAAGCTGTCACAATACCTATCAGAACCAAAAGAGCAACACTGGATAACAGCTAAACATGTGTTGAGGTACTTGAAGGGGACAATGAATCAGGAGTTGTGTTACAAAAAGGGGGTGGAAAAACTCAACCTCGTAGCATATAGTGATGCTGATTGGGCAGCAGATCAAAGTGACAGACGAAGCATAACAGGGTATTGTTTTAGTTTAACTAAATGTGGACCTGTTATTTCATGGAGGTCTAAGAAGCAGCCAACAGTAGCTTTATCTACATGTGAAGCAGAGTACATGGCACTGGCTGCTACAAGAAAGTTTGTACCTTGTACAGTTATTGGGCCAGATGGATAGTGAGTGCCAATATGCACCAGTAACAATCTTTGAAGATAACCAAGGTGCAATTGCTCTGTCAAAGAACCCAGTATGTCGTCAGAGATGTAAACATGTTGACATCAGATATCATTTCATTCGATCTGCGCTCAGTGATGGCAAAATAAGTATTGAATATTGTCCAACGGCAGACATGGTTGCAGATGTTTTGACTAAACCTGTAACGAAGTTCAAAAATGAAAAATTATTGGGTTATATGTTTGGAATGTAAACTGACATTTGTGAGATGTATAACTGTAAGCTAAATGTGTTGATAGTTAGGTTGAATACGACTTGTACAGTATAAGAGCAAGTGGGGGTGTTAACATATAGACTAATATGTTATAAATTGTGTTCTTACACTGGTACAGTTATGCCCTATGAGAGATGTACAACTGCGCATGTGCGAAAATAAAGAGAGGGCATTTTTCCCGCGTTCTGGTTGAAACACCAACGATGAACATGTGTGTTTATTCCTCCTTAAGTAAGCCGGTATTCCTGTCCTGAAGATGATAGCACCAACAGTATTGATGTTGCTAGAGATTATTGACAGAAGAATAGAAACAAACTAGATTCATTGTTGTAATGCGCTCCTGGTTGTAATTATTACATGTGTAAGCCCACAACAGCATTGCTGTTAGATAGCTTCATTTATTTAGTTAGCTATACGAAATTAATAATTGCCTAAAACTTATATTAGCTGTATGGCTAGCTTTATTCAAAATAGCAGAACATACCTGCCAGGCGACAAGTCAGCTCTCCCGCGCTGCCTCTCTTTACGCGAAAATCGTCATGCAGACTTGTGCCCTCATGGAGATTCCGTGCAGTGGATAATTAATACTGAGGTATTCATTTGTGATACTTCACTAGGCTAAAACAAGGTTTACTCGTTCATTCGTGTCGGTCAACCACTGAAAACATAAATGTGTCAAACTTTGTCTGCCTCTTCTTATCCATTTGGTGGAATTTCAACCATGCTCCGTCTTCTCTGCTTCCCACCCCTCCTCGTGCACTTCTCCAATCCTTCCTCTCAGTCTCACAACAAGAGAATAATGCTAGTGTCTCGTTTCCCCTAGCAACCAGTTGCTATAGGAATATTCCTTAGTAATTCAAAGTGTTGATGATGATGATGAAGAGTCCAGATGTATGACCACGATAGTTAGATTAGGCTAGTTATTCAATCAAACACATTTATTTTACAATTATAGACCCCTAACCTAGGAAGAAATGTGTCTCTTATAAACGTCTGTGTGCAGTTACAGGTAGCATACTCCAAAAACTAGAGAAAATTCGACAAAAAATATATTAAATCCACCTTTTGCACAGTCCTCGGCATTTTAGCTGTGCACATCTCACATTTCCCAACACCGTTGCAGTAACTAGTCGTTTCTATGCGAAGCGGCTGCGGCCGCTTGTAGAAGTAGCCTTAATGACAGCACTTCCCACAGTGCGACCAAAAGAAAGATCTACACATATGCAAGAGGTATTTATCGCTCAATACAAAAAGTGGATTTAATATTTTTCTGAATATTCTCTGTTTTTTGGAGTTCCACCTGCAACTGCACACAGATGTTCATAAGAGACACGTTTCTTCCGAATCGAGAACAAAGAAAGTATCGCCAAGGTTTGTAAAAAAATATCCTGATTATGGTAAACAGCAGCCTATGCAAGATCTCAGATGAGCTTTAGCTCTGCCACTGAGGTTCGTGTTTACATGGCTATCTAGCAGTAATGTTAGAGGCTTTGATTCAGTTAGTCTACTGGGAGGAGAAGATTTGTCTTTCCCCAGGATACCCTTGCTTGTGGAGATAATGCTAGCAACCGAATGCTTTAATAAAGGATGAAGGTATAGTAGACCCAAGTAGCCTATTGTAAACTGTAACACATCTCACAATTAGAGTAACATGCAATTTTATCATTGGGGACATCACACTTTGTGCTATAGAGTATAGACTGTTGGGTTTAACAACATTTCCAAAACTCCATACCTGATCATAGGCTTTTGTTTTGAAATGTGTATGCCAGTAATGTTAATTTTATCACCAGCACTTTTGGAACCATAGCACCACTGTAGCTATATAATCCAACCACCTTGACTGATGACTGTCAATTCCTGCTGGAAGTTTCTAACTTTCACAGACTAACCAACCTTTTCTAACTTTCACAGACTGACCAAACTTTTTTCACAAACGTTTTTAGAGTAAGATTGTTGGTCATGAAGATGTCCCTTTCCTAAAATATTGTAGCAAACAAGGGGCGGGGAAGCGAACCCAGGTTACATGCGTGAAAGGCACACACCCTACGCATCGCTCCAACAGATTTAACCCACTTGGTCAGAATTGTAATGTGGCTCACTGTATTAGCGAGGATCACTACACCGTTTCGACCACTTTGACCACCAATATGCAGCCTACAGTTTTTTAGAGAGACAATAGATTTGTGGGAGTCCTTCGTAATTAAAACACTAACCAGCCGTAACATAGGCATTCGATTTCTATTGTCTGCCATTTTCTTTTAGCCTCTGATTACTTGTATCTCCTAATGACGATGTGTGTTGGTGTACTGGTTTTCCTCAACAGCCACCCTCTTTGGATGTATTATTGTTGCCGGCTGTACAGCCAGAGCTTGTGTGCTCGCCCAGGGTTTCAATTTTAGTCTATTTTAGGATTAGGGTTATGTCATGAAACGTGGGCTACTAGGCCTACATTATAAATATGACACAATCAGCATTTCACTTTGGATATGAATAATCCAAATTATCAATCAGTTATCAAAACGCTCAGATATAACCACCAGGGCAGGAGGGCGAAGAGATGAGAAGAGTAGGCTATCTCAGCTGATTTATGCAGGAGATTTAAAATAATAATGTAAAACATATCTGTAGGCTTTTTAGTAACTATTTGAATGATGTTTTAGTCCAATGCATGTTGGTTGAACGCTTTGACACCTTGAACGTGAAAGTGAGTGGTTCAGTGAGTGTCTCCGCCTAGAACATCACAGAGCTGATGAACGCAGCAACGTTCTTTTTCAGAACCATGGTGAGCGCATTGTGACGCTGTCCCTTCTACTCCTACTCAGAGCCATTGATACAGTATTTTCTAAATGGTTATACTCCTACTGTTCTCTAAACAATGGTTTCATAGTTTACAATTGTATAAACTCCCAAATCATGCTCAAAATTCAATTTAATTGATGTCACTGTTGAGTGTTTTTTAATCAGTTTGATAAACATGTTTGTCCCATTGTGACATAGCCAACCATGACTTATGGAAGAATGTGACGTATTAATGGTCCCTATCAAACCCTGTAATTCTAAGAAAGAATTGTCAGATGGTTTTGAACTCAGTCAAAATCACTGCAGTATGTAGAGCGATAATGAGTAGGTCTATGTTCAGTCGTTTGTTGACAGCGACCCCGCTGAGATTCCTCCGCGAGAGGCCACTTCTGAGTGCAGCTGGCCTGTTGTTTGCGACCGGTTCGGCAGTCTACTTTTATAGCAAATATTACGGTATCGGTGAGGATGCACTGGCCACCGTGGAGAGCGTGGACCGTGTTGTCACGGTTGAGGAGGGTAAGTTTACATATTTGACAATGTCTAAATAGTAATAGTCCCAAATGCCACCCAATACCCTATTTCTTATTTTGACCAGGACCCATAGTTCTATGGTTAAAAGGCGCTGGTCAAAAGTAGTGCACTAAATAGGGAATAGGGTGTCATTTAGGTAGCAATCATGGTGATGACATTTTTTACAGTGTAGCCCTAGATTAACAACAACAAACAAACTTGCTCCTTTGAAACCAAACCTTTGCTTTAGGTTTAATTGAACATGTTGGTACATTATGCAGACACATAAATACATTTGATGTCATACAATATAAAACACAAGTAAATATATGATCAGCCTAACTACATGGACAGATGTCTGGTGTCTTGTAGCTAGTATTTCTTAAACTTAGAGAAAACAATCCTTTATTGTTTTTCATAAAGATAATGAGCCCACCCTGGACCAGGAGGACCCAGTCCTTGTTCAGGTAAGAATGCTGCAGGCCTATCAATAGCTTGGGTGCCAGTCTTTCTGCTCTCTTGCCAATTCCATCGTGGCAATATGATATTGGCATCACAATCCCATAAGGAGTGGACAGAGAGCTGAAACAGACTGGCACCCAGGCTATAACAATACTGCTTCATTAGCAGGATTGGTTCAATAACAATCTGTCATTCAAACTGTCATTTTACTGACTCATAAATTGATCCTGATTTTCTTCCTTAGTATGTGGTTGAGGAGGTTGGGCACCGGCCCTGTCTGGCTTTAATCCCTTGGTCTGGACCTCTGTGGGTTCCCAGCTCTGTAAGTCCATCCATTCTGATACTCTTTGGTCTTCTCTCTGGTCTTAAAACTGGTTTATGTACTTTAAACATAAACATGACGTTTTCTGAAGAACAATATGGAAATACATTTCTGTAAACATATTCCCTATTTTTTATAACTGCAGCCAACATATTACCTTACCCATGCTGGGAGGATGCTGGTGAGAGAGCTGGCAGTGTTAAACACGCAGGTAACCATGCAGATTATTGGACAAAGCTCATCTGATCTAATAGGCAGGATTACCTTCAGTATCCACTACGGTAGTGAAATACTTTGATGTTCGTTCCCTCATTTTCTCACAGATATTCACAGTGGAGCAGCCCATCTTCATCTGTTTCACTCCTGCTAGGAGGATGGTATGGAATGAACTGTCCTCTCAAAATGAACAGGTAGCCATTCATATGCAGGTACCTCAGATGTTTCCTTAACCTTTCAACACAGACCTGTGTAGTGTCTCAGAATATATCATGCAGTAGCCTCCTCTTGTGATCCTCCCTATAGCAGTCTGTCAGACCTATAGGCTACCTGTCTATCATTCAAACTGACTTTTAATTTGATCCTGTCTTGTTCCTTAGTATGTGGATGAGGAGGTTGGGCAGCGGACCTGTCTGGCTTTAATCCCTTGGTCTGGTCCTCTGTGGGTTCCCAGCTCTGTAAGTCCATCCATTCTGATACTCTTTGGTCTTTAGACTGGTTTATGTAACTTAAACATCAACATGATGCTTTCTGTAGAACAATATGAAAATACATTTCTGTAAACATATTCCCTATTTTTGTAATAGTCTGTAACACTGCAGCCAACTTATTACCTTACCCATGCTGGACGGATGCTGGTGAGAGAGCTGGCAGTGTTAAACACACAGGTAACCATGCAGATTATTGGACAAAGCTCATTTTATCTAATTGGCAGGATTACCTTCAGTATCTACTATGGTAGTGGGATACTTTGATGCCCTTAAAACTGTTCCCTCATTTTCTTACAGATTTGCAAGATTGAGCAGCACATTTTCATCTCTCGTGCTGGCATGATGGTATTGGATGAACTGTCCTCTCAGCTTGAAGAGGTAGCCATTCATCTGCAGGTACTTCAGACATGTTCTTAACATTTATATCTCAGACCTGTGTATTTCAACTATTATCATTGCAGTGGCCTCCTCTTGCAATCTTCCCTATGCCAATATTTTACTCCTATACAGTACCAGTCTATCATTCAAACTGACTCTTAAATTGATCCTGTCTTGTTCCTTAGTACGTTGATGAGGAGGTTCGGCAGCAGCCCTGTCTGGCTTTAATCCCTTGGTCTGGACCTCTGTGGGTTTCAAACGCTGTAAGTCCATCCATTCTGATACTCTCTGGTCTTTAGGGGGGCTTAAACATAAACATAACTTTTTCTAAAAGAAACTTCTGGAAATACATTTCTGTAAACATATTCCCTTTTTTTATAGCCTGTCAAACTGCAGCCAATTTATTATCTTACCCACGCTGGGAGGATGCTGGTGAGAGAGATGGCAATGTTAAACACACAGGTAACCATTCAGATTATTAACCATTACTCATCTGATCTAATAGGGATAATTACCTTCAGTATCCACTAGTAGAATACTTTGATATCTTTAAAGCTGTTCCCTCATTTTCTCAGATTTTCACAATGGAGCAGCCCATTATCATCAGTTTCACTCCTGCTAGGAGGATGGTATGGGAGGAACTGTCCTCTCAAAATGAACAGGTAACCATTCATAGGCAGGTACCTCAGATGTTTCCTTAACCTTTGAACACAGACATGTGTATTTCAACTGCCAATTGTCTTAGAATCTATCATGCAGTAGCCTCCTCTTGTGATCCTCCCTATTCCAGTCTGTCAGTCCTATAGGCTACCTGTCTATCATTCAAACTGACTCTTAATTTAATCCTGTCTTGTTCCTTAGTATGTGGATGAGGAGGTTGGGCACCGGTCCTGTCTGGCTTTAATCCCTTGGTCTGGACCCTTGTGTGTTCCTATCTTTGTGAGTCTATCCATTCTGATACTCTCTGGTCTTTAGAGGATATTAAAGATTAACATCAAGTCACTAGTTTTCTATAAAACCACATAATGAAAAAACATATTCCCTTGTCTTCATAGCCTGTCTTCTCCAAGGCCAAACCAGTCTACTACCTCACTCGTGCTGGGAGAATGCTGGTAACAGAGCTTGCAGTGTTAAACACACAGGTAACCAAACACATTATTAACCAAAGCTCATCTGATCTTATAGGGAGAATTTACTTTACCCTGTTCCCTTTTTTTTCACAGACTTCCAAATTGGTTATTGAGGAGCCTACCATTCACCTCACTGAAGCTGGGAGGCTAGTGCTTGACGAACTGTCGGCACCTTCAGATAGCCATTCACAGGTAGTCAATCACATTATTAGACAGTCATAGCTGATTAGTAATAGTACACATTACCATGTCCTCTATCTCCACAATTGTGTGTCTTATTCATCACAGAGCAATCTCTATAATTAGGGGATATCTTTGTTTTTCAGCCAAATAGGGAAGACTCTGGTTTTCCCTATGAGAAGTTGCAGCTGGTTGGGAACTGGGGTTCGTTTCATTTCCATTACTGGAAGATCCATTATGGACGAGTGCAGGTACTTCAGACATATTCTTAACATTTATGAACACACCTGTGTATTTGAACTCCCAATTGTCTCTGGGTTTTCTTTTGTATGTCTGTCCCTAATTGAAACCTAGGGGAAACTTGTCGTACGAACATCATGTGGGCTCTATATCACTGCCAGGGATTATACTCAGAACTGAAATCGCCTGCCAAATGTTATAGACATCTACAGCTAACATATAGAGAGAGGTCTGGAGACTGAAGGAGTTTTTTCTTTATAGCAAAATGAAGAGGACATGCATCACCTGTGCATTGTGAGGGGAGTGGAGAAGCAGCTGTGGTGGAGCAGAGTCATCCAGGAAAAAATCCTGGACCCATGGGTGAGAGATTCTCAACTGGTCTTTCGTCTCAAATGCACCTGATTTGTGTCAAATGACGCACATGCTATAGGTCTACTTATATTTCCTGGATGAAATGTAATGTTTCTCTGTCTCTTTTAAAGGGTCTCGTCCAGGTGGTCCTCACCAACAAGAAGCTGATTGGTATTAAGGTACAGTCAGGCAATTTTTCACAGAAAAAATGTAAAGTGGCAAATGTCCATTTACCTATTTGAATAAATACATGTTGACAGAAAATGAAATTACACGTTCTAATCTCTTGCCTCATTTTTAGTTCCTTGGTAGAAGGATCCATGGACTCATGTCCGGCCTTGTCAAGAGGAGGTCTGAGTTCACCTATTATGAGGATGCCCAGGTACACCCCGTTGTTTCTCTGTGTTATGATTTATTTCAGTGTTTGGTTGAGGGGTTTTCAATATGGTGGTTTTCAGTGTTGGGCTGACAGTGTCACATGTTGTGTGTTAAACAGCAGGTGGATATCTCCACCACAGTGGAGGGGTACCAGGAGAGGGGGGATGAGATGATGGCATATCAGTTCTCCACCTCTGACATCATCACCACCCCTCATGAGCCGTCCTCTGGCTCCTCTCACCAGTTCCCCCAGAATTCTCCGCCTCCCCCTTTCCCTTCCGATTCCCCTCCCAGTCCCCCTCCACCTTACCACTCCACCCAGGACCAGGACCAGACCCCTGACAGCACTCCTCAGGTAAAACTCTTTCTACAGTCAATAATTCTTATTTCATTTGTACTTGTGTGTACAGGTGTGTGTCATTGTTTTGGTATCGATAGGTTTGTGTTGTCTGTCAAGGGTCAAGTTGTTAGGTCAAGATGAAAGTATTGTTATGATGTCACTGAATGTTTTGTCTGCTTCAGTTGATGTTGCAGGTGAAATGCAGTTTAGTAGAGTTTAAGTTAATGTGATGTCTGTTTTAGGAGTTTGAGGAGGAGTTTGTGGAGGAGCAAAATAATGCTGCAGATGTGCCCCAGTTGCGGTGGGTTCGCTTTCATGTGTTCATCTATAGTAAAAACCTTTGCTTTGAAATAATCTGCCCAATATTGTAGTTATACAGATGTAGGATCTTAATTTGAGACAGTTTGCTACAGCAGGAAAATAATCCTGCAGCAACAGGATACATTTTTCGTTAGGGCAAATCGAGTCTAAAATTTCAAAGTGGAAATTACAAACTTGAAAATTCCAAATACGCTACAAGTTTGCATTTCCTGCCGTGCAGGAAAATTCTCAGCAACAAAAGAGTGATCAAATTAAGATCCTACATTGGTATGGTCTTTCTGAATCCTGCAGTTATAATATAGGCTAACATAAAATTATTTCTTAATTTCATGGCACTGATGTTTTAGCTTCTTAGGTTGAACATTTGTTATTGAACATTTCTATTTACAGGCGTTACTTTGAAAACCAAGGGACAACCAACTTCTCTCTGAGGCTGGCCGCTATCAGACGTGCTATGGAGGTGAGAAAATGTGAATTTAGCACCTTTTGTATTTCACTTCATGAACATTTCTGGACTATTTGTAAAAGTACTGTCTTGTTCTCACAGGCTCTGACATCCTCAGACAGTACCTCCCTCAATTACCTCACCCACGCTGGGAGGATGGTGTTGAGTGGACTATCCGAGCTCAACCAGCAGGTAACCAATTACATAATTGTGCAACGTTCATCAGACCAGATATATAGTTCCCACTGGGCACAGATGTCATTTCAACGTCTCGTTTTGATTTACATTTGGTTGAGTTGTCAACTAATGTGAATTCAATGTGAAATCCCCCCCAAAATTAACGTAATTGGATTTAGGTTAAAAGACGAAATTCCCTTACGTTGATGACTTCTTTCAAATCCAATCAGTTTCCCACTTTGATTCAACATCATCACATTGACATTTTTTATTGATACAACATTGATTCAACCAGTTCTTGCACAGTGGGTTACCTTTAGGCAACAGTGATTCATAGGGTTTAGTTGAAAAGTTTCAGCGTCATACTAGCCAAACAATCGGAGGCCCTTTGAATTACAGACCTGAATCTTTGAGTTTATGATCTAAGTTTTAAGGAATTTTATGATTGTTTTGTTTTGAGGATGTGAGGCAGTTTCAGCAGGCCTACGACCTACTGGTGAACTTCATTAATGAGCCAGCAAACAGGGAGCGACTAGAGCAGGAGATGGCTCTCGTAGGAGTAGGTCTACATGCAAGCTTGAGCGTTAGCTGCAGGCACCGTCTTCTCATCTAACATCTACTCAATGAGACTTTCTAAAGTGCTTGTCAATGAAGATTATGTAATTATCCTATTTGTTTGACTTCAGATCGACCGCATCAACTTCGCAGATGTTTTTTATGAATTCGTTCTACTAAGCCTTCTAGAAGGAAAGACATCTCTTCCTATATCTGTAAGTGGCCCTAAGAATGGAACATCCTGTTGTTTATCGATGCTATACACACTGTTGTCATATCAGATCTGTAGACACTCACTCATGTCCCCTGTTCCTTCTCCAGGAGCCTGGTAGCTTCCTTTATCTGCTCCTGCAAGTCATAATGAGGATTGACCCTCCTGGAGGAGCCTGGACAGAGGCTGCTGAGAACTTCTACCTCCTCGTTAAGGTACATTTGTGTGTCTCTCTCTCTCTCTCTCTCTCTCTCTCTCTCTCTCTCTCTCTCTCTCTCTCTCTCTCTCTCTCTCTCTCTCTCTCTCTCTCTCTCTCTCTCTCTCTCTCTCTCAATAATAGTTGATGATGTGTCTGTTGTCAACAGGGCCAGATGAAGGCATGGCTACAATCCATCTTCAACCTCAATGACTCAATCTATGAAAGCCCAGAGAGGCTCTCGGGGGAGGTGATGCGGAATCTAGAAATACAGGTTGAGTTCCTGCTGTCCAGCCTGGATTAAGGTTCCCAAACTGAGCTGAGGGCCCCATCACAAAATAAAGTCTTTTGCATTTACAGTTTTTCTCAATTGCTAAAACACTAAACCCTATTGTCTGAACCAAATGCTCAGTTGCCTGAACCCACTGATTGAATCAATCACTCTTTTGGCAAAACCATAAGCACTTTTCACCTGTTTAGACATAACTTGGCAACACATTTTCATTGTGATGCACCCGTGCTGCATAATGGTGAGCACAGGTGACAAAAGTCAAACACAATTAGAGCACAGGTGTCACTACTTGAACACAACAACTCAAAATTGATCACACTTGTGGCTAATGATGTGAGGGAACATATACAGTAAGCCAGTTCAGAGAGCACTGGTTTGTGAGGCCCTACAATGGATAGAAATCTGAGAGGAAGAGTTCGTGTGAGAGGAGGTCGAGGTGGTCGAGGTGGTCAGCGAAGACAAAGAACAGTAATATCTGATGAAATCAGAGCTACTGTGATTGATCATGTTCTTGTCCATGGTATGAGCATGAGGGAGGCTGGACAAAGGGTGCAACCAAACATCAGTAGATTCACTGTGTCCACCATAATCCGAAGATTTAGAGAAGAGAACAGGTAATTACCTTTTTTTGACATTATAGGACAGTATGTAAATGTTGACAGCAATTACTGTATGACATACTATATACTGTACCACAGTATACTGTAAGTAAATATATGTTTCAGTACATCACTGTACCAATGTACTGTAGTATTGTAATGGAGGGTTGGTCTAACTGTTTGTAGGCCTAGTATTCCGTGTATATTTTTTGTAACTCCATGTTCTCTTTTTGTAGAATTGAAAGACTGCCACATGGGGGTGGGAGGACAGGTATGTTCTCCCCACACCAAGAGACCCTAATTGTTGATATGGTCCGTGAGAACAATGCCATTAAACTGAGCGAAATTCAGCAGAAGATCATTGAGGACCATTTAAATTTTGAGGGTATCAACAGTGTCAGCCTCTCTACTGTTGATCGTGTCCTCAAGCGCAACAGACTGCGCATGAAACAGCTATACAGAGTGCCCTTTGATCGCAACTCAGACAGAGTCAAAGAGCAAAGATTCCAGTATGTACAGGTTGGCATATATCCAGACACATTCAATGTTGATTACTCTAAGTAGTGATTTACTGTAGTGGCCTAAATCACTTTTTCCGTATCACTTACAAAACTATATCTATTTCTACAGAGGGTTTTTCAACTGGATGCAATGGAAAGACCCCATCAATACATCTACATGGATGAAGCTGGGTTTAATCTCACCAAAAGGAGAAGGAGAGGCCGTAATGTGATTGGCCATCGGGCCATTGTTGGTGTTCCTGGGCAGCGTGGTGGCAATGTCACATTATGTGCTGCCATCAGCAATCATGGGGTAGTCCACCATCATGCCAACCTGGGGCCCTACAACACTCACCAGCTCCTCATTTTCCTCAATCACATGCGAGATGCTTTGTTAGGGCAGCAGGATGAGCATCCCATCTATGTTGTTGTTTGGGACAATGTGAGTTTTCACAGAGCCCTCCAGGTTAGAGAGTGGTACAATATGAACCAAGGTTTTATCAATCTTTGCCTTCCACCGTACTCCCCTTTCCTAAACCCCATTGAGGAATTCTTCTCCTCATGGCGGTGGAAGGTATATGAACGCCAACCTTACACCAGGGTAAATCTCCTGCAAGCCATGGGACTTGCCTGTGGTGACATAGGTGTGGAGGCATGCCAAGCCTGGATACGGCATGCCAGGGGTTTTTTCCCCCGTTGCCTGGCCAGACAAAATGTGGCCTGTGATGTGGATGAAGTCCTGTGGCCTGACCCAGTACGGAGACATGATGCTGTGGCTGAGTAATGCACTTATTCAGTAAGGACAAGAGTCCCTAGAGAATTGAACTGTGACGATAGAGAACAGTCTCTTTTCTATTCATTGCATTTCTATCTATAACACTAAGTGCGTTACAGATGTGCTCTACTGAATGAGCCCCAGTTGTCCAAAACCCAGATTGAAATGAAACTGCACCTGCTATTAAGGATGGGAACAAAAACACATACAACCAGCAGCTTTGCTGCATGCTTGGACCCCTAATAAGAGATTAGTGGGTCCTAGTTCAATTTTCCAGTTCAAGTTTAAACATCATTCAAAACACATAAAAACCTTGGATGAAGGAGTTGTTTTCCAGACAGATAACACTCATACACCAATGGTTGTTATAGTCCTTTTTCCCCTCTCTTCGGGTTGGCTCACTCTTGATAACCACAGAACTTTCAGAGAACAAAGAAAATGTCCATTAGAAAACCTCAGCAATTGATATGTCTTGTGCTTTCGTTGTCGTTACATAGTGGTTTCTCAACTTCTCAAAGTCAATTTTGCTCTAAGAACAAAAATAAGTACATATATTCTATATGTACTGCTTTGTGATGCTCTTGCACAATTGATCTACAGTTATTCATTTTTCATCCATTCTGAGAAAAGTCTTCTTGGCTCCTCTGAATATAGACCACTACCACATTGCCCCTCCCCCTTTTCAATGAAGTACCTTCTCCGATATTGATACTTATCCTTTTCGTGTGTGATTTGAACTGTGCGTTATGCCTCGTTTTAGAACAGTCAATGCGGTAAATGTCCTATGGATAGGAGGACAAGAGGGAGAGGAGGTGCGGACTCCCCCTCCACAAGGCCAAAACAAGGAGGGGGTAAACAGTGGTCTGTCTAAGACAAAGAACATACCGAGTTTGCAAACAGGTCCTGTAGCACTAGTCTATACACAAGTCCATTTTCCTAAATGTGCTGCTATGGCAAGCACACATGCGTGAGTCCATATGCACATGTTCACCACCATCTTTATATGTATGTTTGCTTGCTCTCCCATGTGGTTGTCCCATGTAGTAGAGTTTGGTGTCGAACTGTTCACATGATGCCGTTGGTGAAGTACTGGAAGCCGTCGTAAAGCTTGGTGGTGATGGAGCGCATGGAGCCATCCACCATCTGCTCCACCAGCACCTGTAGCTGCTCCTCCGTCAGGCTCATGTGGAAACGTTCCTTCAGGTAGCGGATGGTGCTGGAGCCATGGAAGCAGGGTAGGTGAGAGCCTGGTGGGGGAGGAGAGAGGGGAGACCCAGGGAGAGGGAGTCAGAGGAGTTGCAATCCCAAGACCACAGAGAAACCGGGCAGATAGATAATGTTTATGGAAAAACACCACAACACACTGGTCATGCTAATATACCGTTTTAGCTAACAGTACCTTGCTGCATGATCTCCACTATTTGGACCACCTTCTCCATGTGTTTGCGAGCAGCTATCAGGCCCTGGAGCATCAGCATCTTGTAGTAGTTGAACATGTCTCCATCCAGGCCTCCCATCACCTGAGAGAACCACAGACAACAGAGGTTAGTCTTTACACATAAAAAACCAACAGGTTATGCAGGCTACTGCAGCTAACCAGCAAACTCGCTAATAGCATCTTTGAACACTAACAAATGTATGCATTTATGCAGTGAACATTTTGTGAGGTTTCTAGCTAGATTGTATGATCAATTCCACAGTGTTCTCCAGTTTACACTTATATGACAATGCCAATTCGCATGCAGTATAATTCATTTGACTCACATCCACAAATTCGCTGGTGAGCTTAAAAGCGGAGGTCTCAAAGCCCAGGTTCCTGGGCGAGCTGGACAGGATGAAGCCAAAGTCAATGTGGATTATGTGGCCCTCCGAGTCCAGGAGGATGTTTCCATTGTGTCTGGAGAAAGACAGAAAGGAGATGAGGGATAGGGGAACTGAGTAAAGGGTATAGGAATAGAGGAGAGGGTGGGATGTGGTAGTTGATATCAGACCACAAAAACTGTGTTTACACAGGCAGCCCAATTCTGACCTTCTGCCCAATTATTGGCAAAAGATCAGAATTGTGCAGCCTGTGTAAATGTAGCCAAACAGGCTCAAAGACAAAGGAAGCTAAGAGGGGAAATGGAACATGTGAGTAATGTAACGAGTGACACTGAAGAGGGGTGAAAAGGGAGGGCTGCCCACCTGTCTTTAACCTGCAGCAGGTAGCAGATGAGACTGTAGCCGGCGCAGCTCTCCACAAAGTTGCACTGGGCGGTGAGGAAGGCCTCGGTGGTGTAGCTGCCGTGCTCCTGCAGGAAGTAGTCCAGCAGAGACAGCTGGCTCTGCTTCCTCACCTGGAGCACAGAAACAGCATTTTGTATGAAATAGCAACAGACACAGTATTCCATTAGAAAAAGCTACCGACACGGCATTCCATTAGAATTAGCAACTGACACGAAATTCCAGTGCGTGATCAACCATTACTTAGATTATCAAAATCTTTCATCCCAAGAGGTACTGGATTACATAGCTAAACAACTCGGCTTGAAGTTATTGTTAGGCAACTTTGTCATGAGATTTCAAGTGCACAATTGGGTCCATCTCCTTTTCTCTGCTCACCTGGTGCAGAGAGACAGCGTTCAGCACGGGCTCGATCATCCCGCTGTCCGATGACATCACCAGGATCTTATAGGGCTTGATCCACAGGGGGACGTGCTCCTGCTCCCAGATGGACTGGAGAGGAAAGGGGAGTAGTGGAGCGAATTAGTGATTGAACGAATGCTAATAAGAATAAATAATTCAGAGCATTTCTGTGGAATGGGACTCTACTGTGGAGAGTCAAGTACCTGTAGCTGGCTGAGCACCTGGAAGGCCAGTAGCTCTTGCCTCAGGTCGTCCCCACACTTCACGATGACCGACAGCAGCCGCCAGTTTGGCAGGTGACCGTAAGGGGAGCCCTCCCTTATCCGCCTGAGGGATGGAGAGAGCGGAAAGAAATAGTGAGACACAGCAAATGACTTTACAATGCCACAATGTGTTGTCTTCGCTGCACTAAGTGGGACAGACATGTATCCTCGGGTGGGGGATTGTGTATGCCCATCCATTTAGTCTCTTCTAGTAATTACACTGCTCAAAAAAATAAAGGGAACACTTAAACAACACAATGTAACTCCAAGTCAATCACACTTCTGTGAAATCAAACTGTCCACTTAGGAAGCAACACTGATTGACAATATATTTCACATGCTGTTGTGCAAATGGAATAGACAACAGGTGGAAATTATAGGCAATTAGCAAGACACCCCCAATAAAGGAGTGGTTCTGCAGGTGGTGACCACAGACCACCTCTCAGTTCCTATGCTTCCTGGCTGATGTTTTTGTAGTGGTAGCATGAGACAGAGTCTACAACCCACACAAGTGGCTCAGGTAGTGCAGCTCATCCAGGATGGCACATCAATGCGAGCTGTGGCAAGAAGGTTTGCTGTGTCTGTCAGCGTAGTGTCCAGAGCATGGAGGCGCTACCAGGAGACAGGCCAGTACATCAGGAGACGTGGAGGAGGCCGTAGGAGGGCAACAACCCAGCAGCAGGACCGCTACCTCCGCCTTTGTGCAAGGAGGAGCAGGAGGAGCACTGCCAGAGCCCTGCAAAATGACCTCCAGCAGGCCACAAATGTGCATGTGTCTGCTCAAACGGTCAGAAACAGACTCCATGAGGGTGGTATGAGGGCCCGACGTCCACAGGTGGGGGTTGTGCTTACAGCCCAACACCGTGCAGGACGTTTGGCATTTGCCAGAGAACACCAAGATTGGCAAATTCGCCACTGGCGCCCTGTGCTCTTCACAGATGAAAGCAGCTTCACACTGAGCACGTGACAGAGTCTGGAGACGCCGTGGAGAACGTTCTGCTGCCTGCAACATCCTCCAGCATGACCGGTTTGGCGGTGGGTCAGTCATGGTGTGGGGTGGCATTTCTTTGGGGGGCCGCACAGCCCTCCATGTGCTCGCCAGAGGTAGCCTGACTGCCATTAGGTACCGAGATGAGATCCTCAGACCCCTTGTGAGACCATATGCTGGCCCTGGGTTCCTCCTAATGCAAGACAATGCTAGACCTCATGTGGCTGGAGTGTGTCAGCAGTTCCTGCAAGAGGAAGGCATTGATGCTATGGACTGGCCCGCCCGTTCCCCAGACCTGAATCCAATTGAGCACATCTGGGACATCATGTCTCGGATACTTTAGTCCAGGTCTGGGAGGAGATCCCTCAGGAGACCATCCGCCACCTCATCAGGAGCATGCCCAGGCGTTGTAGGGAGGGCATACAGGCACGTGGAGGCCACACACACACACTACTGAGCCTCATTTTGACTTGTTTTAAGGACATTACATCAAAGATGGATCAGCCTGTAGTGTGGTTTTCCACTTTAATTTTGAGGGCGACTCCAAATCCAGACCTCCATGGGTTGATACATTTGATTTCCATTGATAATTTGTGTGATTTTGTTGTCAGCACATTCAACTATGTAAAGAAAAAAGTATTTAATAAGATTATTTCATTCATTCAGATCTAGGATGTGTTATTTAAATTTTTTTGAGCAGTGTATATTTCTATGTACCAATCACCCACCTGACTTTCTCCTGCCAGGGCTCCTTGAGCGCCACAGCGGACGGGTCCTCCGGATCTTTCCGGAACGTTGTGGGGGTGTGGCCAGGTTCTCTGATAGACGTCGCCTAAGACAAAAGAAACATGCGGTTGTAAAACAGCTATCCAGACCAAAACTCTATAACAAGCAAGTCTTAAAGACAAACTACAAGCTAGCAGGGCAATTCTGTCAGGCAGTGACCCTGTACCTGATGTCGCCAGCGGCGATGAAGACAGGCTCCTTGCTCTCCGTGCTGGTGATGCTGTCCACAGAGAACTGGGAGATGTTGTCACTGCTACTGGTGTGGCCTTCTGGGAGCTGGAACCATAGAAGGACCCCAGAGTTAAAAGTACATTCAAATCTGATTCACCTCCTCCTTCCCCAACAACCTAGTCATCAAAATGTGACTTAAAGTCAGACGGTGCCACCATGTGGTTGCCATGGGTACCTACCTCCACTTCCAACTTGCCGATGTCATCCACGGCCCAGGCCTCGTCGTCGTTGTCGTAGTTGGGCACGGTGGAGAAACTGCCGGCGCGCTGCTCGGCTGTGATGCCAACGCACTCCGGGAGGAGGTTGTCCACAGAGCGGGCGCTGCGGATGCATGTCTCCGGGATGCGCAGGGGAATGCCGGACGTCTCGAACCTCTCGCACTCCAGCACCTCCACGTAGATGATGTACGGGGCCTGAGAGGAAGGGGAGAATGAAGAGGTCACTGGAGTTCTAGACCTATTTTTGTAAGGTACATTTATGCAGGAAGTCCCATTGACAAAGAGCATTGGGGCCCACTCCATCTAAACTCCAGGCTCCTCAGGAAATAAATAACAAACTAACAAATGAGTTAACTAATTAATCGTGTCAAACTACTAGGCATTCTGGTCACCTTGTTTTTGGAGCCTGTTGTGTGTGTGTACCTCCTTATACATGTGTATTACAACAAGTTGCCTCACCTTATCTTTGGAGTTGAGCACCACGGCCTGTGTGTGGGGAACGCGCACCACGTGGTGGTCGAAGGCTGCAGTGGGCAGCCAGACGCGGGCTGGCAGCTTGTGGTTGAGCTGTGACAGCTCTGAGATGAGCTGCCAGGTCTTCTGCTCCTTGGTGGGCAGCGTGGCCAGCCGCTTTCCGATGCCCATCAGAGACTTGATGAACTCCCTCTGCAGCGTCAGGCCCAACGGCTACAGAGAGGAGGAGCGAGGTTAGGAGGAGGAGAGCTGGTTAGAATCTAGATCAAGACAGATGTCTTTTTGTGTTCTGAAGACATTTACAACAAGCTACAGCAAATAACAAGTGGCACATCTTTTTTTTAGGGTCCTTCCTTGAATGACTGCACACACAAAAAAAAAAAAAAGAGGCTGAGAAAGGAGGGAGGAAGATGGGTATGATGGGAATTGAAAGAAGGATGTTTTAGGAGCGGAATCTGAAGAGAAAACCAAGGGGAGGTATAAGACTAAGAATGCATGGGCACAGGGAGAAAGAAGCAAATAAATTAAATTCTGTCAACCCATTGCAGTACCACATTCCAGCACCAGAGATCAGTACCACAATGGTTAAAATGAGAGACTTGAGCGAAACCCAGATACCAAACAAGCTCTTGGGCCTTGGAGATGTTTAGTCAACTTATGGTGTCCAATATCTTCATATTTAAAGTATGAGCAATATTCAATACCATTATAGTAGGTCAAAGTACAAATCTAGGAAGTCCTTTGTTCTACAGTCCACCATTAAGGCTACTTTGAAATTAGATAACATCTCAATCATAAGGTTACTATATAAAAAAAGTACTTACATTTTGTTTTGTTATGGAAACAAGTTCCAATTAAGTAGGCTAACATATGGGACAGTTAACATTTTTGTTAAAATACTTAACACAAGAAAAAAAGGTTCATTTGTTAGTTCTTAGTTAAAGGTAGACTCAGTGAAATGTATGTTGCCACGAGCAGCACCGCAGATATTGAGATGAGCGAGATAAAATACTTTCACAGTCGCACTGTTACAGCATGGTAGCCAAGGGACCAAAACAGCGGAGAAGTTGAGCCTCGCACTTCAACGCTCTTAGTTGTTGTGGAAATTGACCCACTATGCTGTTTACTTTCTGCATCTACGTCATCCCACTGAGTCTACCTTTAATACCAGGTAGGCCAATTTTTGCGACATGAACTACTGCCAGTGGCGTATTTGTTGCTTAGGACTACCATGTAAAATGTGTAAACGTGTGTAATTATGACTGACTTTGACTGACTCTCCTTCAGTAAAGGTTACTCCAGGTGTCTTTACATTTAGCTGAGTCTCCCCATTCCAAAACTCCCAGAAGCATTTTTCAAAAACATGAAGCAAGTTATCCGATTACAGAGAGAAAAACAACCCAAGGGGTTGAGACCATTGCACTACATGCCAATGTCCATACTTTTATACCACAAAGAAATCATGCCCAATGCATACATGTGCTAGTTGGTGTGGACATTGAAACAGAGCCTAGAGGTGGCGTTGACACACAGATTAGGGCTAGGGCTGTTGCGGTGACCTTATTACCGCCAGTCACGAGTCGTGACCGCAGTTAAATTCCCGTTGGTAAAGGTAATCCCAATCCAAAACTGCGCAAATGAACGGTGCTGATGGATAGCCTACCAAACTTGCTAATGGCCTGGAACTCAGTGCTCTATTGTCCCTCTAATCACATCATGATTTAATTTGAATAATCTGAATGATGAGGACAAATAATTATGGAAGTTACAGTTCCTGTTCCGAAATGGACACGGGAAAGCCCCGGACCCAATATGCATACATTTTTAAAACCTCTCCCGAAAGGACAACTGGTCTGATCCGAGTGAGGGAAGCAGCAGAAAAGCCAATTGTTTTGCTACTTTATTCAACCGGACCCATGGGAGGGGAGAGAGCGAGAGCGAGGCTGTTAGGGAGTGGAGGCCGTTCGGTGTGTGTGTGAATGTATGAGTAAGCACCATGAGCCTGAGAGAGAGACCGCAACCACTGTTAACTTCTTGCTAGTTATTTATCATCCAATCCGATTATTCAGTACCTGTCTTGACTGTATCAAACTGAGAGAAGCTAGCTAACTCGGCTAATTGAGCCTAGCCATAACATTACTGCGCTTTTCACCGTCCTACCGTTAGCCTACACATAACTCCACTCAGACTATAGCGTAAATAGCAGCATACCCGTTGGCTTTTGGTCGTTGTAGCCTCTCATTTCACTTTTAATTCCATCTTCCATTGATTAGATCTCCCCCTCTCCAAATCATCAATATATAGAGTTGCATCATGCAGCCCTTTATGTTTTGATTTCTAAGACATTCCCTGGTTTATAAGCCTATCACAACTAAATCAATAATGGATTTTATTGTGATGGCTATATTAAAAATGTACTTTGACTTTTTTAAATCTAGATGTTCCAAAAGCGCGCTAAACATGTTTATGTTAATTAACGGTCAATTACCGTGAGACCAGCAGTCATTTGCATGACAATTACCGCCTGCCAAAATGTCATGACCGCCACAGCCCTAGTTAGGCCTATTCAAAACCACAGATTTTCCAGGACGAGGAACCTGTATTTCATAGCATTTCCTTGGTCTTTTTGTGTTGACAGGCAAACCAAGCAGCTTCCTTAGCATTCTACTTTTGTAGTCAAATGTCAAAATGCCTTTCCTGTGAAGAAGTGTATTTTCTGGATCATGACCAAACGTCATGACTTCCTGACATTACTTCCAGAGTGGACAGGACGTTCTGTTGAGGAAGGGTCCCCGAGTGTTACTGGGATCGGATTTCCCTACTGATTCTGGACCCATGCTTAACGAGGCAAAATAATTGGTGTTCCAAGTGGCTGGGTAACACTTCCCAAAATGTAATTCATAGATTTGAAAAGGTAGAGTGGAGATCTGCTCTATCATATAGAGTCGAGTCCTGGCACAATTACCGTATATATTTTTTTATTTTACCTTTATTTAACTAGGCAAGTCAGTTAAGAACATATTCTTATTTACAATGACGGCCTACACCAGCCAAACCCAGGACCAATTCTGCGCCACCCTATGGGACTCCCAATCACAGCAAGTTGTGATACAGCCTGGAATCGAACCAGGGGGTCTGTAGTGACGCCTCAAGCACTGAGATGCAGTGCCTTAGACCACTGCGCCACTCGGTTATGGATGAAGCCGGCACGAAAATAAAATAACCCGTCTTCTTTTTTTGTGGAACAACTGTTCATGGACTCAACAACATGATGAAACTTTGCTCCTTGCTGAAACAAGCAAGGTGTTGTAGCAAACGAGTCTTCTGCTCTATTGCACTCCATTGTAAAGTGCAAGGGTGACAATATACACTACATTACCAAAAGTATGTAGACACCTGCTTGTCAAATATCTCATTACAAAATCGTGGGCATGTTGGAAGATGTTGGAACATTGCTGCGGGTACTTGCTTCTACTCAACCACAAGAGCATTCGTGAGGTCGGGCACTGATGTTGGGCGATTAGGCCTGGCTCGCAGTCAGCGTTCCAATTCATCCCAAAGGTGTTCGATGGGGTTGAGCACAGGGCTCTGTGCAGGCCAGTCAAGTTCTTCCACACCGATCTCAACAAACCATTTCTGTACGGACCTCGCTTTGTGCACAGGGGCATTGTCATGCTGAAACAGGAAAGGGCCTTCCCCAAACTGTTGCCACAAAGTTGGAAGCACAGAATCGTCTAGAATGTCATTGTGTGCTGTAGCGTTAAGATTTCCCTTCACTGGAACTAAAGGGCTTAGCCCGAACCATGAAAAACAGCCCCAGACCATTATTCATCCTCCACCAAACTTTACAGTTGGCACAGTTAGTTAACTATTAGCATGTATTAATGTCATTGTCATGTCAGATGTCCTATATCCAGATAAACTTTCCACCGGCACTCACGTATAACCGCAAATGGCCGACATGCAGTTGATACAGGTGTGTTGATGAAACCAATATTGCATACTCCGGTTGTAAAACAGTCTCTCAAACGCTCAGAATTTGCTAGGATTCTCCTCTATTCAATACTGGCCATGTAATTCTGACATATATATATACACACACATATATATACACACACACACTACTGTTCAAAAGTTTGGGGTCACTTAGAAATGTCCTTGTTTTCAAAAGAAAAGCAATTTTTTTGTCCATTAAAATAACATCAAATTGATCAGAAATACAGTGTAATACGCGCTTTCTATTCTGGTTAGAGCGCTGTTCTGTGAAGGGAGTAGTACACAACGTTGTACAAGATCTTCAGTTTCTTGGCATTTCTCGCATGGAATAGCCTTCAGTTCTCAGAACAAGAATAGACTGACGAGTTTCAGAAGAAAGTTGTTTGTTTCTGGCCATTTTGAGCCTGTAATCGAACCCACAATTGCTGATGCTCCAGATACTCAACTAGTCTCAAGAAGGCCAGTTTTATTGCTCCTTTAAAATCAGCACAACAGTTTTCAGCTGTGCTAACATAATTGCAAAAGGGTTTTCTAATGATCAATTAGCCTTTTAAAATGATAAACTTGGATTAGCAAACACAACGTGCCATTGGAACACAGGACAGATGGTTGCTGATAATGGGCCTCTGTACACCTATGTAGACATTCCATTAAAAATCTGCCGTTTCCAGCTACAACATTAACAATGTCTACACTGTATTTCTGATCAATTTGATGTTATTTTAAAAATGGACAAGAGGGCATACATGGGCACTGACAGCTGAGCCCAGACTGTAAACAAAAAAGGGCTGTAATGCAACACCCACCCAATCTGCACTGCGGGGGTGGTCCCACTCACATTACAGCGCGGCTCAAAATTGTGGACATATTTCACAGCATTCTTCTTCCTCTTCACTGTGATTGGTGCCTCTTGGTTTTTCCTCACTGTTGCAATCCAGCCAGAGGCCAAGTAAAAAGATCAAATCAAAATTAGTCAGGTCAGTCCTTAGGCCAATAACCAGGACTAACAAGATGGCGTGTGAAGCCTTATCAATAAGGACTATCAGTACAGTATTTATTATCAAAGCAAAATGGACTGCTTGGCATCCAACTAGTGATCACTGTGTACTAATACCACAGAGTTTCTAAACCCAGAGGCGCAACACGCGAGACTTCCCATAATGCTTGCGAAGCAGACTCAGCAGACCAGACCAGGGTTTGGTAAGTTAATGGGAGAAGTGAAAAATGTATTCTTAGTTGTTAAGTTTCTCGAAATCTAAATGCAACACAGATTCAAGCTAGGCTTAAGTAGCGGAAACTGTCATTACTACAACCTCATGAAAGTGACAGGTTTTTATTTGACAAAAACTTTGATATAAAGTTGTTTTTGTTGAAAATAAAAACCTGTCACTTTCATGAGGTTGTAGTAATGACAGTTTCCGCTACTTAAGCCTAGCTTGAATCTATGTGCCTTTGATTTGACGGCCTGCACGACCGTTAAACCCGACGATGTGTTTCTGCACATGAGCTTAGCTAGCTAACGTTGCCAAAACATCACCTACAAGCGTGATCGGGGATTTCTATTGGAGAAGCAGTTTCTGCCCATCTTTGCTAATACATCCTAAAGAGCAAAGTCAATAAAGCGAAGTGCCCTTGAACTCCTTTGGGCTGTTGGTTGCATTCTGTGGATTGTTAATGTGCTCCACCTGCCCTACATGATTCTTCACAGCACAGACACAGATTAAACAGGGATCACTGGCCACAACAACACCAGCAGGGAGGTTTGATGCAGGCATACGTGGGGAAGGGAGGGGAGGAAAACAGAGTGAGGGAGAGCGAAAGAGAAGGAGAGGAGATTAGCTGAGAGAGGGATGGGTAGAGGATTTTAAAAAAGGATGACAAAAACAGGCACAAAAAACAGAATAGAGAGAGGTGAGAGAGAGACTAGAGGTGAGAGGAAACATTGGTAGTAGGGAGAAAATGCATAACACAGCAAGATGCCTGGGAGAGTCCAAGAAAGCTTTGAACGAGGGGAGAGGGACCGTCTTTCTGCTATAGTTCAGGACCTTGTCCCATCTAAAACTACCCAATTTGATTTCTCATAAAATAACTGATCCCCTGATGAGAGAGAGAGAGGACTGACAGAAGGTTGCAAGCCAGACAATCAGTGAGACCGAGAGAAAGGCCAGACAAGAGGAAGCAGAAAACTTCCACCAGAACCATATCGCTCGTCAACACTGACACAAATCCTGCCCCAACACAAACATGCTCACAATAGCATCTGCTAAACAATCTAATGTCTGCAATGATAGAAAGTGACCAATTTTTTCACCAAGCTCTCCATTCGAGAGGGACCCACCCTCAACCTCACTCTGACACCAGCTGCAGAGCAATCTGGCTGAGAAGTCCAGCCAAAAAGGAGACGGAGGACACTGCACGCCCAAAACAATAGGGAGGGAACTCTGGAGATGTGGGACAGATGCTACCTAACCCCACCCCCTTCTTTATTAGTTAGACTGAGGGTAGTCTGGCTAGACCATAGAAAGAGCTGGAATAACGCTCTTCAATGTCCAAAACTCGTACTCCTGGGCTCCCAAAGAATGTTCAATTTTGACAGAACAGTTTTTGCACAAGTAATATTATTGTGAGACATGGAAGATGAGCCTGCAAGTCGCAAGCAAACGCTGCACCTGCGAATAATAAAAAGTATTGCTGACTCAGCACACTCCAGCATGGCTGATCCAAGTTTCACTTGCTGAATCCCACAGTGTTCTGTAGGACAACCATTTACTACTGACACACAGATGGAGAAAAACTTGGTATTCAGGTTACTCAGGGTTTCCTGTGCTTTATCATCCATAGGGACTATAAAAGAGAACATGTATGCAACAGGCCTACTATTAAAGATTAAAAACGTACAAAGACATTCTATACTCTACAACTCTGATCCCACTCTCCCTTCCCTCTTTTTGTATGACAAAATATGTTAAAAAAGGTACTCACCTCATCGTAGCCGCTTTCCACCTTGGGGTTGCTGGCTGTTCTCCTGAGGCTACTCCCCAGGCTTGTGCAATGCGTGGCGTCCGACTTGGATCGCTGATGTGTCCGCTTGGAAGGCGAGAGGTAGGCATCGGCAGGGATGATTTGGCTGTCGGGGGCCGGGGGCGGCTCCACGGTGTGCCGCTGGTGGTGTCGAATGTGGGCAACGTCCCGCAGCCCAGGGCTGGCGTCCGCAGCACCGGCGGGACCCACACCTTTAGAAGCTGAGTGGGGCTTTAGTTCGTCTGAGAGGATTAGCTTGCGCAGCTTGGTGCCGCGCGAGTGGCGCTGGATAGAGATGTGCATGTCGGAGGAGTAGGCGACGAGCAGCCATGCCGTCTGCAGGGAGAAGGCAATGCTCTGGTGGCAGCGGTGCACCACTTAGGGCCGGATGGCGTCGCCCATATCCTCGTCCATATAGGAGATGCAAAAAAGTTTGGTTAAAATTAGAGCTAAAGTTAAAGATGACTATATGGGAGTAAGAGAAGAAGAGTCCCATTTAAAGGTCCAATGCAGCTGTTTTATCTCAATTTAAAATAGTTTCTGGGTAACAATTAAGTACCTTACTGTGATTTATTTTAAATTAAAATGGTCAAAAAGAAACTAATAGCTTCTTAGCAAAGAGACATTTCTCAAGCAAGAATTTTGATAGGACTGTCTGGGAGTGGTGTGAGTGGGGAGGGGAAAACTAGCTGTTATTGACAGCGGTTTGGAGGTGTGATGTCACCAGGCAGGCCAACATTTCGTCTCACCACCATAGAATGACATTTCAGGCGTCTTTTAAAATGGCTCTTACACTAAAAACGGCATTGTAATCTTTCAGAATTTCACTGTTATTCCAACCTCAGTGTGGAATATATATAAAACACAGGAAAATCATGTTGACTACACTAAGGTTTTTAAGCAAACCTGGGACTTGAACCAACTATGAGAAGTCGGCATTTGATTTACAGTACTTACGAACAAAGGTCAGTTCAGGCGGTTACTGCAGTTTTGCGAAGGTCGGATATACAGGCCCTTTTGAAGTAGCTTCAGGGGGAGGGAATTTCAGCAACACACTACAGTACTAGACCACACCTTGAAGTCTTAATCGTCGCCACTTCTTGCTTTGTATTTAATTTGTCATGTCAGTAAAGGAAAATCTAAACAAACTCATGGTGTCCAATGACTAATTTGTCTGGTGAATGTCATTCATTATTTCACAATTGACTCATTCAACCAATATGTAATGATACTGTACACAGCTGGTTTTATATCTGTTGTTTTTACCTGCCAAGCTCCATTTTCTAATTCTTGTGGAAACGTTTTTGAATGTTCTTAAAGGGTTACAGTGGAACCGGACACTAAAATGGAAGTTACTCACGCATACAAACACACATATTTATTTTCCACTTGTTGCAGGACCATTGCAGTTTTTCCAAAACCAATCATAGGTTTTTCTTCCCTTGCAGCCTCTTCTCTTCTGGCTGCCTTTGTGTTCTTTGGTTTCCACCTTTCTCATATCTTCCTTTGTCTTGAGGTCCTCCTGTTTCTTCTAGTCAGCTTTAATCCGTTTCTGTGTAAGTTTGTCCCACTCGTTCTCACTCTTAAAAGCAGCCAGATACTTGTTTCTGACTACTTTGACCCATTTCTCCTTTATGAAATCCTTCTGGGCCTTCTTAAACTTCATATCTTTGTGATGCCTCTTTTGTCCCAACTTCTTGTTCTTCTCCTACTTCTGTCTCTCATTTTCCATCTTTTTCTGCTCCATCTTTGATGGCTCTTTCCATGACAGACCAGGGGAAAGCTATTATCCTATTGATGTCACTTGTTAAATCCACTTCAAATCAGCGTAGATGAAGGGGAGGAGAGGTTAAAGCCTGGAGACATGGATTGTGTATGTGTGCCATTCAGAGGGTCAATGGGCAAGACAAAATATTTAAGTGCCTTTGAACGGGGTATGGTACACTGATACGTTCTCATACTTACAGCTATACATACTCACACTTTCATACTCACATTCACACACGAACCCCACCTTCAACAGGTCTGATCACATACAAGGCCCCTGGATAGGCAATCGAGTAGGCTACTTCCTTACATCAAACTAGATGTAGCTCCGGCGCTGATGTGCTCTGGCATTTACAGGACAGAGCGTACTCACCAATTCTTGCCCTCTCACTGTTTATTCTCTTCCCCTTGCGCCTTATCGCTCTATATTTGTATCTGTTTATGCAACCTATCTTCCTTGGCCATGCATGTATGTGATAGAGACAGAGATACTAATACTTTATGGGAATTAACCCTGTTCTTAGAATCAGCACTGTAGAACATAGCGTGTATAATAAGTATATTGTTAATTGCAGTGTAGCCTAGGTTGCCTCTGGCTATGAATGTTTCTGTACTTGTATCAGTACATTTTTGGCTAATAACATAGACCTAACAATTATTGTAAATGTGTGTTTACCTTGTGTTATAATAACCTATTTTCAATTTAAATGATAGGACTGACTGAAAAGCTGACTTCCTCCATTATAGGCTCCTGGTTGTAATTATTACATGTGTAAGCCCACAACAGCATTGCTGTTAGATAGCTTCATTTATTTAGTTAGCTATACGAAATTAATAATAGCCTAAAACTTATATTAGCTGTATGGCTAGCTTTATTCAAAATAGCAGAACATACCTGCCAGGCGACAAGTCAGCTCTCCCGCGCTGCCTCTCTTTACGTGAAAATCGTCATGCAGACTTGTGCCCTCATGGAGATTCCGTGCAGTGGATAATTAATACTGAGGTATTCATTTGTGATACTTCACTAGGCTAAAACAAGGTTTACTCGTTCATTCGTGTCGGTCAACCACTGAAAACATAAATGTGTCAAACTTTGTCTGCCTCTTCTTATCCATTTGGTGGAATTTCAACCATGCTCCGTCTTCTCTGCTTCCCACCCCTCCTCGTGCACTTCTCCAATCCTTCCTCTCAGTCTCACAACAAGAGGATAATGCTAGTGTCTCGTTTCCCCTAGCAACCAGTTGCTATAGGAATATTCCTTAGTAATTCAAAGTGTTGATGATGATGATGAAGAGTCCAGATGTATGACCACGATAGTTAGATTAGGCTAGTTATTCAATCAAACACATTTATTTTACAATTATAGACCCCTAACCTAGGAAGAAATGTGTCTCTTATAAACGTCTGTGTGCAGTTACAGGTAGCATACTCCAAAAACTAGAGAAAATTCGACAAAAAATATATTAAATCCACCTTTTGCACAGTCCTCGGCATTTTAGCTGTGCACATCTCACATTTCCCAACACCGTTGCAGTAACTAGTCGTTTCTATGCGAAGCGGTGCGGCCGCTTGTAGAAGTAGCCTTAATGACAGCACTTCCCACAGTGCGACCAAAAGAAAGATCTACGCATATGCAAGAGGTATTTATCGCTCAATACAAAAAGTGGATTTAATATTTTTCTGAATGTTAACATATAGACTAATATGTTATAAATTGTGTTCTTACACTGGTACAGTTATGCCCTATGAGAGATGTACAACTGCGCATGTGCGAAAATAAATAAAGGGCATTTTCCCGCGTTCTGGTTGAAACACCAACGATGAACATGTGTGTTTATTCCTCCGTTAAGTAAGCCGGTATTCCTGTCCTGAAGATGACAGCACCAACAGGTTATGGGCCCAGGAGGGAACATGGAAGCCGATGGAATAGATTATGTTTCGACGGAGATGAAAAAAACTACGAGTTATGGGAGACGAAGTTTTTGGGACACTTGCGTTTGCTAGGGCTAAAGGCCACCATATTGAACGTGGATGAAAATGAAGAAGACGGAGAGAAAAATGAAGAAGCCTACGCCGAATTGATACAGGTTTTGGATGATAAAAGTCTTTCCCTGATAATGAGAGAAGCAGCAGATGATGGGAGAAAAGCGTTGAAGATATTGAGGGAACATTATGCAGGTAAAGGGAAGCCACGTGTGATTAGCCTCTACACTGAGCTAACTTCTCTTCAGAAAGCCAGTGACGAAAGTGTTACGGATTATATCATTCGTGCTGAGACGGCTATTACAGCACTGAGGAATGCTGAAGAGACTTTAAGTGACGGGCTGTTGATTGCAATGATTCTGAAAGGTTTGCCCGAATCATTTAAGCCGTTTGCCATCCACATAACGCAGAGTGACGAGCCGACAACTTATGGCAAGTTCAAAACCAAGTTGAGGAGCTATGAAAGCACCGAGAAGTTTAGCGCCATTTCCACTGACGACAACGTGATGAAGGCAAGTAACATTAAAGTTAGCTGGCCAAGAGGAAGAGCTAAAGGGACCGAGATAACCTGCTTCAACTGTGGCCAGAAAGGGCACAAGGCCCGGGAATGTACAGTTACTGGAGAGCACAGAGAACGGAGACAGTGGTGTAGTTTTTGCAAGCGCTCCACTCATACTGACGCAAATTGCAGACGAAAAAGAAGAGACAATGTGAAACAAGCAACAGATGCTGAAGGCCACACATTTGCATTCAAAATAAGTGACTGTCAGGTTCGTGGACTGAAACATAAAGGGCTGATGGTTGATACGGGAGCAACGTCACATATAGTCACGGACATCGGGAAGTTTAAGGAGTTTGACGAGACTTTCAAACCGGAAAAACATTCCGTGGAGCTGGCTGACGGAACAAGAACGAATGGTGTCGCGGAGAGGAGAGGTGCAGCGGAGGTTTACCTGAGAGACAACACGGGTCGTCGGGTGAAAACAACGCTGACGAAGGCGCTGTACGTGCCGTCGTTTCCACAGGACATTTTCTCTGTTAAAGCAGCGATAGCCAACGGAGCTTCAGTCAACTTTCGACAGGGGTGTAACAAGCTCATCCACAAGAATGGTACCACTTTTGACATCGAGGAGTACGATAGACTTTACTATCTTAACACTGTAAGTGATGAAAATGATAATGGATGTCATGGGTGCTATGATATTCACACATGGCACAAAATTCTTGGCCACTGTCATTTTGAAGATGTGTCAAAGTTAGAAAATGTGACAGAGGGAATGAAAATCACAGGTAAGATTGACAAATCTACCATCAACTGTCAAATCTGCACACAGGGAAAATTTGTTCAGAGCAGAAACAGAGAGCCTGATGAAAAGGCAAAAGCCGCTCTTGAGCTTGTGCACACTGATTTGGCTGGCCCTATTGAGCCAGAGGCGAAAGATGGGTTCAGATATACTCTAGCATTTACGGATGATTATTCAGGGGCAGTTTTTGTGTATTTCCTAAAAGCAAAAAGTGATACTGTAAAAGCTACTGAGAAGTTTATTGCTGATGTGGCCCCTTATGGAAAAATAAAATGTGTCAGGTCAGATAATGGCACAGAGTACACAGCCAAAGAGTTCCAGTCACTGCTCAGTAAGAATGCCATAAGACATGAAACTTCAGCCCCTTACTCACCCCATCAAAATGGGACCGCTGAGAGAAATTGGAGAACACTGTTTGAAATGGCAAGATGCATGCTACTTGAGAGCAACCTACCAAAGAAATTGTGGACATATGCTGTAATGACTGCTGCAGTAATTCGCAATAGGTGTTACAATAAGCGTGTAGGACATACTCCACACTACATGTTTACTGGGAGAAAGCCTGATCTTTCAAAGATGAAAGAATTTGGATCTGTTTGCTATGCATACAGACAGAACAAGAAAAAGTTGGACTCAAGATGTGAAAAGGGTATTTTTGTCGGGTATGATAAAAATAGTCCAGCATACCTAGTCTACTACCCAGACACTGGAAAAGTTCTTAAAAAGAGATTAGTCAAGTTCGTTACAAAAGGTGTAGTCGAACGCCAAACTCAGACAGATTTGGAAATGAGTGATGATCTTCATGGGGAGAGATTTCAATCCCCCATGCCAAAAGCCAAGATGGCAGCTCAAAATTCCGAAGAGACACAAGATGTGCAAATCGAGACTTCAGATAGTCAGAGTCCACGCTATCCAGACAGAGAGAGGAAGAAGCCCCTGTACTTAAAAGACTATGAGTGTAAAGTGAAGTGTGATGACCAGATACCACCTAGTGTTGACTACTGCTACAGAGTAATGTGCAATGCACCACAAACCTTCAAAGAAGCAATGATTTCACCAAAATCAGAGATTTGGGCTACTGCTATGAAGGAGGAGATGGATTCCCTTAGGGAAAATGATACATTCACATTGACCACACTGCCAGAGGGTAAAAATGCAGTGGGGGGCAGGTGGGTCTATGCGGTCAAAAACAATTCAGATGAGACTGAGACATACAAGGCAAGATATGTTGCAAAGGGATATAGTCAAGTGGCAGGAATAGACTATAAGGAGACTTTTTCTCCAACTGCAAATATGACATCAGTACGTTGTTTGATGCAGCTAGCAGCTCAGTATGACTTAGAGTTACATCAGATGGATGTCAAAACAGCATATCTACATGCTCCTATTGACTGTGAAGTGTACATGGAGCAACCAGAGGGTTTTGAAGTCAGGTCAGATACAGGTGAGCAACTAGTCTGCAAACTGAACAAGTCACTGTACGGCCTGAAACAGTCAGGAAGGAACTGGAACAAAATGTTGCATGATCACCTTAGTGAAAATGGTTTTACACAGAACCCAGCTGATCACTGTGTTTACAACAAACAAACTGCAACAGAAAGGATCATTTTGATAATTTGGGCCAGATGGATAGTGAGTGCCAATATGCACCAGTAACAATCTTTGAAGATAACCAAGGTGCAATTGCTCTGTCAATGTCACGGTTTCGGCCGAGGCGGCTCCTCCTCCTTGTTCGGGCAGGTTTCGCCGGTCGTCGTCTCCGGAGTTCTAGCTGCCACCGCTCGATGTTTCGTGTTTGTTTGGTTTTGTCTGTTAGTCACACCTGTTTTGTGTTAGGTCTCATTTAGCACCCTATTTAGTTTCCTTGTTGTTAGGTTTGTGTTGTGTGTGATTGTTCGTGTCGTGGTTGCGCTACCCGTGTCGGTACGCTATTTTCCTGAGCTTTCTCCTTGTGTTGTGAGGAGAGATTTACGCACCTGTGTGTGCGCTTGTATTTACGCCTGTGTGCGTCTTTTGCCTCCGGGCTGTTTTGGATTACTTTTCGTGCACAGTAAAGTCTTGTTGGACTTACCCTCTGCTGCCTGCGCCTGATTCCACACCACACCCATACACAGCACCGTGACAGAATCACACACCATTAGATGGAATCAGCAGGAGCACCCGTCGACCCCATGGAGGAGCGTCTCCTTGGACACGAGCACCGGATCAACCGTATCGGGCACGCCTTGGAGGGCGTCATGGACACCCTTCGTCGATGGGAGACCAGCGGGGTTCCCATAGCCCCACCTATCGCACCATCACCTTCACCACCGGACAACCAGCCCGTCCATCGACCGGAACCCAGTGGGATTCGGCTCTCGCTCCCGAGGGCGTACGACGGCACCGCTGCCGGGTGTCAGGGGTTCCTCCTACAAGTGGAGCTCTACATTGCCACCATACACCCGGCGCCCTCGGGATACGAGAGCGTTTCCGCCCTCATCTCCTGTCTCACCGGCAAGGCGTTGGAGTGGGCCAACGCCGAGTGGAGGGGAATAGACGCCGCCACCGTCACCTATGCGGAGTTCTCCCGTCGCTTCCGTGCGGTCTTCGACCATCCACCAGAGGGGAGAGCGGCGGGGGAACGTCTATTCCACCTCCGACAGGGGATGAGGAGCGCTCAGGCGTTCGCGCTGGAGTTCCGGACTCTAGCGGCTGATGCGGGGTGGAATGAGAGGGCCCTCATAGACCACTTCCGATGTAGCCTTCGGGAGGACGTCCGCAGGGAGTTAGCCTGCAGGGACAGTACACTAACATTTGACCAGCTGGTGGACATGGCCATCCGACTGGACAACCTGCTGGCGACCCGCGGACGTCCCAGGGGGGGGTCCCCCATTCCACCCTCCAGCGCCTCCGAGCAGTGTCCGATGGAGCTTGGAGGTGCTGGCGCTAGAGGGAGAGGAGGTAGGAGCCCGAGGGGGGCAGTCTCCTGCACCAAGTGTGGGCGCGGAGGGCACACCGCGGCTAGGTGCTGGGGAGGGTCCCCTGGTGAGGGAGAGAGCAGGTCGTACAGTGGGGAGTCCACCCAGGTGAGTAGGCGCCCTACTTACCCAGAGCTTTCTGTCGTTCACATTACCTTACCTGTTTGTTTCCCACAGGTTGCACCTCGGTCCCAGCATAAGGCGCTAGTCGATTCAGGCGCAGCTGGGAATTTTGTAGACCGGAGATTCTGTGTTAAGTTAGGGATTCCCCTCCTTCCAGTCGACAAACCCTTTCCTGTACATGCCCTAGATAGTCGTCCGTTAGGATCTGGGTTGATTGGGGAGGTCACAGCGCCACTTCGGATGATGACGCAGGGGGGTCATGAGGAGACGATTCAACTCTATCTTATCGACTCTCCTGCGTATCCGGTGGTACTGGGGCTTCCCTGGTTGATGACCCATGATCCTACTATTTCGTGGCGAGAGAAAGCTCTTAAAGGGTGGTCTGCTCAGTGTGAGGGGTTATGTCTGGGTGTTTCCGTAGGGGCGACCTCGGTGGAGAGTCCGAACCAGATGCCAGCACTGCACATTCCTCCTGAGTATGAGGATTTGGCGCTCGTGTTCAGTAAGACCAGAGCGGCACAGTTGCCACCTCATAGACAAGGGGATTGTGCGATAGACCTCCAGACAGGAGCAGCGCTTCCGCGGAGCCATGTGTATCCTTTGTCACAGGAGGAGAAAAGGGCAATGGAGACTTACATTGCCGAGTCTCTGAGACAGGGATACATACGGGCCTCCACTTCTCCCGCGTCCTCGAGCTTCTTTTTTGTGAAGAAAAAGGATGGAGGTTTGCGTCCGTGTATTGATTACCGCGGTCTCAATCAGGTGACGGTGAAGTACAGCTATCCACTTCCTCTGATTGGGACCATGACGGAGTCCTTACACGGGGCAAGGTTCTTCACAAAATTGGATCTCAGGAGCGCATATAACTTGGTGCGCATTAGGGAGGGCGATGAGTGGAAGACAGCATTTAGTACTACATCCGGCCATTACGAGTATCTCGTCATGCCATATGGGTTAATGAATGCTCCATCAGTCTTCCAATCGTTTGTAGACGAACTTTTCCGGGACATGCAGGCGCAGGGAGTAGTGGTGTACATAGATGATATTCTTGTGTACAGTGCTACTCGGGCCGAGCATGTAGCCCTGGTGCGCAGGGTATTGAGGAGACTGTTGGAGCATGACCTGTATGTCAAAGCTGAGAAATGTCTGTTCTTCCAGGAGTCAGTTTCCTTTTTGGGTTACCAGTTGTCTGCGTCAGGGGTGAGAATGGAGGTGGACCGAGTGTCCGCCGTGCGTAATTGGCAAACCCCAACTACGGTTAAAGAGGTGCAGCGGTTCTTGGGTTTTGCGAATTACTACCGGAGGTTTATCCGGGGTTTTGGACAGGTGGCAGCTCCCATAACGTCTCTTCTGAAGGGGGGTCCGGTGCGCTTGCAGTGGTCAGCTGAGGCGGACAGGGCCTTTGGGAGACTGAAGGACCAGTTTACCTCGGCCCCGGTGTTGGCGCACCCGGATCCCACTTTACCCTTCCAAGTTGAGGTGGACGCGTCTGAGGCCGGTATCGGGGCAGTTCTTTCTCAACGATCCGGTACACCACCTAAGCTCCGCCCCTGTGCTTTTTATTCTAAGAAGCTCAGTCCGGCGGAGCGGAATTATGACGTAGGGGACAGGGAGCTGTTAGCCGTAGTACAGGCCCTAAAGGTGTGGAGGCATTGGCTTGAGGGGGCTCAGCACCCTTTCCTCATTCTGACCGACCATCGTAACCTGGAGTACATTCGGGCAGCTAGGAGACTGAATCCTCGCCAGGCTCGATGGACTATGTTTCTCGCCCGGTTTGTGTTCAAGATCACTTACATCCCTGGGTCCCAGAACGGGAAGGCAGATGCTCTGTCCCGTCGGTATGACACGGAGGAGAGGTGCGTGGAGTCCATTCCCATACTACCGGAGTCTTGTCTGGTGGCACCGGTGGTGTGGGAGGTCGATGCGGAGATCGAGCGGGCGTTACGCACCGAGCCTAGTCCTCCACAGTGTCCGGTGGGTCGGGTGTACGTCCCGCTTGAGGTCCGGGATCGGCTGATTTATTGGGCTCACACGTCCCCCTCCTCTGGACATCCGGGTATTGGCCGGACGGTGCACTGCCTTAGTACGAAGTACTGGTGGCCAACGTTAGCCAGGGATGTGAGGGTTTATGTCTCCTCCTGCTCAGTATGTGCCCAGTGTAAGGCGCCCAGACACTTGCCCAGGGGTAAATTACAGCCCCTGCCCGTTCCACAACGACCCTGGTCTCACCTCTCGGTGGATTTTGTTACCGATCTTCCCTCCTCCCAGGGGAATACCACCATCCTGGTCGTTGTGGATCGGTTCTCGAAGGCCTGTCGTCTCCTTCCCATGCCGGGTCTTCCTACGGCCCTACAGACCGCTGAGGCTCTATTTACTCACGTCTTCCGGCATTACGGGGTGCCCGAGGATATAGTGTCCGATCGAGGCCCCCAGTTTACCTCCAGAGTCTGGAGAGCATTTATGGAACGTTTGGGGGTCTCGGTGAGCCTTACCTCGGGTTACCACCCGGAGAGTAATGGGCAGGTTGAACGAGTCAACCAGGATGTGGGTAGGTTTCTGAGGTCATATTGTCAGGGCCGGCCGGAGGAGTGGGCGAGATATGTGCCCTGGGCCGAGATGGCACAGAACTCTCTCCGCCACTCCTCCACCCAACTAACCCCTTTTCAGTGTGTATTAGGGTACCAGCCGGTTCTGGCACCATGGCATGAGAGCCAGATCGAGGCCCCCGCTGTGGATGAGTGGGTGCGGCGCTCGGAGGAGACGTGGGACGCTGCACACGTCCATCTGCAGCGTGCCATACGTCGACAGAAGACGAGCGCCGACCTACACCGCAGTGAGGGGCCAGTGTACGCACCTGGAGATCGAGTCTGGCTCTCAACCAGAAACCTGCCCCTCCGCCTGCCCTGCCGGAAGCTGGGTCGGCGGTTTGTGGGGCCTTTTAAAGTCCTGAGGAGATTGAACGAGGTGAGTTACAGGTTAGAACTACCTATTGATTACAAGAATATTAACCCCTCGTTCCATGTGTCTCTCCTCAGGCCGGTGGTAGCTGGTCCACTCCAGGACATTGAGATTGAGGAGACTCCTCCGCCCCCGTTGGACATCGAGGGGGCTCCGGCGTACACGGTTCGGACCATCCTGGATTCGAGACGCCGGATGGGGGGTCTCCAATATCTCGTGGAGTGGGAGGGGTACGGTCCGGAGGAGCGGTGCTGGGTGCCAAGGAGGGACATTCTGGATCCGTCCCTGATGACCGAATTCCATCGTGGTCATCCTGCGCGCCCTGCTCCGCGTCCCCCTGGTCGTCCCCGAGGCCGGAGGCGGCGCGCGGCTGGAGCCGCGCGTCAAGGGGGGGGTACTGTCACGGTTTCGGCCGAGGCGGCTCCTCCTCCTTGTTCGGGCAGGTTTCGCCGGTCGTCGTCTCCGGAGTTCTAGCTGCCACCGCTCGATGTTTCGTGTTTGTTTGGTTTTGTCTGTTAGTCACACCTGTTTTGTGTTAGGTCTCATTTAGCACCCTATTTAGTTTCCTTGTTGTTAGGTTTGTGTTGTGTGTGATTGTTCGTGTCGTGGTTGCGCTACCCGTGTCGGTACGCTATTTTCCTGAGCTTCCTCCTTGTGTTGTGAGGAGAGATTTACGCACCTGTGTGTGCGCTTGTATTTACGCCTGTGTGCGTCTTTTGCCTCCGGGCTGTTTTGGATTACTTTTCGTGCACAGTAAAGTCTTGTTGGACTTACCCTCTGCTGACTGCGCCTGATTCCACACCACACCCATACACAGCACCGTGACAGTCAAAGAACCCAGTATGTCGTCAGAGATGTAAACATGTTGACATCAGATATCATTTCATTCGATCTGCGCTCAGTGATGGCAAAATAAGTATTGAATATTGTCCAACGGCAGACATGGTTGCAGATGTTTTGACTAAACCTGTAACGAAGTTCAAAAATGAAAAATTCTTGGGTTATATGTTTGGAATGTAAACTGACATTTGTGAGATGTATAACTGTAAGCTAAATGTGTTGATAGTTAGGTTGAATACGACTTGTACATTATAAGAGCAAGTGGGGGTGTTAACATATAGACTAATATGTTATAAATTGTGTTCTTACACTGGTACAGTTATGCCCTATGAGAGATGTACAACTGCGCATGTGCGAAAATAAAGAAAGGGCATTTTCCCGCGTTCTGGTTGAAACACCAACGATGAACATGTGTGTTTATTCCTCCGTTAAGTAAGCCGGTATTCCTGTCCTGAAGATGACAGCACCAACACTGAATATTCTCTGTTTTTTGGAGTTCCACCTGCAACTGCACACAGATGTTCATAAGAGACAAGTTTCTTCCGAATCGAGAACAAAGAAAGTATCGCCAAGGTTTGTAAAAAAATATCCTGATTATGGTAAACAGCAGCCTATGCAAGATCTCAGATGAGCTTTAGCTCTGCCACTGAGGTTCGTGTTTACATGGCTATCTAGCAGTAATGTTAGAGGCTTTGATTCAGTTAGTCTACTGGGAGGAGAAGATTTGTCTTTCCCCAGGATACCCTTGCTTGTGGAGATCATGCTAGCAACCGAATGCTTTAATAAAGGATGAAGGTATAGTAGACCCAAGTAGCCTATTGTAAACTGTAACACATCTCACAATTAGAGTAACATGCAATTTTATCATTGGGGACATCACACTTTGTGCTATAGAGTATAGCTATAGAGTATAGACTGTTGGGTTTAACAACATTTCCAAAACTCCATACCTGATCATAGGCTTTTGTTTTGAAATGTGTATGCCAGTAATGTTAATTTTATCACCAGCACTTTTGGAACCATAGCACCACTGTAGCTATATAATCCAACCACCTTGACTGATGACTGTCAATTCCTGCTGGAAGTTTCTAACTTTCACAGACTAACCAACCTTTTCTAACTTTCACAGACTGACCAAACTTTTTTCACAAACGTTTTTAGAGTAAGATTGTTGGTCATGAAGATGTCCCTTTCCTAAAATATTGTAGCAAACAAGGGGCGGGGAAGCGAACCCAGGTTACATGCGTGAAAGGCACACACCCTACGCATCGCTCCAACAGATTTAACCCACTTGGTCAGAATTGTAATGTGGCTCACTGTATTAGCGAGGATCACTACACCGTTTCGACCACTTTGACCACCAATATGCAGCCTACAGTTTTTTAGAGAGACAATAGATTTGTGGGAGTCCTTCGTAATTAAAACACTAACCAGCCGTAACATACGCATTCGATTTCTATTGTCTGCCATTTTCTTTTAGCCTCTGATTACTTTTATCTCCTAATGAAGATGTGTGTTGGTGTACTGGTTTTCCTCAACAGCCACCCTCTTTGGATGTATTATTGTTGCCGGCTGTACAGCCAGAGCTTGTGTGCTCGCCCAGGGTTTCAATTTTAGTCTATTTTAGGATTAGGGTTATGTCATGAAACGTGGGCTACTAGGCCTACATTATAAATATGACAAAGTCAGCATTTCACTTTGGATATGAATAATCCAAATTATCAATCAGTTATCAAAACGCTCAGATATAACCACCAGGGCAGGAGGGCGAAGAGATGAGAAGAGTAGGCTATCTCAGCTGATTTATGCAGGAGATTTAAAATAATAATGTAAAACATATCTGTAGGCTTTTTAGTAACTATTTGAATGATGTTTTAGTCCAATGCATGTTGGTTGAACGCTTTGACACCTTGAACGTGAAAGTGAGTGGTTCAGTGAGTGTCTCCGCCTAGAACATCACAGAGCTGATGAACGCAGCAACGTTCTTTTTCAGAACCATGGCGAGCGCATTGTGACGCTGTCCCTTCTACTCCTACTCAGAGCCATAGATACAGTATTTTCTAAATGGTTATACTCCTACTGTTCTCTAAACAATGGTTTCATAGTTTACAATTGTATAAACTCCCAAATCATGCTCAAAATTCAATTTAATTGATGTCACTGTTGAGTGTTTTTTAATCAGTTTGATAAACATGTTTGTCCCATTGTGACATAGCCAACCATGACTTATGGAAGAATTTGACGTATTAATGGTCCCTATAAAACCCTGTAATTCTAAGAAAGAATTGTCAGATGGTTTTGAACTCAGTCAAAATCACTGCAGTATGTAGAGCGATAATGAGTAGGTCTATGTTCAGTCGTTTGTTGACAGCGACCCCGCTGAGATTCCTCCGCGAGAGGCCACTTCTGAGTGCAGCTGGCCTGTTGTTTGCGACCGGTTCGGCAGTCTACTTTTATAGCAAATATTACGGTATCGGTGAGGATGCACTGGCCACCGTGGAGAGCGTGGACCGTGTTGCCAAGGTTGAGGAGGGTAAGTTTACATATTTGACAATGTCTAAATAGTAATAGTCCCAAATGCCACCCAATACCCTATTTCTTATTTTGACCAGGACCCATAGTTCTATGGTTAAAAGGCGCTGGTCAAAAGTAGTGCACTAAATAGGGAATAGGGTGTCATTTAGGTAGCAATCATGGTGATGACATTTTTTACAGTGTAGCCCTAGATTAACAACAACAAACAAACTTGCTCCTTTGAAACCAAACCTTTGCTTTAGGTTTAATTGAACATGTTGGTACATTATGCAGACACATAAATACATTTGATGTCATACAATATAAAACACAAGTAAATATATGATCAGCCTAACTACATGGACAGATGTCTGGTGTCTTGTAGCTAGTATTTCTTAAACTTAGAGAAAACAATCCTTTATTGTTTTTCATAAAGATAATGAGCCCACCCTGGACCAGGAGGACCCAGTCCTTGTTCAGGTAAGAATGCTGCAGGCCTATCAATAGCTTGGGTGCCAGTCTTTCTGCTCTCTTGCCAATTCCATCGTGGCAATATGATATTGGCATCACAATCCCATAAGGAGTGGACAGAGAGCTGAAACAGACTGGCACCCAGGCTATAACAATACTGCTTATTTGGCAGGATTGGTTCAATAACAATCTGTCATTCAAACTGTCATTTTACTGACTCATAAATTGATCCTGATTTTCTTCCTTAGTATGTGGTTGAGGAGGTTGGGCACCGGCCCTGTCTGGCTTTAATCCCTTGGTCTGGACCTCTGTGGGTTCCCAGCTCTGTAAGTCCATCCATTCTGATACTCTTTGGTCTTCTCTCTGGTCTTAAAACTGGTTTATGTACTTTAAACATAAACACGACGTTTTCTGAAGAACAATATGGAAATACATTTCTGTAAACATATTCCCTATTTTTTATAACTGCAGCCAACATATTACCTTACCCATGCTGGGAGGATGTTGGTGAGAGAGCTGGCAGTGTTAAACACGCAGGTAACCATGCAGATTATTGGACAAAGCTCATCTGATCTAATAGGCAGGATTACCTTCAGTATCCACTACGGTAGTGAAATACTTTGATGTTCGTTCCCTCATTTTCTCACAGATATTCACAGTGGAGCAGCCCATTTTCATCTGTTTCACTCCTGCTAGGAGGATGGTATGGAATGAACTGTCCTCTCAAAATGAACAGGTAGCCATTCATATGCAGGTACCTCAGATGTTTCCTTAACCTTTCAACACAGACCTGTGTAGTGTCTCAGAATCTATCATGCAGTAGCCTCCTCTTGTGATCCTCCCTATAGCAGTCTGTCAGACCTATAGGCTACCTGTCTATCATTCAAACTGACTTTTAATTTGATCCTGTCTTGTTCCTTAGTATGTGGATGAGGAGGTTGGGCAGCGGACCTGTCTGGCTTTAATCCCTTGGTCTGGTCCTCTGTGGGTTCCCAGCTCTGTAAGTCCATCCATTCTGATACTCTTTGGTCTTTAGACTGGTTTATGTAACTTAAACATAAACATGATGCTTTCTGTAGAACAATATGAAAATACATTTCTGTAAACATATTCCCTATTTTTGTAATAGTCTGTAACACTGCAGCCAACTTATTACCTTACCCATGCTGGACGGATGCTGGTGAGAGAGCTGGCAGTGTTAAACACACAGGTAACCATGCAGATTATTGGACAAAGCTCATTTTATCTAATTGGCAGGATTACCTTCAGTATCTACTATGGTAGTGGGATACTTTGATGCCCTTAAAACTGTTCCCTCATTTTCTTACAGATTTGCAAGATTGAGCAGCACATTTTCATCTCTCGTGCTGGCATGATGGTATTGGATGAACTGTCCTCTCAGCTTGAAGAGGTAGCCATTCATCTGCAGGTACTTCAGACATGTTCTTAACATTTATATCTCAGACCTGTGTATTTCAACTATTATCATTGCAGTGGCCTCCTCTTGCAATCTTCCCTATGCCAATATTTTACTCCTATACAGTACCAGTCTATCATTCAAACTGACTCTTAAATTGATCCTGTCTTGTTCCTTAGTACGTTGATGAGGAGGTTCGGCAGCAGCCCTGTCTGGCTTTAATCCCTTGGTCTGGACCTCTGTGGGTTTCAAACGCTGTAAGTCCATCCATTCTGATACTCTCTGGTCTTTAGGGGGGCTTAAACATAAACATAACTTTTTCTAAAAGAAACTTCTGGAAATACATTTCTGTAAACATATTCCCTTTTTTTATAGCCTGTCAAACTGCAGCCAATTTATTATCTTACCCACGCTGGGAGGATGCTGGTGAGAGAGATGGCAATGTTAAACACACAGGTAACCATTCAGATTATTAACCATTACTCATCTGATCTAATAGGGATAATTACCTTCAGTATCCACTAGTAGAATACTTTGATATCTTTAAAGCTGTTCCCTCATTTCCTCAGATTTTCACAATGGAGCAGCCCATTATCATCAGTTTCACTCCTGCTAGGAGGATGGTATGGGAGGAACTGTCCTCTCAAAATGAACAGGTAACCATTCATAGGCAGGTACCTCAGATGTTTCCTTAACCTTTGAACACAGACATGTGTATTTCAACTGCCAATTGTCTTAGAATCTATCATGCAGTGGCCTCCTCTTGCGATCCTCCCTATTCCAGTCTGTCAGTCCTATAGGCTACCTGTCTATCATTCAAACTGACTCTTAATTTAATCCTGTTTTGTTCCTTAGTATGTGGATGAGGAGGTTGGGCACCGGTCCTGTCTGGCTTTAATCCCTTGGTCTGGACCCTTGTGTGTTCCTATCTTTGTGAGTCTATCCATTCTGATACTCTCTGGTCTTTAGAGGATATTAAAGATTAACATCAAGTCACTAGTTTTCTATAAAACCACATAATGAAAAAACATATTCCCTTGTCTTCATAGCCTGTCTTCTCCAAGGCCAAACCAGTCTACTACCTCACTCGTGCTGGGAGAATGCTGGTAACAGAGCTTGCAGTGTTAAACACACAGGTAACCAAACACATTATTAACCAAAGCTCATCTGATCTTATAGGGAGAATTTACTTTACCCTGTTCCCTTTTTTTTCACAGACTTCCAAATTGGTTATTGAGGAGCCTACCATTCACCTCACTGAAGCTGGGAGGCTAGTGCTTGACGAACTGTCAGCACCTTCAGATAGCCATTCACAGGTAGTCAATCACATTATTAGACAGTCATAGCTGATTAGTAATAGTACACATTACCATGTCCTCTATCTCCACAATTGTGTGTCTTATTCATCACAGAGCAATCTCTATAATTAGGGGATGTCTTTGTTTTTCAGCCAAATAGGGAAGACTCTGGTTTTCCCTATGAGAAGTTGCAGCTGGTTGGGAACTGGGGTTCGTTTCATTTCCATTACTGGAAGATCCATTATGGACGAGTGCAGGTACTTCAGACATATTCTTAACATTTATGAACACACCTGTGTATTTGAACTCCCAATTGTCTCTGGGTTTTCTTTTGTATGTCTGTCCCTAATTGAAACCTAGGGGAAACTTGTCGTACGAACATCATGTGGGCTCTATATCACTGCCAGGGATTATACTCAGAACTGAAATCGCCTGCCAAATGTTATAGACATCTACAGCTAACATATAGAGAGAGGTCTGGAGACTGAAGGAGTTTTTTCTTTATAGCAAAATGAAGAGGACATGCATCACCTGTGCATTGTGAGGGGAGTGGAGAAGCAGCTGTGGTGGAGCAGAGTCATCCAGGAAAAAATCCTGGACCCATGGGTGAGAGATTCTCAACTGGTCTTTCGTCTCAAATGCACCTGATTTGTGTCAAATGACGCACATGCTATAGGTCTACTTATATTTCCTGGATGAAATGTAATGTTTCTCTGTCTCTTTTAAAGGGTCTCGTCCAGGTGGTCCTCACCAACAAGAAGCTGATTGGTATTAAGGTACAGTCAGGCAATTTTTCACAGAAAAAATGTAAAGTGGCAAATGTCCATTTACCTATTTGAATAAATACATGTTGACAGAAAATGAAATTACACGTTCTAATCTCTTGCCTCATTTTTAGTTCCTTGGTAGAAGGATCCATGGACTCATGTCCGGCCTTGTCAAGAGGAGGTCTGAGTTCACCTATTATGAGGATGCCCAGGTACACCCCGTTGTTTCTCTGTGTTATGATTTATTTCAGTGTTTGGTTGAGGGGTTTTCAATATGGTGGTTTTCAGTGTTGGGCTGACAGTGTCACATGTTGTGTGTTAAACAGCAGGTGGATATCTCCACCACAGTGGAGGGGTACCAGGAGAGGGGGGATGAGATGATGGCATATCAGTTCTCCACCTCTGACATCATCACCACCCCTCATGAGCCGTCCTCTGGCTCCTCTCACCAGTTCCCCCAGAATTCTCCGCCTCCCCCTTTCCCTTCCGATTCCCCTCCCAGTCCCCCTCCACCTTACCACTCCACCCAGGACCAGGACCAGACCCCTGACAGCACTCCTCAGGTAAAACTCTTTCTACAGTCAATAATTCTTATTTCATTTGTACTTGTGTGTACAGGTGTGTGTCATTGTTTTGGTATCGATAGGTTTGTGTTGTCTGTCAAGGGTCAAGTTGTTAGGTCAAGATGAAAGTATTGTTATGATGTCACTGAATGTTTTGTCTGCTTCAGTTGATGTTGCAGGTGAAATGCAGTTTAGTAGAGTTTAAGTTAATGTGATGTCTGTTTTAGGAGTTTGAGGAGGAGTTTGTGGAGGAGCAAAATAATGCTGCAGATGTGCCCCAGTTGCGGTGGGTTCGCTTTCATGTGTTCATCTATAGTAAAAACCTTTGCTTTGAAATAATCTGCCCAATATTGTAGTTATACAGATGTAGGATCTTATTTTGAGACAGTTTGCTACAGCAGGAAAATAATCCTGCAGCAACAGGATACATTTTTCGTTAGGGCAAATCGAGTCTAAAATTTCAAAGTGGAAATTACAAACTTGAAAATTCCAAATACGCTACAAGTTTGCATTTCCTGCCGTGCAGGAAAATTCTCAGCAACAAAAGAGTGATCAAATTAAGATCCTACATTGGTATGGTCTTTCTGAATCCTGCAGTTATAATATAGGCTAACATAAAATTATTTCTTAATTTCATGGCACTGATGTTTTAGCTTCTTAGGTTGAACATTTGTTATTGAACATTTCTATTTACAGGCGTTACTTTGAAAACCAAGGGACAACCAACTTCTCTCTGAGGCTGGCCGCTATCAGACGTGCTATGGAGGTGAGAAAATGTGAATTTAGCACCTTTTGTATTTCACTTCATGAACATTTCTGGACTATTTGTAAATGTACTGTCTTGTTCTCACAGGCTCTGACATCCTCAGACAGTACCTCCCTCAATTACCTCACCCACGCTGGGAGGATGGTGTTGAGTGGACTATCCGAGCTCAACCAGCAGGTAACCAATTACATAATTGTGCAACGTTCATCAGACCAGATATATAGTTCCCACTGGGCACAGATGTCATTTCAACGTCTCGTTTTGATTTACATTTGGTTGAGTTGTCAACTAATGTGAATTCAATGTGAAATCCCCCCAAAAATTAACGTAATTGGATTTAGGTTAAAAGACGAAATTCCCTTACGTTGATGACTTCTTTCAAATCCAATCAGTTTCCCACTTTGATTCAACATCATCACATTGACATTTTTTATTGATACAACATTGATTCAACCAGTTCTTGCACAGTGGGTTACCTTTAGGCAACAGTGATTCATAGGGTTTAGTTGAAAAGTTTCAACGTCATACTAGCCAAACAATCGGAGGCCCTTTGAATTACAGACCTGAATCTTTGAGTTTATGATCTAAGTTTTAAGGAATTTTATGATTGTTTTGTTTTGAGGATGTGAGGCAGTTTCAGCAGGCCTACGACCTACTGGTGAACTTCATTAATGAGCCAGCAAACAGGGAGCGACTAGAGCAGGAGATGGCTCTCGTAGGAGTAGGTCTACATGCAAGCTTGAGCGTTAGCTGCAGGCACCGTCTTCTCATCTAACATCTACTCAATGAGACTTTCTAAAGTGCTTGTCAATGAAGATTATGTAATTATCCTATTTGTTTGACTTCAGATCGACCGCATCAACTTCGCAGATGTTTTTTATGAATTCGTTCTACTAAGCCTTCTAGAAGGAAAGACATCTCTTCCTATATCTGTAAGTGGCCCTAAGAATGGAACATCCTGTTGTTTATCTATGCTATACACACTGTTGTCATATCAGATCTGTAGACACTCACTCATGTCCCCTGTTCCTTCTCCAGGAGCCTGGTAGCTTCCTTTATCTGCTCCTGCAAGTCATAATGAGGATTGACCCTCCTGGAGGAGCCTGGACAGAGGCTGCTGAGAACTTCTACCTCCTCGTTAAGGTACATTTGTGTGTCTCTCTCTCTCTCTCTCTCTCTCTCTCTCTCTCTCTCTCTCTCTCCTCTCTCTCTCTCTCTCTCTCTCTCTCTCTCAATAATAGTTGATGATGTGTCTGTTGTCAACAGGGCCAGATGAAGGCATGGCTACAATCCATCTTCAACCTCAATGACTCAATCTATGAAAGCCCAGAGAGGCTCTCGGGGGAGGTGATGCGGAATCTAGAAATACAGGTTGAGTTCCTGCTGTCCAGCCTGGATTAAGGTTCCCAAACTGAGCTGAGGGCCCCATCACAAAATAAAGTCTTTTGCATTTACAGTTTTTCTCAATTGCTAAAACACTAAACCCTATTGTCTGAACCAAATGCTCAGTTGCCTGAACCCACTGATTGAATCAATCACTCTTTTGGCAAAACCATAAGCACTTTTCACCTGTTTAGACATAACTTGGCAACACATTTTCATTGTGATGCACCCGTGCTGCATAATGGTGAGCACAGGTGACAAAAGTCAAACACAATTAGAGCACAGGTGTCACTACTTGAACACAACAACTCAAAATTGATCACACTTGTGGCTAATGATGTGAGGGAACATATACAGTAAGCCAGTTCAGAGAGCACTGGTTTGTGAGGCCCTACAATGGATAGAAATCTGAGAGGAAGAGTTCGTGTGAGAGGAGGTCGAGGTGGTCGAGGTGGTCAGCGAAGACAAAGAACAGTAATATCTGATGAAATCAGAGCTACTGTGATTGATCATGTTCTTGTCCATGGTATGAGCATGAGGGAGGCTGGACAAAGGGTACAACCAAACATCAGTAGATTCACTGTGTCCACCATAATCCGAAGATTTAGAGAAGAGAACAGGTAATTACCTTTTTTTGACATTATAGGACAGTATGTAAATGTTGACAGCAATTACTGTATGACATACTATATACTGTACCACAGTATACTGTAAGTAAATATATGTTTCAGTACATCACTGTACCAATGTACTGTAGTATTGTAATGGAGGGTTGGTCTAACTGTTTGTAGGCCTAGTATTCCGTGTATATTTTTTGTAACTCCATGTTCTCTTTTTGTAGAATTGAAAGACTGCCACATGGGGGTGGGAGGACAGGTATGTTCTCCCCACACCAAGAGACCCTAATTGTTGATATGGTCCGTGAGAACAATGCCATTAAACTGAGCGAAATTCAGCAGAAGATCATTGAGGACCATTTAAATTTTGAGGGTATCAACAGTGTCAGCCTCTCTACTGTTGATCGTGTCCTCAAGCGCAACAGACTGCGCATGAAACAGTTACAGAGTGCCCTTTGATCGCAACTCAGACAGAGTCAAAGAGCAAAGATTCCAGTATGTACAGGTTGGCATATATCCAGACACATTCAATGTTGATTACTCTAAGTAGTGATTTACTGTAGTGGCCTAAATCACTTTTTCCGTATCACTTACAAAACTATATCTATTTCTACAGAGGGTTTTTCAACTGGATGCAATGGAAAGACCCCATCAATACATCTACATGGATGAAGCTGGGTTTAATCTCACCAAAAGGAGAAGGAGAGGCCGTAATGTGATTGGCCATCGGGCCATTGTTGGTGTTCCTGGGCAGCGTGGTGGCAATGTCACATTATGTGCTGCCATCAGCAATCATGGGGTAGTCCACCATCATGCCAACCTGGGGCCCTACAACACTCACCAGCTCCTCATTTTCCTCAATCCCATGCGAGATGCTTTGTTAGGGCAGCAGGATGAACATCCCATCTATGTTGTTGTTTGGGACAATGTGAGTTTTCACAGAGCCCTCCAGGTTAGAGAGTGGTACAATATGAACCAAGGTTTTATCAATCTTTGCCTTCCACCGTACTCCCCTTTCCTAAACCCCATTGAGGAATTCTTCTCCTCATGGCGGTGGAAGGTATATGAACGCCAACCTTACACCAGGGTAAATCTCCTGCAAGCCATGGGACTTGCCTGTGGTGACATAGGTGTGGAGGCATGCCAAGCCTGGATACGGCATGCCAGGGGTTTTTTCCCCCGTTGCCTGGCCAGACAAAATGTGGCCTGTGATGTGGATGAAGTCCTGTGGCCTGACCCAGTACGGAGACATGATGCTGTGGCTGAGTAATGCACTTATTCAGTAAGGACAAGAGTCCCTAGAGAATTGAACTGTGACGATAGAGAACAGTCTCTTTTCTATTCATTGCATTTCTATCTATAACACTAAGTGCGTTACAGATGTGCTCTACTGAATGAGCCCCAGTTGTCCAAAACCCAGATTGAAATGAAACTGCACCTGCTATTAAGGATGGGAACAAAAACACATACAACCAGCAGCTTTGCTGCATGCTTGGACCCCTAATAAGAGATTAGTGGGTCCTAGTTCAATTTTCCAGTTCAAGTTTAAACATCATTCAAAACACATAAAAACCTTGGATGAAGGAGTTGTTTTCCAGACAGATAACACTCATACACCAATGGTTGTTATAGTCCTTTTTCCCCTCTCTTCGGGTTGGCTCACTCTTGATAACCACAGAACTTTCAGAGAACAAAGAAAATGTCCATTAGAAAACCTCAGCAATTGATATGTCTTGTGCTTTCGTTGTCGTTACATAGTGGTTTCTCAACTTCTCAAAGTCAATTTTGCTCTAAGAACAAAAATAAGTACATATATTCTATATGTACTGCTTTGTGATGCTCTTGCACAATTGATCTACAGTTATTCATTTTTCATCCATTCTGAGAAAAGTCTTCTTGGCTCCTCTGAATATAGACCACTACCACATTGCCCCTCCCCCTTTTCAATGAAGTACCTTCTCCGATATTGATACTTATCCTTTTCGTGTGTGATTTGAACTGTGCGTTATGCCTCGTTTTAGAACAGTCAATGCGGTAAATGTCCTATGGATAGGAGGACAAGAGGGAGAGGAGGTGCGGACTCCCCCTCCACAAGGCCAAAACAAGGAGGGGGTAAACAGTGGTCCGTCTAAGACAAAGAACATACCGAGTTTGCAAACAGGTCCTGTAGCACTAGTCTATACACAAGTCCATTTTCCTAAATGTGCTGCTATGGCAAGCACACATGCGTGAGTCCATATGCACATGTTCACCACCATCTTTATATGTATGTTTGCTTGCTCTCCCATGTGGTTGTCCCATGTAGTAGAGTTTGGTGTCGAACTGTTCACATGATGCCGTTGGTGAAGTACTGGAAGCCGTCGTAAAGCTTGGTGGTGATGGAGCGCATGGAGCCATCCACCATCTGCTCCACCAGCACCTGTAGCTGCTCCTCCGTCAGGCTCATGTGGAAACGTTCCTTCAGGTAGCGGATGGTGCTGGAGCCATGGAAGCAGGGTAGGTGAGAGCCTGGTGGGGGAGGAGAGAGGGGAGACCCAGGGAGAGGGAGTCAGAGGAGTTGCAATCCCAAGACCACAGAGAAACCGGGCAGATAGATAATGTTTATGGAAAAACACCACAACACACTGGTCATGCTAATATACCGTTTTAGCTAACAGTACCTTGCTGCATGATCTCCACTATTTGGACCACCTTCTCCATGTGTTTGCGAGCAGCTATCAGGCCCTGGAGCATCAGCATCTTGTAGTAGTTGAACATGTCTCCATCCAGGCCTCCCATCACCTGAGAGAACCACAGACAACAGAGGTTAGTCTTTACACATAAAAAACCAACAGGTTATGCAGGCTACTGCAGCTAACCAGCAAACTCGCTAATAGCATCTTTGAACACTAACAAATGTATGCATTTATGCAGTGAACATTTTGTGAGGTTTCTAGCTAGATTGTTAGGCAGCTAGTTGTATGATCAATTCCACAGTGTTCTCCAGTATACACTTATATGACAATGCAAATTCGCATGCAGTATAATTCATTTGACTCACATCCACAAATTCGCTGGTGAGCTTAAAAGCGGAGGTCTCAAAGCCCAGGTTCCTGGGCGAGCTGGACAGGATGAAGCCAAAGTCAATGTGGATTATGTGGCCCTCCGAGTCCAGGAGGATGTTTCCATTGTGTCTGGAGAAAGACAGAAAGGAGATGAGGGATAGGGGAACTGAGTAAAGGGTATAGGAATAGAGGAGAGGGTGGGATGTGGTAGTTGATATCAGACCACAAAAACTGTGTTTACACAGGCAGCCCAATTCTGACCTTCTGCCCAATTATTGGCAAAAGATCAGAATTGTGCAGCTTGTGTAAATGTAGCCAAACAGGCTCAAAGACAAAGGAAGCTAAGAGGGGAAATGGAACATGTGAGTAATGTAACGAGTGAAACTGAAGAGGGGTGAAAAGGGAGGGCTGCCCACCTGTCTTTAACCTGCAGCAGGTAGCAGATGAGACTGTAGCCGGCGCAGCTCTCCACAAAGTTGCACTGGGCGGTGAGGAAGGCCTCGGTGGTGTAGCTGCCGTGCTCCTGCAGGAAGTAGTCCAGCAGAGACAGCTGGCTCTGCTTCCTCACCTGGAGCACAGAAACAGCATTTTGTATGAAATAGCAACAGACACAGTATTCCATTAGAAAAAGCTACCGACACGGCATTCCATTAGAATTAGCAACTGACACGAAATTACTTAGATTATCAAAATCTTTCATCCCAAGAGGTACTGGATTACATAGCTAAACAACTCGGCTTGAAGTTATTGTTAGGCAACTTTGTCATGAGATTTCAAGTGCACAATTGGGTCCATCTCATTTTCTCTGCTCACCTGGTGCAGAGAGACAGCGTTCAGCACGGGCTCGATCATCCCGCTGTCCGATGACATCACCAGGATCTTATAGGGCTTGATCCACAGGGGGACGTGCTCCTGCTCCCAGATGGACTGGAGAGGAAAGGGGAGTAGTGGAGCGAATTAGTGATTGAATGAATGCTAATAAGAATAAATAATTCAGAGCATTTCTGTGGAATGGGACTCTACTGTGGAGAGTCAAGTACCTGTAGCTGGCTGAGCACCTGGAAGGCCAGTAGCTCTTGCCTCAGGTCGTCCCCACACTTCACGATGACCGACAGCAGCCGCCAGTTTGGCAGGTGACCGTAAGGGGAGCCCTCCCTTATCCGCCTGAGGGATGGAGAGAGCGGAAAGAAATAGTGAGACACAGCAAATGACTTTACAATGCCACAATGTGTTGTCTTCACTGCACTAAGTGGGACAGACATGTATCCTCGGGTGGGGGATTGTGTATGCCCATCCATTTTGTCTCTTCTAGTAATTACACTGCTCAAAAAAATAAAAGGGAACACTTAAACAACACAATGTAACTCCAAGTCAATCACACTTCTGTGAAATCAAACTGTCCACTTAGGAAGCAACACTGATTGACAATACATTTCACATGCTGTTGTGCAAATGGAATAGACAACAGGTGGAAATTATAGGCAATTAGCAAGACACCCCCAATAAAGGAGTGGTTCTGCAGGTGGTGACCACAGACCACCTCTCAGTTCCTATGCTTCCTGGCTGATGTTTTTGTAGTGGTAGCATGAGACGGAGTCTACAACCCACACAAGTGGCTCAGGTAGTGCAGCTCATCCAGGATGGCACATCAATGCGAGCTGTGCCAAGAAGGTTTGCTGTGTCTGTCAGCGTAGTGTCCAGAGCATGGAGGCGCTACCAGGAGAAAGGCCAGTACATCAGGAGACGTGGAGGAGGCCGTAGGAGGGCAACAACCCAGCAGCAGGACCGCTACCTCCGCCTTTGTGCAAGGAGGAGCCGGAGGAGCACTGCCAGAGCCCTGCAAAATGACCTCCAGCAGGCCACAAATGTGCATGTGTCTGCTCAAACGGTCAGAAACAGACTCCATGAGGGTGGTATGAGGGCCCGACGTCCACAGGTGGGGGTTGTGCTTACAGCCCAACACCGTGCAGACGTTTGGCATTTGCCAGAGAACACCAAGATTGGCAAATTCGCCACTGGCGCCCTGTGCTCTTCACAGATGAAAGCAGGTTCACACTGAGCACGTGACAGAGTCTGGAGACGCCGTGGAGAACGTTCTGCTGCCTGCAACATCCTCCAGCATGACCGGTTTGGCGGTGGGTCAGTCATGGTGTGGGGTGGCATTTCTTTGGGGGGCCGCACAGCCCTCCATGTGCTCGCCAGAGGTAGCCTGACTGCCATTAGGTACCGAGATGAGATCCTCAGACCCCTTGTGAGACCATATGCTGGCCCTGGGTTCATCCTAATGCAAGACAATGCTAGACCTCATGTGGCTGGAGTGTGTCAGCAGTTCCTGCAAGAGGAAGGCATTAATGCTATGGACTGGCCAGCCCGTTCCCCAGACCTGAATCCAATTGAGCACATCTGGGACATCATGTCTCGCTCCATCCACCAACGCCACGTTGCACCACAGACTGTCCAGGAGTTGGCGGATGCTTTAGTCCAGGTCTGGGAGGAGATCCCTCAGGAGACCATCCGCCACCTCATCAGGAGCATGCCCAGGCGTTGTAGGGAGGGCATACAGGCACGTGGAGGCCACACACACACACACTACTGAGCCTCATTTTGACTTGTTTTAAGGACATTACATCAAAGATGGATCAGCCTGTAGTGTGGTTTTCCACTTTAATTTTGAGGGTGACTCCAAATCCAGACCTCCATGGGTTGATACATTTGATTTCCATTGATAATTTTTGTATTTAATAAGATTATTTCATTCATTCAGATCTAGGATGTGTTATTTTAGTGTTCCCTTAATTTTTTTGAGCAGTGTATATTTCTATGTACCAATCACCCACCTGACTTTCTCCTGCCAGGGCTCCTTGAGCGCCACAGCGGACGGGTCCTCCGGATCTTTCCGGAACGTTGTGGGGGTGTGGGCCAGGTTCTCTGATAGACGTCGCCTAAGACAAAAGAAACATGCGGTTGTAAAACAGCTATCCAGACCAAAACTCTATAACAAGAAAGTCTTAAAGACAAACTACAAGCTAGCAGGGCAATTCTGTCAGGCAGTGACCCTGTACCTGATGTCGCCAGCGGCGATGAAGACAGGCTCCTTGCTCTCCGTGCTGGTGATGCTGTCCACAGAGAACTGGGAGATGTTGTCACTGCTACTGGTGTGGCCTTCTGGGAGCTGGAACCATAGAAGGACCCCAGAGTTAAAAGTACATTCAAATCTGATTCACCTCCTCCTTCCCCAACAACCTAGTCATCAAAATGTGACTTAAAGTCAGACGGTGCCACCATGTGGTTGCCATGGGTACCTACCTCCACTTCCAACTTGCCGATGTCATCCACGGCCCAGGCCTCGTCGTCGTTGTCGTAGTTGGGCACGGTGGAGAAACTGCCGGCGCGCTGCTCGGCTGTGATGCCAACGCACTCCGGGAGGAGGTTGTCCACAGAGCGGGCGCTGCGGATGCATGTCTCCGGGATGCGCAGGGGAATGCCGGACGTCTCGAACCTCTCGCACTCCAGCACCTCCACGTAGATGATGTACGGGGCCTGAGAGGAAGGGGAGAATGAAGAGGTCACTGGAGTTCTAGACCTATTTTTGTAAGGTATATTTATGCAGGAAGTCCCATTGACAAAGAGCATTGGGGCCCACTCCATCTAAACTCCAGGCTCCTCAGGAAATAAATAAACTAACAAATGAGTTAACTAATTAATCGTGTCAAACTACTAGGCATTCTGGTCACCTTGTTTTTGGAGCCTGTTGTGTGTGTGTGTACCTCCTTATACATGTGTATTACAACAAGTTGCCTCACCTTATCTTTGGAGTTGAGCACCACGGCCTGTGTGTGGGGAATGCGCACCACGTGGTGGTCGAAGGCTGCAGTGGGCAGCCAGACGCGGGCTGGCAGCTTGTGGTTGAGCTGTGACAGCTCTGAGATGAGCTGCCAGGTCTTCTGCTCCTTGGTGGGCAGCGTGGCCAGCCGCTTTCCGATGCCCATCAGAGACTTGATGAACTCCCTCTGCAGTGTCAGGCCCAACGGCTACAGAGAGGAGGAGCGAGGTTAGGAGGAGGAGAGCTGGTTAGAATCTAGATCAAGACACATGTCTTTTTGTGTTCTGAAGACATTTACAACAAGCTACAGCAAATAACAAGTGGCACATCTTTTTTTTAGGGTCCTTCCTTGAATGACTGCACAGACAAAAAAAAAAAAAAAAAAAAGAGGCTGAGAAAGGAGGGAGGAAGATGGGTATGATGGGAATTGAAAGAAGGATGTTTTAGGAGCGGAATCTGAAGAGAAAACCAAGGGGAGGTATAAGACTAAGAATGCATGGGCACAGGGAGAAAGAAGCAAATAAATTAAATTCTGTCAACCCATTGCAGTACCACATACCAGCACCAGAGATCAGTACCACAATGGTTAAAATGAGAGACTTGAGCGAAACCCAGATACCAAACAAGCTCTTGGGCCTTGGAGATGTTTAGTCAACTTATGGTGTCCAATATCTTCATATTTAAAGTATGAGCAATATTCAATACCATTATAGTAGGTCAAAGTACAAATCTAGGAAGTCCTTTGTTCTACAGTCCACCATTAAGGCTACTTTGAAATTAGATAACATCTCAATCATAAGGTTACTATATAAAAAAAGTACTTACATTTTGTTTTGTTATGGAAACAAGTTCCAATTAAGTAGGATAACATATGGGACAGTTAACATTTTTGTTAAAATACTTAACACAAGAAAAAAAGGTTCATTTGTTAGTTCTTAGTTAAAGGTAGACTCAGTGAAATGTATGTTGCCACGAGCAGCACCGCAGATATTGAGATGAGCGAGATAAAATACTTTGCTCACACAGTCGCACTGTTACAGCATGGTAGCCAAGGGACCAAAACAGCGGAGAAGTTGAGCCTCGCACTTCAACGCTCTTAGTTGTTGTGGAAATTGACCCACTATGCTGTTTACTTTCTGCATCTACGTCATCCCACTGAGTCTACCTTTAATACCAGGTAGGCCAATTTTTGCCACATGAACTACTGCCAGTGGCGTATTTGTTGCTTAGGACTACCATGTAAAATGTGTAAACGTGTGTAATTATGACTGACTTTGACTGACTCTCCTTCAGTAAAGGTTACTCCAGGTGTCTTTACATTTAGCTGAGTCTCCCCATTCCAAAACTCCCAGAAGCATTTTTCAAAAACATGAAGCAAGTTATCCGATTACAGAGAGAAAAACAACCCAAGGGGTTGAGACCATTGCACTACATGCCAATGTCCATACTTTTATACCACAAAGAAATCATGCCCAATGCATACATGTGCTAGTTGGTGTGGACATTGAAACAGAGCCTAGAGGTGGCGTTGACACACAGATTAGGGCTAGGGCTGTTGCGGTGACCTTATTACCGCCAGTCACGAGTCGTGACCGCAGTTAAATTCCCGTTAGTAAAGGTACTCCCAATCCAAAACTGCGCAAATGAACGGTGCTGATGGATAGCCTACCAAACTTGCTAATGGCCTGGAACTCAGTGCTCTATTGTCCCTCTAATCACATCATGATTTAATTTGAATAATCTGAATGATGAGGACAAATAATTATGGAAGTTACAGTTCCTGTTCCGAAATGGACACGGGAAAGCCCCGGACCCAATATGCATACATTTTTAAAACCTCTCCCGAAAGGACAACTGGTCTGATCCGAGTGAGGGAAGCAGCAGAAAAGCCAATTGTTTTGCTACTTTATTCAACCGGACCCATGGGAGGGGAGAGAGCGAGAGCGAGGCTGTTAGGGAGTGGAGGCCGTTCGGTGTGTGTGTGAATGTATGAGTAAGCACCATGAGCCTGAGAGAGAGACCGCAACCACTGTTAACTTCTTGGTAGTTATTTATCATCCAATCCGATTATTCAGTACCTGTCTTGACTGTATCAAACTGAGAGAAGCTAGCTAACTCGGCTAATTGAGCCTAGCCATAACATTACTGCGCTTTTCACCGTCCTACCGTTAGCCTACACATAACTCCACTCAGACTATAGCGTAAATAGCAGCATACCCGTTGGCTTTTGGTCGTTGTAGCCTCTCATTTCACTTTTAATTCCATCTTCCATTGATTAGATCTCCCCCTCTCCAAATCATCAATATATAGAGTTGCATCATGCAGCCCTTTATGTTTTGATTTCTAAGACATTCCCTGGTTTATAAGCCTATCACAACTAAATCAATAATGGATTTTATTGTGATGGCTATATTAAAAATGTACTTTGACTTTTTAAAATCTAGATGTTCCAAAAGCGCGCTAAACATGTTTATGTTAATTAACGGTCAATTACCGTGAGACCGGCAGTCATTTGCATGACAATTACCGCCTGCCAAAATGTCATGACCGCCACAGCCCTAGTTAGACCTATTCAAAACCACAGATTTTCCAGGACGAGGAACCTGTATTTCATAGCATTTCCTTGGTCTTTTTGTGTTGACAGGCAAACCAAGCAGCTTCCTTAGCATTCTACTTTTGTAGTCAAATGTCAAAATGCCTTTCCTGTGAAGAAGTGTATTTTCTGGATCATGACCAAACGTCATGACTTCCTGACATTACTTCCAGAGTGGACAGGACGTTCTGTTGAGGAAGGGTCCCCGAGTGTTACTGGGATCGGATTTCCCTACTGATTCTGGACCCATGCTTAACGAGGCAAAATAATTGGTGTTCCAAGTGGCTGGGTAACACTTCCCAAAATGTAATTCATAGATTTGAAAAGGTAGAGTGGATATCTGCTCTATCATATAGAGTCGAGTCCTGTTAGGGCTGGCACAATTACCGTATATATTTTACCTTTATTTAACTAGGCAAGTCAGTTAAGAACATATTCTTATTTACAATGACGGCCTACACCAGCCAAACCCAGACAACGCTGGGCCAATTCTGCGCCGCCCTATGGGACTCCCAATCACGGCAAGTTGTGATACAGCCTGGAATCGAACCAGGGGGTCTGTAGTGACGCCTCAAGCACTGAGATGCAGTGCCTTAGACCACTGCGCCACTCGGTTATGGATGAAGCCGGCACAAAAATAAAATAACCCGTCTTTTTTTTTGTGGAACAACTGTTCATGGACTCAACAACATGATGAAACTTTGCTCCTTGCTGAAACAAGCAAGGTGTTGTAGCAAACGAGTCTTCTGCTCTATTGCACTCCATTGTAAAGTGCAAGGGTGACAATATACACTACATTACCAAAAGTATGTAGACACCTGCTTGTCAAATATCTCATTACAAAATCGTGGGCATGTTGGAAGATGTTGGAACATTGCTGCGGGTACTTGCTTCTACTCAACCACAAGAGCATTCGTGAGGTCGGGCACTGATGTTGGGCGATTAGGCCTGGCTCGCAGTCAGCGTTCCAATTCATCCCAAAGGTGTTCGATGGGGTTGAGGACAGGGCTCTGTGCAGGCCAGTCAAGTTCTTCCACACCGATCTCAACAAACCATTTCTGTACAGACCTCGCTTTGTGCACAGGGGCATTGTCATGCTGAAACAGGAAAGGGCCTTCCCCAAACTGTTGCCACAAAGTTGGAAGCACAGAATCGTCTAGAATGTCATTGTATGCTGTAGCGTTAAGATTTCCCTTCACTGGAACTTAAGGGCTTAGCCCGGACATTGAAAAACAGCCCCAGACCATTATTCATCCTCCACCAAACTTTACAGTTGGCACTATGCATTTGGGCAGGTAGCGTTCTCCTGGCATCCGCCAAACCTAGATTAGTCCGTCGGACTGCCAAATGGTGAAGCATGATTCATCACTCCAGAGAACGCGTTTCCACTGCTCCAGAGTCCAATGGCGGTGAGCTTTACACCACTCCAGCCGACACTTGGCATTGCGTATGGTGATCTTAGGCTTGTGTGCAGCTGCTCGGCCATGGGAACCCACTTCACGTTGCTTCCAGAGGCAGTTTGGAACCCGAAGACAGACTATTTTTATGCGCCATAAGCTTCAGCACTCGCCGGTCTCGTTCAGTGAGCTTGTGTGGCCTACCACTTTGCGGCTGAGCCGTTGTTGCTCCTAGACGTTTCCACTTCACAATAACAGTACTTACAGTTTACCGGGGAAGCTCTAGCAGGGCAGGAATTTGACAAACTGACTTGTTGGAAAGGTGGCATCCTATGACGGTGCCACGTTGAAAGTCACTGAGCTCTTCAGTAAGGTCATTCTACTGCCATGGTTTGTCTATGGAGATCACATGGCTGTGCTCGATTTTATACACCTGTCAGCAACAGGTGTGGCTGAAATAGCCAAATCCACTCATTTGAAGGGGTGTCCACATACTTTTGTCTATATAGTGTATTTGACCGCAACTGGATCCAAATAACTGAAAATGTAATTCTCATGCTGATTAGATTTTCAAATATGTAATGCATTTCAGGAGTCTAGCCTAAAATGAGCAATTAGCTGTAGGATACTTTCCGGAATGTACCTGTATAGACAGTAACTGCTCACCCAATAGACATGTAACCAAAGGACACGTTGCTGATGACAACTGCCTTGGGGATAGAGTCGACAGGGAGACCGAGCCTGAGGCTTGGGTTACCTGCAGAACACAACAAGGTGTGGCAGAAATGCATTTTCTCTGTGTGCATGTACGTCAGCAGTAGAGCAGACGTCCTTTGCACTTGTTGTCCAGGTGATTGTTGAACACAGGGCGACGTGTTAGAATACCATTTTGTAAGGGCGGAGCTAAAATCGGGTGACAACGCATAGCTCCTCTGTACTAGCCTATCTGATGAGGAAGTCAGTCTAAAGACCTACAACTGATTTTACAGCAGTCAAATCAATGTTGAGGCATTTGCCTGCCACCGAACGTCTTTATGTTCAAGTGAATAATGCTGGGCCCGACATTGATGCTTGACCAAACGGATAAGTAAAAAATAATAATAAATCACGCTAAAAATCACAAAAATCAAACAATTATGCTACCCCAATCAGAATTTGATCAAAGTGTCCTCTGTTATTGTAGGCCTACAGGCACGAGTGGTCTTTCAATCATGCAGTCGCAAGATGTGTTTTTGAGATCAAAGCGAGACTAGCTCCACGTGAACATGTTGATATTGATTGCTAGTTAGTGAGCTATTTACCCAGTTATAGCCAATTTTTGGTCAGAAATGAAAATCTTGGAAAAGTCATGGTGTGTCCATCACCTGCATGTGTTCAAGTGGGTAGTTGCCAGAGGAGAGAGGGGGTGAGAGACATTGCGCAGCAGGTAAAATAATGATATCGCCTATAGACTAACTAGATAGCCATTTCAAAACATAGTGAGTGGCTGGTTCTCGCTAGTTAACTATTAGCATGTATTAATGTCATTGTCATGTCAGATGTCCTATATCCAGATAAACTTTCCACCGGCACTCACGTATAACCGCAAATGGCCGACATGCAGTTGATACAGGTGTGTTGATGAAACCAATATTGCATACTCCGGTTGTAAAACAGTCTCTCAAACGCTCAGAATTTGCTAGGATTCTCCTCTATTCAATACTGGCCATGTAATTCTGACATATATATACACACACATATATATACACACACACACTACTGTTCAAAAGTTTGGGGTCACTTAGAAATGTCCTTGTTTTCAAAAGAAAAGCAATTTTTCGTCCATTAAAATAACATCAAATTGATCAGAAATACAGTGTAATACGCGCTTTCTATTCTGGTTAGAGCGCTGTTCTGTGAAGGGAGTAGTACACAGCGTTGTACAAGATCTTCAGTTTCTTGGCATTTCTCGCATGGAATAGCCTTCATTTCTCAGAACAAGAATAGACTGACGAGTTTCAGAAGAAAGTTGTTTGTTTCTGGCCATTTTGAGCCTGTAATCGAACCCACAATTGCTGATGCACCAGATACTCAACTAGTCTCAAGAAGGCCAGTTTTATTGCTCCTTTAAAATCAGCACAACAGTTTTCAGCTGTGCTAACATAATTGCAAAAGGGTTTTCTAATGATCAATTAGCCTTTTAAAATGATAAACTTGGATTAGCAAACACAACGTGCCATTGGAACACAGGACAGATGGTTGCTGATAATTGGCCTCTGTACGCCTATGTAGACATTCCATTAAAAATCTGCCGTTTCCAGCTACAACATTAACAATGTCTACACTGTATTTCTGATCAATTTGATGTTATTTTAAAAATGGACAAAGAAAATGCTTTTCTTTCAAAAACAAGGACATTTCTAAGTGACCCCAAACTTTTGAACGGTAGTGTATATAGAAACAGAAATAATTTGTGTAAAGCGACAGCTGCATCTGTAGTTAAACCCCTCATGTATGTTTACATTGAATCCCACTCTGGGGGGGAAATGGTGCTATCTGAATCCACCACAGTGCCCCAGCCCGGCGGCTATGTTGCCAAGACGACGCGAGGTGGGCAGGAAGAGGGAAGTAGTGAGGCGGAGAGGGCATACCTGGGCACTGACAGCTGAGCCCAGACTGTAAACAAAAAAGGGCTGTAATGCAACACCCACCCAATCTGCACTGCGGGGGTGGTCCCACTCACATTACAGCGCGGCTCAAAATTGTGGACATATTTCACAGCATTCTTCTTCCTCTTCACTGTGATTGGTGCCTCTTGGTTTTTCCTCACTGTTGCAATCCAGCCAGAGGCCAAGTAAAAAGATCAAATCAAAATGAGTCAGGTCAGTCCTTAGGCCAATAACCAGGACTAACAAGATGGCGTGTGAAGCCTTATCAATAAGGACTATCAGTACAGTATTTATTATCAAAGCAAAATGGACTGCTTGGCATCCAACTAGTGATCACTGTGTACTAATACCACAGAGTTTCTAAACCCAGAGGCGCAACACGCGAGACTTCCCATAATGCTTGCGAAGCAGACTCAGCAGACCAGACCAGGGTTTGGTAAATTAATGGGAGAAGTGAAAAATGTATTCTTAGTTGTTACGTTTCTCGAAATCTAAATGCAACACATAGATTCAAGCTAGGCTTAAGTAGCGGAAACTGTCATTACTACAACCTCATGAAAGTGACAGGTTTTTATTTGACAAAAACTTTGATATAAAGTTGTTTTTGTTGAAAATAAAAACCTGTCACTTTCATGAGGTTGTAGTAATGACAGTTTCCGCTACTTAAGCCTAGCTTGAATCTATGTGCCTTTGATTTGACGGCCTGCACGACCGTTAAACCAGACGATGTGTTTCTGCACATGAGCTTAGCTAGCTAACGTTGCCAAAACATCACCTACAAGCGTGATCGGGGATTTCTATTGGAGAAGCAGTTTCTGCCCATCTTTGCTAATACATCCTAAAGAGCAAAGTCAATAAAGCGAAGTGCCCTTGAACTCCTTTGGGCTGTTGGTTGCATTCTGTGGATTGTTAATGTGCTCCACCTGCCCTACAGGATTCTTCACAGCACAGACACAGATTAAACAGGGATCACTGGCCACAACAACATCAGCAGGGAGGTTTGATGCAGGCATACGTGGGGAAGGGAGGGGAGGAAAACAGAGTGAGGGAGAGCGAAAGAGAAGGAGAGGAGATTAGCTGAGAGAGGGATGGGTAGAGGATTTTTAAAAAGGATGACAAAAACAGGCACAAAAAACAGAATAGAGAGAGACTAGAGGTGAGAGGAAACATTGGTAGTAGGGAGAAAATGCATAACACAGCAAGATGCCTGGGAGAGTCCAAGAAAGCGTTGAACGAGGGGAGAGGGACCATCTTTCTGCTATAGTTCAGGACCTTGTCCCATCTAAAACTACCCAATTTGATTTCTCATAAAATAACTGATCCCCTGATGAGAGAGAGAGAGGACTGACAGAAGGTTGCAAGCCAGACAATCAGTGAGACCGAGAGAAAGGCCAGACAAGAGGAAGCAGAAAACTTCCACAAGAACCATATCGCTCGTCAACACTGACACAAATCCTGCCCCAACACAAACATGCTCACAATAGCATCTGCTAAACAATCCAATGTCTGCAATGATAGAAAGTGACCAATTTTTTCACCAAGCTCTCCATTCGAGAGGGACCCACCCTCAACCTCACACCAGCTGCAGAGCAATCTAGCTGAGAAGTCCAGCCAAAAAGGAGAGGGAGGACACTGCACGCCCAAAACAATAGGGAGGGAACTCTGGAGATGTGGGACAGATGCTACCTAACCCCACCCCCTTCTTTATTAGTTAGACTGAGGGTAGTCTGGCTAGACCATAGAAAGAGCTGGAATAACGCTCTTCAATGTCCAAAACTCGTACTCCTGGGCTCCCAAAGAATGTTCAATTTTGACAGAACAGTTTTTGCACAAGTAATATTATTGTGAGACATGGAAGATGAGCCTGCAAGTCGCAAGCAAACGCTGCACCTGCGAATAATAAAAAGTATTGCTGACTCAGCACACTCCAGCATGGCTGATCCAAGTTTCCCTTGCTGAATCCCACAGTGTTCTGTAGGACAACCATTTACTACTGACACACAGATGGAGAAAAACTTGGTATTCAGGTTACTCAGGGTTTCCTGTGCTTTATCATCCATAGGGACTATAAAAGAGAACATGTATGCAACAGGCCTACTATTAAAGATTAAAAACGTACAAAGACATTCTATACTCTACAACTCTGATCCCACTCTCCCTTCCCTCTTTTTGTATGACAAAATATGTTAAAAAAGGTACTCACCTCATCGTAGCCGCTTTCCACCTTGGGGTTGCTGGCTGTTCTCCTGAGGCTACTCCCCAGGCTTGTGCAATGCGTGGCGTCCGACTTGGATCGCTGATGTGTCCGCTTGGAAGGCGAGAGGTAGGCATCGGCAGGGAGGATTTGGCTGTCGGGGGCCGGGGGCGGCTCCACGGTGTGCCGCTGGTGGTGTCGAATGTGGGCAACGTCCCGCAGCCCAGGGCTGGCGTCCGCAGCACCGGCGGGACCCACACCTTTAGAAGCTGAGTGGGGCTTTAGTTCGTCTGAGAGGATTAGCTTGCGCAGCTTGGTGCCGCGCGAGTGGCGCTGGGTAGAGATGTGCATGTCGGAGGAGTAGGCGCCGAGCAGCCATGCCGTCTGCAGGGAGAAGGCAATGCTCTGGCGGCAGCGGTGCACCACGTAGGGCCGGATGGCGTCGCCCATATCCTCGTCCATATAGGAGATGCAAAAAAGTTTGGTTAAAATTAGAGCTAAAGTTAAAGATGACTATATGGGAGTAAGAGAAGAAGAGTCCCATTTAAAGGTCCAATGCAGCTGTTTTATCTCAATTTAAAATAGTTTCTGGGTAACAATTAAGTACCTTACTGTGATTTATTTTAAATTAAAATGGTCAAAAAGAAACTAATAGCTTCTTAGCAAAGAGACATTTCTCAAGCAAGAATTTTGATAGGACTGTCTGGGAGTGGTGTGAGTGGGGAGGGGAAAACTAGCTGTTATTGACAGCGGTTTGGAGGTGTGATGTCACCAGGCAGGCCAACATTTCGTCTCACCACCATAGAATGACATTTCAGGCGTCTTTTAAAATGGCTCTTACACTAAAAACGGCATTGTAATCTTTCAGAATTTCACTGTTATTCCAACCTCAGTGTGGAATATATATAAAACACAGGAAAATCATGTTGACTACACTAAGGTTTTTAAGCAAACCTGGGACTTGAACCAACTATGAGAAGTCGGCATTTGATTTACAGTACTTACGAACAAAGGTCAGTTCAGGCGGTTACTGCAGTTTTGCGAAGGTCGGATATACAGGCCCTTTTGAAGTAGCTTCAGGGGGAGGGAATTTCAGCAACACACTACAGTACTAGACCACACCTTGAAGTCTTAATCGTCGCCACTTCTTGCTTTGTATTTAATTTGTCATGTCAGTAAAGGAAAATCTAAACAAACTCATGGTGTCCAATGACTAATTTGTCTGGTGAATGTCATTCATTATTTCACAATTGACTCATTCAACCAATATGTAATGATACTGTACACAGCTGGTTTTATATCTGTTGTTTTTACCTGCCAAGCTCCATTTTCTAATTCTTGTGGAAACGTTTTTTTGAATGTTCTTAAAGGGTTACAGTGGAACCGGACACTAAAATGGAAGTTACTCACGCATACAAACACACAGATTTATTTTCCACTTGTTGCAGGACCATTGCAGTTTTTCCAAAACCAATCATAGGTTTTTCTTCCCTTGCAGCCTCTTCTCTTCTGGCTGCCTTTGTGTTCTTTGGTTTCCACCTTTCTCATATCTTCCTTTGTCTTGAGGTCCTCCTGTTTCTTCTAGTCAGCTTTAATCCGTTTCTGTGTAAGTTTGTCCCACTCTGTCACACCCTGGCTCGGGGACTCATTATGTTGAGCCAGGGTGTGTTCATTCTATGTTTTTTGTTTCTTCGGTGGGTGTTCTAGGTTGTCTATTTTCTATGTTTGCCGGTGTGACTCCCAATCAGAGGCAACGAGTGTCAGCTGTCGGCTGGTTGTCTCTGATTGGGAGCCATATTTAATCTGTCGGTTTTTCCTTGGGTTTTGTGGGTTCTTGTTTCGAGTTAGTTTAGTTTCACCGTGTACTGTCACGTTATCGTCTTTGTTTGTTTTGATCGTGTTTCACTTATTAAAGAATATGTTTGCTTGCAACGCTGCGCCTTGGTCTACTCAATCCTACGACGATCGTGACAGAAGAACCCACCAAAAATGGACCAAGCAGCGTGAAGAGGAGAGAGGAAGGACCTGGGATCAGGGGAGTAGGAGTTTCGGCTGGGCCACGCTAAGTGAAGAGGAGAGAGGCTGGTCTATGAAGCAATGGATCGAGAGTCTGGCGAGAGCTAGGGAGGCCTGGTCCACGGGGAGGAGAGAACCCCAGAAAATTTTTAGGGGGGGGCTCACAACGTGGACGACGGGGCAGCAGGAGGCCGCGATGGAGCGGTCCAGCGGGTGTGAAGAGGAGGCCGCCAGGTTAAGGGGGCCACTGGTCACAGAGGAGAGGGAAAGTGTGGAGGCACGGCGAGAGGTACTGGGGTGTGTTACCAGTCCGGTCCGGCCCGTTCCTGATCCCTGCGTAGGGCCAGTGGTGTGTGTCCCCAGTACGGTCCGGCCTGTTCCTGTTCCTCGCATCGAGCCTGTGGTGCGCGTCGCCAGCCCGGTTCGGCCTGTTCCTGCTCCCCGCACCAAGTCTGTGGTGCGTTTCGTCAGCCCTGTCCGGTCCGTTCCTGCTCTCCGCACCAAGTCTGTGGTGCGCGTCGCCAGCCCGGCCCGGCCTGTTCCTTCTCTCCGCACCAAACCTGTGGTGCGCGTCGCCAGCCCGGTCCGGCCTGTTCCTGCTCCCCGCACCAAGTCTGTGGTGCGTCTCGTCAGCCCTGTCCGGCTCGTTCCTGCTCTCCGCACCAAGTCTGTGGTGCGCGTCGCCAGCCCGGCCCGGCCTGTTCCTTCTCCCCGCACCAAACCTGTGGTGCGTGTCGCCAGCCCGGTCCGGCCTGTTCCTGCTCCCCGCACCAAGTCTGTGGTGCGTCTCGTCAGCCCTGTCCGGCTCGTTCCTGCTCTCCGCACCAAGTCGGTGGTGCGCGTCGCCAGCCCATTCCGGTCCATTCCTGCTCCACGCACCAAGCCAGGGGTGTGTATCGTCAGCCCGGTCCGGTCCGTTCCTGTTCCACGCACCAAGCCAGGGGCGCGTGTCGTCAGTCCGGCTCCGGCCAGCGGGGCTAGACAGGACCAGGAGTACTTTGGGGGGTTGGAGAGGAAGTGGGGATCAAGCCCGGAGCCGGAGCCGCCGCCGAGGAGGAATGCCCACCCAGCCCTCCCCTGTTTTGCTCGTATTTAGGCGCGGTCGCAGTCCGCGCCTTTAGGGGGGGGTACTGTCACACCCTGGCTCGGGGACTCATTATGTTGAGCCAGGGTGTGTTCATTCTATGTTTTTTGTTTCTTCGGTGGGTGTTCTAGGTTGTCTATTTTCTATGTTTGCCGGTGTGACTCCCAATCAGAGGCAACGAGTGTCAGCTGTCGGCTGGTTGTCTCTGATTGGGAGCCATATTTAATCTGTCGGTTTTTCCTTGGGTTTTGTGGGTTCTTGTTTCGAGTTAGTTTAGTTTCACCGTGTACTGTCACGTTATCGTCTTTGTTTGTTTTGATCGTGTTTCACTTATTAAAGAATATGTTTGCTTGCAACGCTGCGCCTTGGTCTACTCAATCCTACGACGATCGTGACACACTCGTTCTCACTCTTAAAAGCAGCCAGATACTTGTTTCTGACTACCTTGACCCATTTCTCCTTTATAAAATCCTTCTGGGCCTTCTTAAACTTCATATCTTTGTGATGCCTCTTTTGTCCCAACTTCTTGTTCTTCTCCTACTTCTGTCTCTCATTTTCCATCTTTTTCTGCTCCATCTTTGATGGCTCTTTCCATGACAGACCAGGGGAAAGCTATTATCCTATTGATGTCACTTGTTAAATCCACTTCAAATCAGCGTAGATGAAGGGGAGGAGAGGTTAAAGCCTGGAGACATGGATTGTGTATGTGTGCCATTCAGAGGGTCAATGGGCAAGACAAAATATTTAAGTGCCTTTGAACGGGGTATGGTACACTGATACGTTCTCATACTTACAGCTATACATACTCACACTTTCATACTCACATTCACACACGAACCCCACCTTCAACAGGTCTGATCACATACAAGGCCCCTGGATAGGCAATCGAGTAGGCTACTTCCTTACATCAAACTAGATGTAGCTCCGGCGCTGAAGTGCTCTGGCATTTACAGGACAGAGCGTACTCACCAATTCTTGCCCTCTCACTGTTTATTCTCTTCCCCTTGCGCCTTATCGCTCTATATTTGTATCTGTTTATGCAACCTATCTTCCTTGGCCATGCATGTATGTGATAGAGACAGAGATACTAATACTTTATGGGAATTAACCCTGTTCTTAGAATCAGCACTGTAGAACATAGCGTGTATAATAAGTATAGTGTTAATTGCAGTGTAGCCTAGGTTGCCTCTGGCTATGAATGTTTCTGTACTTGTATCAGTACATTTTTGGCTAATAACATAGACCTAACAATTATTGTAAATGTGTGTTTACCTTGTGTTATAATAACCTATTTTCAATTTAAATGATAGGACTGACTGAAAAGCTGACTTCCTCCATTATAGGCTCCTGGTTGTAATTATTACATGTGTAAGCCCACAACAGCATTGCTGTTAGATAGCTTCATTTATTTAGTTAGCTATACGAAATTAATAATAGCCTAAAACTTATATTAGCTGTATGGCTAGCTTTATTCAAAATAGCAGAACATACCTGCCAGGCGACAAGTCAGCTCTCCCGCGCTGCCTCTCTTTACGCGAAAATCGTCATGCAGACTTGTGCCCTCATGGAGATTCCGTGCAGTGGATAATTAATACTGAGGTTTTAATTTGTGATACTTCACTAGGCTAAAACAAGGTTTACTCGTTCATTCGTGTCGGTCAACCACTGAAAACATAAATGTGTCAAACTTTGTCTGCCTCTTCTTATCCATTTGGTGGAATTTCAACCATGCTCCGTCTTCTCTGCTTCCCACCCCTCCTCGTGCACTTCTCCAATCCTTCCTCTCAGTCTCACAACAAGAGGATAATGCTGGTGTCTCGTTTCCCCTAGCAACCAGTTGCTATAGGAATATTCCTTAGTGTAGGCGCCAGTCTGTCAGTAGCTCTGCCAGCCTATGAAACCAGTAGGTTGATAGGAGAATAACTTTCATATGTTCTAATTATTAGCTTTGAGGGTTGATGGGTGGGCCTTAACCCTTTTAGCTCATCCCTAGCCTAGCTTTTAATACGAATTGTAATTCCTAACATATCATACAAAATGGGTGATGGACATCCACAAATTAATACATGCAATATGAAACGTAACATATCTTACTAAACGGAGTGTATCGGATTTACGTACAGAATAATACGAAATACTCCGTTGATTTTTATGGTGAAAATAGCTTCCCCAAACTTGAAATCCACGCCCCACCTATATTAGAATAACTATCCACATTTACTTTTCCTCAGCCAAAAAGAGAAGTAACAAACAGCAAACTCACTAGCCTACTACTATCCCCCATTCTATTCGTTCTGTGTGAAAATGAAATAGTCTATTCCAAACAGACTCTGGGCCAGTTATGGGATGATAGATCCCAAACTCATACAACCAGTAGGCCTATAGGCTACATGCAGAAAAAGTTAAAAAGCAAATGAGGCTCATGCAACATGATGAGTTGACACTTGCAGGGCGAGGGAAGAATGAATTCATTTTAAATGGACCGCGCTTGCCCGGACATTTGTCACTTGTTCGTACCCACTTATGCCTGGAGCCGGCCCTAGTGAGTGTGAGAGCGAGAGAGATCAGGTAAAGTTCTGGAGATAAAGGAATACAGGTACTGTATGTGGAACTTTAGTTAGACCCAGTATGGCTTATCAATACACTTGACCATTTAGAATATGTCCCTGTTCAATGAGAGGATGTCTAAACACAAATGGGGGATGTCAGCCATGAATTATTCTAATGACAGTGATCTGAAATATACACTATATTCCCTATGTAGTGCACTACTATTGACCTGGTCAGAAGTGCGTGTCATTTGGCACAGAGCCAGTAACTCTCCTGTGGATGAAAATCTTCCTCTACCTCGTCTGTCTTCTTTATTAGTATCTCCTCCCCTCCTCACGCTATCGCCACGCCACAAACCAGCTTCAACACAATCCATTTAAAGTAAAATACATACCTTGGAATACTATTACTATAGTGTTTGTTAATGTCAGACATAAACATACAAACAACTGTACAGTACTGGTGAAACGCAGTATTTTAACGTTTTAGGAACTTGCTTATCCAAAAAAAGAAAAAGAATGACAATCCAAATCACAACCTTGTTTTGGTTATATTTATTTCCCATCACCAGAAATATTTTTTAATCACTGAACAATAGAAGGCCTAACTTAATCTGTTCCTAACTCGGGATAGTTGATTTAGAAGACAATAAATCTACAATGATATTATAGTGCAATATATTGAGTGGCAAGTCAAGATATTTGCAGTTTTTTATTGTTTGGTCAGTAGTACCATCTGCTGGACAGGTTTAATGTTGCTCCTGAGACTGATGGGTGCATAAAAGATGTCAAATTTAGGGCTGGTTTCCCGGACAGCTCCATTGAACATGCTTTTAAGTCTAAGACTAGGCTTAATCTGTGTCCGGGAAACCGGCCCAAATAGTTTAGTTAGCAAGTAAGTGAAACTACCTGTTCCATGGCACTGAGGAAAATTGCATAGAGACAGATAACCAATAGAAAGCATATCAATGGTTCTCAATGCAAACCAATATACATCAAAAGCATACATCATGGTGAATGTACAAGATTAAAACATTGCATTTGAAAGAATATAAATACATTACATTTTTATTAATTAAATCTCTGAAGATCAAATCAGTGAGATGAAGTAATTGTACAAAATAACTAAGCAGAATGAAGCATCACATATGGGGACTGTCACCACCAGCATGACTAGTATCTATGTGGGCCCCTACCACAGTTTACACAGCTCAGCAGTATCATTAGCTCCATAGAGACGAAACCCAGGATAGAGGGGCTGAGGAAATGTGGTCTGGACTCTGTGGAGGAGGGTCATTGTGTCAGAGACGCTGTAAAAGGACAGAGTACCTGCCTTGTGATCCAGGTACACTCCCACTCTGGAGGACCAAGGGCCTGACACATTAGTCACAACATTATTGTGTATGAAACGATAACCACCACTAGAGCACCCTAAACTCCAAGACTTGTCATTGGATCCAAATGCATGACCTGCCCTTGTTCTGCTGATGTCTTTATATGAGACTGCTGTATGAACACAGTGCCCACTCCACTCCACCTCCCAGTAACAGCATCCAGACAGACCCTCTCTACACAGAACCTGGTAGTAGTTGGTGAATCTGTCTGGATGGTTAGGATATGGTTGGGCTTGATCTGTAAAGATCACCTTTCTCTTCCCTTCAGTCAGAAAGAGTTCTTCACATGCTGTGTTTGGGTTCAGGGTGAGCTGACAGGAATCTGGGAGAAGAGCAGAGAGCAGAGACCAGCAGAGTTTAGAACAATACGTTGTCAGATACTGACTGTATAGATTTACAGGACAAGGTTTTTGGTGTTCCAAAAATACAGTATGGGGTGGTGCTGCATTATAGTAAATTATTGGCAGCACAGTAGCCAGTAGGTTGCTGTATTCTGTGGCTGTACTATTTTCCCACAATGCACCATAATTTACAGTATGCTGCAGTAAATAAACAGCAAAACAGGTAATACAGTACTTTATTGTAACATTTTATTGTAAAATTACAGCAATTGCTAACAGTGTAGCAGAATGCCATTGAGCCCCCATAATACATTGCTTTTACAGTAATGTACTGTAATATAGAATTCCAGTAGCTAACTAAGATTTGACTGTAAATTTACATCAATTTGTTACAGTGTACCCTGTCTTTGATTATAGCAGAGCAGAGATCAAATGAGCAATACAATTAATCAGATAGCTGCACTACCCAGTCTTTGACTATATCTACTATTGCTATAGTATACATTCCTATCTTAGGGTTTGTGAGGAGTGTCCGTAAAAAGAGAATTAGAGATAGAGATGGCATCAGCTGAGATTGCACCAATCGGATTCAAACAGAAGTTCCTACATTAATATGGAGGTCTATTTAACTTGACCAGTTCTGCACACACATCCTCTTCTGCGCTAAGCTATGCCATTGGCTTTTCTTTGCTGCTTAATATTGCTGCTGCTGTAACATCGCTGCTACCCGCTATGCATTGTCTGTTTTCTGCTAGCCCAACACCACCCCAGCATCCACCTGTTTGGTTCTGCTATTTGTTCCTATCAGGGGGATTGGTATATATCTCACTGCTCTCTGCTAGCCTGTAGTTGATTGATAATGGTAATAATGGACATATTGCTATGGCATTGAGCTCCCCTGAAGTAGCATTGCCTAATGCCAAGACCAAATGTATTTTAATCTATTTTCTAATAAATGGTTAAATTAATATGTGGGTTTCCTGTCCAAACTGTTAGTTACTTTGAATAAAGAGACTCACATTGTAAGAACTGTTCTCTGGTCTTGGGCTCTGTAGGCAAAATATCCGCTACATTCACTATAGACAAACAAACACATTCACAGAGAGAGGGAATGTTATCATCATACCAATTTGCACATGTACAGTGCATTCGGAAAGTATTCAGACCCCTTGACTTTTTCAACATTTTGTTACATTAGACTCATTCTAAATTGGATAAAATGGTTTTTTCCCCTCATCAATCTACACACAATTCCCCATAATGACAAAGCAAAAACAGATTTTTTGAAGTTTTAGCAAATGTATAATAAAAAAAAAACGTATATCACATTTACATAAGTATTCAGACCCTTTGCTCAGTACTTTGTTGAAGCAACTTTGGCAGCGATTACAGCCTTGAGTCTTCTTGGGTATGACTCTACAAGCTTGGCACACCTGTATTTGGGGAGTTTCTCCCATTCTTCTCTGCAGATCCTCTCAAGCTCTGTCAGGTTGGATGGGGAGCATCGCTGCATCAGGTCTCTCCAGAGATGTTCGACCGGGTTCAAGTCCGGGCTCTGGCTGGGCCACTCAAGGACATTCAGAGACTTTTCCTGAAGCCACTCCTGCATTGTCTTGGCTGTGTGCTTAAGGTCGTTGTCCTGTTGGAAGGTGAACCTTCGCCCCAGTCTGATCTCCTGAGCACTCTGGAGCAGGTTTTCATCAAGGCTCTCTCTGTACTTTGCTCTGTTCATCATTCCCTCGATCCTGACTAGTCCCTGCCGCTGAAAAACCAAGGCCAAGGCCCTTCTCCCCGATTGCTCAGTTTGGCCGGGCGGTCAGCTCTAGGAAGAGTCTTGGTGGTTCCAAACTTCTTCCATTTAAGAATGATGGAGGCCACTGTGTTCTTGGGGACCTTCAATACTGCAGACATTTTTTGGTACCCTTCCCCAGATCTGTGCCACGACACAATCCTGTCTCGGAGCTCTACGGACAATTCCTTCGACCTCATGGCTTGGTTTTTGTTCTGACATGCACTGTCAACTGTGGGATCTTATATAGACAGGTGTGTGCCATTCCAAAACATGTCCAATCAATTGAATTTACCACAGGTGGACTCCAATCAAGTTGTAGAAAAATCTCAAGGATGATCAATGGAAACAGTATGCACCTGAGCGCAATTTCCAGTCTCATAGCAAAGGGTCTGAATACTTATGTAAATAAGGTATTTCTGTGTTTTATTTGTAATAAATTTGCTAACAATTTAAAAAAAACTGTTTTCACTTTGTCATTATGGGGTATTGTGTGTAGATTGATGAGGAAAATGTTTTATTTAATCAATTTTAGAATAAGGCTGTAACATAACAAGATGTGGAAAAAGTCAAGGGGTTTGAATACTTTCTGAATGCACTGTATATGACTAGAAGGGAACTTTCAGTGATCTAAAGTAGATTATTTTCAACACACCTGTAGTTGAGATCTTGGTCCATTCTCCTTTAAGGAAGTATTCTAGTTTCTCTCTCAGCTCAGACACAGTCTTATTCACATATCCAAAGTACTGAAGAGGACGGACAGTGATGCTGGGTAGATCTGAAGATACCACTGGGACTGGAGAGAGACTGATAATTCTGGAGAGTGAGACAGACAGATAGATAATTGAGAGTTTCATCCATTGTACACAGATGTGTCACATGTATCAAGGCAATATAGTTACCTGGAGGAAATGGATGTGATCCTCTGTGTGTGAGAGCTGCTCCAGCTCAGTGTTTGTCTTCCTCAGCTCAGCGATCTCCTGCTTCAGTTGCTCCAGAAGAAATTCCGCTTGACTCACTTGAGCCTTCTCTTGGCCTCTGATCAGCTCCTTTACTTCAGAGCACCTTCTCTCAATGGAGCGGATCAGCTGAGTAAAGATCTTCTCACTGTCCTCCACTGCTGCCTGTGCAGAGTGCTTTTAGGACAGACAGAGAGAGAGAGAGAAGA